>NC_041404.2:92330988-93070988 GCF_900747795.2 Erpetoichthys calabaricus
TAATGAGCTCTTGTATCGGGTGGCAGTGCATGAGGGAAAGGGGAGGTCACTGCTTAGTTCCACATACTTCTCGGCAGCAACTATGAGCTTGTGCATGCCCACCTCCTGGGTGCCCATTCAGCTACTGAAAAAACACTAGAAATAATTACATTTCGATTCTATTGGCCTGGGATAAACAAGGAGGTCTGACTCTGCGCTTCATGTCCTGAATGCCAGGTTCGTTAAATTCCTAGAAGGGACCGTGCTCCTCTCATCCCTCTTCCCCTTATCGATATCCCTTTTGAACGAGTTGGTGCCAGTCTCGTAGGACCTATAGAACCCTCATCATGGGGCCATAAATATATATTGGTCTAAGTGGATTATGCCACATGATTTTCAGAGGCCGTTCCTTTGCATATGGTGACCTCCAAAATCATTACACAGGAATTAGTAGGGATATTTTCCCATGTTGGAATCCCCAAGGAAGTTCTAACAGACCAAGGGACTCCTTTCATGTTGGAGACATTCAGGGAAGTGGCTAAGTTACTTCAAATTAAACATCTGAAAACATCGGTCTATCGCCCGCAAATTAATGGGTTGGTAGAACGATTTAATCAAATTCTTAAACAGATGTTACTCAAGGTAGTTAGCGAAGATGGGAGAAACTGGGATCAGTTACTCCCCCAGGTGTTATTTGCCTACCGGGAAGTACCGCAGACCTCTACTAGGTTTTCTCCTTTTGAATTATTATATGGAAGACAACCTCAAGGTCTATTGGATATGTTAAAAGAAGGATGGAAAGAAGAGGTCCTTCCCGCCTCAAATATTCTAGAATATATCATGCAATTACGTGATTGGCTAAAATTCGTCCCGTTTTTAAAAGAACACCTAGAAAAGGCTCAAGCAGCACAGGCGCAATATTATAACAGAAACACCACCCTCCGGGACTTCCTCCTGGGTGATCGTGTGATGGTTCTCATTCCCTGTTCCCATTCCAAATTATTGGCTCATTGGCAAGGCCCATACGAAATTAAGGAGAGAAAAGCAATCATCAATTATTTGGTTTAACAACCCAATCATCAACCAAGTGAGCAGGTATATCATAAACTTGCTGAAACTGTGGAAGGACAGGGAGGCTGATCCCTGAGCAACCAGGTCACACTCCGCTGATTGAACATGATATTGTTACTGACCCAGGAGTAATTGTCAGAGAATGCCCTTATCGACTCCCACAGGCAAAGAAAACAGAAGTAGAATTGGAAATTGAATGTATGTTGGAACTGGGTGTGATTGAAGAAAGCCACAGCCCCTGGTCCAGCCCTGTCGTTTTGCTTCCAAAACCCAATGGGACGTGGAGGTTCTGTAATGACTTCTGACGTTTCAATCAGTTATCTAAATTTGATGCTTCTCCGAAACCTCGAGTAGACGATCTCCTCGAACGGCTAGGTAACACGCAATTCCTAACTACTATGACTAAAAGGTACTGGCAAATTCCCTTAACAGCCTCCGCCAAAGAGAAGACCGCTTTTAGTACTCCTAGTGGACATTGGCAACACACAGTCCTTCCATTTGTGTTGCACAGGGCACCAGCGACTTTCCAAAGTCTGGTAGACACACTGTTAAGGCCCCACAATGCATGGGTTTCCTCTGGGTGCTCCGGTTTCCTCCCACAGTCCAAAGACATGCAGGTTAGGTGCACTGGCCATCCTAAATTGTCCCTAGTGTGTGCTTGGTGTGTGTGTGTGTGTGTCCTGTGTTGGACTAGAGCCCTGCCCAGGGTTTGTTCCTGCCTTGCACCCTGTGTTGGCTGGTATTGGCTCCAGTAGACCCCCATGACCCTGTGTTAGGATATAGCAGGTTGGAGAATGACTGACTGCCCTTTTGTACCTCGTTTCTCAAAGATTGCTTTGCCCTTAACAGATTTAACAAAGAAAAGGGCACCTTTAAAAGTAGTAAGGGACAACAAAACTAAGTCAGCATTTTATGACTTAAAATGCCACCTGTGTTGAAATCTCATAACTTTTCTTTCCCTTTTATCCTTTTATCCTCCAGACCGATGCATCGGACACAGGACTTGGAGCCGTACTGAGCCGATGCATTGATGGTGCTGACCACCCCATTATGTACCTAAGCCGGAAACTGTTAGACCAGGAGACCAGGTATGCCGCGGTGGAACGTGAAGCCTTAGCAATTAAGTGGGCTGTAACCCAGTTGAGGTACTACCTGTTGGGATGTGAGTTTACCTTGGTGACGGATCATGGCGCTATTCAGTGGATGGCTGTACATCAAGAATCTAACCCTAGGTGGTTTTTAGACCTTCAACCTTACAGGTTCAAACTCGTGTATTGTAAAGGTTCTTTGCAGGCCAACGCAGATGCCATCTCCCGTATCTATGACCACCCAAAGGGTCTTGGCTCTGGGTGGGGTGTCATGTTACACGTGCGCTTAGGAGGCAGTCAACAAGCCCTGAGGTGAGTGAAACATAGCGAGATGAAGGGTTGATATGCCATACTAACACCTCTCTCATTTTCATCAGAGCAAATCAAGAAAAATAACACAATAAATTTACCTCACACGATTCAGGGTTCGCAAGATGGCCACCGAATGTCACTTCCTCATCCAGCTCACAATGATAATGTCACATCCGGTCTCCTAAAGATAATGTCAATTCCGCCACATCACTTCCGGTCTCATCTTGACGTCACATCCGTCTTTCAGTTATGACGTCATCTCCTGCCACATTATTTCAGTCAGCCATTTTATTTCACTATAAAAATGCCATGTCTGTATTTTCTTGTGTCAATTGCCTTTTTGATTATATTGATCACTATTTTCAGTCATTTCTTTACTTTGTCCTTTGGACATTATACGTGGATAGTCCCCAACTCTTTTTGCATTGTGGAAGTCTTTTTATTCACGACTGGCTGCACCGTGAATGGCAACCTGTAGAAGATACTTGGGATTTAAATCAGAAAATGACTGCCGCTGACTAGCAGATCTTTTGTACACTTTAAATTAGTACTGATGAAAACTTTCACACCTTTACTCATTGTAAATGACACATTTGTATTGAATTACATGAAACAATTATTTTTTTAAACATTTTTGTTTGTGTAATTAATGTTTTCTATTGGATTGCTTTATAAAATTGTTTGTTTTTCCAAGTGATCTGGTAGTTCTTTACTGTGAGTTAATCCAATAAAGATGAAGGACCTCTTTTGTGTTTCCTATTGTTGACTAAGTTATTGAGCAAAAATAATCTAATACTGCAATTCTATTTTTAAATATTATAGTGCCTAGAACACAATAATATTAAAGCACACAATCAAAGAGATACACACATAGTTGAATACAACATTGTGGTTTGAAACAACAAAACAAAAAAAGCTTTTAATAATGACTGTGAACTAGACAAAAACGTACACAGGGGGATTACAGTATTTCTGCCAGTAGCATTTATTAAACTTCTAGGCATGCATTTCATTCCATGCACTCTTGGAAAAACAGCTATCTTGAATGTCATTTAAGGGAACAAGAAAACAAACTGTTGCCGGAGAAAAATGGGCAATTAGTAGTGAAATTTTAGAGCAGTGGTTAGCTCTGCTGTCTTAAACTTCCAGAGGGCTATGTGGAGTTTGTATGTTCTACTTCAGCCAACATGGCATACCATAATAGTGGTCAGAATGAGTCATACCTACGAAAGCAGTGTTAGTTCTTGAATCTTTTCCCATCTGCTTCCATTTCTCAGAAGAGCATTAAAAAGTTCAAAGGAAGAGGAGGATGATAAGCCACCAGAAGACAGAATGGTGGTCTTCTTGACATGTTTTTTGCAGAGAAAAAGGGTGCTGCTTTCTCCATAGAAATTGTAGAATGACAGAAAGCCTGCCTCATACCTTGTCAGTTGCTGGACTGTCATTAATAAGTGACTGAACAAGTAGATATTGAGTAATCTGTCTTT
Organism: Erpetoichthys calabaricus; assembly: GCF_900747795.2. Taxonomy (NCBI): domain Eukaryota; kingdom Metazoa; phylum Chordata; class Cladistia; order Polypteriformes; family Polypteridae; genus Erpetoichthys; species Erpetoichthys calabaricus. The sequence goes on from NC_041404.2 coordinate 92,334,926, forward strand.
TATTTTTGAACATGTGACAAGTGTTAGACACTTTGTAAGCACGCACTACTGTTAGCTTCTAAAATGAATGTGGATATTATTTACTAAAATGGTGCATCATACTATAATAAAGCAAAAATGTGATATTGTTATGTGTGTTTCAATAGGAATCTGTACAGCACAAAGTTTGGTAGTGGATATATGCTGATTCATATTGTAGAATAAATTAGAAGCCTCAGACAAGAACAGGAAGCTAGTAAAGTAAATGACCCGAGTCATTTTAGAATTTCAAGAACTGATTAAACACTTTATTTAAAGTTTGAAAACAGAATCTCAAAAGACTGTAATAAAATGAATGCAAATAGGAGAAGAAGTAGATATCTATTGAATTATCCTATGACATCCATCCATCCATTATCCAACCCGCTATATCTTAACTACATGGTCATGGGGGTCTGCTGGAGCCAATCCCAGCCAACACAGGGCGCAAGGCAGGAAACAAACCCCGGGCAGGGCGCCAGCCCACCACAGAGCGCGCACACACACGGGACAATTTAGAATCGCCAATGCGCCTAACCTGCATGTCTTTGGACTGTGGGAGGAAACCGGAGCGCCCGGAGGAAACCCACACAGACACGGGAAGAACGTGCAAACTCCACGCAGGGAGGACCCGGGAAGCGAACCCGGGTCTCCTAACTGCAAGGCAGCAGCACTACCCACTGCGCCACCATGCCGCCCTATCCTATGACAGAACAGGGTTTTTTAAAATCAACATGCTGCTACACTAACAGCACATGCAGTAGTGGCTTTTTGGATCATTTGCTTTGCCCATGCACTTTGGTGGAATTATCTCATTTGGGAGTGTTCAAATAAAAGTAAATGGGAATACTTCCATCTGTAAATAAAAAGGAAAAGCTTTATTTTTTAGTGTCATTTGGAAAAGAAAGTCCTACACCGTCAGGCTGTATGCTGGGAAAACAAAAATCCACATCTCTTCTTTCTGTCTCTGTAATATGCAAGTGATTAATGACCCATGATCTTGCTTATAATGCTGATTATGTATCATGCATTGGAAACTAAGAAACTTCCGATCCTTTCAGCCAATAGTTCAGGCAATGATTGAAAGAAATATGAGACTGTGACTGTGGAAATTTAAAGAATATTTTACATAGAATAATGGGATAATTTATGTTAGGTATCCAATAGTTATTGTCTGCAGAGAACCAGGTAATATTCATGCTAATTAAACACATTGAGTCACAATACAGTTTATTAAGCAGTCATTTCTTTCAGATGTAGCATTAACTGAAATGTATAATAATGTGCCATTGCCCTAAGTATTACATTTTCTCAACAAATGATTTACTTGAAATTCTCACAGATGCAATTTACTTTTTCCTCAAAGCACATATGGAACATGCATGCCCTTCTTCTTCTTTCGGCTACTCCCGTTCGGGGTTGCCACAGTGGATCATCTTCTTCCATATTTTTCTGTCCTCTGCATCTTGTTCTGTTACACCCATCACCTGCATGTCCTCTCTCACCACATCCATAAATCTTTGCTTAGGCCTTCCTCTTTTCCTCTTCCCTGGCAGCTCTATCCTTAGCATTCTTCTCCCAATATACCCAGCATCTTTCCTCTGCATATGTCCAAACCAATGTAATCTGGCCCCACTGACTTTGTCTCTCAACTGTCCAACTTGAGCTGACCCTCTAATGTACTCATTTCTAATCCTATCCATCCTCGTCACACCCAGTGCAAATCTTAGTATCTTTAACTCTGCTACCTTCAGCTCTGTCTCCTGCTTTCTGGTCAGTGCCACCGTCTCCAACCCATATAACATAGCTGGTCTCACTACCGTCCTGTAGACCTTCCCTTTCACTGTTGCTGATACCCGTCTGTCACAAATTACTAATGACACTCTTCTCCACCCATTCCACCCTGCCTGCACTCTCTTTTTCACCTCTCTTCCACAATCCCCATTACTCTGTACTGTTCATCCCAAGTATTTAAACTCATCTACCTTCGCCAACTCTACTCTCTGCATCCTCACCATTCCACTGACCTCTCATTTACACACATGTATTCTGTCTTGTTCCTACTGACCTTCATTCCTCTTCTCTCTAGAGCATATCTCCACCTCTCCAGGCTCTCCTCAACCTGCTCCTTACTATTGCTATAAATCACAAAGTCATCAGCGACTCCTGTCTAATCTCGTCTGTCAACCTGTCCATCACTATTGCAAATAAGAAAGGGCTCGGAGCCGATCCCTGATGTAATCCCATCTCCAACTTGAATGCATTTGTCACTCCTACCACAGACCTCACCACTGTCACACTTCCCTCGTACATATCCTGTACAACTCTTACGTGCTTCTCTGCCACTCCCGACTTCCTCATACAATACTACAGCTCCTCTCGAGGCACCCTGTCATATGCTTTCTCCAGGTCCACAAAGACGCAATGCAACACCTTCTGGCCTTCTCTAAACCTCTCCATCAACATCCTTAGAGCAAACATGCATCTGTGGTGCTCTTTCTTGGCATGAAACCATATTGCTGCTCACTAATCATCACCTCACCTTTTAACCTAGCTTCCATTACTCTTTCCCATAACTTCATGCTGTGGCTCATCAATTTTATTTTCCTGTAGTTACTGCAGTCCTGCACATCCCCCTTATTCTTAAATATCGGCACCAGTACACTTCTTCTCCACTCCTCGGGCAACCTCTCACTTTCCTAGATTCCATTAAACAATCTGGTTTAAAACTCTACAGCCACCTCTCCTAAACACCTCCATGCTTCCATAGGTATGTCATCTGGACCAACGGCCTTTCCATTTTTCATCCTCTTCATAGCTGTGCTTACTTCCTCCTTGCTAATCCGTTGCACTTCCTGATTCACTATCTCCACATCATCTAACCTCTTCTCTCTCTCATTCTTTTCATTCATCAGCCTCTCAAAGTACTCTTTCCATCTGCTCAACACCTGCTGCACATCTTTCCGAGCTCTGTCCCTCTGTCTAGCCAATCGGTACAGGTCCTTTTCTCCCTCCTTAGTGTCCAACCACTCATACAACTCATCATACACCTTTTCTTTAGCCTTCACCACCTCTCTTCACCTGCACCTTATCTCCTTGTACTCTTGTCTACTTTCTGCATCCCTCTGACTATCCCATTTCTTCTTTGCCATCCTCTTCCTCTGTATACTCTCCTGTATTCCCCCATTCCACCACCAGGTTTCCTTTTCCTCCTTCCTCTTTCCAGATGTCACGCCAAGCACCCTTCTTGCTGTTACCCTTACTACATCTGCTGTAGTTTCCCAGCTGTCTGGTAACTCTTCACTGCCTCCCAGTGCCTGTCTCACCTCCTCCCTAAACTCAACCTTGCAGTCTTCCTTTTTCAACTTCCACCATTTGATCCTTGGCTCTGCCCTCACTCTCTTCCTCTTCTTGATCTCCAACGTCATCCTGCAGACCACCATCCTATGCTGCTTAACTACACTTTGCCCTGCCACCACTTTGCAGTCTTCAATCTCCTTCAGATCAACTCTTCTGCAGAGGATGTAATCTACCTGTGTGCATCTTCCTCCACTTTTGTATGTAACCCTATGTTCCTCCCTGTTCTTAAAATACGTATTCACCACAGCCATGTCCATCCTTTTGGCAAAATCCACTATCCTCTGACCTTCTTCATTCCTCTCCTTGACACCATACCTACCCATCACCTCCTCGTCTCCGCTGTTCCCTTCACCAACATGCCCATTGAAATCCGCTCCAGTCACCACTTTGTGTCCCTTGGGTACACTGTTCATCACTTCATCCAACTCACTCCAAAAATCTTCTTTCTCACCCATTGCACAGCCAACTTGCGGTTCATATGCACTAACAACATTCATCATCACACCTCTAATTTCCAACTTCATAATCATTACTCTGCCTGACACTGTTTTCACCTCCAAAACACTCTTGGAACATGGAACATGCATGCCCTGAAAATGGTAAATGGATTGGGATCAGCAGATCTCACATGTTTTCCTTATTTTTAATTTTGCTTCTAGATTATGCAAATTGTAATATCCTGTTACTTTCCTTTATCATTTACTTTTCCATTATCATTGAGGATACAATTGTACTAGAATTCGTTGCATATTGCACTGATTTATTCAGAGTTGCCATTTTTTCAAGGTAAATTTACTTTAAATAAAGCTGAATTGCTGAACTGATAACCATTGATTTCTACCAGCTAAGGACATAAACACAGTGTACTCACACAGTGACACCTGGGTGACAAATGGGAATTCTGAAGTTTTTTTTCCATGTTTTCTAGCCTGAAGAGCACATGTCTGCATGGGGTAACAAGAAGTAGTTAAGAGAGTTTAAACTTTTTCCAGTAATACAGCAGTTTAGAGTCAGGCATGAGTCTGTGGAACTGGAAGCAGACAGGTAGCTACTGAAAGCACAGTTTCTTATAGTCAGATTCAACAAATTCATCAGGCCCTGTTGCGATGACATGGATTAACCATGGCACATTTAATTTGCTCATGCAAATTCTCTTACACAGACTGAGTTTGCAATTAGACTAACAACATGTTTTTTTTTATTATTATTACTGGAAAACTGAAGCTTAAAAAAAAAATCAATTTTAGGGGAACAGACCTACTGTAGATTCCTGTCTTTATTGTGCTTCCAGAGGTGGCTTGTTCAGCATTGGTAAGATGTTTTAATTTTTGTAATATATTGGTGTACTGTATGTGGCACTTTTGTTCACTCCTATGTTACCTCCCTTCTTAAGTTTATTTTTAGAGAAATACATTTTTTCAAGCAAACAACATATTTCTCTCAGTCCATATGGGCTGCGGTTGGTTGAAACTAGCTGTTCTTTGAATTTTTAAATGTATATTATACTAAGAAAAGTAGGCTTTAATTATAAATCTTTGGTAGGTATTCTTTTCGGTAGCTGGAATTGTCTTTGATATGAAAAATTATGAGTGAACAAGCAAATCTTTTTCCAAGTAAATACAAAACTACTCGTGTTATGCCAATTTTTAAAATAATTCCATATGGTATTAGTTGACTCCTTACAAATGCAAACATAAAATTAAGGTTGAAAATTGTGTGCTCTTTTTTTATATTAAATACTCCTTAATTAGTGTATGCAGGCTTGTGGCTTATTGCTTTCTCAAAGTCACCTGGTAGCATCTAGTCCTGAGGCCCTATTATGTTTGACATTAAACTCCAGACCGTTATTTCTTCTCTGACTATTCAATTACTGTCACTTCCATCTGAACTAGTGTGGTGCGGAGGTGTCAACTGTTGCATGGCTGTACTCGGGTCCTAATCTGGGATCCTGAGTTGGTTTGTAATGTGGTGGGTGTGATAATGCGCTGTATTAGCGCATGCTCCTTACCTCTCTGTCTCTTATGTAATTTCAGGGGTCCTGTATATTATACTTAAATGGGCCTTTACACTCAGTTTAGAAATTTAACTTGTACTGTTCCATTGCCTCTTGCTATTTATACTGTTTGTCCTCTCCTTTGTAGTTTTACACTATAACTGACTTTGATTTGTATAAATCTGTTTAACATTGTTCTGGCAAACTCCAGGTTCCTCCTGCTGCATTTTCTTTATGTGAAACTCTGAAACACATCTTGAATTTCTACACTTGCATTTTTGGTCATTAAAAATGGGTTGTCTTCTGAAAGCTAAAAAAAAAAAAAAAGTATTTACTTACTTTTTTCCTGGTTCTTTTCTTCCTACACCATTGTTTACATTTAAAATATGACTTACTTTGACATATTGCAATGATATAAATCTTATTCATCATCATTATTATAATAATTTCAGCTCCTGTCCTGGATTAGAATATACAGGGTGAGTCAAAATTATGTTAACGCTAATGGATTATTTTTATCTTGACTAAACCTTTCCAGGTTGATGGATAGGTTGTGGTGGACAATTACTATGGCCTTCACACTCCCCTGATTTGACACCCTGTGATTTCTGGTTATAGGGTATAGTGAAAGAATGTATGTATAGCTGGAAAGTTCGTGATATCAATGACACAAAGGACAGAATACGGGCTGTGGTATCATCTATTACCCGCAAAATGTGTGTCCGGGCTTTGAATGGTACTGTTGCTCGTTGGCAAACAGTTTGGACATTCCTGTAAATCATCTTGTACATATGAAGTATGTTTTGTGAATAAATTGTTTCCGCCATTCAAATGTTAACATAATTTTGATTCATCCTATATTTATCTGTACTTCAACTTCAATTTCAAGCTATTTATTGTCATTAACACAATTAAATTACTTTTGTGACAACCCCAACGTGATTTTTAAATCCTAAAGCCAATAGCTTAGATAGATAACAATACAATAAATAAACACAAATAAAAATGAAAAACAGTTGGCCCTCCATTAGCCTTCTCAGAAAGCAGAGGCGTTGTTGTACTTTGCCTACTACCACTAAAGTATTGTCATCCAAGGAGAGGTCCTATGTGATGGTGACTCCTAGAAACTAAAAGCTGGAGACTCTCTCCACAGCTTCTGCATTAATGGTTATTTGACTGTAAGTGGTCCACATCAACTTCTTTCATCTTTTTGGTTAAGACCAAGTTGTTGGTGTCACACCACTCTGTCAGGCTCTGAACCTCCTCCTTAATGTTCAGCCTCATCATTGTTTGATATGAGCCCAACAACAGTCGTATCATCTGCAAATTTAACAATAATGTTTGATTTGTGGGTGACTTGATAGTCATGGGTAAAGAGAGCGTAGAGGAGGGGGGTTAGTACACAGTTCTGTGGCACACCAGTGCTTAGGGTGTAGATTGAGGATGTATGCTTGTCCACCCTGACAGACTGGGGGTAGTTGGTGAGAAAATCCAGTAATTTTGGAGGGTGGTGTTAAAAGCTGAGCTGTAGTCAACAAAGAGCATTCTAATGTAGGTGTTGAGCTTTTCAAAATGCGAGAGGGAAGCATGCATAGCCACACAGATGGCATCTTCAGTCGATCTGTTTGTCCAGTAAGCAAACCGGTGTTGGTAGATCAGTGTTTCCCAAACTCGGTCCTGGGGACCCCATGTGGCTGCAGGTTTTTGTTCTAACCAGCTTCTGTTTTTAATTGAACTCCTGGGCTAATTAAGCAAACAGATATTTCCCAAGTTCTGTGTTTAGGGAACAATATAGAATTAGGAAACTAAGTTTGCTAAAAAAAAAAAAAAAAATTAAAATGTACCAAGCAGTTATATATTTTTTTCTTTTTAACAGTATTTTCATCTTGATTTTAATTTTAGTGGGTCTGACTCTAAAGTAGTTGAAGCCTTTGATTATTCAGTGTTGTTTGCCTGAGTGTCTGCTCTGCTCATTTTAAAATGTCATTATTAAGATACAACGAAGGGGAAAAATTGCACAGAGAAAGGGCAAAGTATAATGAAATCAACATAAGAGAGTTAAGCATTTAAATCTATAGCAAAAGCAGAAATATTTATAAATGTAAAAATCATGCTGCTATGCTTTTCTGAATGTCGAATAAAAGAAAAAAAAAATACCAGCTAATTAAATGAGATCAGTGTTATCAGGTGTTGTCACTGATTAGGAATGTGGTTGGAACCAAAACCTGCAGTGACAGGGGGTCCCCAGGACCGAGTTTGGGAAACACTGAGCTAGATCAACTGAGAAAAAGGCTTTAATGTGACTGAATACCAGTTGTTCAAAATACTTTGAGATAACAGGGACTGGTCGATGGTCGTTAAGACAGGTATCATACATTTTTGTAATGGGCATGATGGTTGTGGATTTTCAGTTATGAGGGAACTATACATAAGGAGAGAGAGTGGTTGAATATGTGTGTAAATACCTCCACTGGTTTCTCAGTGCTGGCTTGGAGCATAAGTCCTTGCATAACATCAGCGCCTGCTGCTTTCCTTATGCTGATGTTATTGAGTGCCGTCGTACCTTGTGTGTGTAGAACAAGAGGCTGTGAGTCTTCTGTCAGTTTGAAGCTGACTGGAGGCTGGTTATTGTCTTTGTTGAACCGAGCAAAAACACTGTGTGGAGACTGGCCCGGACACAGACAGGCAGACACGCTCATGTCACTCAACACACGATTATTTACAATTATTGTGCCATAAACACCAATCTTCCCCAAAGTCCAGGCCAACCACTCTGCCTCTTCAGACTGCCTCCTTCTATCTTTCTAACACCTTGTCCTGCTTCCACCTGACTCCAGCCTCGAATGAAGGGAGGCGGCCCCTTTTATCTGTACCTGGATGTGTTCCAGGTGTGCACCGGCAATCCCGCGGACACGCCCCAGTGTGGCGGAAATGCCGGCTGACCTCCCGGAAGCACTCCGGGTGTTCCCTCTCTTCTTCCCCACCCAGCACTTCCTGGTGTGGCGGAAGTACTGGGGTCCAGGGTCCTTCAGGCAGGGGGACGCCCCCTGGCGGTGACCACGGGCCCCTACAGGGTTGGGCTTCCAAGCCCTGCTCCCGTGGCCCCCAATACCACCAGGGCGGACGCCCCCTCGCGGTCTGGAGGAGGAATGAGCCCTTCTCCTGTCTTCCTGGGTGTCCCGGCCGGGCCTGAGCCACGTCCGGGTGCCACAACTGTTAAGTTTCTCTACTAGGTTGGCATTGATGTTGGCTGGCATGTGTGTGTCATTCCTCTTTTTATAAGCCGTGATTGATCAAATGCCTTGCCACATCCACTGTGGGTCAGAGTTGTTGTCAAAGTCCTCCTCAATTTACTCTTTGTGTTTAAGTTTTGAAGTCACAATGCCTCTCTTGAGATGAGCTCTAATGGCTCTATGTATAGGCATAGGTGTCTCCTTATTTGAAGGCTGTGTCCCTCACCTTGAGCAGCTGTTTGACTTCATTATTCATGCACAGTTTCTTATTTGGGTACATTCTGATCGTTTTGTTAACAGTGATGTTGTCCACGCAGTAATTAATATATGACAGCATGGAAGAAGTATATGTATCTAAGTCTGATAGAAAAATATATTCCAATACATATGTTCAAAGCAGTCCTCAGACCATACCTTAACAGTCCTGCTAGTTGGTTTAGCACTGTTAGCAATTGCTTTGTGTGCAGAGACAAGAAACAAAGACAGGTAGTCCGTGTGAATTGTGTGCTCTCTTTTTGAAAGGTTTTTGCTTCTGATATTTTAGAATCTTATCTAATTTTATCTTCTTGGTGGATTTTATGTTGTCTGATCTAAATACAAGTTATTGTTGGTTTTCTTGAAACTGCTGCCATGTCTTTCATTCTGTGTTTACTCACCACCCAATTTAAAGAACCCAGTGTGCTATTACCTTTAAATTAAGGTTCTTGATGTTAAGATCTACTTTAATAATTTTATTATTAAACTTTCTGCCTTTTAAAATAATTTCAAGAGTTTCCAGACTCTTAATAAAACTGGGTGGCATAGTCAGATATTTTAACTGTGTTTAGGTTAGAATACCTACAAGTGTGACCTAGACACAGAAAGTCATTTTTGGCAGCACATGGTCACCTACTCTCCATTACATGGAATAGGGCAGCGTTTCCCAAACTGTAACAAAAAAGGGGGCACGAATGTTGCCGTATGTGGCGTAATTTCACTATTCGTAGGCAAATTTTAAACTTGTAGTGGTGTATCGGCAGCAAAAAATATAGGAATAAATTTTATTAGGGTTTCAAAAAAACGTTAGGGGGCACAATTTAAAACTGTTATGAAAACTCGGGTCGTAAATACTTAAAGGTTGAGAAACGCTAGAATAGGGTGTCATTTGTTCCTTGACATGTATGAAATGGGCAGGAAGGAGTTTAGGAAATGGGAGAAGAAAGAAATAGCATCCACCTGGATGATCTGGTGGCAGCCATTTTTGTACCAGTTGTAATATGCGCGCTATATAGCGCCCGACCCGGCACAGACTGAGGCAGAGGCACGTGGAACACAAACAGTTTCTTTTATTTTTCTTCAGCCGTGGGGCACGCCTTCCCCGTGTCCCACAGGCCCAACACAGTCCCACAAGCACTTAAATAGTACACAAACCACACTTCTTCTCTCCACCTCGGCACCACCACTCCTCCCAGGCAACCTCGTCCTCTTCCTCCCGATTCTGGCTCTCGAGTGATGGTGGCTGGCCCTTTTTATATCCCACCCAGAAACGTTCCAGGTGCTTGGCCACCTGGCCCTAATTGCTCTTCTAGGTGGGGCTGAAGATATGACCAGCCAGGCTGCTGACTCCATGCAGCTCCCCCTGGTGGCCATCTGAGCCCCCAACCAGGCTGTGGAGGACTCCATCTCCCATGGAGCCATGCACCGGGTTGGGGAATCATTGGCTGCCAGGGAGGCTGCCACCAAGCGTCCCGGGGGAGGTATTGAGGTGACCATGGCTGCTCCCCCGGAACAGATGCAGCAGGGGCGTCCCTGCCGGGCATGGGACCCAGCTGTCCATTACACAGTACACTCACCACAAATTAGCCATTAGGAAGTGATGAGTTGAGAAAGATAGCTGACCAATTAAGAGAGGAGATGTGGTGATAAGGCTGTGGTGGGCAATTTAGTCAGCACATTGGGAAACACCCTACTTTTTTCTAAAGATGCTCTAGATACTTTATGACCACAGAAAGGCAATTTCTCAGTTTTATATCTCATTCAAAGGATGGTGCTAATTTTTACAGCACAGTGTCCCTGTCACTACACTGAGGGATTAAGATCCACACACAGACCACAGGTTAAGCACCTCGTGATGGCCTTGCCAACATCTCTTCCAGCAGCAACCAAAGCTTTTACTAGATAGCATCTCATTCAAGTACTAACCATGCCCAAACATGCTCAACCTCAGTTTGATTGCCTATACCAAAGTGCATGAATTAAACTACCATGTGGCCAGAAGTCTGCTGGTCATTGCAAGGCCTGCAAACAATTGAAATAGCAAATTTCTTCATATATATCTATTCTTTCTGCACCTGAATTCTGTGTTTCCTTAAAACAGATGTTACAGTATATTTCTGAGTTCTTTTCTATGAAATATAATCAACACATATAGGTTTCCTTAGCATTTTCTTTTTTTTTGTATTTAGTGCAGTCTTCCTCAGTGATGTGTGAAAATCAAGTTAAGTGTAATTTCTTGTGTACTGTGCATTCCTGATATTGATGTTCTTTCTTATTTTCAAATTATCATGGCTACCTTTAGGGGACAAATGGGACTGGGCATTTCATACCGTTTTGCTCAGTGGCCTCGACTGGGAAAAGTTTAAAGTGTAAACAAGTAATTAAAGAAATACAACAACAGGCATGCTACACTTTAAAAGCTTCAAGCCCCATTACTAAAACTGCAAAGGGCACAGAGAATACTACAAGGCCAGTTATTCCAGCCCCACACCCAGAAGCAGGCTTTTGGCACCCAGCATGAAGACAATTTCGCGAGCTATAAGCAGTACGTTGGATAAATAATAAATAACATTGACACAATTCAAAAAGATAAAGGTGCAAAGTAAAAAAAACAACCTAATACAACAAGAAATAAAGTATTGGAAAAATATTTTCTAACAAATATCACAATACAATTATCAAAAAACAACACAAAGAAATGATACTGAGGTCAGGGATGAGGCCCTGGCCGGAGCATGACACAAACTACATCATTAAATATTTTATACACATCACCTCTTGTGCATTGGATTGAGTTTCTGCCAACATCTTTACTGCACAGCTATGTACCCTCACCTCCAACCATCACTTTGGACTTTCTTGCAATTACCATGATGCCTTTTCACTTCCTTTTCAGTAATTAGAAAAAGAATAGCACAAGAGCTCCCATGATATTCCTTTATGCACTCCTCTGTTCACCACCTTCATTACAATCACAAAAAGCAACGGAAAAAGAATGGATCCTTGATGCAGCTATGTTAACCTAAAACCCGTCACTATCCCCATCTGATGTCCTTCACTTCTTCATACATTAATATCATTGCAGGCACAATCCATTTGACCATACTTAATTGATAGAAACAGCTGATAAGTAGTACGGCTTTCGTATTTAATTTGAAGAACTAACGAATAACCAAGAAATGGAATGAAAAGTAAAGTAAAAGGTAAATTCATTATAAGGAGGAAGACTGTAAATATAAGAACAAGAAAAATCAAAACTGAGAAAACTAGAAAAGAGTGAAGAAATAGGAGTGAGGTCAAAAGAAAAGTAAATTCAAAGCCACAAATTCTTTCTCCTTACTAACAGTACAAAGTGGGAATGCTCCAATCAGGTTTTTAAGGGATGAATCCTATTAGTTTTCTTTTTTTCTTTTCTTTTTTTTAGTCTAAGCTTCAGTATAACCATGTGTGTGGAAACCTTATATTCTATATTAAAGTGGTATTTTTACAATTAAATAGCAGACCATAGTTACTTCTTCATTTTTATTAACATGATGAAATTTTATAGGCTTATTGTTTAGTGATCATAAAGATACTAAGATACGCAAATCCCCTTAAACATACTCTTTTAAACTAATAAAATATTCATCTATAATGCATATGCCAAAAAAGAAAAGAAAATGCTTGTCATGATTACAAGCCACAATTCTAATAAAATGTTCATAAGATGTGTATCAAGAAACTTCAAAAGCTTAACATGCTTTACAGATTTATGTTTAAACTTAATAAATTTGTTTTTTAAGCTAACAAGCCTGTTGTTTTAAGGCAGTGAGGCTAAATTCTTCCTTATTTATTTGTTTTTCTAATTAAAGATGTAATTAACTGCACAAAACACAAGCAAGATCATTCACTATTCACAAGTGGACATGGTGTATCCATTTAATTATAGAACAAAACAAAAAGGTCTTAACTAATTGAATAAACCCCTCTTTTCCCTTTCTTACAAAGATGTGCCTGCGTTTGCTTCCACTGCAAGTATAGTTAGACAACATAACTGCCTGCAATTCTTGTCCATGCACAGTACGACTCCTCAGATTTCCTTTTAAAGTTATTCCACTTTCTTTAATGTAAAAGCCAATATTCCTGTGTTCATTCTCTCCTAAACTTTGACATTATGCTCACTGTTTACAAGAAATTCCTCAAGGAAAAATGACACGTGTGACTCCTCAAGTACTGTAATACATCATGCAAGGGAGCACTACACCTAACTTACCATAAAGCTTAGAAAGGCAGATTCTGAAAAATCTATTTCTGAAATTGGCTAATTTACCAATTACTGATTAATTCAGTTGGGTTGAAAATCAGCCAATCTAGAGCATTGCTACTACAAATTAAGGTATGTTTTTTAAAGAAAGATCCAACACTATGGCACTATACGTTATGCGTCAGCATCTTTTATACAGTAGCTGGAGCAAGATAACACATATCATTCTATAAGAACATACAGTAGTTGGAGTCATGCAAAATAGTCACAAAATGCTGGCAATCATCGTAAAACCCAATACAAAATGGCATTAAGGTGATGTTATCATTCTAATGAAAAATATGTAAAAAATACATAAAGGGAGCAAAATACCTGCATAGAAACCTAAAATTAAATGATTACATCATTACAGGCCTCCCAGGGGGCTGTGAAGGTGCACATCAGGCTTATATATGTCACATTATCTGCCCAGACAAGGAGTATGTACATTGACAGCTAACAGAAAGGACCATATCCCTTGCAATACAATAAATGCTGAAACCTAGTGCCAGAAATCCTATCACAGATAAGAACTTTTGTCAACTACTGCTCTTGGGTGTGTAATTTTTGATGAGGGGGAGCCTAGAGGGACTTTGGCTCTGCATCAATCTGTTGTAACTGAAGAAGAGTGCTTCGCTATAACTCTCATCCCAGTTCTGCCCAATTAGTAGTGAAACAGGATTTACTTTAAAAATCAATAAAAAAATTTTAAAAATGTAATTCTGTCTAAGCGGAATGTAGGTATGATGCAACGTCTAACGTTGGCACTGTATCTGATCGTGTTCAGCTCTGATGGGAGAGCATCCCCCATGTGGGGAGAAAAGCACATGTCTGTGATATTTTTGGCAATCAGCAGCTACCCTCTAAAACACAGCTTGTGTCTGCTCTGATCTCTTAAAAATGTCAAACGTTACTCCTTAACAATCTGTACAAGATAAATGTCTGTTGAACAAACAGGTATTGCTAGGTAAGCAGAGGCAAAGTACGCTTCAACATGTGGTGAGAGGTAGGCCAACTCAAATGGAGGCTGGCGCATGAGTGAGGAGGGACCCGCCCCACTCCCCTCAGCCTGCAGCTTCTCTCTTGGATTTGCACAAATAAATTGGTACCGAAAGCAAATTATGACACTTAGCGCAATAAGAGAAGTTGCAAAATCAACCAGAATGTCCAAGCAAATTATAGCAAAAAACCTGATCTAAATCCATGAAATAGTTCTCTCATGAAAAGCAGACGGAAATACAGAAAGAAATTGGATTCTTCATATATATATATTAGGGGGATCGCCCCCTACTCACTTTTCTCGCCATCCCCCCCAGCCTGCGCTACATGCCAGCTACTTCACGTCTCTGCCACTCGCATTGTGAAGAGGGGGGTTGCTCCTCCAAAACCCCCTCTTAAATGTTGATACAATGAGAAACAAATAGATTTTTTTTACCTCCTCTTTGCTCGATCAGCTGCTGGCTTGCTGCTGCCATGCTGCATGATCTGCATCTCGCATGGCACTTCAAACATTTAAAAGCCTGTACAGCACCTGTCCTACTAGGACTATTGACCAACTGTATGCAAACATTAAAGACACATACAACGCCACCCCGCTGTCTGCGCTTGGGAAAGCAGATCATAACCTGGTTCTGCTTCAGCCTCACTACAAACCAAGAGTGAGGGAGCTACCTACAACCACACACTCATTCAGGAAATGGTCCCCTGAGGCAGAGCAGGCTCTGAGAGACTGCTTTGGAACTACGGAGTAGGATATCCTGCAGGGGTCACATAGTGAGAACATTGAGCAGGTTGTTGACTGCACTACTGACTACATCAGCTTCTGTAAGGACATTGTAGTTCTCGTAAGAACAGTACGCTGCTATGCTAACAACAAGCCATGGATTACAAGTGACATCAAGGGCCTTTTGAACCAGAAAAAAAGGCTTTTAAAAGCGGTGATCAGCATGAGGTCAAGCACGTGCAGAAGGAACCGAGTCCAGCTCAGGGAAGCAAAGGAGCAGTACAGGATAAAGCTGGAGCAGAAGTTGCAGAATAACAGCATAAAGGAAGTGTGGGATGGGATGAAGATCATCACTGGCTGCAGCTTAAAGCGGGGTGCCACCATCGAGAGAGACGTGGAGAGAGCAAACCAGATGAACAACTTCTTTAACAGGTTTGACCACCCTAACCCACTCTGACATCGGAGTACTGCACCCTCCACCCATCCTTCTGCTGATACCAGCATAGGAGAGAGTTTCCCCCCACCCACAATTACAGCAGCCCAGGTAAGCAAAGAGCTGAAGAGACTTTGTGCCAGCAAAGCAGTGGGTCCAGATGGAGTATTGCCATGACTGCTGAAGGCCTGTGCGCTGGATCTGGGAAGTCCTCTACAGCGCATCTTCAACCTGAGCCTGGAACAGGGGAGAGTCCCGAGGCTTTGGAAAACATCTTGCATCACCCCAGTCCCAAAGGTATCACATCCTGGTGAGCTGAATGACTTCCAGCTTGTCGCTCTAACGTCACATGTGATGAAGACCATGGAGCAGCTGCTGCTTCACCACCTGAGGCCACAGGTCTGCCATGCCTTCGACCCTCTGCAGTTCACATACCAGGAGAAGGTGGGAGCGCAGGATGCCATCATCTATATGCTACACCGATCCCTCTCCCACTTGGACAGAGGCAGTGGTGCTGTAAGAATTATGTTTCTGGACTTCTCTAGCGCCTTCAACACCATCCAACCTCGGCTCCTTAGTGACAAGCTGACAGAGATGGGAGTAGATTCATACCTGGTGGCAAGGATCGTGGACTATCTTACAGACAGACCTCAGTATGTGTGTCTCAGGAACTGCAGGTCTGACATTGTGGTCAGCAGCACAGGAGTGGACCGTGCTTTCTCTGGTCCTGTTCAACCTATATACATCGGACTTCCAATGCAACTCGGAGTCCTGCCACATGTAAAAGTTCACTGACGACACTGTTATCGTGAGCTGCATCAGAAGTGGGCAGGAGAAGGAGTATAGGAACCTAATCAAGGACTTTGTTAAATGGTGCGACTCAAACCACCTACACCTGAACACCAGCAAAATCAAAGAGCGGTGGTGGATTTTAGGATGCCCAGGCCCCTCATGGACCCCGTGATTATCAGAGGTGACTGTGTGCAGAGGGTACAGACCTATAAATACCTGGGAGTGCAGCTGGATGATAAATTGGACTGGACTGCCAATACTGATGCTCTGTGCAAGAAAGGACAGAGCCAACTATACTTCCTTAGAAGGCTGGCGTCCTTCAATATCTGCAATAAGATGCTGCAGATGTTCTATTAGACGGTTGTGGCGAGCGCCCTCTTCTACGCGGTGGTGTGCTGGGGAGGCAGCATAAAGAAGAGGGACGCCTCACGCCTGGACAAACTGCTCAGGAGGCAGGCTCTATTGTAGGAACAGAGCTGGACAGTTTGACATCTGTGGCAGAGTGACCGGTGCTGAGCAGGCTCCAGTCAATCATGGAGAATCCACGGCATCCACTGAACAGTATTATGTCCAGACAGAGGAGCAGCTTCAGCGACAGACTGTTGTCACGGTCCTGCTCCACTGACAGACTGAGGAGATCATTCCTCCCCCACACTATGCGACTCTTCAATTCCACCTGGGGGGGTAAACGTTAACACTATAAAAGATTATTATCTATTATACCTGCCTTGCACTCTCCACCTTGCTTTTTTTTTTTTTTAGCGTTTTTATCGCTCTTTAATTAATATTGTTTTTATCAGTATGCTGCTGCTGGAGTATGTGAATTTCCCTTTGGGGATTAATAAAGTATCTATCTATCTATCTATCTATCTATCTATCTATCTATCTATCTATCTATCTATCTATCTATCTATCTATCTATCTATCTATCTATCTATCCTTTGTCTTTTATTTCCAGCCCTTGGTGTGGTTAAATCTCTTGGCACAAAGTCTCATCTCGCGGGACGTGAGTTCTTGATATTTTTTAGTTTATAATTTAAAAATGGAAGAAGAACCTGAAAATCTAACAACATCACATTGTGAAAAATAAATAAAAGAATGATACCAAACATATATATGTAGGTTTAAAAATAAGCCTGATTTAAAGCTTGACAAAAAAATTGTTGCACTTTTAGGCTTAGAATTTTAGATAGATAGATGGATGTTAGGGCCTTTTTTTAACCTGAAAAGGGCACATTTGTAACCTGCAGGGCACATTTGTAACTTTAGTAGGGAACTTTTGTAATATGAGTCAGGCAATTTTGTAATATGCCAAAAAAGGGCATTTTTATATCCTGAAATGGTGACATTTAATCAAATATTTAGCAGTACAGGTTTGCTATCAGCCCCCCTCCAAACACTCGTATACATTTAATTTAAGCCCATTGTCCCCACAGTAGGCTGCAGCTCCAAATGCCTTCATACTGGACAAAGATGTCTCATATAATCAATGGACTGGTACCATAAACCTTAAGGATGAATTCACACAGTATAGCATTAGATTAAAGCGCTCTGATAACTGGCAATATGTATTTTGATTTATTTTTTTCATCCTACTCTTAGTATTCCTACTTGATGTATTCTGTATGCCTGTACAGTACTCTATATGATGTTTGTTCATTTAAAGTTTGAATATTTTTGGGGTTTTTTTTGCTCATATTAGTCATTTAGGTGTGTTGTGTAGTTGTACTCAGTCCTGTATTGTTGCTGCATGTTTATTCAGAAGTAGATTCTAAATGTTAATCTTTTTTGTTGTATTATAAGGCATAGTGACATTAGATTAAATGACAGAACTGCACAGGGTTGCCCAGCTGACATTGGACTGTAAGAAGCAAGCCCCCTGTGAGAGTGGAAGCAGACATGATGAGGGTCTCACTACCAACTGAGCACTTTTACATGTTACTTTTCTTAAAAGAAACTCAGCAGGCCACGGCCTTCCCAGTCAATGTGATTTTTTTTAGAAAAATCAATAATCAGAAGACAGAAATGTAGAAGAATATCACAGAGCACTGACCAAACACTACTGTTGTGGTCCAACATTTCGATGGGCTGTTAGTGGTCTACTTTGACCATTTATTCCTGAAAGTTTGCAGTTATTTGATTTGCAGGTTTGTCTCTGTTACGTTTTCATGCCCCCCATATGTCTATATGGCTTTTTGTACCACACTGTTGTGAAATGCCAGTCGTTTTAAGTGTCCCTTCAAATTGGAACAGCACATCTGACTGCAGGTGTTGTCTGGCTGCCCTGTCTGTGACTCTTGAATGGATGAGTTCTGTTTCTTTTGATGCTGAGTGGGAGGGAATAAGCAGGACAAAAATAATTTAAGTATTCAATAAAGCATATACACTAATAATTATTCACAATGCATTAGATAAAATGCTGAATTTTTCTTGAATTTAAATAGAGATGCATCTTTTCATGCAATTTACACATGAAGTGATGAGACTCCCAGACCATCTTCCACAAAGATTGTTTTTTTAAAACAGGAAAATATTTGCTATTTTCTTATTCCAGATTTTGGGATGAACTTGTCCTGGGTAAATGTTTTTAAAGCAGCTCCACTGCTCTTTGCTCTCTGTCTTCACACCTAAAAGCTTATTCCAGTTTATTCCTTTCATGCTCTGCCACATCTGTTTCTCCTCGCTCTTCCAGACTCCAGTGGTCCAATCACATGCACACTGTCATTTCTATCCTGATTATTACAAACTGCAGACTGGCTCCCCCCTCACTGATGGCTTGTTAAACAGTTGCTGATTACATTAGTTCATTAATATTAGTAAATTAAATTGGTGACCGCATTGGGGGGGGGGGGGGGGGGGGGGGTTCTATAAGACACTCCTAAAATAAGGCCTCATCCCTGAATGCTTTCCAGACAAATCCAGACAACCTCACTAAGGTGGGCTCATCGTCCAAATGAAGAGGCCTTGAGTTTAAATTCTGTTTGACAAAATGAGCAACACCCCCCGGTCCCCCTTTTCAGTTCTGTCTGTCCTTCCTGTTAAACGTCTGCCCCTCCATGTCCTGCTCATCCCCATCAGGTTTCTGTTATTGCTGTAATATCATAATTATGCTTAGCTACATATGATTACAATTTATTTATTTTACTCTCATTATTGATAGCATTCAGGTAAGCATTTTAATGTGTTGCTTATTTGAGTTTTGCACTTTAACCTTGGGTTAGAATTTACGTTACTATGCATTCTTATTTCACTACTGTTCATGTTAGAGAATTTAAATACAGTATGACATCATAAACCTTCTGAAATACAACAAGCAGATCTGCATGTGCGACACAATCAAGTCAAGGCTGCACAGTAAACACACTCTATAAACAGGAATGATATGAAAATAATGATTTACATTAATGTTATATTTTATTTTTAGCAATTAAAAAAAGTTTACTATATAAAACAACGTACAGTATAGTGTTACTTAAATAATATTGTTTTTTGTATAGAATGACAATTGAATCTTAGCAAGACCATTTACATTTAATAAAATAATAGCAAACATAAAGGCCTAATACTGAGGTTTTCTAATCTGGCAGTCATCATGGAGAGAATTTCTCAAAGCCAAAACCTTTATAAACATGGAACAAATACCTTTAGTAGAGACAGTATGGTGATTATAATCAGATGATTTTTATTAGAATGTTAATGTTCAGAATAAACTGTAGAGTAATAAATGGCTTAACTTGCAGTATTAGGTGTGTAGTGAGAAGTCAAGCAAAATGACCCCTTTTATTGGCTAACTGAGCCACACACACATTACAATACTTTACATCTTGCCTGAAGAAGGGGCCTGAGTTGCCTCGAAAGCTTGCATATTGTAATCTGCTCAGTTAGCCAATAAAAGGTGTCAGTTTGCTTGACTTCTCACTACATTCATAATGGCTAACACGGTACAACACCATAGTACTACAGTATTAGGTGTGCAAAAGAAATAAAGTTGTCATTATCTCCATGTCTTTATTTTTCACAACATTATGGAATTTTGCTGTCACATCATGTGACACAGGGTGGCATGTTGGCACAGTTGTAGCGCTGCTGCCTCGCTGTAAGGTGACCAGGTTTGCCATTTGCATGTTCTCCCCTTGTCTGTGTGGGTGTCCTCCAGGTGCGCCAGTTTCCTCCCACTGTGGAAAGACATACAAGTTAGGTGAACTGGTGATGCTAAACTAGGCCTTGTGTGTGTTTGGGGGTGTGTGTGTGTTTTCCCTGTGATGGACTGATGCACTGCCCAGGGCTTATTCCTGCCTTGTGTCCTATGCTAGCTGAGATAGGCTCCAGCTCTATATGAGGCCCTGGTCTGGATTAAGCGGGTTACAAAATGACATGTCATCATGTGACACAGATGTGTAGATTACATTAATCAGAAACTCTGATCTTGTCCAATGTGTGTGCGTGTGTGAGAATACATCCTGGTATTGACAGGCATCCCATCTGGGTCTGGTTGCTGCCCTTCTTGCCATGCTGCAAGGGTAGGCTCCTGCACCTTTGCTCCTGAACTGTACTAAGAGGCCTTTTAAAGTGAATACATGGATGAATAGATGGATTTCTTTTGCTGATAAGTTGGGCAGCATGGTGTATGCTGGGTGGTCTCACTGCTTTACAGATCCAGCAACCTGAGTTTTATTACCACACCTAACTGTTGTAGTGTACATGTGAACTCTGCATGTTCTCCCTGTGTGGAGAATTTGTCCTCCTGTTACAAAAATACAGGCAGGTTAAGTTGATTTATGACTCATAATTGGCCCCAGTATGTGAATGAGTGGGTCACGCATTAGACTGCCACCTTAATAATAATAATACATTTTATTTATATAGCGCCTTTCCCATGCTCATGGCATTTGTCCAGGATTTGGGTGTCTGACCCTGAATTGGATTAAGTGGATTTGAGAGCAAATTATGTGTTATGTCACTTTTCTGAGAGTATCTGTAAGTTACCAATTAATAAATAAATACATCATAGTATTCTTTAAAGTAATATAAAGATTAAACACACTTTTGGAAAAAAAAGAATTAAAAAAAGATCTTTACATTACTAACACTTGAAATTATATACAGTAAATGTTTTTGCCCAATAATTCCAGCACTGGAAATCCACATTCAGTTTATAAAAGCTGTATATAGCGCCTTTCATAGCGATTAAATATTGTGTTACAAAGCACTTAACATAATACAGATATGTATGTTTGGAAAATTAAACACAGATATACTTAAATTGATAACTATATGTTTAAATTAAATGGAAAATTGGTAAGGTTTTACGATGAAGAAAACTATTAAATAACGTTTTCCGAATGACTTCCATCTAGGGGGCACTCCAACGGTAAATGGCAGCCCTGAAGCCGTCTTCCGAAGCACTATCCTTTGCAGAACCTTACCGGAAGTGCCAGTTAACCGTGCATTTTCAAGTTACAAAGATCCCTGTATTTATTTCTTATAAAACACAGAAAATCCGCGGATAAAAATGTTTTTAGCGAATATATGTGTAAAATCAAAATAGACTTAAGCACACTTGTTTGTTAATAAATGAATAAAAATCGTTACAAAGCAGTTTTCAAACGCTCACGTTGTGTATAGGAAACCTCATTAGAAAACAAAAGTATTAATAACTTAAAAAATATAAAATGAAATTCAATGCCGTTTGAAAGACTGAAACATACCGATATTCTGCACAAACTGAAAAAATCAAAGTAATCAGTGAGATGGATCACGAGATTTTAATATGTTATTTAAACACCTCTAAGTAAGTGCACTTTGGGTGACAGGTCGATCAGAAGGCTAAGACCTTGCAGGGCATTTTTTGGAGCAACGCAATCGGCAATTTTAAAGGTTGACTTCTTAGATAATTATGTGTCAGTTAATAATCGCATGTCTTCCCCTAGATAACTGCAATTTTTAACTTTTTTTCATGTTTTACGACCAAGACAACAGGTAGGGAACTTCTGTACCTTCCACAATACAAAATGGCAAATAAAAAAAAAAAGAAAAAATTCTTGAAAAAAAATGGTCATTAAGTCGAAGACCAGATTAACATAAATGCAAATAACGCAAATCCTGCTCTGAAAAACAAATGTATTAATTTTTATGTGTAAAAAGAGAGAAGGGTGCAAAATAGCCCTATTGTGGATAGATAGATAGATAGATAGATAGATAGATAGATAGATAGATAGATAGATAGATAGATAGATAGATAGATAGATAAGCATATACAGTGCTTCCATAATATTTGGGGCAAATCCATAATTTTTCCTTGATTCACCCCTGTACTCCACAGTTTAAAATTACAAATCAAAAAAATCAGATATGATTAAACTGCAGGTTTCAGACTTTATGTGATGCCCTGTGAACTGGCATTTCTGCACATGCTCAAACTCGGGTTGTCTGTCTCTAATGTAATCAAATGGATCAGTGGTGTAAAATGGAGGCACAGAACCAAAGAAAAGATTCAAAAGAAAACAAGTCTTTATTAAGCAAGACAAAAAATTATAATGTCATGCACTAGAATGCAGTCCTCTGCAATGACACAGAATGAACATATTGTAAAATAAGCACAAAACACAAAGTGTTGGGGTATCCACTCCATAGACTTGGATAAAGCAGGTTGAAAAAAAGTAGATTTTACAGACTGAGTTCAAAATGGCACTGAATTCAAGGGTTAAAATGGCAGTTTATATGGAGACTAGACAGGAAGAGGCAGGTCCAGAGGCACAGGAACTGGGAGTGATGCTGGAGGAACCTGAAGTGACATCAGAGGACTTGAGATCAGTCTACTAGCCTGCAGAGGGAAAAAGAGAGAAAGGATTAGTGGACGGCCCCAACCCCTGGCTTGGTGGGTAAGTACAATTATTTGAGCCCATAAGATGTCTCCTGTGCGTATGTGTGTGACAGTATATATGCAACAAATATAAAAAAAGAGACAGTGAATATGTGCAACATTCACAATGGCTCAAAATAAAGGGGATGAAAAAAGTAACAGTAACAAATCACAGGTGGTGCAGTGGTAGTGTTCCTGCCTTGCAGTAAAGAGATTGTGGGAGATTGTGGGTTCGCTTCCCCGGTCCTCCCTCTGTGGAGAGCGCTTTGAGTAGTGAGAAAAGCGCTATATAAATGTAAAGGATTATTATTATTAAATGGTCAGACAACTATTCTTCTTCCTCCTCTCCTTCTACCAGGACAAATGAGGACAGACAAACCATCAAAATTAAAAGTGAAGAAAATAGCACAAGCTCAAAAATACAGAAAAATCAGTGAAAAAATGAATAACTCTCTATATACAGGAATGCTTAATAAGGATCTCTATGCAATTTGTTCAGCTACCTTCTCCCCCTAAACCCAGACAGTCATAGGACGAGCCCTGCTGAGTATCCCTCTGTTTTATATGACTGGCCAATCATTAATGCCAGCCTGACATAATCCAGTCAGTGATATCTCTGGTGACCATCCCTGCAATCTCAATCTAGGCGGAAGTCTTTCTATTTCTCAGGCATGAAGTTTGTAGCTGCCGGTGCATGTATGTACATACATGAACATGCCTCCAACTTCAGGCAGCTTCCTACTGTGCCCAGCTTAAATGCCTCTATTATCAGCCAGTTACTCTGCCATGACTCACATAACAAAACGGACGTCCTTCACCAGCATGGCATTAAGTTATACCGGGATCTCCACGTGTTAGCACTCGAAAATTAAAATGGGTGACAAGCCTTCTCACCCACGTTAAACTGCCAGGAACATTTCCACTTATGACATATCACCATTGCAGCCATTTGCTCCTGAAGCCTTTTCACCTACCATGCAGGTAAGTGCACTTTTTATGAGTAAACTATACAACCAGAAACTGCAATAGTAATAGTCAATTATTATACTGTCACAAAATGTTCTGTGATATGGCCTAACACACTTTAAGGGTATTTGCATATATTTCGGTCACACCAAGAAATCTGCAGATAGTAGTCTCTGACACATACACACATGTCTCCTGAAGACTGTTTTTGATCTGTGTATTTGGGGCTTTTTCTTTACCATAGTGAGGATTCTTCTGTCATCAGCAGTGCAGGTCTTCCTTGGCCTACCAGGCCCTTTGTGATTACTGAGCTCACCAGTGCATTCTTCCTTCTTAATTATACTCCAGACAGATTGATTTAGGTAATCCTAAGGTTTTACCAATGTCTCTAATGTTTTTATTCTTGTTTTTCAGCATTATAATTGCTTCTTTGACTTTAATTGGCACAGCTCTTGTCTTCATATTGAACAATGGCAAATACAGACTCCAAATGTAGTCTGTAGATAGAAGCAAGCCCAGGTATTGTATGTCTGCACTAATAAAGCAATGAAACACACATGAGTACTCAAAACACTTGACGCCATTTGTCTTAAACATTATGGTGCCCTGAATGGTGGGACCATGTATAAAAAATGTTGTAATTTCCACATGTTGTGACTGAAATGTATGCAAATGCCCTTAATTTATAGTCTGCAATGTATGCTTGAATCATGTCTGAATTGTTTGATTTGTAATTTTAAACTGTGGAGCAGAGAAGTAAATCAAGGAAAAATGGGCCTTTCTCTCAAACATTATGGGGAGAACTGTACATTCATTTAAGATGGGCAATGTGATAGCTCATGTATTAGCTCATAAAGATAATGAATATTATACTGTATACACTGAATTTTAGTTCACTCCCATTAATTATCGCATTTGGTTATATTTTTGATATATCAGTTATGCAGCATCACTTGTATGACAGGTCAGTACATTCATAAGTGCAACCAAAATTTAAAGGTCACTTGGTTCCTTCTGTTCTTTTCTGTTGCTGACTTAATCGCTATTTCTCTTGACCACAATCATCTCCTAGCATAAAGGGACATACTTGTTCAGCCTGAAAGCTGCGACCTGCTTTTCACCTCCGCTTGAGTTTTCATTTTACAGTTTCTTTATAAAAACACTTATGTAGTTATGGCACTTGTTATTCACTTACTTTATTAATCCCAAGGGGAAATTCACATATCTATCTAATCTCTAATCTAATCTATGTCCCTGCAAACCCTTTACTATAAAAATTATTATGATCATTGGGAGACTGCAGTTCCCTACTTGCTGTTTCCTTTAAGCATCCTTTAATCATTTGAGTGTGACTTATACAACCTAATACTTAGTTCCTAACTTTGTTATTCTTATAGTGCCTTTTCAAGTTTGGCCATATATTTTGAATCGATAGATAGATAGATAGATAGATAGATAGATAGATAGATAGATAGATAGATAGATAGATAGATAGATAGATAGATAGATAGATAGATAGATAGATAGATAGATAGATAGATACTTTATTAATCCCAAGGGGAAATTCACATACTCCAGCATTAGCATAATTATATTTCTACTAGCCGACCCACGGCGTAGTATATGCCGCATAATTATTTATTGATGGGTGAACACTTTCTCAAAGACACAGTTGTCCAAATGGGGTAGGTTTGAGGATACGACTGTGAGTGAATGAAAAGATGGAACTCTGGAGAAAGCAACATACAATTGTCCGTGACTGAAAAGTGGTTTTGGCAGATACAGGCATATCTTTTTGAGAGTTTGGCCCTGTGCCTTATTAATTGTCATTGCAAAGGCTAATCTAACAGGAAATTGTCTGCGTGTAAAAGTAAAAGGCAAATTTGAATCTGATGGGGTCAGGGAAATCCGGGGAATGAGGACAGTTTGTGAGGTAGCAGCTGCGATAGTTTTACACTCCAGTACATTGCGGTGAATGCTGGTAACAGTCAGTCTAGTGCCATTACAGAGAGTTCTTGCTGGCATGAGGTTTCTGAGAAGCATGACGACTGAACCAATTTTAATTTTGAATTTATGCTGAGGCATGCCAGTGGGCATAAGACTGCTAAGAAATTTTTCAGGGAATGAAGGATGTTCTCGGAAGTGAATGGTGATATTAGTTGGAAGTATTTGGGACATCGCCACAATTTCTGCCTGGCCACCATAAACTCTGGAAGTATTCATGTAGTCAGCGTATTGTTGAGCAGACTGTATGACTATGCTTCCGTAACTAAGAACAACGGATAGCACATCGCCGAAGTTATTGCAATGTTGGCAAACAAAGGTTACAGCCATGTTGCGAAGTTCGAGAGGAACAGTTTCGTTGATGACATTTTTCCAGAAATATCTGACTGATAGAAAGAAACAGTTACCTGATGCAGGAATTTGTATAACCTTGAAAGAAGAGTTGTTTCCATGAAATACATGTGAAGCGGTGGCCAGTTAGGAAAATGAACAGTCAACGTGGCTCACAGGTGCATGTGGACTGTAGCACAGACGAAAGCGACTCAGCATGTGTTTGGTGAGGAGTTGGGGGCAGTGCGCATGCATCCAGAGCAAGGGTGGATGCGGGAGGAGGGTTAGAGTTGGCGGGCGGGGCTCTGTCTTGCGTATCCCATGATCTTAGAGTTGGTGGCCGGGGCTCTGTCGTGCGTACACCATGCGCACTGCCTGCTCATGCCTCGAGAGCGAGGGAGGACACAGGAGGAGGGTTAGAGTTGGCGGCCGGGGCTCTGTCGTGCGTACACCATGCGCACTGCCTGCTCATGCCTCGAGAGCGAGGGAGGACACAGGAGGAGGGTTAGAGTTGGCGGGCAGGGCTCTGTCGTGCGTATCCCATGACGCGGGAGGAGGGTTAGAGTTGGCGGGTGGGGCTCTGTCTTGCGTGCGTGTGTACCCCATGGTCAGGTGACTTAGTCTTTTATATATATAGATAAGATCATCTCAGTCTTTAATGCCAAGCCACACTCATCAGACCCTATTTACAGTGAGCCTTAAACTTTTCTTGTTCTTTTTCTCTGTTGCTTGTTGTGTTGGGAAGA
Organism: Erpetoichthys calabaricus; assembly: GCF_900747795.2. Lineage (NCBI taxonomy): Eukaryota > Metazoa > Chordata > Cladistia > Polypteriformes > Polypteridae > Erpetoichthys > Erpetoichthys calabaricus. The sequence goes on from NC_041404.2 coordinate 92,361,923, forward strand.
TGGCCAAATCCTTTTGAATGGTGGTGCAGCATTTTCTGTCGTTATTTTCCCCATAATTTCTTGTATTACTTTTCTCTTTTTGAGAGCTACGTTTTTATGTCTAGGTTTGATTTCTTCGTTGCACAAGATCCTTCAAGTTACGCTCAGCTCATTTAAGTTAGTCAGATTCATTACTTGTTTAAAAATTTAATATTTCTTGCAAGTCTGCCTGTGACCCTGTTTTTAGAGATATAAATATGGATATATGATTGTAACAATTTTGAATTAGCTTTGAATGATTTTTAATAAATCTGTATATAATATAGTTTTAAAAAAATGTATGTGGTTAAGCTGATAATGCAATATTTCCCAAAATCTGGTTATGAACTTCTCCTTCTTTTGGCTGCTCCCATTATGGGTTGCCACAGCAGATCATCTTGTTCCATATCTTCCTGTCCTCTACATCTTGCCTTGTCACACCCATTACCTGCATGCCCTCTCTCACAACATCCATAAACCTTCTCTTAGGCCTTCCTATTTTCCTGTAGCCTATTTTTAATATCCTTTTCCCAATATAACCAGCATCTCTCCTCTGCACATGTCCAAACCAACGCAATCTTGCCTCTCTGACTTTGTCTCCCAACCATCAAATTTGAGCTGACCCTCTAATGTACTCATTTCTAATCCTATCCATCCTGGTCACACCCAGTGCAAATCTTAGCATCTTTAACTCTGCTACCTCCAGCTCTGTCTCCTGCTTTCTGGTCAGTGCCATTGTCTCCAGCCCATACAACACAGCTGGTCTCACTACCATCCTGTAGACCTTCCCTTTCACTCCTGATGATACCCATCTGTCACAAATTACTCCTGACACTCTTCTACACCCACTTCACCCTGCCCGCACTCTCTTTTTTACCTCTCTTCACAATCCCTGTTACTCTGTACTGTTATCCCCAAATATTTAAACTCATCCACCTTCGCCAACTCTACTCCCTGCTCCAACTCATCATTCCAATGACCTCCTTCTCATTTACACACATGTATGCTGTCTTGTTCCTACTGACCTAGAACATATCTCCACCTCTCCGGGGTCTCCTCAACCTGCTCCCTACTCACGCTATAGATTACAATGCCATCAGCAAACATCACAGTCCATGGGGACTCCTGTCTGATCTCATCTGTCAACCTATCCATCACCACTGCAAATAAGAAAGGGCTCAGAGCCCTCTCTACCACAACTCCTCTTGAGGCACCCTGTCATATGCTTTCTCCAGGTCCACAAAGACACAATGCAACTCCTTTTTGCCTTCTCTGTACTTTTCCATCAACACCCTCAGAGCAAACATTGTATCTGTTGTGCTCTTTCTTGGCTTGAAACCATACTGCTGCTCACTAATCATCACCTCCCTTCTTAACCTAATTTGCACTACTTTTTCCCATAACCTCATGCTGTTTTTCACCAATTTTATCCCCCTGTAGTTACTATAGTTCTGCACATTCCCCATATGCTTAAAAATTGGTACCAGTACACTTCTTCTCCACTCCTCAGGCATCTTCTCACTTTCCAAGATTCCATTAAACAATCTGGTTAAGAACAAAATATAGTATTTCCATTTAGCTTCATGAATGAATGCATGAATAAATTATTTGTACCTGAATAGTTTAAATAAACATGCCACTCTAATAAATACAGTACATTTTCAAGCGTGTTCTGTGATGCAAATACATTTCTGATTATTACACGTTATTATATTGCATAATAGTAAGTACTGATTTCTGGGTAGTGTAACTTAAATCTTTTGCTGATGCCAGCCTATTCCTTTTAGGATATATTGCTGTTGAATATCCCTCCTTTTTCAGAAATAAGTTGGCTATACACTGTATAGCGTGGAGGCCTAATAAGCATGATGGTTACCAGCTGCATAGGAGGATTTTTTTAACATGGATACACAGCACAGAAAAGGTCATAAATGGGAATGTTCTGTCTGAGAGTAATTCTAATGTGATGTAGACAAAAACAAAAGCAAGTGTATAATTGATGATGCATCTGCCATGTTTACAAGACTCAATGAAAGGGAAAGACTCTGATGAATTTAAAAATGCACTTCAACTACTTTCATGAAGATGTTGAAGATGATGACATGCTAAAAAAACACAAGTTTAACAATGAAGGTAAAATGACAAGCTGCGTTGACAACAAACATTTTAAGTCTAAAAATAACTTGTGCTACTAAAGAGAACTGCTTGCTCCTTGAGCAGATGGGCATTACTTCAATGCAACTTAGGCACATGTTTAAAACATTCAAAAGTTAACTCTTCCTATTGGTTAATTGAGCAAAGAGAAGTTACCTGAAGCTCTTTATGGGTATACAGTATCTATATGTTTCAACAACTCCTTTACTGCTTTCTTCAACTGAAACTTTAATTTCAATGTTTCCACCATATTGAGAAACCATACAGAAAGGAAAGGCTATTTGTCCTCACAGATTAATTTAGAGCAGATATTCTTCAATAGATTGTGATAATCTATTGTATATGAGCAGAATCAGGATTGCAATTAAAATGGGAAAGATTTGCCACTGTAATCTGAAAAACTATCTATTTCATTTTTCTAAATTATTTAAAGATGTAAATATGTTCAATTTTATTCTGTTGTATTGGAGTGTAAGTGTTTAATGTTTTTTATTTTGTTTGATGTAACTATATTTTATTATTCTATGATAAGTCTTTTTACTGTTTTTCTAATTTGGCACTGTTGATAATGAGGGATTCCCTTAATGTGCTTTTCAATATTTAAATAAAAGTTTAATGAAACAGTGAAAAATTGTCTTGACGTGTAGTACAAAGCATTTTTAGGTAATTAAGAAAAAAATCAAAAATAATTTATTTCAGATTAAAATTTGACAAAAAAAAATATTTTAAAGTGTTGCAGGAGCCTGATTTTTTGAGATCAGTGATTCCACAAGTGCTGCTTAAATTTAGTTTGTTTGAGTTTAAATTATTTCAGTATTCACATTGCTACACTGCAGAACATAAACAAGGAATGACATTGTTTCAACTTTGTTCACATGGTTCACACTCAGGAAATTACTAACAATTATACTACATTTTAACCTGGATATTTTTGGATTGAGTTCTCCAGTATTTTTGAATCTATCCTTGATTCTGTGCATCAACAACCCTGGAATGTATTAGTAAATTTCCTGGGTACATAGCAATTGAGAAAGATTACAAATAACGGCCCAGACAAGGGAGTAATGCAAAACTTAAAACAATAAATCTACCAAAGACAAATCCAGAACATTGCCTGAAGTGGATTTGGTGCTTTGGAAGGAAGACATGAAATCACAAAGTTAAAGAGATTTATACAGATTAAGGTCAGTAGAAAATCAGTCCAAATCCTTAACAAGTGAAATGTATGTTGGGTGGAAGCTGCCTAAAAACATTGAAAATTATTAAGTTCTTAAGTTTATTTGGTTTTGCTTAAGGCAATTTTTGAAAGAGGGGTAGGATGGGAAATTACTGTATGCTATAGGCAACACAACATTTTTAAGCTCACTTAACCCAAGTCAGCCTCACAGGTGCTACAGCCTATTCAAACATGATATACCCACTCAGCACAAGGCATGAAACCTCCCTGGCAAGAATGGCCACACTTATAAAGGGATAATTTGGAATTGTCAATTAATGTAAGTGACAATTATTTTTTGCTAAAATATTGTTAAATAAATAACTCTGGAAATTAAAATAGTCCTCAAACAGGACCCCCCTTCACAAGGTGTCACACTTTTGAATTGAAAACAGGAGTCTTGACCAATGAATAAGGGGGAGAGATAATAAATAAAAATATAAAGTATTCTTTTAAATATTTAATCTATACACAGTCATGTGAGTTTGCTCAAATCAGGAAGAAGTCTAAAATATTTTATTGTTATGGTTTTTGGGGTGCATAATTTTAGCAAGATGGGATGAATAATAGAACCCAAAAACACTGTCATTTTATGATTAAAAGCACAAAATCTGAAAAAAAATCAACATGACTGTCCTCTATGTATACTGAATATTTCATTGTTGGATCCTCTGCCATCAGATCTCAGGCTTACTCGAGGTCAAGAACATTGCAGACTTTCTTCAATACCTTAGAAACTGAGCTCAATAAATCAAGTACATTACAAAAAACAGACATTATGCAACAAATACCCTAGGTTTCAATGAGCCAGTGGAGGTGTATCCACATAGTGGGTCCCTAACACATTACTCAAGTTAAAATTATGACCAGTTTGAAGACTACAGTGGAATGGAATAAGCTGCTTGTACAAGATAATAAGAAGCACTGAATATAACAACAGGAAGACCTCCCTACCCTGAAGCAAGTGAATGGTTTCCACAGAACGTGAAGAGAAATCTGCAGCCATGCTATTCACTTGGAGCTTGAACCACTACAAACAAAAAATCCTTGTCCAATCCCACCATGACTTCATGCTTCTTAGACCTCATCCGTAAAAAGGTAAGGTCATTCTGTGGGTCAATATCTCTCACCGTGCCTCTAGCCAGTATTGTAATCTGACGCAAAAGTGCAGCATATTGGAGTGTGGTAGAGTTGTCTAGTGTTGTCCGAATTGGTATCCCTTGAGCATTTACAACTATAGTTCCAACCACTCCCTTATGAGACTGGATCCTTTTTAGAGTTTCCTCAACCTCTGACATCTCTGCAGACTTCAGAATATAATCACCTACTGACTACTGGAATGTAAAGGAGAAATTATTTATAATTACAGACTAACTGTCACAAGGTCTCACGAGAAGATGACCATAGACATTAACAGTTGGTATAAGAAAGAAGGAGCTGGAGAAAGGAGCTGGGAACTAGACTTAAATTTGAAAGACTAATGAAAGGTCAAGTCAAGTGAGATTGTTGAATGCAGTAAAACCTTTTCACAAGGAAATATTGACAGAAATGAAAGTTTACCACCACAAAACATCCACATGTAGTGGGAGTTGCTTTAATGTGTACCTTTGAATGAGGTTTGTAATGAAAGTTAATTTCTAAAATAGAGTTCGCTGTTTGAAAGTCATGAGCCATTTTGGAGAAATCATGCAGGACTGAGGGAGAAGAACAAAAAAATAATTTTATCTGGGCAAGCAGGCTCATCACCAAAACACAGACATAGAGTATACTCCAAATAAACAAAAAATGATTAAACAAGAACAGGCCATTTATCCCAGTCAGGTTTCTTGTATCCTTTTGATCCAAATTTCCCAAAATAATGTTTAGACCTCTTTAATTTATTTGTGAATTTGAATATTTTCTTATCTTTAGCTGTTGTTGCCAAATTCTTACAGAAAATGTTGCAGGACTTAAAACATGCCTTCTAGTTGGATGCATTTACAGTGTCCTCCATAATGTTTGGGACAATACCCCTCTGCTCCATAATTTAAAATTACACATCAAACCACCTATTCAGGCATGATTAAAGTGCACATAACAGAATTTAATTTAAGAGTATTTGCATACATTTCGGTCACAACATGTAGAAATGATAACACTTTTTCTACATGGTCCCACCATTTTAGGGCACCATAACATTTGGGACATAGCAATGGTAGGTATATTAAAGCAGTCATAGTTAGTACTTTGTTGCATATCCCTTGTATGCAGTGACTGCTTGAAGCTTGTGATTCATAGACATCACCAGGTGCTGAGTTTTTGCTCTGGTGATGCTAAACCAAGCCTCTAATGCAGCCATCTTTAGCTGCTGCCTGTTATGGGGGCTTATTCCCTTAAATTTTCTATATGGACGGCATGCTCACTTGGGTTTAAACTGGGTGACTGTCTTAGCCATTAAATAATTTTCCATTTTTTAGCTTTGAAAAACTCCTGTGTTGCCTTAACAGTATATTTGGGATCATTATCTTGTAGGTTGAGGTGCCGTCCAACGAGTTTGAGGCATTTACTGGAACTTGAGCAGATGCTTCTATACTTTCATCATCAGCTACATCATTAATGAAGATAAGTGTGCCAGTATCTGTGGCAGCCATACATGCTCAAGCCATAACATCTCCACCACCATGTTTAACAGAAAAGGTGTTATGCTTTGGATCTTGGTTAGTTTCCTTTTGTCTCCACACTTTGATATTGCCACCACTGTAATACAGGTTTGTCTTTGTCTCGTCTGTCCACAAGAACTTTTTCTAGACTTTTGCAGGCTCTTTTAAGCACTTTTACTCAAACTGAAATCAGGCCATCCCTTTTTTGTAGCTAACTAGTGGTTTGCATCTTAAGAGGCCTCTATATTTCTATTCCTGAAGTCTTCTGCTGATAGTAGTCTCTGACACATATGAGGTATGAAAATTTAATTCCTGAAATGCACCTCTAAAAACTATACATGTGGAACTGTACACTAGTGGCTACTGTCACCTTCACAGTACTCCCCTTGTGCTTCTATACACTGACTTAAATGTCGTTCCCATTTCTGTAAGCAGGACTGGAACTCATTTCCAGAATACTGTTGAGCAGCTGTCTCACATTCTGTTGGATATCAGTTATATTAAAAAATCTTCTTCCTTTGGAAATAGCCAAAAATCACAGGGAGCTAAGTCAGGTGAACAGGCAGGATGATCTAATTGGGTAATCACTTTTTTGGCCAGAAAGTCTATCACAGTGAGCACAGTGTGACTTGCCTCATTGTCATGATGAATGATCCAGTGGTCAGGCCACAATTCAGGTCTTTTTCTTCTAACAGAATCTCGTAATCTCTTTAGTACCTCTAAATAGCATTGTTGGTTGATTGTTTGTCCCTGTTCAATAAATTTTTGGACTATTCCCTTGTGATCAAAGAAACACTCTAGCATGGTCTTAAACTGTGAGCGCAACATGCATGCTTTTTGGGGCGCAGTGAACACAAGGATTTCCATTGCATGTTCTATCACATCTTCTCACCCATATTTGAACCTCTTATGCCACTCAAGCACGCTCGACTTTTTCATAGTATCTTCACCATATGTCACTTGCAACAGTTGTAATGTTGCAATCAGCCGATTTTCACACAAAAATTAATATTAATACGTTGCTCTAAATTTCGATCACCCATTTTTATGCCAAAGTGTACATGCAGATATCTATTACCTTCCCAATAGCTAACTAAAAACTGCCTCTATCAGCTTGCAATTTATGCAGGTATTAGTTCAAATATGTTTAAACACAAATACTCATGTGATTTCGATTTAATTACGTCACAGGTAACACTACATGGCCATACCGGGAATTAAATTGTCTCACCTCATACACACTTCCTTCCTGAAGTCTATTTCTGATCTGTTGGATAGTCTTTCTGAGCATTTTTTTTATCATATTGAGCAGTCTTGTGTCATCAGTAGTGGGGGGTCTACCTTGGCCTGCCAGTCCCTTTGCGATAACTGAGCTCACCAGTGTGTTCTTTCTACTTAATGATATTCCAGACATTTGATTTAGGTAATCCTAAGGTTTAATCAATTACTCTTAATGGTTTTATTCTTGGTTTTCAGCCACTTAATCACTTCTTTGACTTTAATTGGCACAGCTCTTGTCCTTATGTTGAACAATGGCATCAATAGACTCTAAAGGATAGAAGCAACCCTAGGTATCATATGCCTGCACTAATGAAGCAAAGAAACACACCTGTGACGTCAATTGCCCCAAATATTATGGTGCCCTGAAAAATGTATATGCAAATACTATTAAACTAAAAACTGCAATGTGCACTTTAATCATGTTTGTATTGTTTGATTTGTAATTTTAAACTGTGGAGCATAGGGTCAATCAAGAAAAAATGTGTCTTTGTCCCCAAAAGTATGGAGGGCACTGTATGTTACCAATTATAGTAAGGGATTTCATTGCATCAGTTCTTTTTCAATTATTAAATTTCACTGTTTTTTTCCAAGAATAATGTGATTACTAATTGGAATTTTTTTCATTTTTTTATTTCTTTTATTAACTGAGTTGAGATTTACATATTTTCTTTTTTAACACACAAAACAAAATCCCATCCTATTCTAAAATTACTTTAAAAGAGCCATTAAACGCCAGTCCCTGAGGGAGAACAAAACAATACTAGTACGACACATTGTCCAGAAAAATAACTTGTTAGAAAATGTACAAATGGCGTAACATATGTTCAGGAGCTTAGTTATGTGACTTAAATGTTGATACATTTGACATTTTTAGTTACTTCATTAAAGAGTTAGTTATCACATCTTTATTAAATATTTTTGTAACAATATGTTGTTTTCATATAATATATGCAATTACATGAATTAGTAGACTACATTAAATACCTCCTTTTTAACAATACTTTACAGTATTGTGTAATTAAAAACATAGCCCAAATACGCTTGACGTGGTTCAGTAGGTTTCATAGACAGCAAAGTCCAACTCAAGTAATGTAAAAATGGCATTGATTGATATGCTATTGTTAGTTGTGGAGGGCCAGTGATTAGCTGAATGTTCACATTTCTTAAACACAACATTTTTGAAAGAAGTACCCAATAGAGAGTTAAAATCTCTGTTGAAGCTTCAAGTTAAAATTGTCAGATGCTTCAGACCAGGATGGACAGCAGGGGTCTCATTTATAAAACTTTGTGTTAATTCGATTGTGAAAATATGCATATGACAAAAAACATGAAAATGAATATGCCAAAAAATATCTGATTTATAAAATTCTTGATAAATCACAAATGTGCATAGTTGAATGTGCCTTGAACTCTGCTCACTTGCCACCGAGAAACAACTATATATGGACTCTGCTCATCATCTGTGTATATACTGTATGCAATCATGATGCTGCAGACTTTCATTGTCTGGCACAGCAGACTTCTACCTATTGCATCCAGACACTGCCACCTGCATTTGAGGAGTCCAATGGTGCACTCAACAATGTTCATGTACGACATTATTGCACATTTCCTCTGCACACTGGGGGTCAGGGAAAGGCATAAAGTGCCAGTATCTGAACAGTTAACCACAATGACATGTAACTGATTTAATTATACGATTGATAGTACAGTGAATAGTATAGCTGAGGGTACGCGGTCACAGTTTTCTCTTTAACCTGCTTCTTAATTGGAAGGTTGAGGAAAAATTTAAGGTGCCAGCATCTCAGTGGGTAGCCACAATAACGTGGCACATGTAATGATATGACTAATGTTACAAAGAATAATACAGCACCAGGCACTCAGTTAGGGTCCTGGAGATCTGCAGGTTTTCGCTTTAAACAGCTTCTTAATTAGAAACCATTTATTTACTAATAAAGCAATTTATTGGGCTTAGACTTAGTTAACTTCATTGTTATAATTCTGAACACTTAATTGTCTATTTTAGTTTTAAACTGCTACGTTTATGCTTAAATTGTTGACTGTTGTATAATGGGAATATCAAAGGTGATATTAACTTAGATTTTAACTTCATTGTCAGAATACACAGAAGCAAATGTGACTCTTCAAACATGGATTAACCAAAACTTAAACTCAGTCTTTGTTATACATTTTACCGCTAAGCAACTCTGAGCACTGCCTTAGCTTTAGTTCTGCTCTGTCCTTTCTATATGCACAACAATCAGCCTCTTCATGTACCATAGAAACTGAGCATCACAGTGTGGTCCTTTTTTCAGTGCTCTGTAAGTCAGATCTCCTGCCCAAATATCAACTGCAGTCCCCCTTCTAAATCCATAGTGTATATGTTAGCTAGGGAAACTGCATCTTTCCCATGTTATTAATTTGTTCAAACAGTTGATAACATCTGTTCTTTATAATATTAACCTTCAGGTAATGCAGCTGTGTTTGCAGCTTTGCTCGCCAACCCTTTTCCACCCCCACCAGCGCTACGCACCATTGGGAAGAGGGGGGCTGAACGCACCCCAAGGAGATGCTGCCACTCCTCCGAAACCCCTCTTAAACGGTGATACAATGGGAAACAAATACATTTTTTTTTTAATCTCCTCTTTGGTCGATCAGCCACTGGCTTGCTGCTGCTGCCATGCTGCGTGATCTGCACTTCGCTCACCTACTCCTTACCCCCCAACCCCCCCCCACCACCAGTGCCATGCGCCGTTGTGAAGAGGTGAGCTGAACGCACTCCAAGGAGACACAGTTGCTCTTCTGAACCCCCTCTTAAACGGTGATACAACAGGAAACAACAGTTGTTTTTTTTACCTCCTCTTTGCTCGATCAGCTGCTGGCTTGCTGCTGCTGCTGTACCGCGTGATCTGCATTTTGTGTGGCACTTCAAACATTTAAAAGCCTATACAACACCTGTCCTTTTGTCTCACTGCCTTGTCTCTCTTGTCCCCCAGACATCCTCAAACACTATGCAATCTGTTTTCGCTGTTCCGTTATTTCACAGAGTAATATTTTCCGTTTGTTTGCGCTAATGCAATCTTTACTCTCATTTTTTGAGACTTTCAAATCTTCCTAATTCCATTATCTCTAACCTGCTCTGCATGGGTATGTGGAAGCATGTGTGGACTTGCTTCCAAAGGTTGTAAGTATGATGTGACTTGTCCATCTCACGGGATGTGAAAGTGTCTCTCTTCAAAAGATCTCTCTTCCTAAGATCACGTCTCATTGCAAGAAAAAAGTCTTGTATCATCGTAAGATTTTGTTTATAATAGAGAGATGTAAATACTGAGGACATACAATATTTGTTTGTATCTGTGTTTATTGAGTAACACTAACATAATTCCTTTCCATTCACTTCCAGGCAAGAGACTTTTTCATTTTTTTAATGTTTACATTTAACTTACCTCAAGCAGCAGGAGACATGAGCTAGTGTACAAGCGGCATGTGCACAGGATGTCTCCACCAGAGTTCTAACTAACTTGTACTTGGGACCTGACCAGCTGTAGTAACCTTTCTCAAGGTATATTGAGACAGTAAACTAATCCATAATTGAAGCTGCACGGGTTATTTTTACATTTTATGACATTTGTTTTTGATGTTTTGCCAATGCTTTTCAGTGGATGACTTTAAAATGTCAAAACTTTGTCCAGTGAGCTCTATTCATCCAAAAAATAAGCGATTCAGAGTAAAACAACATCAGTCCATTGGGAGACTCCTGCAATCCTAGTTCTGATTCTTAAAATTCTTAAGTGGCAGGAATATGAGTTGCCCCTTCTCCCGTCTCTACCGATGTCCATATACAGCATTTCACAAGGCCCACTAGCACACCGTCCTGATGCAATTCCCCAATTCTGTTGCTGTCTTCCTGTTTAGTTACAGGCATAGATAAATGACAGTATGCATTAATCAACAAATAAAATAAGAAAATAAGTATAGTAGAGTTCAAATAATTAAACAATTACTACTTGTGTGATATATTGACTAACACAATATATGCATCTACTGTTGTTGATTCTGACAGTAGAAGACAATAGTTAATGAGCCTGTTTAAGTTTGCAGACATTTATTATTTGTTTCCTTTAATGACAGTTATGTAATGGGCAGTTCATTTCCATGGTTTCTGAATTAGGTCTTCCCTAGCAGACTATAACCCACAATCACCTAATTTGCAGTTTTTGGCCACTCCCTTGCGTTGAGATGTCCAAGAATGTGAAGGAGTATGTAACAGCGCACTTTAGTCGAATGGACTACATTTTGGTTTATGCAGTGCTCGCATGCTTTGACATAGATGGGAAATAATGAGCTTCCCAGTGTGATATTTCAGGTAAATACCCTTTTAAATGGTATCTCCTAGTATTATTGAAATTTTATTGTTGAAATCACAATAACAGCCTTAGGAGAGCAACCATTTAACAATGAAAAAAATATGTAAAATTTTCAAATATTGTACAAAGTGATTTTTCCAAAAACTTGTATACCAATTTTAATTTGTAGGTGAAGCGAGTCTAATGAAAACTGCAAACTGTATAACAATTCAAAATTTCTTGACAAATATTGGAAACCAGTAATCACCAAAGATTTTGCTATTGTTTTCAATGCATTCCCTACCAATGACATTAAACTTATAGAAAGGAATCTGAATATAGAAATAAATAAAGGAATTACTAATGAGATACACTTCAAACACACATAAACGTTTAGATGGCTTTAACATTACTAACAATATGTGATAAACAAAAATGAGAATAATTTGTTAAGTTTTAAAAAATATATTGTTACTCTAACTTAAAAACAGTAATAAAAGAGTAGAACAGACAAATAAAATGTAGAAACTGATATTTTATATAGTTGAGATACAATTATATCATAGACATTTGCTTTTCTTTCTAACATTAAAAATAGTAAAATAATTCCTATTTCTTAGTTAAACACATAAAAGAGTGTTTCCCTTCTACCTAGTTTATTTTCTCTGGTATTAGAACAATATAGCATAAACTGATAAAGAATACATTTTTCTTTTCTTAAGAATTACTTATGAACTCTTTGAAATCTTCAGTTTGTTTTATCCAGTGCCACCTGACCCACCAGTATTAGGAAAACCCCCATATATTATATACAGTGCATCCGGAAAGTATTCACAGCACATCACTTTTTCCACATTTTGTTATGTTACAGCCTTATTCCAAAATGGATTAAATTAATTTTTTTCCTCAGAATTTTACACACAACACCCCATAATGACAACGTGAAAAAAGTTTACTTGAGGTTTTTGCAAATTTATTAAAAATAAAAAAATGAGAAATCACATGTACATACTGTAAGTATTCACAACCTTTGCTCAATACTTTGTCGATGCACCTTTGGCAGCAATTACAGCCTTAAGTCTTTTTGAATATGATGCCACAAGCTTGGCACACCTATCCTTGGCCAGTTTCGCCCATTCCTCTTTGCAGCACCTCTCAAGCTCCATCAGGTTGGATGGGAAGCGTCGGTGCACAGCCATTTTAAGATCTCTCCAGAGCTGTTCAGTTGGATTCAAGTCTGGGCTCTGGTTGGGCCACTCAAGGACATTCACAGAGTTGTCCTGAAGCCACTCCTTTGATATCTTGGCTGTGTGCTTAGGGTCGTTGTCCTGCTGAAAGATGAACTGTCACCCCAGTCTGAGGTCAAGAGCGCTCTGGAGCAGGTTTTCATCCGCGATGTCTCTGTACATTGCTGCAGTCATCTTTCCCTTTATCCTGACTAGTCTCCCAGTTCCTGCCACTAAAAAACATCCCCACAGCATGATGCTGCCACCACCATGCTTCACTATAGGGATGGTATTGGCCTGGTGATGAGCGGTGCCTGGTTTCTTCCAAACGTGACGCCTGGCATTCATACCAAAGAGTTCAATCTTTGTCTCATGAGACCAGAGAATTTTCTTTCTCATGGTCTGAGAGTCTTTCAAGTGCCTTTTGGCAAACTCCAGGCAGGCTGCCATGTGTCTTTTACTAAGGAGTGGCTTCCGTCTGGCCACTCTACCATACAGGCCTGATTGGTGGATTGCTGCAGAGATGGTTGTCCTTCTGGAAGGTTCTCCTCTCTTCACAGAGGACCTCTGGAGCTCTGACAGAGTGACCATCGGGTTCTTGGTCACCTCCCTGATTAAGGCCCTTCTCCCCCGATCGCTCAGTTTAGATGGCCGTCCAGCTCTAGGAAGAGTCCTAGTGGTTTCGAACTTCTTCCACTTACGGATGATGGAGGCCACTGTGCTCATTGGGACCTTCAAAGCAGCAGAAATTTTTCTGTAACCTTTCCCAGATTTGTGCCTCGAGACAATCCTGTCTCGGAGGTCTACAGACAATTCCTTTGACTTCATGTTTGGTTTGTGCTCTGACATGAACTGTCAACTGTGGGACCTTATATAGACAGGTGTGTGCCTTTCCAAATCGTATTCAATCAACTGAATTTACCACAGGTGGACTCCAATTAAGCTGCAGAATCATCCTAAGGATGATCAGGGGAAACAGGATGCACCTGAGCTCAATTTTGAGCTTCATGGCAAAGGCTGTAAATACTTATGTACATGTGCTTTCTCAATTTTTTTATTTTTAATAAATTTGCAAAAATCTCAAGTAAACTTTTTCACGTTGTCATTATGCGGTGTTGTGTGTAGAATTCTGAGGAAAAAAATGAATTTAATCCATTTTGGAATAAGGCTGTAACATAACAAAATGTGGAAAAAGTGATGTGCTGTGAATACTTTCCGGATGCACTGTATAGCTAGACTCATCTTGATGTCTAGTTTTGCAAGACATCAAGCTTTTCAGGGTTCCCTGTCTATTTTTGGCCCTCTGGACCCAAAAATACTCATTTTTGGAGCATATATAGTTTAGGAAATTACACCTTTAGGAAAAAGGGTAAACTAGTAGGTGTCAGGCCAAATTGGGTTGGGGAGCATGCACTGGTACATCGCATTGCCACACCCACCACACGACTAAACAGCTCGGGATCCTGGTTGGCAACCCCCCAGACAGACACGTGGTCCAGTCCCACCCTTTAGAAATGACCATCTATCTGCTGCAGCCAGGTGTTATGTGGGTGTCCCCTTGGCTTGGTCCAGCTGCTTGGGTCCTCAACGATAAGGATCCTGTGCGTTGGATTACCCTCGGGGAATTACGCAACATGGCCGTAGTGCCGTAACTGATGCTCCCTCACAATGTAGGTAATGTGCCTTATTCGGTACTCTGTGAGCAACTGCTTATTCGACACAAAGTCAGATCAGCAGTTCCCAAGGATTCTCCAAAGAGACACAGTACCGAAGGAGTCCAGTCTTTATCTCGGGTCACTGGACTGCATCCATGTCTCACAATCATTTAGCAAGACAGGAAGCACCAGGACTGTAAAAAGTTTGACCTTTGTCCTTTTGCAGAGATATCGGGAACGCCACACACCCCTTTCCAGCGACCTCATGACCCCCCATGCTCTCACAGTCTATCTACTGACTTCAAATGAAGAGTCAGTGGAGATATGAATGTCGCTGCGAGGTAAGTAAACCTCTCGACAAGGTCGATAATCTCTCTGCAGAAGATACACTATACACTGCTGTTGGTTGTGCCCAAGAGGTCATTAAAGGCCTGGATCATGGTTTTTATCCAGAACACTCACATGCCCAGACACTCAGACTCCTTGCTCAGTCTCTCAAGAGCCTCAATCAGAGACTCCAGTGAACTCCACAAAGATCACAGCATCGTCAACAAAGTCAAGATCAGTGAATTTTTCTTCACCAACAGATGTCCCAAAGCCACTGGACTCCACAACCTTGCCCAAATCCCAGTCCATTGAACAGAGTAGGAGCAAGAACACACCCCTGATGAACCCCAGAATCAACTGGGAAAAAAATGCAGAGGCTCTGCTTCCACTCTGCACAGCACCCACAGTACCAGTGTACAGGTTGGCCATGATATTCAACAACTTTGAGGGGATCCTGAAAAGTTTCAGGATGTTCCACAGGGCAGCTTGATCAACTGAGTCAAATGCTTTATTAAAATCGACAAAGGCTGCAAAGAAACTCTGCTGATATTCTCATTTGTGCTCCTTGAAACTCCTCAGTGCCAGGATGTGGTCGATGGTAGACTACTTAGGTATAAAACCAGACGCTCCGTTTGCTGGTAGGTGAGCAAGTGATCACGGATCCTATTGAGAATGACCCTAGCAAGGACCTTACTTGGCACCATGAGCAGTGTTATCTCTCTGTAGTTGCTGCAGTCTAGGTGATTATCCTTCCTTTTCCAGACAGGGATGACAAGCCTCATTTTCCAGTCAGTTGAGATGACGCCCATTTCCCAAGTGAAAGTAAAGATTGCTTGCCATACCAGGAGGACAGCCTTACCACCAGCCTGGAGAAGTTTACCCTGGATACCACAGATCCTGAGTATGACACATGTTCTGAGTATGATGTTAAAATGCATCTGGCCCTGCAAGCGGTCTTCCTACTTGCAGGGAAATCATGGGGGTTGGTGGCAGGATTGGCACTCCAGCCACCATAAAAAAAAACTTTTCACAGCTCTGAGATGACAGATAGGACTCCTTTCTGCTCACCACGGGGGTAGCTCTGCTGTAGTCTCCCATAGGAAGGCTGCTCGCATTATGAAGGGGATGGGTGAAATCCCTCTGGAGCCCCATCCCCGGAAGAGTCAAAACCATCATAGATCTGGTGTGGTGCTGAGGTGTCTTCTGCTGCACGGCAGCACTCGGGTCCCAATTTGAGATGACCCATCCAGGTAGCTGCGTGAAATGTCTTGTCTCTCCGGCATGATGATCATCTTCCTCTGCTGTCGAGGAGCTTCATAAACTCTGCATTTCAGTGGCGACACTCTTTGAGGTGCACAGACCTGGGACTGGCCAGATCTCTGTAGCTGGGCACACCTTTTATTGGTCTGGTTGCTCTGATTGCAGTCATACTCAGGGAGTAGCTGTTGCTGTGGTGGATCGCCTCCTTCTGATGGCCTCTGATGATACTACTTTCAACGAGCATATTATGAGACTCAGATTAAGGCAGTTTCTGGGTGCCTTGTCTGTTGTCTCAGTGCTTGCTCTGACCACAGTGATGGAGACATTTTATTTGCTATTCCTTGGAGGGTCACAGTTCTTGTGGCTGATTGAATGGTCCTTACAGATGACACTGCAGTCGTGACCCACTGGGCTGGCTACTTTGATTAGGTGTTTAAAGCTGATTCTCCAGCTAGGACGTTGGGTATCTCATCAACATCAACCAACCTCAGGGGTTCAACCCCTAATGAGATATGAGGGATCAAAATTATTCCTTTTCACAAAACTTGAAAAAAATAGGCATTGGTAATATAGGTATGTGGAGTGCCATTTTATCCTATAGGTTGATGATCACAAATATGACAATACTTTTCATATTTGATTCTTTACCAGTGGTCCTAGCCCTCCAACAACCACTCCCAGAAGATTAAAAATGAAAAATTTCAAACAAGCATGTGGGATATCAATTTAGAGTATTTCAATATTAGTGATTAGGAATATGATGTTTTAATTTTTGGACCTTGATCAGAAGGTTAAAAATGACAAAACTATACTACTGTCAAGAGTAGTTCGACTTTAAATATTTAAATAAAAGCACACGTTAATATTTCAAATATTTAACACAACCATTCTGGTTTATTATGTACTTCTACATGACATTTCCTACGAACCCCCCGAATTTGGGCGACTTATTGCGTAAGAAAAAAGGGCAAAAAAAAAAAAAAGAGAAATTCGGAGATAACTTTGTTACCCGAAGTAGCCGAGCTGTGACCAGCGCCGATGAAACAGTTGGTGCATTTTAAATATGCATAGTATTTTACCCCAATCCCCCAAAGAATCAGTTTCGCATTCAGAAGGCATCTGGATGTTTGTTAAGCATTATTACTAACAAAAAAAATGAAAATATATTATCGGCATTACATTTTGGCCAATTCATAAAACATTAAGACTGAGATAAGCATATCAAGATCTTATGGCATTGTTTTTATCTGTTTAATGAACTCCAACGTATTAGTCTTTGTTTTATTTTAGCCTAAATAAAGTAGCAGCGTCTGGGAAACGCCTAGTATAATATTCGTATGCAAGCAATCGCCTGCATCATAGAAATAGACTGCTCTGTTTTGTAGCTGTGTTAAATCGATCAATTGCTCGGAGTTTATCTGAGCGCTCCTAGTGTAGACACGACCAGTTGATCATCGAGTTAGCTGTGAAGCGCAATACGAAAGGGAAAAAAAATCTGCATGTAAATTAAAGTCATACATGTCGACAGCGAGAACAGGTAGGTGAGGTCTGCTTGCTATGGAGTTTATTGATGACGTTAAAAATTGTACTGCATAGAATATCTGTATCTATGGAAATTACGTACGTGGTGTGTAGTATTAGGCGGCCGCTCAGTAATACTATTGTTGTAACTTTTCTGTGGTTCCTCCATCCCTGAATATATACTCACGAGTGTACAGTGTGGTTGTAGTTATAGTGCGTAGAGCCGAGGCGCGAAATATATTGTCAAGAAAACGTCTTGTGTAAAATAAACTAATAAACAAATCGAATAAGAAATGCAAGCAGACGGAAACTTGAGTAACCAGCGTGCCCTACGACTCGACCTGCCGTACCTCTGGTTTTATTATTTGGGGTCCACTGCTTTCTTCTTTAACATGCCGTCATCGGTAAGCGATTCTCTCATTTAGTTAAAAAAAGCCACATATTCGGCTTGTATTAAGGTGTCCATCAGCAAGCAAGGGTTTCCTATTGCACAGTTAATGTATCATTTAATTACATCGTTTGGTCGACAAATGGTTACAAAATAAATACCTGCTATTTGCAAAGCAATAATATTGTATCACACGAGTTAGAACCAGAGCAATAACAATGGCTGATGAAAATGTCCATAGTCTAAGTTTATGCAGGTTGTTGCTTGTCGCCTAACATCACTCCACTTCCGAAGGTGAGTTTCCTCCCTTAAGAATTTAGCCAAATCAGATATAATCAGGTTTGAGAATTCTGAAGTGTTAAATACGTTTTTCTCTTTTTATTTGCCATCACTTTGCATCTCTTTTTACTCCCATGAATTGGCTTGATCTGCTCTGCCAATAGACTAAAACTGTTAATGAGGTTATTCTTTACTTTTCAATATACACTGCCTGGCCAAAAAAAAAGTTGCCATCTGGATTTAACTAAGCAAATAGGTACGAGCCTCCAATTGGATAATTACTGCATGGGCGATTATCTTTCAGCTGGCAACAAGTTATTTAACCCCAAGTGGTGCAATGAGTTGCTTCTCATTTCTTAAACAACCATGTTGAAAGACACATCTCGTGGTCATGGAAAAGATGTTAGTCTGTTTGAGAAGGGTCAAATCATTGGCATGCATCAAGCAGAGAAAACATCTAAGGAGATTGCAGAAACTACTAAAATTGGGTTAAGAACTGTCCGACGCATTATTAAAAACTGGAAGGATAGTGGGGACCCATCGTCTTCAAGGTAGAAATGTAGCCGGAAAAAAAAATCCTGAATGATCGTGATCGGCGATCACTTAAACGTTTGGTGAAATCAAATCGAAGAAAAACAACAGTAGAACTCAGGTCTATGTTTAATAGTGAAAGTAAGAGCATTTCCACACGCACAATGCGAAGGGAACTCAAGGGATTGGGACTGAACAGCTGTGTAGCTGTAAGAAAACCACTAATCAGTGAGGCAAACCGGAAAAAAAAAGGCTTCAATTTGCTAGGGAGCATAAAGATTGGACTCTGGAGCAATGGAAGAAGGTCATGTGGTCTGATGAGTCCAGATTTACCCTGTGCCAGAGTGATGGGCGCATCAGGGTAAGAAGAGAGGCAGATGAAGTGATGCACCCATCATGCCTACTGTAGACTGTGATCTTGGTTAAAAATTAATGCAACACTGGATGGAACTAAATCTTGTGATATTGCAGAAGCTTATCGAAACAATGCCACAGCGAATGCTTGCCGTAATCAAAGCTAAAGGCGGTCCAACGAAATATTAGAGTGTGTGACCTTTTTTTTGGCCAGGCAGTGTACATACCTTTATCACCACACGCCTTGTCTGTTTGGTACATAATTCATCCACCTGATTATTGTTATCACAATCATTTTCAAGTTTGCTTTATGTTCCACCTTTATTGGCAATATTGTACTCCTTCTAAAATCATATAGTTCGCCTCGTGCAACATGTATGAAAATTTCCCCTCAGTGCCTGAGAATTGCCATTAGACTTTGTAACAGAATTTCTATTACATTTTACCTTAATACCAGTAGTTCCCTACTTTCTTCAAAACAGCTCCATTTTTAATATCTATATTTATAATTAACATCAACTTTTGCCAGCCTTCTGACACACTTGCAATTTGCAACAGACAGTGGTTGAGTCATATTTCATGAAAGCAGAGAAATGAATTCCTCTAACAACTTTACTGCACATGCTTCATGATCATATGTTTGTCTCTTTCACAAAACCTGCCCCTACACACTAACCATTAATGTGCCATTTCCTGCCTTCTTTTTTAGACATTCCACTCCCCTACCAGCTGTCTGTTAGTGCTTTGTCCCTCACATGGAATTTCTACTGGTACTGTACAAGGCTGTCAGCACTCAAAACGTCCATGGTCGTCTGTCATGTTCTTGTCAAGTTAACACCATCTGTAACTATCAAAAATAGTAATGCACTCAGATGAAATCCCACATATTCACCTCAAAAGATTCCATTGTCTTCTGCATATATATTAATTTCACTGCATACACTAATCATAGTTTCAGGTTATTATGTTGGGAAATACTTCAGCCATTCTCACTCTTACTCCTGATGAAGAACAGTTTAGGAACACTTTCACCATGTCTTTTAGATTGAGAGCAGTGTTTGAATCAGTTCAGGGTAAAAAGTAAAAATGCTCTCAATTGAAGAATTTTGCTGTTTAACCATGAAGGCAGATACTAAAAAAAGCTCACAAATTTGCATGTAATATTAGTAGTTATTTTAAGTAAGTAAAATTTATTTATAAAGGCCCTTATACAGGCCTAGGCCACAAAGCACTGTATACTTATATACACATTTATAAACATGCATAGGGAAAAACAGTAATACAGTAAAAAATACACGGATAAACAAGATGGATAATGTGACTCACAAGAATGCTACACAAAGGCTTGTCTAAACAAGTATGTCTTAAGTTGACCTTTGACTGTCTCAATGAAATGACCCTGATGGACAACCAGCGGAAGATTTTTCCAAAGCCTTGATGCAACCAGACTGAAAGCATGATTACCATTCAGCTTCATTTTGGAAAACAGTACAAAAAAAAAGATCTCTTTCCCATATCTCACAGCTTGACCAGCAATCTGGTGACGCCCAAGGTCACTAATGTACAGGAGGGCCTGGCCGTGTAGAGTTCTCTAAGCAAGAACCAAGATATTAAAATTAATTTTAAATTCAAATAGCAGCCAATGGAAGGATGATGAAATCGATTTAACGGTCTGAATCTAATTTCCAATTCATGCCATGCCCATTCCAGTGTGTCACATGAATGATTCACATAGAGCATGTAAACATTTGAATTCTGTTAAGTACAATTACATTTTTAAGTCTGATAACTTCAAGCCCAGTGTATTGTAGACATTTAAAAGCATAATGTATATAAAAGACAAGATTACTTGCATTGCACAAAGACATCTCATACTATATATACAGAAGTCTATGAAATATTAAGTTACGGATCTGTAGTTTTATAAAGAAAACTTTTTTAAACTTAGTTGTGTGTGAAAAAGTACCTTAAATTGCCATGAGTATACACATGTGCATCCTGCCATTCATTCACCCTTGATGCCACCTGTAATTAGTATTCTACAGAAGTAAATTAAATGACACTTCAGTACAAGACCTTATTTAAAAAAAGTTTCCCTGCTTCCCGTAATGCTTTTAAAGATACAGTCCTAAATTCCAACAGTAGTTACACAGATACATCTGCAAAACTGCAGATAACGAGGTAAATGTTCTGTCATTGATATTCACCTTACACTTCAGGTCTTTCAAAGCACAGCTGCATTATTACAGAACACAAAAATCAAGTTGGCCACAGCACATTGTTTTTTTGTTTTATTTTATTTCTTCAAGTGCAAGCTGTCTCATGCCTCCTGAGACACGGATGTACACCACATTCTAGGACCTGTCTGCAGGGATTTTCCTAAAGTAGTTACAATTTCTTTGCACATCCTAAACATTACTTTTACTTTTTAAGTTACTTAAGTTTATTGTATGTTAAGGTGGCAAACCACTTCAGACTTGCCTGGTGATAGTGTGTGTGTGTGTGTGTGTGTGTGTGTGTGTGAGGCTGTTTGTGAATGTGTCCTGCAACTGAAGATTGAAAAGTGAGGTGACATGCAGACTGTTTAGAGAGTCGGTTGTGGGGGAACTTGGACGACTTATATATGGCCTCTGCCTTGGAAGTTAAATGACATGGAAAGGACAGTCCCCTCAAATATGGTTTTGTTGTAGGGAATACATTGTAAGAAGTGTTGGTTTGCAAACATTAACTGATGGTACTCATTGGGGCTATATAGGAAATTGGAAATGGGGTTATTGCATTTTCATTTTTTCAGCATTTTTGCATGCATGCTTTGAAAATTAAATTGCAAATGGGGTTATTGCATTTTCATTTTAATATTTGTAGCATTTCTGCATGCAGACTTTAAAAATGAAATTGCAAATGAGAGATTGCATTTTCTTTTTATAATTGTAATTTTAATTTTTGCAGAAAATACCTCCCATATTTGGGAAGCATGGGGAAGTGCTGGTATGGAGTGAGTACTGTCCCACCTCAGGTACTGAGCGCTGCAGGGGGCGAGTTAGAATGTTTTTGCACATGTAGAATTTTCTATAAGTGAAAATCAGAGCCAGTCCATTGAGCGGTCAAGTTCAAGAATAACACTGGGCTCACATCAGCGCTCCATATATCGTTTATAAAACTTGCATGCCTTAAGTTAACAAAAAGTGTATACCTCAGGTAATGCTACATCTGAAAAGAATTGTCTTGCTTGGCAGAGTAATTACAGGATTCTAGACGTTCTACTGTTGAAATGCTTGATTATATAAAAGGTTTGACTCCATTATTTTATTAGTAGTATACTTTTGATTGTTTGTTATCCCTTATTGTTCCGCTTCTTTTAAACCCGTGCCATTTCTGATGGCTGATACAGATTTGATTCCTTAGCAGTTTTACTGCTTTCACTACATTGTTGAAAGTCTGTGTGCCCAGCTGAGTGATGTACCCACCTGTAGGTGTCTAATTAGTTGTGCCAAATGTCTTTGTTTTAAATCCAGCACAAGTAACTTTTTAATTTCAAATTTTACAGATAACAATCTTGTAATTTTCAGACACTTTAAAGTACAGTACTTCCAAACTGCAATTATTTTCTTCAGCAGTTTCCATACTTTTTGCAATCTGCTGGAAAATCGCATGCACTCAGCTTAACTTTCTGTGTCACAAAACCATAAATCTGATTGGACAATTACAAGCTTATTGGTTGTTATTGTGAAATAGGCAAAAAACAGCCATTTTTGATCCAAGGCTGATTTGTGCATCACTAGTTAAAAGCCTTGCAGCTGCATTTTGTATAATTTGCAGATGGGGTAAACCATTAATTGCAATAGCCAATTCGAGATGAGATAGAAGCAAGGACAAGCATTTCCATCACCATCTTAGTAACCAAAGTTTTAAGTTTAAAGTGGTTGCTCATATGGAAGAAATAATAACAACCGAGTGACCTGAGGTGCAGGTTGATGGATTGATCAAAAATGACACCCGGTTGATGGATTGATCAAAAATGACACCCGTTTTGAGTAGAATTAGATATCTTCACAATCCTTTGACTAATGACAGGATGCATTTTAGAAGGGGCAAAGATCAAGTCCTCAGTTTTCTGTGGATTTAGCAGTAAATAATTGGCAGACACCCAATTATTAACTTCTAGCTGATAATCAGCAAGGGTTCCTAGCTTGTATAATTGCTGAGACTTAAAAGAGTAGAAAAGCTGAAAGTCATCAGCATAAAAGATATAGGAGACCTTGTTAAACAAACTAATAACTTGAACCAAGGATAAAATGTACAACAAAAATAAAATGGACCCAAGGACTGATCCTTGAGGCACACCACTTCACAATGAGGCACTGTCAGAAGTGAATACACCTACACAGGTGGAAAAACTTCTTTCAGCTAGGTATGACGAACACCTGGCCAAGGCTGAACCTGAAATGCCCACAAGATTTTGCAGTCTGTTTAGGTGGACTGCTTGGTCTAGGGTGTCAAAGGCTGCAGTGACATCTAACAAAAATGTATACTGAACACTCTTCAGTTTCAGCAGCCATAAGTAGATCATTGAACATTTTTAAAAGAGCCATCTCAGTAAAGTAGCATTTCCAAAAGCCTGACGGATAAGGTTCTTGTGCCTTCTGACTTTTCAAGAAAGTCATCCATCTGCAACTCAACAACTTTTTCTAGAATTCTGTCATGAAATGGAAGTTTTGAGATGGGTCTATAATTTTTTGGAACAGAGGGATCAATGTCTACTGTTTTTTTAACAATGGGTGAATAGTAGCCTGCTTGAAGCAACTAGGTACACTACCAGACTGAAGGGGGCAGTTTATATAGTTAAGAGAATGGCCCAAACTGAGTTGAGAAGTGATATAGGCAAAACATCTAGCCTGTTACCTGATGGTTTCATTTTCCTAATTATAGACATTAGGTCTAGGTCATCAAGAGAGTCTGGAGAAAGCAATGTCACCTAAATAGAGCTAGGACAGTAATCAAATGAAACCCATTAAAGGAAAAAAAATATCAAACTTTATTAAGAAACTATCTAATAAGGTCATTACTTACAAACATGAATATTAGAAGGGACAGGTGAAACTATGTTAGAAACAGTATGAAGCAAAACTGTAGGATTTCATTTACAGTAATTTGAAATAAGATTTGCAAAATATGAAGTCCTGGCAACCATATTAGATGGAAGCAGGTATTTAAGATCAAGATTGTACACCTATATGTTGGCAGCCCTCCATGGGCACTCAATCTTGCAACAAGAATGCTTGAAAACGTGGACATCTTCTTTCAGCCAAAGTGATGAATTAAGAACATACCTGTGCCTCATTCTAAACTGAGTGAATATGTTCAATATGCCACTGCATTGATCATTAAAAGACTAGGCAATTCATCTACATTGCAGTCAATAAAAAACATTAAAACTGAAAAATCATCTTGGAGAACTGTGTGAGCTCAGGCTCATTCATAATATGAACACACTATACTTAAAGAAAACAGGATCAGGGTTAAAAGAAACATGACACGTTCAATAGCAACACCATAAGAAAAAATAAGATCAATTTTATGCTCTAAGTTTATGGGTAGGGTCAGAGACAAATTGCACAAAATGAAATGCCTTAGTAATATATAAATTCAGAAACTATGCTACATGAGAGATTGTCAATATGAAGATTAAAATCACCAACCAATATCATCCTGCCCAACTTAATAATAGAGAATAAAAAGTCAAAAAACTCTGATAAAGAAGAACCAGAAGGGCAGAGGAGGCGATGAATTAAGACACAGTATAAAGTATTAATCCAGCCAACTTTCAGCACTTGCAGTTCAGTGGAGCAATAGAAGAAGGTGCTAGTCAAACATGTTCTTTTTCACAGATACAAGTCCATCACCATAGCCAGATAGCTGTGGAATGCGGGCAAATGAAGAGCGTGGTGGACAGGGCTAGTTGGGATATTTAAATTCCATGTCAGATTGCCAAGTTCAAGTCACAAGCATGAAATCCAGTTTTTCACTGCAGAAAAAATTGTGGTGTATAAAAAGCTTATTGGAAATGGAGAGTGTGTTGACAGTTCAGCATGCATTACTGTCACTACTGGACTTCGGCAGACCAATTCCATCTAATGTCACACTTTCTTTTTATTTAATGTAATTGCTTCTCCCTCTCCTGCTGTTGTTTTCAAAATTTACCATCTTGTTGTACTTTGAAACCTCCTGAAAACACATACAACAGTAACACTCATAACTAATGTATGGGCCAATCTTCAATCTGTTTACAAATGGAAGTTACACTGACCCCAAATAAAATTGTGTGCTAATAAAATATCCAAACAGGATACAGTAATCCCTCCTCCATCGCGGGGGTTGCGTTCCAGAGCCACCCGCGAAATAAGAAAATCCGCGAAGTAGAAACCATATGTTTATATGGTTATTTTTATATTGTCATGCTTGGGTCACAGATTTGCGCAGAAACACAGGAGGTTGTAGAGAGACAGGAACGTTATTCAAACACTGCAAACAAACATTTGTCTCTTTTTCAAAAGTTTAAACTGTGCTCCATGACAAAACAGAGATGACAGTTCTGTCTCACAATTAAAAGAATGCAAACATATCTTCCTCTTCAAAGGAGTGCACGTCAGGAGCACTGAATGTCAGAAAGTGAGAGAAAACCAAACAAATCAATAGGACTGTTTGGCTTTTAAGTATGCGAAGCACCGCCGGTACAAAGCTGTTGAAGGCGGCAGCTCACACCCCCTCCGTCAGGAGCAGGGAGAGAGAGAGAGACAGAGAGAGACAGAGGAAAACAAACAGTGAAAAATCAATACGTGCCCTTTGAGCTTTTAAGCATGCGAAGCACCGTGCAGCATGTCGCTTCAGGAAGCAGCTGCACACAGAAGGTAGCAACGTGAAGATAATCTTTCAGCATTTTTAGACGAGCGTCCGTAGCGTCTAGGTGTGCGAACAGCCCCCCTGCTCACACCCCCTACGTCAGGATCAGAGAAAGTCAGCGCAAGAGAGAGAGAGAGAGAGAAACAAAAGTAAGTTGGGTAGCTTCTCAGCCATCTGCCAATAGCGTCCTTTGTATGAAATCAACTGGGCAAACCAACTGAGGAAGCATGTACCAGAAATTAAAAGACCCATTGTCCTCAGAAATCCGCGAACCAGCAAAAAATCCGCGACATATATTTAAATATGCTTACATAGTGAAGCCGCGAAAGGCGAAGCGCGATATAGCGAGGGATCACTGTATTGTGAGGCTTAATGGTCTTTCTCTCACAGTAGCACTAGTGTGGTGGAGATTTAGTCACATGCTGCACAAGCATATAAAATGTGTGTCAGTTTTTTTTTCTTTATTTATTGACTGAGACTATAGTTACAGCTGTTTACTTATTTGATATCTATAGGTTCACTTGCAAGTTATGACTGTTAACATTTTTTTCTTTTTTTGTATTTTGGCTTTTTACTTATTTCTGCATTCCTTTTGAAAACAACATACATGCATGCTTGCAAGGCAAGCTTTTATAACATTTAAAACCTTCCTTTATTATCTATAGTATACTGTTAAGTGAAGGGCTAATCAACAGGTAAACAGTTAGCCAAACCAGTTAAAATCTCAACATCAGGTGCTAGGACCAGCTATATGGAACTGCAGGTTGAACCTTAAGGGCAATAAAGTCATCATTGCCTCCAGATCTGTCACCCTTGGGTAAGACTGATAACATTGGTATCACTCTAGACAGCTTTTACAGTTTTTGCTCTTCCTACAGATATACAGAACATTTTTTAATTCCTGCTGTTTATCAACACACATCCCCATTTCTTAATTTTCTGGCCACCTATAAGAAAAAGAAGCACAGACATCTGGTTTGTAATAACAGGCAGAAAAAACTGTGTGAATTACTAGTGAATGTAGTTAGTTGCTTGGAGCAGTAAACAATATATGCTTTAAAGTGGTCATGTAGAGATTGTTCATACATTTGGTAATTGTGTTTTTTACAATTTAGGTACTAAACAAAAGGTTTTTTTTTTATCCTTCACAAAAAGTGAATTTTCTGAAGAAAATAGGAACAAAGGAAGTCTTTACTGTCATTGTACCAGTAAAATGAAACTGTAAAAGCTACAACTGTAAACGGTGTAAGTATATCAAACAACTGCGAACAAATAATATAAGAAGCACATAAATAAATGCAATACATAAATAAATAAGGGGCAGGATATTATCTCTCTATTATAAAAGAAAATCTTGAGATGAAACAAGACTTTTGCCAAGAGATTTTTTCAAGTCTCATCCTCCTCTCAACCATTTCTGGTTAACAGCCCACGTCCATGGTCCTCTCACCTCTCGTTCGTGTTAATGCTTTTGTCAGACACAGTTCCTGCTCTCTCAACTCTTATAAATTTTTACGATCAAATTAGCAAATTTGTTAAATGCGTATCAATAGACTATGCTGAAAAAGTTGGTGGTGATGTTGCGGAAGATGAAAACATCAACTTACAATATCCCATAGAATATCTACAACCATTAACACCGTCTGGTTTTTCACATGCCGAATTACTGTTGAAAGAAGGATGTATTAAAACGTTTACAGTTTCCCGTTAGAGTAGCTTTTGCTCTGACAATTAACAAATCACAGGGACAAACATTTGAAAAAATTGGTTTAATTATTAGAGAGAAAGAAACGATATTCACTCATGGGCATTTATATGTTGTATTATAACGATGTAACTTCAAACACAGAATCAAAATTCAATTCGATATTTATAGATAGATAGATAGATAGATACTTTATTAATCCCAATGGAAATTCACATTCTCCAGCAGCAGCATACTGATACAATAAATAATATTAAATTAAAGAATGATAATAATGCAGGTGAAAAACAGACAATAACTTTGTATAATGTTAAATGTTAACGTTTACTCCCCCGGGTGGAATTGAAGGGGGGGTAAACGTTAACATTTAACATTATGCAAAGTATAAAAAGTTAATTAAGTTTTACAGTAAAAGTGTAAGTTTAAAAAGTATTTGCGTGTTAATTGCAGAGCCAAACAGAATGAAAACATATAACACAATGAATACCTCTAATGCAACATGAAACATAATTTTCTTTCAATGTCTTATGTTTTACTATTTTTTACTATAGTTAATTACTCTCTGTAATGTAAAATAGTGTGGTCTATTATGCATATGTAAAACTTCCCATGAAAATGACAATCTGTTTAAATTGTACATCCATTTCCCCATGCGCGAGTGGCAGAGCCGCGAAGTGGCTAGCGCATAGCGCCCACCCGCATTAGCTTCACTGCAGATATGTGGAGCTCAGAGGTCAGCCCCATGAGCATGTTTAGTCTAATGACACACTGGATTGGCGAAAATGTTGAGGCAAAATGTGTGGTGTTGCAAGCTAATTAGTTCTCTGGATCTCATTCTTCAACTTCCATTGCATAAGCTTTTGATTCCATATTAACGAAGTGGAACATTTCAAAAGGTAATGTGCACGTTGTGCTTTGTGACAATGCTCGCATTATGGCAAATGCTATGGAAGAAAGTAGCATTAAAAGTTTAAGCTGCGTGGCTCACACTTTGCATCTTGCTGTAAATGAAGAATTGTTGAGCAAGAGAATCATCTCTGACTGTTTTACCATTGGGAGGTGAATAGTTACTCATTTTAAGCACTCACAGCTTGCAATTTCGTGGCTGAGAGAAATACAAACAGACCTTGGAACCCCAACAAGAATGCTTCGGCAGGACATGCCGACTCGTTTGAACACCACGTATTACGTGTATATGCTGAAAAGTCTGGCTGATAAGAAGCGCACTCTTGCTGTGAATGGTGTGGAATACAAGCTTCCTGCCTCAGTGAGGACTTGTGGAAAACATGATTACTCAAACCATTCGAGCAACTTACTAAAGACATAAACTCATATTCATCTACAATTGCGATGTGATGTGATTCCATCTGTTGAAGTGCTTAACATTAGAAGTACCAGAGCCTACGAAAAAACTCGTAGATCCATCCCACCTTAAATCGCTTCACACTTCTCCATCAGCGTGTTTTGTCCTGTAAATGTGTTGATAAGCAGCAAGCAGCCTACTATCACATCCCCCACTGCCGCACAGTTTTCTCAGCTCAAATCTGTTTACCTGTGTGTCAGTTGCTTGGAGTTGTATAGAGTGAGAAGTCAAGCAAAATGACACCTTTTATAAATACAGTGGAACCTCGGTTCACGACCATAATTCATTCCAAAACTCTGGTCGTAAACCGATTTGGTCGTGAACCGAAGCAATTTCCCCCATAGGATTGTATGTAAATACAATTAATCCGTTCCAGATCGTACGAACTGTGTGTAAATATATATTTTTTTTAATTTTTAAGCACAAACATAGTTAATTACACCATAGAATGCACAGCGTAATAGTAAACTAAATGTAAAAACATTGAATAACACTGAGAAAACCTTGAACAACAGAGAAAACTAACACTGCAATAGTTCGCGCTATAGTGCTAGGCACCGCTCGCTAAAAACACTTTTTTTTTAATGAGTTTTAAGCACAGGGGAAAAAAATTAACATTTGAAAAATAATAATAATAAACCACCAAGAAAAGTAACATTGCAACAATGCAGGCTATGAACCGATCACTGTAAACAGAACTGAAAACAAAAACAAGCCTTCTCTACCTTATGCGTCCCTCCCTCTCTTGCTCGCTCGCTCTCTCTCTCTCTCTCTCTGTCTCTCTCTCTCTCTCTTTCTCTCTTTCTCTCTTTTGCGAGCCTGGAGCGCCTGTGTGTGTGTGTCTCTCTAGCTTGCTCCTGTGTGTGTGCGCGTCTGTCTCTCTCTGGAGCTGCCTGTGTGTGTATGCGCGGCTCTCTCTCTCTCTCTCTGTGTGTGTGCGGTGGCTCTATCTCTCTCTCCCTGCCTGTGTGTGTGTGCATGGCTCTCTCTCACGCTGCCTGTGTGTGTGCTGCCTGTGTGTGTGTGCGTGTGTGTCGCGCGCTCTCGCTCTTTCTCTTGCTCGCTGCACAGGAAATGCACAGGGAGAGACTGAACATGTACAAACCGAAAGGGAACCTGGCTTGTTTGTATACCGAGTGTGTGGTCGTGAACCAAGGCAAAAGTTTGGCGAACTTTTTGGTCATAAACCGATTTGTACGTGTACAGAGACGTTCGTGAACCGAGGTTCCACTGTACTATATCGTTATTTGGAACACATGAATTTCGTGTGTGTTCCGTGTCTACAACGATCTATGTGAACACATCGTTAAAACAGAAACGTTTTTCATGTTTTAGTAATAATTGACAAAATGTAGACATGAAGTTTATAATGTGTGAAGCCTAAAGTCCAAATATCAAAGAAACACTTTCACAACAGGTACAAATATAACAGAACAAATGCGCTCAGTCAGTCTGTAACAGCCGGTGTAAATGTGTGATACTTGTAAAGGTTAGCTTTGTTTTTTTTAAATTTTTTTTTTATTCAGTTTCATTCTGTCGCGTTCACGATTCCACCCTACCCCCCCCAAATCTGACACTGCTGTTTTCACATAAAGACGCGCTATAGCTCAAATGTTGTTTATTTGGATCACATAAAGACGTTCTATAGCTCACTATAACTCAAATGTTATTTATTTGGATCACATAAAGACGCGCTATAGCTCGCTATAGCTCAAATGTTATTTATTTGGATCACATAAAGACGCGCTATAGCTTACTATAGCTCAAATGTTATTTATTTGGATCACATAAAGACGTGCTATAGCTCAAATGTTATTTATTTGGGTCACATAAAGACGCGCTATAGCTCAAATGTTATTTATTTGGATCACATAAAGACGCGCTATAGCTCACTATAGCTCAAATGTTATTTATTTGGATCACATAAAGACGTGCTATAGCTCAAATGTTATTTATTTGGATCACATAAAGACGCGCTATAGCTCAAATGTTATTTATTTGGATCACATAAAGACGTGCTATAGCTTGCATGTTATTTATTTCGCGAACGCTACACCTTCCAGATATAACACTAGCGTGGTGTATGTGCCCAAAAAATAGTCTAACTGCATTCTCGTACCATTGCTCGCGTACTAAAGTGTCAGCAGGTATTTTTCGTGACATTACACATGTAATTTGTGAGCATGCCTTTGACGATCAAACAGAGGAAGCTCTGCAGTTCACTTGTGACTTTATGCTGTAGATCTGGCTCTTACATACAAATGACGGTGCATGTGCCCAAAACATTAACATTTATATGTTGCTTACATAAAAGCCAGAGCTAATGTTATTTACCTTGAGTTATTTACTTACATGACGAGGGTTCTACATCGGATCAAGAATGTACTTTTGCCATCGCTGTACTTTGTATATGTACATGGGAAGCTCTGCACTCGAGACTTTACACTGTAGGAAGTAAGTAAATAAATAAAGGTAAATAGATAAATCGAATGTTATTTACCTTGAGTTATTTACTTACATGACGACGGTTCTACATCGGATCTGGCTTTTATGTAAGTAACATATAAATGTTAATGTTTTGGGCACATGCACCGTCCTTTGTATGTAAGAGCCAGATCTACAGCGTAAAGTCACGAGTGCAGAGCTTCCCATGTACAGTGGTGTGAAAAACTATTTGCCCCCTTCCTGATTTCTTATTCTTTTGCATGTTTGTCACACAAAATGTTTCTGATCATCAAACACATTTAACCATTAGTCAAATATAACACAAGTAAACACAAAATGCATTCTGTAAATGGTGGTTTTTATTATTTAGGGAGAAAAAAAAAATCCAAACCTACATGGCCCTGTGTGAAAAAGTAATTGCCCCCTGAACCTAATAACTGGTTGGGCCACCCTTAGCAGCAATAACTGCAATCAAGCGTTTGCGATAACTTGCAATGAGTCTTTTACAGCGCTCTGGAGGAATTTTGGCCCACTCATCTTTGCAAAATTGTTGTAATTCAGCTTTATTTGAGGGTTTTCTAGCATGAACCGCCTTTTTAAGGTCATGCCATAGCATCTCAATTGGATTCAGGTCAGGACTTTGACTAGGCCACTCCAAAGTCTTCATTTTGTTTTTCTTCAGCCATTCAGAGGTGGATTTGCTGGTGTGTGTTGGGTCATTGTCCTGTTGCAGCACCCAAGATCACTTCAGCTTGAGTTGACGAACAGATGGCCGGACATTCTCCTTCAGGATTTTTTGGTAGACAGTAGAATTCATGGTTCCATCTATCACAGCAAGCCTTCCAGGTCCTGAAGCAGCAAAACACCCCAGACCATCACACTACCACCACCATATTTTACTGTTGGTATGATGTTCTTTTTCTGAAATGCTGTGTTCCTTTTACGCCAGATGTAACGGGACATTTGCCTTCCAAAAAGTTCAACTTTTGTCTCATCAGTCCACAAGGTATTTTCCCAAAAGTCTTGGCAATCATTGAGATGTTTTCTTAGCAAAATTGAGACGAGCCCTAATGTTCTTTTTGCTTAACAGTGGTTTGCGTCTTGGACATCTGCCATGCAGGCCGTTTTTGCCCAGTCTCTTTCTTATGGTGGAGTCGTGAACACTGACCTTAATTGAGGCAAGTGAGGCCTGCAGTTCTTTAGACGTTGTCCTGGGGTCTTTTGTGACCTCTCGGATGAGTCGTCTCTGCGCTCTTGGGGTAATTTTGGTCGGCCGGCCACTCCTGGGAAGGTTCACCACTGTTCCATGTTTTTGCCATTTGTGGATAATGGCTCTCACTGTGGTTCGCTGGAGTCCCAAAGCTTTAGAAATGGCTTTATAACCTTTACCAGACTGATAGATCTCAATTACTTCTGTTCTCATTTGTTCCTGAATTTCTTTGGATCTTGGCATGATGTCTAGCTTTTGAGGTGCTTTTGGTCCACTTCTCTGTGTCAGGCAGCTCCTATTTAAGTGATTTCTTGATTGAAACAGGTGTGGCAGTAATCAGGCCTGGGGGTGGCTACGGAAATTGAACTCAGGTGTGATACACCACAGTTAGGTAATTTTTTAACAAGGGGGCAATTACTTTTTCACACAGGGCCATGTAGGTTTGGATTTTTTTTCTCCCTAAATAATAAAAACCATCATTTAAAAACTGCATTTTGTGTTTACTTGTGTTATATTTGACTAATGGTTAAATGTGTTTGATGATCAGAAACATTTTGTGTGACAAACATGCAAAAGAATAAGAAATCAGGAAGGGGGCAAATAGTTTTTCACACCACTGTACATATACAAAGTGCATTGAAGGCAAAAGTGCATTCTTGATACGATGTAGAATCGTCTGCATGAGTTGAGTGTACCTCTGTTATAGCGCGTCTATGTAAAATCAGCAGTGTCAAATGCGGGGGGTGGGGGGGCTTGGGGAGTTGGGAACGTGAACACGGCTTAGAGAATAACAGAACAGAAAAAAACAAAGCTAACCTTTACAAGTATCATAAATTACAGCGGCTGTTACAGACTGGAATCAAATGTATGTTTTTATTCTAAAATGGTAAGAATACGAACAGCTCAGTTCTCAAAACGGACTCGCCCAGGATCGAACCCGCGAAGCTTTGATTATAAGTCAGCAGCTGATACCGTTACACCACCGAATCTCTCATTTCAATTGTGTGTCAATGTCACAGGTAAACATGGGTTGTTTTTCTGCAGTTATATTTTTGAATAAAAGTGCATTTGTTCTGTTATATTTGTACCTTTTGTGAAAGTGTTTCTTTGATATTTGGAATTCAGGCTTCACACATTATACACTTCATGTCTACATTTTGTCAATTATTACTAAAACATGAAAAACATTTGTTTTAACAATGTGTTTACATAGATCATTGTAGACATGGAACACACATCAAATGCATGTGTTCCAAATAATGATATAGTACTTATAAAAGGTGTCATTTTGCTTGATTTCTCACTCTATATAACTCCAAGCTACTGACCGGCAGGTAAACAGATTTGAGCTGTGAAAACTGTGTGCCGGTGGGGGATGTGATAGCAGACTGCTTGCTGTTTGCTGCTTATTGCCACATTTACAGGAGAAAAGACGCTGATGGAGAAGTGTGAAGCGCTTTAAGGTGGGACGGATCTATGAGTTTTTTCGTAGGCTCTGGTAATTCTAGTGTTAAAGTCTGCTTAGCAAGTGTGGCAAGACAGATTCTGGAGTTCAGATGACGAAAATCACACTTTTGGAGGCTGTCCCAAAACGCTTCAGTGGTGCATTCTCCGAGCCATTATACTATCTCTCTACTGTCCTTGATCCACGGTACAAAGATCAATTTTGTGACCAAGATACCAAAAAACAAGCACAAGAAGCTCTTGAGAAACAACTGGTCAAGATGTCATGTGGTGAAGAAAATGCAGAGAGCAACAGCGAACCACAAGAGAAAAAGATTTACACTCTGAGAGATGTTGCTGCTTCATTGCTGGAGATGTATGAAGAAATTCTTGAAGAAAATGTGTATGTGGCTGCAAAACCACATTCAACTGCCACCGAGTTAAAATAACAGAATCATAAAATTATTAACAATAATCATACTAATTAGGATGACCAGACATCCTGCATTAAAAAAAAAAAACTTTGTTACGGATTTAATTATTTTTAATAAAACACATAGCATACACTGCAGTTTCCTAATATCTAATCAGTATCATTGTGCATTTACCCGAAACTCATAGTCGGCACTGCGAGGCAGGGACCATGCGTGACTTAAGAGCGTGGGTCAAAATGCTCCACAAACATTAGCTAAGAAGGCATCACTTTTTGTCAGGTTTTTACAATTTGTATGCCAGATTGCCTACAAAACTGTTGTTGCGGCGGAGTTTGTGAGTTTTTCCATTTTAGACAGTCAAGTCGCTGTGGAATTATATTCTGGGAATTTAATGTAGTGGGTACTTGGGGGGGATGGAGAAGGAACAGGTTTGCCTGCATGCTAGAATGCAGCTTCACGTTTTGTACCTTGTGAAAGATGTGTCTCCTGTGTCTAAACTGTAAAAGATTTTAAGGCTACTCCAGTTTTAATGTAAGCATTACTTTAAAACAAAATCACCCTAAAACAGTGGTTTTCAACCTTTTTCCCAAGGGACCCCTATTTTACCAGTGAACAAACACTATTACTAAGAAAAAATAAAATAGCCCTAGCACTTTTGAATTGTTTTGATCTTTTATATTCAATGCATAACAGTAACTGTACAGAACAAAAATAATAGGATACACGTAAATTGAAGCCAAACAGTGAGCATAATGTGCAACAACGTGCTTAACAGTAGGTATTAGTTTTCTGAACAGATTATTTCCTGTGAATACTGCAATATATCAGCCAGTCTTTCCTATGTTTAAATGAACTTGTGACGCATGAGCTTGTTCCCGTTCAAGGCTACAAACAGGATGGCATTTAATGTGAGCTTTGGGCTTGTAACTCTTGGGCCAGTGATGGGATGTCAGGTGTGATTTTGGTGACAGCCAAATGAAAGTCACTGTGCATGTCAAGCTTGTTGTGTGCCTTTGATTTGATGGTGACAAGAGCATTGAAAGCAGTCTCTGATAGGTACAGTGGTGTGAAAAACTATTTGCCCCCTTCCTGATTTCTTATTCTTTTGCATGTTTGTCACACAAAATGTTTCTGATCATCAAACACATTTAACCATTAGTCAAATATAACACAAGTAAACACAAAATGCAGTTTGCAAATGGTGGTTTTTATTATTTAGGGAGAAAAAAAAATCCAAACCTACATGGCCCTGTGTGAAAAAGTAATTGCCCCCTGAACCTAATAACTGTTTGGGCCACCCTTAGCAGCAATAACTGCAATCAAGCGTTTGCGATAACTTGCAATGAGTCTTTTACAGCGCTCTGGAGGAATTTTGGCCCACTCATCTTTGCAAAATTGTTGTAATTCAGCTTTATTTGAGGGTTTTCTAGCATGAACCGCCTTTTTAAGGTCATGCCATAGCATCTCAATTGGATTCAGGTCAGGACTTTGACTAGGCCACTCCAAAGTCTTCATTTTGTTTTTCTTCAGCCATTCAGAGGTGGATTTGCTGGTGTGTTTTGGGTCATTGTCCTGTTGCAGCACCCAAGATCACTTCAGCTTGAGTTGACGAACAGATGGCCGGACATTCTCCTTCAGGATTTTTTGGTAGACAGTAGAATTCATGGTTCCATCTATCACAGCAAGCCTTCCAGGTCCTGAAGCAGCAAAACAACCCCAGACCATCACACTACCACCACCATATTTTACTGTTGGTATGATGTTCTTTTTCTGAAATGCTGTGTTCCTTTTACGCCAGATGTAACGGGACATTTGCCTTCCAAAAAGTTCAACTTTTGTCTCATCAGTCCACAAGGTATTTTCCCAAAAGTCTTGGCAATCATTGAGATGTTTCTTAGCAAAATTGAGACGAGCCCTAATGTTCTTTTTGCTTAACAGTGGTTTGCGTCTTGGAAATCTGCCATGCAGGCCGTTTTTGCCCAGTCTTTTTCTTATGGTGGAGTCGTGAACACTGACCTTAATTGAGGCAAGTGAGGCCTGCAGTTCTTTAGACGTTGTCCTGGGGTCTTTTGTGACCTCTCGGATGAGTCGTCTCTGCGCTCTTGGGGTAATTTTGGTCGGCCGGCCACTCCTGGGAAGGTTCACCACTGTTCCATGTTTTTGCCATTTGTGGATAATAGCTCTCACTGTGGTTCGCTGGAGTCCCAAAGCGTTAGAAATGGCTTTATAACCTTTACCAGACTGATAGATCTCAATTACTTCTGTTCTCATTTGTTCCTGAATTTCTTTGGATCTTGGCATGATGTCTAGCTTTTGAGGTGCTTTTGGTCTACTTCTCTGTGTCAGGCAGCTCCTATTTAAGTGATTTCTTGATTGAAACAGGTGTGGCAGTAATCAGGCCTGGGGGTGGCTACGGAAATTGAACTCAGGTGTGATACACCACAGTTAGGTTATTTTTTAACAAGGGGGCAATTACTTTTTCACACAGGGCCATGTAGGTTTGGATTTTTTTTCTCCCTAAATAATAAAAACCATCATTTAAAAACTGCATTTTGTGTTTACTTGTGTTATATTTGACTAATGGTTAAATGTGTTTGATGATCAGAAACATTTTGTGTGACAAACATGCAAAAGAATAAGAAATCAGGAAGGGGGCAAATAGTTTTTCACACCACTGTATGTTGTTGTGAATGGCAGAATGAATCTGGTGGTTGCGTGAAGCGCAAGTCTTGGAGCGATGCCAGGTCCTTTCACAAGCCAAAACCGCATGTATCCATATTCATCATAGAATTTCTTCAAGAGAGAATTTGACTTAATATCCATGAGTTCGTCCTCAGCCTGAAGATATTCCAAATCCTCCTCTTTCGCGAGAAATGGGTCCATCACCCATGCGTCTTTTGCGACGTGTTCATTTATGTCTGAAAACAAGGATTTCATCTCCTCCTGAAGTTGCTCCATGTGATGGGTGAACTGGCGGATCAAAGCATCGGATAATTTCCCCCCTGCTTGGTTATTTAAAGAGGGGAAGGGCTGTAGATCCCTCTTCACCAGTTTGTTCTTTCTATACTCCACTTTACGCAAAAATGCACCCACTGCTTCCTTGCACTCCATTATACTGGTCTCTGCGCCCTGCATGCGTTTGTTTGTTTCATTATAGAGACCGAATATCTCCACCAGGTATGATGTCTTAATTAGAAATTCGGCTGTCATTTCCTCCAGTAGTTTCTGGTTATGGATGGTCAGAAAGTCTCTTTATCGGATTTTGAAGTTCAATGAAACACTCCCAACACTTATCCCCCGTACAACCAGCGCACCTCAGTATGGAGGAGGAGTGTCTGGTGGGTCTCATCCTCATACAGCTGTGCAAAGATTAGTTTGTTGATTGGACAAGCTTTAATAAAGTTACAATTTTAACAACAGTCTTTAAGGTTTCATTTAGTTCCTCACAGAGGTATTTGTTGGCCAGAGCCTGTCTGTGTATCATGCAGTGAAACACCAGGCAGTGGGGCGCTTTCTCTTTCAAATGGCTGTTGACGCCTTTATTCTTTCCCATCATAGAGGCAGCTCCATCTGTGCAGCATGCAACTAAATTATTATAGGGAAGCCTATGTTTTGTGAAGTATGTGTCAACAACACAGAAAATATCTTCTCATGTGGTGGTTGTTAGATTGACAGACATAAGAATGTCTTGTTTCAGTTTGGTTTTGTCGATGTACTGTACATATACAATCAGTATCGCCTCCTCTCCCACAGTGGTAGTTTCATCGAGCTGGATGGAAAATGGGCTGATTTGAGATTTTCTATCCGTGTGTTCTCAACGTTTCCAGCCATTCTATCAATTCTGTCTTTCACCATGTTGTTAGACAGTGGTACAGTCTTGAATTTGCTAGCGACCTGAGGTCCACACATTATTTCTGCCATTTTAATACAAGCCAGTTTAATAAGTGTCTCTGCTATGTTACGTGGCTTTTTGGCTTGTGCAATAAGGAGAGAGCACTCAAACAATATAATAGTTGCTTGCTTTTGGTCACTTCCAGCCCTGGCAAAACTTTCTCTAATATTCTGGGGGCCTGTTAGTTATCACAGTTTCTTTTTTTCAGAGAAAAAACTCCCTGGGTTTACCCACCGTGTCCGGGTGTTTGGTAGTCAGGTGTCGCTTCAGTTTGCAGGGTTTCATACTTTCATTCGCCAGTTTCTCAATTTTGACTTGAAACCAAACTCCAAATAACTGTCCAGATAAGTCATTTTTTTCTTTATGAGACAATCAATACTCTCTTCTCCCTGACACTTGGCCATTTTTCAAAAACCCCTTTAACTGTTTTACCTCCTAATTCTGTGGTTAGATTAGCTTGTATGCTAGCTCCGCTCTGTGAATACTAATAGTATTATACAATAACATCCTAGTCGTTGCCGATATCACAATGTTTATTTTTTTTATAAAGAAATAATACAAACTTCCACAAATTTAGTTGTTTGTTACACAAACATTACCGGTAATTAAATGCCTAGACACATTAATTAAACAAATATTTAAATAAATAAATTTTGCACCCCTTAAAATGGAGAGGTCCTCGCGACCCACTGTGAGGCTTTGGGGGACCCCCAGGTTGGGAATCAATGCCCTAAAATATACAGTAGTCTCTCAATATTTCAAGGCACACCTGAGTTACAAAGTGTTTCATTGTGGAACAGCTTGGGCTGCATCTCTTAAAAGTGCATCCGCATCACACTTTATAGAATGCCCTTTATATGACCTAAATCATTATATGTCAAGCTTTCAACGTCACAAGTTTTTATTAATGGTAGTGGTTGGCACAGGCAGTTGTCCTGTTTTTCTTTATCACATATCTGGTCAAACTAATAATAATTTATTATTTTTTATTATAATATAGGTAAACGTTTGTAAACTTGTTTTTTTGTTTTTCAACTGAATAAGTATCTCAGTGAGCCCCCTATCTCCAGAAATAACTGCACCCTCTAGTATTGGAAAAGCAATGCAGCCCATTTTCCAACCTTGGCCAAGGCAGTGATCAAGTACCTTGTACATGTATAGACAGTGAATGCCTTTTTTCAGCTGTGTCCAATACAGTAAATGAAAAGAGAAACAGACTTTCTGGTGAAAAGGAAGAAATGCTTCTTTTTGTTAAGAAAAACCTACCATTTGTGTTTTAAAGAAGCCAACTTAAGACCAGTATTACTGGCCTCATTGTACCTTTTATTTTAGTTTTACTTAAAGTAATATATGTCTGATTATGGCAAATAGAATATGCATTGTTTTTTGTTAATTTACCCAATGCCGTATTCTGTAATGGCATGGTGTCTTGATGTACTTAAGTTACCAAGAATGTGTATGTTAAGCAGATTTTTGTACATGACCTGGAGTATTTTTTCTATAAGACTGGGCCATATCTTGTTCTTTCTTTTGCTTTTGTAGTTGGTGATTTGTTGTATTTCCTGCCATACCTGCCGTAGGTTATTGTCCGTCCGGTGGGCCTGTACCTTGCTCTTATAGGCCATCTTGGCAGTTTTTATGCCTCTCCTCAGATTTGCTATTGCTGCACTGTACCGGGCCCTCTTTCATGACCCGTATGTGTTTACATTATTTCCACCTGGAGATACCACCTCTGGACATTGTAATCCATTAATTCCATGTAGCCAATAACTTGTTCCCTCTTGTGCATCAATACTGTCATTAGCCAGTTCCCAGGGAGTGTGGTCTACTGGGTCTCCAACCAGAGCCCTTGCGTGTGGTTGTTGGATACTGTACCTTAATCTGCTTTTCTGAACATCAGGAAATTCAGTTTCAAAATTTCTGTCATTAATAACATTCAAAGGGATATCCTGCAGCTTTTTTTCCCATGACCCTGGATAACAAGGTTTCAAACCTGTATCACCAACACTTCATCAGATAAACTGTATTCTAAGTGGGGCCATTCCCTCATTCTTCTGGTTCCTATATTTGTGCAGTGAGAGCTGTTCAAGTCCTGGAAATAAGAGGTCTGCAGCAAAGTGTGTTTTTAAATAAATAATTGTGTCCTGCAGTTTGATTGATGTGCTAGTGTATCCAGCAACGGACACATGCTCCCTGGGAAAGAGGTTCGTTAGAGAGTGAACCCTTTACTAAACCAACAGTATATATAAAGATATAGCTTGTATTTTTTCCTTAGCGTTACGGTGGTGATTCTAAGAGGTAGAAACAATTAATAATAAAGGAAGATTGTACTAACTTCTGTTTAATACAGGCTCAACACTCACAAAAATATAATACTTGAAGGAGAGCAATACTTGTCCAAAGTAGATGTAGTCGGGGTTTCTTGCAATTGCCGCTTGTCCAACTTCGAGCCAAAGTGTGGAAAAGCAATTTGATCGTAGGCACGGGCTGGAGAGATATCTTGCATCTGTCTGTAGGTGAACTATAGGGTTCTGTGCAGTTGTCCGAATTTTATACGTTTTCTTTGAACTTGCAACCTCCAAACATGGGTAAAATTGGTTTGCTGACAAGTAGGGGTGGGCGGTATGACCAAAATTCTATATCACAGTATTTTTCTAAATTATCCCGGTTTCACGGTATTTGACGGTATTTTTTTCCCATGCATGAGTGAATGTTAACCACATTTTCCACTGCAATTACTGCAGTAGACTGGCTAAGAATAACCTATTCCACTGTTATGAGAATTGTACATTGTACAAAAAAACATTTTAATGTGCACACAAGTATTAATACAGGTTTGCATGGCCCCATAAAGTGATAGTTTTCAAGGGGGTGGCACTAATGAAGAGAAGGAATCACAATGCATGACAGATGCAGTCAAAATATAGAACCTTTTTATTGAACAAATTTTGCAAAAACTTAAACTATAATTTTGACAACATATTTTCAACCATCCAAAGAGGCATTTAGACGTAGTAAAATATCCAGAGGTGCTTGCCAAAAGTTTTGCACTGAACATGTCTTAGAAAAGGATAAACAGTAAATATTTTTGTAAACCAAGTACACTTTCTGTTAATGTTAACAATCTCTGTCCACTGACATGTTAAAGTGACTTTTTAAACAACTTTACCATCATTAAACTGCATAATATTTAAACTAATAAATAATAACAATAAAATAAATAATAGTATTATTACTGATAGTTGCACTATTGCTTCAAGACTTCAAGCCCAGGTGCATTACACAGTATTCACCAAATTGAAATAAAATAAAACATGTGCAACTTGGTGATGACATCTTTACCAAGTGAACCATCATTTAGGCAAACTGCATTAATATGGACCTTGCTTCAAGCTAAGCTATATACATCTATATATATAATTCACTAAGCAGCCGACCAGGGCACGCAAGACAACCATGGGATACGCACGACATAGCCACGCTCGCCAACTCACAGAGCCCCGCCCACCAACTCTAAGACCATGGGACGAGAACGGCTGACTGTTACCAGCGTTCACCGCAATGTACTAGAGTGTAAAACTATCGCAGCTGCTAACTTACAAACTGTCCTTATTCCCCGGCTCGCGTCCACCCTCGCATGGCAGGCAAGACGCAAGACAGAGCCACGCCCTTACTTCACTAAGGCAGCCGACCATGGCAGGCAAGACGCAAGACACAGCCACGCCAGCCAACTCACAGAGCCCTGCCCACCAACAATTCACTAAGCAGCTGTGCGCGCTGATGATTTCCGCACGTATTCAGTCTCTCCCTGTGCATTCCCTGTGCAGCGAGCAAGCCAGAGAGAGACACACACACATACACACGCACACACACACACACACACACACGAGAGAGAGGGGGATGGACGCATAAGGCAGAGAAGGCAGTTAAAGAATGCACCGGGCTTGATTTTGTTTTCACTTCTGTTTTCTTAGTGGTTTATTACATTACGGAATTTTCAAATGTTCATTTTTTTCACTGTGCTTAAAACTCATTAAAAAAGTGGTGTAATTATGTGGCATATGCTACACCGCAGGTTGGCTAATAAATAATAAAACTGCAACTTGCATTTATAATTCTATTTGTGGTATAGCCCTATGGAATCGCATTAGGGCCACGGTGAAAAAAAAAAAATACGGACACAGGGAAGAACAAAACAAACTATATGTCAAGAGTAAAGTCGACATGTTGACTTTATTCTCGACATTTCCACTTTATTCTCGCCGTTTATGTCGAGATTAAAGTCGACATTTCCACTTTATTCTCATAGTTTACTTTATAATTAAAGTAGAATGTCGTAAACTAAACTTCATCCTAAAATCAATGTTTAATTTACTAGATATTCTCAAACCCCGTCATAAGTTAATGCAGCACATTAAATGCTTTGTGTTAAGTGTTCCCTGACCCAGTTGTTAATCACTACGCTTCCTAAACTGACTTCCTCCACACTAAAAGGAGGCAGCGATCACCGCACAGAATCCATTCACTTCATGATATTCCTGCTCTCTGAAAATTTAGAATGCTAAGGTAAATACTTGTTTTCATTTTCATGATGAAATGCATTAAAGCAGGTATTAAACATACACGGTAGTGAGGCGGTAGTGCTGCTTCCTCGCAGTAAGGAGTATGTTCAGTGTAGAGAACTTTATGGCAGGTGTGACGAGGCTCCAAAAAACTGGATGTATGAATGGGTATCGCAAAGGTTTAACTTAAATATTGTGTAAATGTTGGGTTTGTGATCTGGTGGTCGGAGACACGAACACAGAATTCAATGGATGTTCTTCTGAGCGGGC
The DNA here is from genome assembly GCF_900747795.2 of Erpetoichthys calabaricus. Lineage (NCBI taxonomy): Eukaryota > Metazoa > Chordata > Cladistia > Polypteriformes > Polypteridae > Erpetoichthys > Erpetoichthys calabaricus. The sequence continues at coordinate 92,405,342 of NC_041404.2, forward strand.
TTTCTTTATTGCACACGTGCTGTTTGTCTGACGTACCAAAACCCCAGTTTCTATCCTTCCTTTTTCTTTCTCTACATAACCAATCACCACACGATAAACATCTTTGTTTATGATGGGGTTTGAGAAAATCTAGTAAATTAAATATTCATTTTACGATGAAGTTTAGTTTACGATGTTCTACTTTAATGACAAATTACGAGAATAAAGTCAACATGTCAACTTTATTCTCGTCATAAGCGTCGAGATTAAAGTGGAAATGTCAAGAATAAAGTCAAAGTGTTGTCACACTATTACACAGTACCCAGGTACATTACACTGTATTGAAAACAAATAAAACAAGTACAACTTGGCTTGCAGTATTATTATTTTTTTCGGCAAAAGTTCTTCTGTGTCAGTTTCTTCAGTTTCGGAATGTTCTCTGTCCATTTTCACCGTGCAATACCTACACTACCACTACCTATTTAGCGGTGTAGCAGTGAAAAAGAGCCCCCGCGCAACACCTCTGTGATTAGCGGTGTAGCAGTGAAAAAGGTCCTCACTTGAACAGTTTCCCGCTGCGCCACGTTCCAAACGTCGTTTAGGCCAGTGGTCCCCAACCTTTTTGACAGCAAGGACCACTTTATTAGATGCAAATTTTTCCACGGACCGGTTGGGGGGGGAGGGGGGAGTATGTTTAGTTTTATACACAATTTACATAACATTTCTATTATTATTAAGTTATTAAGCAGTTCGCATACGTTTGCAACCCAAGATTTTTCTTTTTTTTTTGCATATAACAAAGACATATGCTCTGCATTTGCCATTCCTACAGATTGCACATCACAAACATTAACACTGCAATCTTTTTTTCGTGTCTGCCATTTCTATAGGAGGGTGATAATTAGTTAAATTCCAATGGATGTTTTTCAAATGTTGACAAGCAATAAGCAAAAGGTATCACTGAAACCCACAGAAAACAAAAACAGCAAAAAAAAAAAAAAAAAACAGTACGAGGAAAGTTCGAAGAAAGAGATTTTTTTTACAATGTTTCTGTTTGGGGGATCGTTGTGCAAACGTGCACAACTGAGTTGCGACCACAGATCTAACTGCTCTGTGGATGATTCGTTCAAGCATTTCAGGTCACTTCGTTGTAATGAAAGCATCTGCTGAATGAACTTCATAGTACCGCGATTTCCATAGACTCGTGTCATATGGGGAAACTGTCGGGACCATAAAAATACTTTGTTGTAATACTCTCTTGCCTTGGTCTCTCTCCTCTCTCTGCGCCGCTGCAAAGCCCCGCCCGCCAAGTGTTCTGAAAAGTCTGAGTGAGTCTCCGTTTCTGGCAGTTCCCTCGTGGCCCGGCTGTCAGACGGCTGCGGACAGGGGGTTGGGGACCCCTGGTTTAGGCAATTTAAACCGGTGTTGCGGTATAAGAAAAAATCCATGTCATAACAAAAATAAAAAACGGTTTTCGGTATGAACCGGTATACCACCCAGCACTTCTGACAAGCATGATTAGGAAACAGCACATGGTTACTGCAGAGGTTGCATGCTTGGGAAACCTTGAAATAGCCATCGACCCTGATGACCCTGGCCAAACATGGCACTTCAGCATTGTAACACTTGACTCATCTCATATTCCTGTCGGATTCCCAATGTAAATAACATAATGTGTATGAATAACCCCCACAGATCGCAGTGGCATCCTTAAAACCTTTGCCTACTGCTAATCCCTGAAGTTGATGGGGTGCTTGGCTGATTGCACACTCACATGCAAATGTGAGGGGATCAGTCTGGTGCCTCATTTACACCTTGGAGTTGGAGGAGAAACACACCTGCACCAAATCACGCAGGGTAAGGGAAGCCTGCATGGCTCGGGTGGGGGTGGCAACAGAGCGCAAATCAAGGAAAAGAACTGTGAGAGCAGAATCTGGTGGCTAAGCAGAATGAGCCAGCCAGTGAGTGAGTGAGAGGCAGCATAGTCGTTAACCCTGCAGAAGGGTGATGGATTAGTGCTCTAGGGTCAAATCGTCCCTGCTGATGTTTTTTATTGGAGCGGGTGCAATGGTGTTGGGAGTCCTCTTCGGGATCCAAGGGATACCAGAGGAGCGAGAAAGAAGATGGGAGGACAACTGACTCGGAGCGTCATGGCAGACATAGACAGAGGCAGCTGTGCCAAGAGCCATAGGTTATGACCACTGCTGCTGGTGTGTCCACTGGCTACAAGGCTGGGACTATGAGTGAGCCTGGGAGACGGAGAGAGAGTTGCAGTGGGCTCGTCTCAGAATAAAGGAGGAACGTTAAGGACCCAATGACTGTTTGTTTTACGAGGATTTTAACTCACAGACTATACACTGTTTTTATTGGAATATTTATTTATTATGAAGATCTTTTACATTGCACTGTTTGCACTTTTCTTTGGATTTTAATAAAATTGCTGAGCACTTATGCACCAACCCCTTGCTGAATGTGTGGGTCCTCATTTGCCTGGCTCATATTGGTTAATGACTATCGACATTTACGGGTTCAAGAGGCTCCCTGAAGTAACTGAGGAGTGTGGAACCAACCCAGGTTGTCACAGTCCTTGGCCAAATATGATTGCCTTGCATTGCCAGGATAAGCAGTGAATGATCATTAGAAATATGATCATTCTTTAAGAAATTAGATTCAACCATAACCACATTTATTTAGAATTCAAAACATCCACATATCCAAAGAGCGACCCTACAAATAATAATAATAATAATTCATTACATTTATATAGCGCTTTTCTTAGTACTCAAAGGGCCAAAGGCAGAAGGTGGCATGGCTTTACAGGGGTGTGGAAATCAAATTTTTTTCTACTTGTCCACGGACAAGTAAACTTAGAAAATCCACTTGTCCGCCAGTTAAATTCACTTGCCCATAAACAAATAACAAAGTGTTTATTTTTTCTGATCTCTTTTATTGATACCAAAACTGCCTTCCATTTTAAAACTGAAAAAAGTTCTTTCAGGGAGTAGTATTTTGCCACCTTGCTCTAGAACATTATATAAAAGATTACCTTATCATTTTAACTCACTAATAAATAATGCCTTCATTATAGCTACTGTACACTAGTTCTGTTTCACATATTACAGTTATATAACAGAACACTGTCCTGACTCATTTTCTGCCATGTTCTTCAGCTTTTGTCTTGCAACATCATCTCCCCCAAGATTCTTTACCGTCTCAGACAGCATGGGCTGAATGCTGTTCATTTCTGCTTGAGCTGAACTGCATGGTTCCTGGACTGATGGTCCTGCAGAAGTGGATGCTGATGACTTTTCAGGTTTTTTATAAGTGATGTGCCTGTTGCCAGGTGAGAGCCAGAATTCCACAGCTGGTAGTGGGTCAAACTCTTCTAAAGGTTTGCCATCAACAACAATGCGCATCTGGTTTTGAAGGTTTTCCTGAGTCAGACGGGTTCTTAGACAACTCTTTACTAAATTCATATTGGAGAATAATCTCTCACAAGAAGAAAAAATAATCGCGTCTAAATGAAGATTTTTATAGATATTTCATAACATTTAGAAACCATTAGAATGTTCTCTTCTTTATTTTTAATAAACTGACAGCGCGAAACCAACTTGTTTTATATGAAAAATTCTCTAATCAAAAACGATCTATAGACAGCTCATCAAAATTGATGTTGTCACGCAATACATTTCTTAACTCCTCAATATATCACAACCTATGCAAAATCGCAAATTTCAGGAAAGATTAACTGCCTAATAAGCTTTGTTATGTGGTAAAAACATTTGCATTGTAAGTAAAATGACCGCATTTTTATGTAAAAACAATGAATTTTATCAATCTTCTTATATAATACGCTACCGTGGCTGTTCATTTGTCTGTCCAGGATTTTAAATCACCTGTAGCTCGCAAACCATTTCACCTATTGACTTGAAATTTGGTACACATCTACTACGTGACGTCTACTGTCTGCTTTCGGGGTGATGATTTGCATTACTCTTTTTATTTTTATTTTATTTTATTGTTGAATCAATTCTCGGCACCGCACAGCAGGGCGGCCGTGTGGTGCATGCTTATGGGTGCTGTTCTCATTCCCCACCACCTTCGCTAATCATTCTTGAGGCAGATTGAAGACTTAAGTGCCAGCTTAAGTGAAAAATTAAAGAAAACGTACGAAGTAATTGCAACACAAAAACTAACTTAATCAGTTTTAACGCGAAAAGATGCCAACGAAAGAAGAGAAGCTGCGGGCCGCTAGGGTGGAGAAAGAGCTGCTCAGGAAGCAGCAAGCGCATCGACCTCTGAGCAAATGAATGCTTAACAGAGACGGAGAATGAGTATGAAAACTAGGAATGCTCAAGTCAAGTGTATTCACTGCACGTTATCGTGCAGTACGCCGTTACTGGTAATATATAAAAGTTATCGATTATAATGATAAATCATCAGATTACATCGTAATGTTGGCATGAAAAAAAATGACCGCATCTCCAAGCATGTAAATAGTAGTGTAAAATGCTTATGTAAGACCGTAAGAGTGCTTCCCCTTTGAAAAATCAGCCGTCATTTTGTAAACAATATTGAAGACCAATTTGAGACATGAAGAACATGCCTAAGTAGATTGTTTCCACACGAAGTACGTACCCAAATGTTTAAAATTTGAAAGCACAGTGGAACCTTGGTTCACGACCATAATTCGTTCCAAAACTCTGGTCGTAACCCGATTTGGTCGTGAACTGAAGTAATTTCCCCCATAAGATTGTATGTAAATACAATTAATCCGTTCCAAACCATACGAACTGTATGTAAATATATATTTTTTTTAAGTTTTTAAGCACAAATATAGTTAACTAGCAAAATACCCGCGCATCGCAGCGGAGAAGTAGTGTGTTAAAGAGGTTATGAAAAAGTAAAGGAAACATTTTAAAAATAAACGTAACATGATTGTCAATGTAATTGTGTTGTCATTGTTATGAGTGTTGCTGTCATATATATATACACATATACACACACATATACACTCATATACAGATATATTATATATACATATACACATATATTTTTTATATATATATTTTTTATATATATATATATATATATATATATATATATATATATATATATATATATATATATATATACACATACATACATACATACATATACACACATAGATGCACTTACAATAACATAGAAATCAATATAAACAACATTAACATCATTATCATATGAGAATATGAAGTAATATATAAGAAGCACATTTCATATAAATATAAATTATTAAACAGTAAAATCTTCTTCTATAATTTGCTACCGTGGCTTTTCGTTGGTCTGTCCAGGATTTTAAATCACCTGTAGCTTGCAAACCGTTTCACCTATTGACTTGAAATGTGGTACACATATAATACATCACGTCTGCTATCCGCTTTATGGGTGATGATTGTTTTTACTCTTTTTATGTTTATTTTATTTTAGAATCAACTCCTATCTGCGCACACCAGGGCGGCCGTGGGCAGATGCGTATGGTGTATTCACTCCATGTTATCGTGCATTGCGCTGTCACTGGTATTTTTGATAAAAGAATTTGAACAATATATAAGAAGCGTATAAATTATTAAACAGTAAAAACATTAACATTTAAGAAGTAAAGTTACATTGAGTACTACTGCAGTGCCTTCGGGTATACCTCATTTTTTTTGTTTGCCCATTACATGCTTAAATGTATACATTTTTTGGTGTACCTACCCGAGAAACACGCGACATATAACCGAGCGTGGGAGAAGCATGGATTTTAAACACGCGTTGAGTTCATCTGCTGGTCTCCCTCGTGGAATAACTGGTAATGTTTGACTAAAATGTACAGCGAGTAAAACGACATCACCTCCTTTTTTTTTTTTGTACGATCTCTGAGATCGTGCTTTTTTCGGTTCAAGGCTTCATAAGCTCTTTTATGTGCCATGGTGTACTTAATAAGTACTGATTATCCCAAACCATCATCTTTGAATGTTGCAAGACTTTCGCCTTGTATGTAGATCGGGGTAATTACATTCATTGCATTCCTAGTCTGAATCACAATCTGATTGTATGGGTGGTTACCTGGCACTGTAGGGTTGCCACCCGTCCATTTAAAATACGGAATCGTGCCGCGTTTGAGAATGAAATTGCGCGTCCCGTTTTGAATCAATACTGGACGGGATTTATCCCGTATTTTTTTGATAATTTTTTTTTTAAAGCAGCGTGTCATGCAAATCATCCCACACGCATTTTATGAAGATGCCTCCTTTCCTACTTTTGATTGGGTAATACTTGATGTCATCGTTAGTTTGATTGGTCTTTTTAACTGTCCAGTGAGGAGGGCGTGTCTTTTAAGTACAGTCTGCAAAGTGTTGGCACTGAGATGTGGCGTCAGCGCCATAGTTGAAGCCCCTAACGTTGCGGTCAGCAAGTCGGCTAACATCCGCCATGTGCCGTCTTTCAGTTGCGAGAAGCAGATCATAGAATGGTTGAAACTGTTGCCCTTAACGTTGCGCCACGGCGTGTGGTTCGTTTATACCTCGTGTCTTCTCATTAAACTTTTATCTCGCGAATATGTTATTGCAATCCGCAGCGGGAGCGTTTCTATAAACTTAATTTAAACTTATGTTTTACACCGTGCTTTGTTTTCCCTTATGAACATGCTTGTATGCTTCACTCGCTCCGTTCTCAATTGTTTAATTAATTTTTTGCTCTTCGCTGTTTGCGGCTGTTCCTCCATTTCCCCCTACTTCGTTCTTTTATCTCGCAAATATGTTATTGCAATCCTTAACGGGAGCGTTTCAATAAACTGATTGAAAATAGTTTTGCATTTACCTTTTTAGTAAAAGGCGAGCTTTTAAGCCTGAGAAATCACCCCGTAAATGCACCACGTTTAATTGCACATGTGTTAATATGAATGGTTACACAGTATTAAAAGACAGTGAACAACGTCAGTTACCTTTGTTCCCGCGTTTGATAAAAGGTGAGCTTTTAAGCCTGAGAAATCACCCCGTAAAATGCACACGTTTAATTGCACATGTGTGAATATGTATGCTTACACAGTATTAAAAGACAGTCAAAATTAACGTCATTTACCTTCGTTCCCGCGTGTGACTCGTGCTGTAAATCTCTTCCTTGTTTTTAGTTCACGTGATTACGTAGGAGGCGTGATGACGCGATACGTGACTCGCCTCCTCCATTACAGTGTATGGACAAAAAATATGTTCCAGTTATGACCATTACGCTTTGAATTTCGAAATGAAACCTGCCTAACTTTTGTAAGTAAGCTGTAAGGAATGAGCCTGCCAAATTTCAGCCTTCCACCTACACGGGAAGTTGGAGAATTAGTGATGAGTCAGTCAGTCAGTCAGTCAGTCAGTGAGTGAGTCAGTCAGTGAGGGCTTTGCCTTTTATTATTATAGATTAAACCATAGAATGCACAGCGTAATAGTAAACTAAATGTAAAAACATTGAATAACACTGACGCTGCCTGTGTGTGTGTCTCTGTCTCTCGCGCTGCCTGTGTGTGTGTCTCTCTCTCACGCTGCCTGTGTGTGTGTCTCTCTCTCTCACGCTGCCTGTGTGTGTGTGTCTCTCTCGCGCTGCCTGTGTGTGTGTGTGTGTCTCTCTCTCTCGCGCTGCCTGTGTGTGTGTGTGTCTCTCTCTCGCGCTGCCTCTGTGTGTGTGTGTCTCTCTCTCTTGCGCGCTGCCTGTGTGTGTGTGTGTCTCTCTCTCTCGCTGCCTGTGTGTGTGTGTCTCTCTGTCTCGCACGCTCTCTCTCTCTTGCTCGCTGCACAGGAAATGCACAGGGAGAGACTGAACATGTACAAACCGAAAGGGAAACTGGCTTGTTCGTATACCGAGTGTGTGGTCGTGAACAGATGCAAAAGTTTGGCGAACTTTTTGGTCGTAAACCGATTTGTTCGTGTTCCGAGACGTTCGTGAACCGAGGTTCCACTGTAGTGGTAAATGTGCCCTGCACAGCACATATAATTCTTTTTTCTCCAGAAAATTGCACTTGTTCGTGGACAACTGAAACCAGAAAAACACGCTTGTCCAATGGTCAATTTACCCGTGTCGGACGAGTCGGGCGTTGGATTTCCGCACCCCTGCTTTACCTAACTTTCAATTTTACTACTAGGCAGCAAATGCACAACATATTAAAACCTGGACATTGACATAAATAGATGAACATATGCAGGATTGGCCTGCAATAGAAATAGAATTTTGCAGTTCCTCTTTATATTCCTTGCTTTGCAATAAATGCAAGTTATCGCCAATATACTAACAGCCCAATAGTGCTTCACTCACTCAGAATATGAAACCAATGTAGGAAGCATTTTAAGATAGAGAATCTTTTATCGGTGGCACCTCTGCACGAGAACCATCTTTTTCAACCCTCACAAGCATATGCAGTTTTTAATGTCTTGAAAACATTTGGGATTAAATCACTTAGAGATCTGTACATAGACAACATCTTTGCATCCTATGAACAATTACATTCTAAATTTAACTTTCCAGCAGCACATTTCTTTCACTAGCTTCAAATGAGAAACTTTGTTAAACAGAACCTGCCCAATTTTCCTCACCTTCCACCTCCCTCTATGCTGGAAATTATATTCATCAGTTTCAAGGACTTAGACAGCATCTCTGCAATATAGAAAACCATTTTACAGTCCCTCCTTTTCAAAGATCCAAGAGGACAATGGGAAAAGGATCTCTCCCTCAACATATCAGAAAAGGAGTAGAAGGTAGCAATGCAGAGAATTCACTCGAGTTCCATATGTGCAAAGCATACAATTATTCAACTAAAAATTATATATCGAGCGCATCTGTCTTGTCTTAATATGGTTCAAAATGTTTCCAGGTCAAGATCCAACCTGCAAACGCTGCAGTCAAGTTCCAGCCTCACTGGGTCACATGTTTTGGGCCTGCACCAAATTAACATCATTTTGGACCAAAATTTTTCAATGCCTTTCAGACAGCCTTGGTGTCACAATCCCTCCTAATCCATTAACAGCTGTGTTTGGTGTACTTCCAGATTGGCTTAAAGTGGAGAAAGACAAACAAAACTGTGATTGCCTTTACTACACTATTGGCACATAGAATTATCTTGCTCAACTGGAAGAATCCTAACTCTCCCCTTTTAAGTCAGTGGGTAACTGATGTTTTATATTATTTGAAAATGGAAAAAATAAAATTCTCACTTAGAGGACCTGTGCATAAATTTTTCAAAACCTGGCAGGATCTAATCAATAACACTTTAGAATAAGCTTTTAAAGCACTGAGGAAGCAGATTCTCTCCCTGTTCTCTCTTTTTTTTCTTTTTCTTCTCCATTTATCTGTATTCACTTATTAATTTATCTATTTACTTATTTTTACTAGGTTTAAGTTTTATTCTGCTGCCCATGCTATCTTTCTCAGGGGTTGGAGTTGATTTGCGTTCAATCCTATTCTTGTAAAATTGATGTATTTGTATGGAATGTTGTGTGATCTCAATAAAATCAATAAAATTAAAAAAAAAGAAATATGGCTTAAGTGGGTCCTGTTTGCAAGAAACCCAAGTGATGTTCTCAGGATGGGTGTTGTTAACTGGTGTTTTTTCTTTCCTCTCCCTTTTCTTATAATCATGCATGTTGTTGTTGCCATATTGAATTATTTTTAAGATCGCTGATTAGGTGCTTGGGAGGGATTGTGTTTTATTGTTTAATTATATCTCATCTCCTATTTTTTGTTTGATATATTTTGTTTGGGGCGGTACGGTGGTGCAATGAATAGTGCTGCTGCCTCGCAGTTAGGAGACCCGAGTTCGCTTCCCAGGTCCTCCCTGCGTGGAGTTTGCATGTTCTCCGTGTGTCTGCGTGGATTTCCTCTGTGTACTCCAGTTTCCTCCCACAGTCCAAAGACATGCAGGTTAGGTGCATTGGTGATTCTAAATTGTCCCCAGTGTGTGCATGGTGTGTGCGTGTGTGTGCACACCCTGCAATGGGCTGGTGCCCTGCCCAGGGTTTGTTTCCTGCCTTGTGCCCTGTGTTGGCTGGGATTGGCTCCAGCAGACCCCCGTGACCCTGTAGTTAGGATGTAGCAGGTTGGATAATGGATGTTTAATTTGATGATTAGTTAAGTCCTTTTGTTTCCGTGTCTCTGTATGTGACTGTGTGAGAGTCAGGCCAAGGCTGAGTGCGTTCCTGGGGTCCCCACTGAAAAAATAAATAAATCAGTCCCTTTGACGGTGTGAATCTTGGCTGCACTGCGCCCGCTACAGTCGTATCCCTTGGATATGGTAGACTAGGGGGCTCCGCCCCCTGCTCGCTTCGCTCGCCAACCCCAGGTGTTGGGAATGACAAAGAGCGTAATGTATGAATGAGATATAGAATAGTGTGAAGGTGTAGATGATGCAAATAGAAAGCAAACAATAAAGTGTGTGGCACAGTGTAAAGGTTTATTGGAAAATGTCTTTGTACAAGCCGTTTAAGTGTAAAAGGTAATTCCAGGTCACAACTTGTAAGGTCAATGAAGATGGTTATTGTCGTGATCAGAGTCAAGTTTGTCAGAGCTTAGAAAGAGTTGTGTCTCTCCAGGAAGTAATGCAATGACTTGGGTATTTATGTTTTCCATAATAATATTTTTTGGACATAATATAGTGTGTTGTGTTAAAAGGGGCATTTGGTCTAATGAGATTGCTGTTCCAAATCTGTCTGTAACTAAGTCGTCGCAGATAAAGGCTTGAGGAATTGTACTAATATCTGGGTGAAGTCTATCTGTATTGGTGAGTGTACCATCTCCCAGTTGTAATAACCAATTGTTATGATCTGGATGTGGACATCGCATGTTTTGTACTAACTGTATCTTCTGAAACAATGCCAATTGTCTGCGTATTTTAAGGTACACTGAACAATAGCTGAGCGCATGGAATGTGGAACAATAGCTAAGCACTGTCTAAAATCTCATCCTAATAAAAGTACCTTTCCTCCAAAGGGAATATTATTATTCATCAACGTTTGTAGAAGTTTATGAATGGTGTTGAGTAAGTGACTGGATGCCATTGTACATTCATCAATAATTAACAGTTTTGCAAGACGGATGTCATGTGCAGTGCCACTGTTAATGTTCATAGTGGATACCGATTTGTAGGATGTAATGCAGTTCATAAAGTTTTCACTTTCAGGTACATCGTCAGTTAGAAGGTTCTGTAGATATTCAGGATATGAATGTAAAGGAGGCAGTCTAATTTGACCCTTTTGACAACAACGTGTAAATTCATTACTTGTATTGTCAGTTGTTTCTTCAGGGAAGTTAAGTGAATGACAATGATTGCAAATGACATTCATTAATCCCAATGAATTTTCCTGAATAGTGGACTCATTATTGAACGCGTTGTCAGCTAACTGGCGCAAGTGTTTAGCAGGTGTCTGTCGTTGATGTCCGTGACATGTATCTTTTGCTTTTGCCGTTTGAGAGGCGCGTTGTTGTATGTGCAGTATTTGGGAAGTGTTGTTTTGGAGCTGTAATCGATTTGCCTGTGCTGTGTGAGAAGCCCGTTGTAGTCTACTGCGTGGATTGTTTGTATTGAGCCTTGCTCGTTTTTGTATGTCGGTCAGTTGAGCTTTCTCTTTTTGGAGCCTTGCCTGCTTGTTTTCCGGCATTCCAGATGCGCGGTGTAGACGTCTGCGTTTATTTATTTTGTCCCTTCGCTGCCGTTTCTGTATGTCTGAGACGGGAGGTGTTTCGTTTTGAATCCGTGCCTGTGTCAATTTCATGCGGGTTCGTGTGTTTGGTCCCGTCACTCGAGCCGTATCGTTTTGTACCTGTGATCGTGAATTCATTACTTGTTTGTTCTTCAGCGTTAGAGATATGGATAAGTAATAAGGAGGATCGCACTCACTGTTAATATGGAGCCTTTTCTGTGGTTAAACGGTTAATAGTGGATCAGTATAATGAGATCGACCTATGCTGTCTAATTTGAATGTGTTGAGATGACGTATGTTTAATACGGACGGTTCGTTCAGTAATGGGCAGGGTTGCCACCCGTCTTGTAAAATACAGAATCGTTCTGTATTGGAGAATGAAATTGCGCGTCCCGTTTTGAATCAATACGGGACGGGTTTTGTCCCGTATTTTTTTTTATCATTTTTTTTTAAAGCAGCGTCTCATGCAAATCATCCCACACGCATTTTATGAAGATGCCTCCTTTCCTACTTTTGATTGGGTAATACTTGATGTCATCGTTAGTTTGATTGGTCATTTTAACTGTCCAGTGAGGAGGGCAGGTCTTTTAAGTAGAGTCTGCAAAGTGTTGGCACTGGGATGTGGCCCTCGCTGCAGTATGCGTCCCTTATTTTTTTGTATTAAAAGTGTAGTACTAGGGTGTTGTACCGTGTTAGCCATTATGAATGTAGAGAAAAGCCAAGCAAAATGACACCTTTTATTGGCTAACTAGAAAGATTACAATATGCAAGCTTTCGAGGCAACTCAGGCCCCTTCTTCAGGCAAGATGTAATCTTGTATTAAAAGTGGTAACCCTAGTGGGGCTCTGTGTCTCATTTCTTATTTATGTTAGTGTGGTCGTGGGTCCGAATCCTCCTTTTTGTGTATGTTTCGTGTGCTATGTCCGTAGTCTGTCCCATTTTGTTCGTTTTGAACCCGTGCCTGTTTCAATGCAGTACTGTGAGACGCGCGCTGCATGCGTCCACGTTCAGTGTGTCTGTCCATTTGGGTTCGTTTCTGTAACTGTGTTAGTTGAGCTTTGCGTTTTTGGAGCCGAGACATTTTTTCTTCCAGAGTTTCAGAAGCGTGTTGGAGCCGACGTGTATTGTTTTTCTTCATGCGGGTTCGTGTGCTTGGTCCTGTTACTCGAGCCGTATCGTTTTGTACCCGTGATCGTGAATTCATGAATTGTTTGTTCTTCAGCGTTAGAAATATGGATAAGTAATAAGGAGGATCGCACTCACTGTTAATATGGAGCCTTTTCTGCGGTTGAACGGTTAATAGTGCCTCATTGTAATGAGATCCACCTATGCTGCATAGTGTGAATTGTGTTTGGTCCCGTTATCCGAGCCGTATTGTTTTGTACCCGTGATCGTGAATTTATGACTTGTTTGTTCTTGAGCGTGATAAATATGGATAAGTAATAAGGAGGATCGCACTCACAGTTAATATGGAGCCTTTTCTGCGGTTGAACGGTTAATAGTGCCTTATTGTAATGAGATCCACCTATGCTGCATAGTGTGAACGTGTTGAGATGACGTATGTTTAATACAGACGGTTCATTTAGAAATGGGGTTTGTGTGTCATTTGTTATTTATGTTACTGTGGTCGAGGGTCTGAATCGTCGTTTTTGTGTACGTTTCGTGTGCTATGGCCGTAGTCTGTCCCGTTTCGTGTCCAATGGGCTTTGTGTGGTGCTTGCGGCTTCTTTTTTTTTGTGTGCTAGGGGCTTGTTGAATCCTCCTCTTTGTGTGTCCCATTTCGTGTGCAACGGCGTCTGACTCCTTTTTTCTGTGGTCTGACTCCTTTTTTGTGTGCGCGATGCCTCATTTCTTATTTTACGTTGCATTCCATCCGGTTCCCGTTGCTTGCGGGGGGTGGGGGGGGTGGGGATTTGTGGGGCGCCTGCGCAGTACGTCTTTTGCGGCCACGGCCCATTGCCGGATGTCCCTGCGTCCATCCGGTTTAGCATTCTCGGTTAGTAATGTGGATAAGGTGTGTGTTTGTGTGCGTAAGCCTTTAAAGGGGCATGTGGTGATTACAATGAAGACAAGTAAGCGTATCACCATGCTCACAACAGAAGCTTTCTCAGCGTTTTATGCAGTGTTTTCCTGCTGCAGTTCAGAGACGCTCTGATGGCGTGGATGTTTTTGGAATACACAATAAGGACTTTTCCAGCTTTGCCAGCATTGGATAGTGTGCTGCATTTGTTTTCCACTATGACAGTGGATTTTCCTTCTATACAGGGGGATGTTCTCTGAAATATGTCAAGACCTCTTTTGGCACAGCTTGGTTTAACTACTGCTCCTTGTTCTCTTCATCACTGGTGCTGGAGTCTGACGATGATCCCAATATGTTGTCGAAGAACATTGTTGCACCCTTGAGATGCATTACAGGGTTATCTTGTGCTGTGCTGGAGGCTCCAATTTCTCTTATATTGGGTTGCCTTGCTTTTTGACAGCTATGGTTTGTACTGTGCTTTGGACCTTGAATGCATCATCAGCAGGCAAGAACTTAAGTTTTCTAAACGTGAGATCCAGAGCAGCGGCAATTGTGTTTGGAGATTTAGATTGAAACACTGTTAGTCCTTGACATCCTGCTGGGATCTGTTCTGCAGTCTCAAAAGCTGAACTCTGTATGGACTTCTTAAGGCTTTGTACTAGCTGTGAAAGTGAAGACAGGATAGCATATTGTTGCCGACTCAGAAACACTGTAGCTCTTCAATCAGGTTCCACTGTTCAAGCTTGAGATCAAGGTAGTTGTGTGCTCCTCTCGGAATCTCTGCTTGGATAATGTGATAAGTGCTGTTCTAGCGAGTACTTATATCTTGTACCAGCATGTGTTGCGGTGCAGCCATTTGCTGCTGCTTATCCTTTAGCTGGGTGCATGCCAGTTCACTTTTTTTAAAATGTTCAGTAAGGCATCTTGCATCAGCCACAGACTTCGACATAGCTTGGCTATTCTTCAGAGCACTTTGTACAACCAAGTTCAGGGTGTGACCTGCGCATCGCACAGATGCCCATCCATGGTTTCCTGCCAAAATCTTCACCGCTGCTACAATATTATTAAAATCATTGTCTTGGACAATAGCTTTGATTTTTCTCTGGTGGAATGTTGAATTTGGCAATAACATCCTGAAGTCATTCTGCAATATTTGCAGCCATGTGTCTCCCTTGAAGAGGCATCGTTACACTGTGGGACTCCAGTTCCCAATCCTCCCTAAGAAAGTAACACATCACCCCGAAATGTGCCTCTGAAGCAGTGCTTGTCCAAATGTCAGTTGTGAGTGCAATGATGCCAGTCTCCTTAAAGTTGTTCTTCAACTTGCCTTTGGTTTTGTCATACTTTTATTCCATCATTTTAATGAAGTAGGTTCTTGAAGGCAGCAGGTACCTGGCATTGAAGGTGGAAATCATTTTCTGATAGCTTTCATCCTCCACCATGTACAGAGGACCCATGTCTGATTTACTTTATATATATATATATATATATATATATATATATATATATATATATATATATATATATATATATATATATATATATAAAAAGTGAAATAATTATTGATACTTGTTACTAGGTCTAATTATCATACTGTATGAACATAAGACTTGCTAATGTACAATTATTTACTATGTTGAAGGGTTGTCCTACATCAGCTTACTCTACTCACAGCAAAGAAACGGAGCTGCATATACAGTACCTGGTGTATATGATTGGTGCATTTTACACTATTTTGCTTTAGTTTTTTTGAATCACTGTGAGGTAGGGGTGTGTGTGACTAACATAATAACATGAAAGAAGTTCTGGCTTTCTCAAATTTTCTTGAACAAAACTTGGCTAACTTAGAGACATAATATGTGACCGTCATATTCATTTACATGCTTAACTAGCCATAGTTAACGTACATTCTTTACTAGGCTTCATCTCAACTAGCAATCATATTGTTTTCCATTAAATACTAATGCTAATGTTACCTTGTGTCAGGTCTGCTTTGTGGAATGGATGTGTAGACTGGATGCTTCCTGTTGAGTTGCTGAAGCATTTACGTTGTGCTATTTTGGTAGGCTAGTTTGGTTTTAGAATAAACTCACATGAGTTTTATTTTTTTTTTTCCAGCTTGAAATGATCCCAAACTTTTCTGTTGTTTTCAGACGCTTTTCTGTTGTTTTCTCTGGTGTGTCTCTTCACTTCACCCCTCACTATTTTTTTCTCTCTTTCTCCATTTTGGAATCTGTGCAATCAAATCTTGTCCTCACATCACGTATCCACAGCATAAGCGTGTTGTGCGACACTGATAATTATCCATGCGAAACATGGTGAGCTTGCTGAGGTGTAATCATATAGATTAAATGAAAGATTTGCTTGGATGTTTTTTAGTTATCTAATTAATCGATTTTCTTGAGGAATCGTTTCAGCCCAAGCATCAAGTCAGGGTCTATACAATATGTCTGTTTTTTCTCCTGTACAGCAGTAGAAATATTTTAACAAAGGTTGCCTGAATATTTTCAATTTAATCTCACTGTTCTAGGCATTAGGTGTCAAACCAGCAGCAAGCTAAGACTGGGACTAATTGTATGCCATGGCGTGTGGCCTGACATGATGCTCGTTAAACTGGGAATTTTAAAGCATTGTAAATAAAGTAAAATAAAAAATAATGAGTTATTTTCCATTTGCTTTAATGAGAAGGTCGCAGCATTAAACAACAGTTACATATCTTAGGTTTAAGAGTAAATGGAACAGAATCAGATGTGAAATAATACTTTTACATCACTGTAGAAGCATTTAGAAAAGCTCAGAGTACACTTGTAGCAGCGTTGCCAAGACTAAATCTTAAGTCAGGCCTTTGCATTTCTGTGGTGGGCACTAATCAATATGAGTTTCTAATGCTGTTGCACTTTTTGGTTTAAAAAAGCACAGATTTCATAATAAATGAACAGGAGAGATACTGACACGCTAATCAATTAAGTGCTAGTTTAAAAGATGATTTGTAATGAGTGGTCACTGCCACTTTAAGCAGCAGATGAGCTCACATCAACAGAGCACACCTCTCCCTCAGATGCCACAAAAGAGTTAACCGAAGAGCAGCATTTTGCTAAGACCTCTAAAATAATAATAATGGAACCAGTCAATTAACACATTGTTGGCTTTAGAATATTAATCGATTGCTACAGCCTATAGTATAATCACGCTGGACTTTAAATAGTGCATCACCAAGCCAGATAGCACCTATGTATAAAGCAAAAGAGACAATGTGGCAGCTGTGCAACACACGCTCACACACAACTAAGTACACAAATAGGTTATAGTTAAAACTTGCCTGTATGGAACTCACTTGGTACAACTTGGTTAGGATTGTCCGTGCTCAGGTTATCTACAGTGATCGAACTTAGCTCATGTTACTCAGTCCAGCTCTGTTCGATGCCTTTGGTCATACTGTTTGATAGCTGAATTCTGTTGCCAATATATGGATCTTCCACTGAAATATTAGGTAGGTAGTCATATAATTAAGGAGTGGGGACAGTGTCCGGTATTTTGCAATATTTATAATGCATTGAATTATTTTAAATTGATGTGGTATGTTGTGATGTGCTAGCACCTACGCATGCTCTCTTCATTAATGATTCAGTGATTAGTCAGTTTAGTGAATTTGATGCTGGCAGTTATGAGCTAGCAGTACAATATTTTAATGAGCACAATACTGGTAATTTGGACAGGATTGTACCTATTAAAGTTAGACAACATTCTGGTATTCATTCTGGTATTCTGGTATTCATTCAGTCCCTTGGATGAATGACTCCATCCACAATCTCAGATGGTACTGTTATGCTGAATGCTTATGGAAGTCTATGGTTTATGTCCCACGAAGTTTATGGTTCGTGTCCATGGTCCTCCCTGTGTGGAGAGCACTTTGAGTAGTGAGAAAAATGCTATATAAATGTAAAGAACTATTATTTTTATTAATCTGGAGGATCATCGCTCTTAACTCATTGAATTGCTCAGCTCTTTTATCTGTATGGTTAGGGATGCTAGAATGGCAAAAAAGCCACCTATTTTAACTAATAATAATAACAACACAAAGTAATAATAATAATAATCAAAACCCTAAAGGTTTATATGACACTAATATTGTTTCACCAGCCTCAGCTAATATGCAGGTATATTTGAACAATGACTGTGATAACCTACTTAAGAATTTTGTTGGTAGGATTAATGATGTTTGGGCTAGCTTCTTCATCTTTTACTTGCACTTCTTTGCGCTCTAAGTCTTTTCATATGTTTTCACTGGTTTTGCTTTCTGATCCTTCTGCCTTGATCAGTAAAATGAAACCCCCATCATGTCCTTCTGATTTGTTATCTTTTTTGTCCATCTTTATGTGGATGATATACAGCTTTATATCTCATTTAAACCCAATCAAATTAAAAAATTGTCCATTTTGGATGACTGCTTTTTCACAGATTAATAATTGACTTTGTAATAACTACTTGCTGTTGAACTTGGGAAAGACTAAGGTTCTAATTGTTGCTCCCCCTAGCCTTCACTCTGAGAACAGATTTTTAAATTGAGGGCCGTAGTCTCAAGACCAGAACTGGAGATGCTTTTACATGCTTTTATCTCCTCACGTCTTGACTACTGTAATGTCTCTATACTGGTCTGAATAAATCCTCTCTTTTTTGGCTACAGTTTGTCCAAAATGCAGCTGCTAGGCTTTTAATTTGATCTAGTCAAAGGGCACATATTACTCCCATCTTGTACAAATTGCATGGGCTTCTAGTTTATTATAGAATTTGCTTTAAAATTTGGGCGCTTACCTATAGAGATCTCCCTGAGTATATCACTGACCTCTTGCACCACCATACAGCATGTCTGGCACTTAATAATATTACATTTTATTTATATAGCACCTTTCCCATGCTCAAGGCACTTACAGAATATAATAAAGAACGGCAGTGTATACAGTATATAGTATTGTACAAACCAGATAAATAAATAAAGATGATTAAGACAGTGAATTCTGAAAAAAAAAACACAATATAATTGATGGCATAGCACACACACACAGGTTACATTAGCATCTTGACTGAGAGAAGGGTAATAAAGTCAAGTAGAGCTAAAAGCCTTCCTGAACAGATGAGTTTTGAGTTGTTTTTTAAAAGAATTTGTGGAGTCAGCTGACCTGATTAATTTTGGTAGGTCATTCCAGAGTCTGGTCGCTATACAGCTGAAGGCCCTGTCACCCATGGAGTGTAGATTAGTGTGGGGTACAACAAGATTGCCAGAATCAGAGGACCTTAGTGGGCGGGCAGGCACATAGTGATGGAGAAGGTCACTGATGTAGTTTGGCGTGAGGTTATTTAAGGCTTTGTGGGTTATTAGTAGGATTTTATATTCGATTCTGTAAGACACAGGGAGCCAGTGAAGATGGAGCAGGATGGGTGTGATGTGCTTGCTGCTGCTGGTTTGAGTAAGGACTCTTGCAGCTGAGTTTTGAATAAGCTGGAGCTGTGATATAAGATTAGAAGGGGCACCTGCCAGTAGGGAATTACAGTAATCGATGCGGGATGTGATATAAGCATGGACAAGTTTCTCAGCATTAGAGAAGGAGAGGAAGGAGCGAACACGGGATATGTTACGGAGGT
The DNA here is from genome assembly GCF_900747795.2 of Erpetoichthys calabaricus. Taxonomy (NCBI): domain Eukaryota; kingdom Metazoa; phylum Chordata; class Cladistia; order Polypteriformes; family Polypteridae; genus Erpetoichthys; species Erpetoichthys calabaricus. Next base: position 92,424,677 of record NC_041404.2, read on the forward strand.
GAAAGTAAGAAAGTTTCTTAATGTGATTTATGTGGGCGGAATAAGAGAGGGAGGAATCAAAAATGACACCAAGATTTTTCACAGTAGAGGTAGGTCTGATGAGATCACCACCAAGATAGACTGAGAAGGAGCTCATTTTATTAAGTTGCATTTTAGTCCCAATTTGCAGGAGTTCAGTTTTATTGCAATTTAATTTTAAAGAGTTCTGCTCCATCCAGGTTTTAATTTCACTAAGGCAGGTTGTGAGCTGAGAAAGCTCTGATGAAGTTCCACTTTTAACATTGAAGTAGAGTTGAGTATCATCTGCATAAAAATGATAACCCAGTCCATAGCTACGGATAATATGGCCAAGGGGAAGCATGTAAATACAGAAAAGCAGAGGACCGAGGACAGAGCCTTGAGGGACTCCTTGTGTGACCGGCGCTGAGCTGGATCTGCTGTTGCCAAGACTAACAAACTCTTGCCTATCAGTCAGATAGGACTTGAACCACTGGAGGGCACTGCCAGAGATACCCAGTATGTTCTCCATTCTGGACAGTAGGATGTCATGTCTGACAGTGTCAAATGCTGCACTGAGGTCTAACAGAATTAATATGCTGGTATGTCCAGAGTCTGCTGCCATAAGCAAATCATTGGTTACCCATAGCAGAGCAGTTTCACAGCTGTGCTGCGCCCTGAAACCAGACTGAAAGGGTTCCATCATATTATTAGAGGTTAGGTAATTGGTGAGTTGGGAAGCTACAACATGCTGAAGAACTTTTGACAGGAAAGGTAAGTGGGAAATAGGCCAGAAATTGTTAAGATTGTCAGCATCAAGACCAGACTTTTTCAACATTGGGTTTATAGAAGCAATTTTAAAAGTGAGCGACACAGAGCCAGTGTCAAGGGATGAGTTTATTATTGTTGTAACAGTCGGGATTATGGCATGAAGGCAGGATTTAAGTAGTGTGGTGGGGATGGGGTCCAGTACACAAGTAGTCAGCCTCATCTTACAAAGCAGGTTATTAACAAACGCAGATGTGACTGGTGAAAACTTAGAGAAGGAGCTGGATTGAGTGGGAAAACAGGGAGAGATATAAACAGATGATGTATTTATGTTGGTTGAATTATTTAGATCGTTAATTTTGTTACGGAAAAAGTGGAGGAATTCCTCACAGACTTCAGTAGAAGAGGTAGTTGGGCCAGATGCGGGTTCAAGTAGTTTATTAACTACAGAGAACAAAACCCTTGGGTTATCATGGCCACTTTCTATTATTCTGCTGTAATGGGTGTTCTTGGCAGAAGTTAGTGCTTCTCTGTAAGCTCTTTGCTGGTCAGAGAAAGCCTGGATGTGCACAGTGAGACCAGTCTTACGTGACATTCTCTCAAGGCGTTGGCCAGCTGCTTTCATAGATCGCAATTCTGAGTTATACCGAGGAGCTGAACGTTTAAAGGAAACCTCCTTATATTTTAAAGGAGCTGTTTTATCTAATGCTGAATGAAGGGCTGAGTTATAGTGGTCAACAAGAATATCTAGTGTTGATGGAATAGCTGAAGACAGTAAAAGATCAGAAATGGATCCAGAAAGGATAGAGGGACAGATATTTTTAAGGTTTCTGTAAGAAATTTGTCGTTTACAGGTAAGAGGAGGGAAAGGCAGTGAAACAGTGAAAAATACTGCTTTATGGTCAGAGAGTCCCAAATCAGTGCTGTAAATGTTTGCAACAGATAGTCCAGAAGTGCAGATCAGATCCAGTATATGACTGCTAGAGTGGGTTGGAAAATCAACATGTTGTGTCAAGTCAAAACAGTCCAGTAAGGTTAGGAATTCATTTCTCAGTTTAGATGTGGGGGTGTCAATATGGATGTTGAAATCACCAAGAAGGATAATTCTCTTGAGAGTAAGAGCTTAGGTGGGTCAAAAGTTCAATCAGATTGGATAAGAAGGATGCATTGTATTTTGGGGGACGATAAAGAACAATGAGTGAGACAGGACCTGTATTTCGTTATTAGTTTAAGAGCCAGGCACTCGAAAGACAATGGACAGTCAATTGAGATTCGTTTAATGTTTAAGTCTGCTCTGACAATTACTGCAAGCCCATCGCCTTGTCTTGAACTGCGAGGCTCTGTGTGGAAAGTGAAACCAGTTGGAGTCGCCTCTGTGAGAGACGCAAATTTGTTTGGCTTTTGCCAAGTCTCCATAAACACAGAATATCAAGTTTGGTGTCAGTGATGAGTTCTGACAGCACCAATGCTTTGCCATTAAGAGACCTCGAGTTAAACAGTGCAATATTAGTTAATGAGGCTTCTTTTTGCACAGAGCCGCGATCAGGGTTTATTTCCACATAATGTAAATTTGGCACGCAGACACTTCTATTTCTAGGGTCATGAGAAGGACGGCGTATACCTGAGCAAATGCTGCCGGTGGTCTTTTCATTCACAGCCTGGCGGTGGCGGTGACCTGACCCGCGATGTATATATTTTGGGCGCTGCAAAATACCAGCGTCCTTTAGGATGTTCCAGTCAGACCATTTGCTCTGGACAAACTGTTTAGTAAGAAGGAGTTTGTCATGAGAGTATTTTAGCATGATACTGGGCAATACTTATCTGAATAGCAGTGGAGAAGCAGCACAGCACAGCGGAACCGGTAGGACAGGCGGGTGTGGTAGCATAAGCGAGTGGCGATAGCAAGCAGCAGAAAGCATAGCAGGAGGAGGTAGCAGGATTTGGAGGTTCCAATACACAGCCACAAACAGTAACGCTTGGTAATTTCAGGCGTGATCACCCCGGAGCCAAAAGCCAGATTAGTATGAACATCAGATCAGTTCCCAGTCGTAGAGTACTGAAAGATGAAACGGGAGCAGATCAGCATAGCGAATTTAATATAATCACGGAGACAGATCATCCCGAGGTCCTAGATTGCCACTGAGGTCTGGGCCACAGGGCCTCTTAGTCATCCCTCATACCTGGCTTAAGCTACGTGGGGATTGTGTTTTTTAAGTATGATGCTCCAAGACTCTGGAATGGTCTTCCACTAACATTTTGCATGGCTGAGTCTGCTGAATCTTTTAGTAAGCAGCTTAAGACATTTTTGTTTAAGCAGGCTTCTGAACACAGCTGAGTAGCTTCTGCTTGGACTTTCAGTTGATTTTTAGTTTTGTTCTTGTTATTTTATTACTTCTTTTTTTATTTTTCTTGTTTTGTTATGTTTGGGTAGCACTTTGATGTGTTTTATTGTTGTACAGTGCTTTGTGATGTCATGCCTAAGTAAATAAGTTTTGCTTAACTTACCCACTTGCTTGCTTACTTACTATGCTTTGTGATATTAACGGTCCACATTGGTGGCTTTGAGCGTATACACAATCTCCTGTTAAAGGTAATTCTGAGTTACTGTCTGTGTTGATGTGAGCATACTTGTTAGAAGGGCACTTATCAATCAAAAAAGTCACCTCAATTCTTTGTGAATCTTCAAGTATGTACATTTTATATGAAAGAGAATTTTTTTCTCATTAAAAATTATTAAAGGTGTGTCTAGCTGTAAGTTTTGCTAATGAAGAAAATAAGCTAAATGTTCAAAATTATGAGAAGGCCCATTGTGTGAGTGAAGTCCAAAAACAAATTAGTAAAATACTGTAACTTTGCATAGCATCTCTGGAGTAACTTGATGGCAATATTAATACAGGTAAAATAAACAACTGTTATTTTACAATTGAAAGTTAATAATAATAATAATAATTCATTACATTTATATAGCGCTTTTCTCAGTACTCAAAGCGCTATCCACACAGGGAGGAACTGGGAAGCGAACCCACAATCTTCCACAGTCTCCTTACTGCAAAGCAGCAGCACTACCACTGCACCACCTGTGAGGAAAGAAAGTTAGTTTTTGCCTTTGAATTAGGGCAGGGCAATATGGCCTATAAATAATTGCAATATTTTTAGGCTGTTTCTCAATACATGATATATATCTCAGTACATGATATATGTCTCATATTTTGAAATCCCTCTAAAGAATTTCATAAATGCTTGATTTAATTTGATTTATACAATCACACCAATATATACAGTATATCTGCGTTAATCATTCTGGTTTATATTCATTAGTGGGTTCTATTTGAACAATTTTAAACTTGTATGTAAAACGGGAAGGAGAGGTCTAAACCAAGTTAAATTTTACAAAAAAGTATTTACTCAAACCTGGTAATTACACACAACTAGAAATCATATTATATTAATGGTAACTTGATGATAAGCCACAATGTTATAACAACAGATTGATACTATAGAAAAAGCTGTATCATTTTTACAGTTTTCATCATTTTATTTTACCATCCATTATTAGGACCTAACACAAAAACTGCATCTTTGATGTGATATGCTTCAGAACAGTTTTTAGTTCCAGAAGCAATGCACAAGAACACTTCACATGATTTTCACTGTCTTCCGATCAATCACCCAGCATCTCTTACTTGCAGGGCTCTTGCTTCTGGCATCTGACTTCCTTGGGCATGGTGCAACCTGCGCCAGGGATAGTGTCAGGTGGGGAGTTTGACAGGGGTGGTATTATCTGTCACACCAAAATGCAGATGTCCTCCATTGATCTCCAAAAAATAAACTGACCTGCAGCTAAAAAAAAAAATGAACGTAACTTGTGTTAGTAGCATAATGAGACAGCGGTATATTATGTATGTAGTCTAATATAGCGAAGCCCGATGCTCCAGCCAGCCAGATTATGACAGCAGAAAGGTGTAGCAGCCTTACAGGAATATGCCTCTATGGTAGCAGACTGCAAGATTTACAGAGCAGAGTAGTGGAAAAGTTATGGGCAGGCTGTTATTCATGCCAGCAGGGTTGTGATGATAGATAGGCATGCAAGTATACTGGCCTTTGGGTATGTACCACTACGCAGCTGGCCCAAAAACTGGCCCGCTGGGACAAAGGGGTTAAAAAAAAGAAAAACACAACAAACTGTACTTGAATTGTGCAATGCAGTCATTTACTACATCTCACGTAGAATAAGCTGTGATGCATCTAGTATATTCAATGTATCCGCCAGGTCTACTTCAAACAATATATATATTTTTTTTTAATAAATTTGCATTACATTCGAATAGTGGCATTTGATCTGACAGCCCTGTTTGTCAAACATATGCAGCCTTTGTGATTTGCTAATTGCACTGTTTCAAATTGTGATTCAATTTGAAATCAATTTATTCTTCAACCTTAAGTAGGAGTTAGCTAGTCTACATAAACATCTAATTGATGAAGTGCTGCTGAGATGATCATCCTTTTGGCAGGTTTTCCCATCTCAACTGAGTACTTCTGAAGTTCTGTTAGAGTGAAAATTGGTTCATGGTCACCTCCCATACCAAGGCTTTTCCTGCCCAGTTACTTGATTTGGCTAGATGGCCAACTATAGGGAGAGTTCTGGTGGTTTCAAACTTCTTCCATTTCACAATTATTGAGGCCACAGTGCTCCTGGGAACACTCAAGCTTTAAAAAATAGTTTTATGCCCTTTTGATCTGTGCCTCACCACATTTTCATCACGGAGGTCTACAGAGAGTACCTTGGACTTCATGGTTTGGATTTTGTCCTGAAATGTAATGTGAATAGTAGGACTTTACATACACAAGTGTGTGCCTTTATGAACTATGTCCAACCTGAGTGAAACTGACCACATTCTGGAGTGCTACAACACTCTGCATACTTACTGTATATTATAGGAAAGAGAGGTTTCAGTATTTCATTTTTAATAAATTTGTAAACCTTTCTGTAGTACTAGGGTGCTGTACCGTGTTAGCCATTATGAATGTAGAGAAAAGCCAAGCAAAATGACACCTTTTATTAGTTAGCCAATAAAAGGTGTCATTTTGCTTGGCTTTTCTCTATAAACCTTTCTGAAAATATGTTTTCAGTTTGTCTTGATGTGTTATTGAATGTATTGATGGGCAAAAATGGTGAATTTATCAATCTAAAATCAAATCTACAATACAACAAAGTGTGGAGAAAGTGAAGGGGTCAGAATACTTTTTGATCCTACTGTACCTTAGTTGTAGTTTTTCAATAAGAACTTTTAAATTTCCTGCCATTATATTTCATTTCAGTCATGTGGTAATGCTATATAATACATGATATAATGCCATATTTCATATTGACAGCGTTTTGTATTGTGAAAGTTTGATAATAATTTAACTTTTGTCTAAGGCCTAGTATCCCCAAACTTAGACAGCTACAAACAGAGCGTAATGGTTCCCAGGTGATTTCAAATGTGTCAGTGTTTAGGAAGTCAAAATAAGGCTGTAGTCATCCTTACTACTAACAGACTGTACAAAAATTGTTGCTTATCACCATTATAAAGTATTCAAAATGCTATTGCGATAAATTAAATAAAGCCTAGGCATGCGCTTGTTCTTCTCCATGTTTTGACAAATTAGGTTAACAACTATCATTACATTACTTCGACCAGACCCTTTAATTATATTGTTGAAATTCTGTTCCTGTGCTCTACTTTTTTTTTTTTTGGGTTTGCCCAATTTACTATCAGGAAATCGAATTCACTTATTACTGCGAATATACTATTATATCTGCACCCTGTAAATGTACTATTTTTATATTGTTATAGAATTATTAATTGCTACTGTTATGTGCATTCTATATCCATACTAGCATATAGCACATCTCACAAATAAAGCCGGTCATTTCTCAATAGCATTCATCCAATAATATTTACTTGTCACTATTACTAGGATTCAGCCAGGTTTCTGTTGCTGTTATAACGATATTATTTTTGATTTAAAACATTACAACCAGCAATTTTTAGTAAAATACTGATTTTATTTTTACCCTTATGGCTTCAATTTAATGAATTCAATTTAATTTCAAAGTGGTATCTTCTTGGCAATGACAAACCAATAATTTGTGATGTGCTATTGCTGAGAAATAGAATACTGTTGTACACACAGTTCTCTTAGGTTGGTGACCAATTTTATTTAAATTCCTTTATCAATACACTGTCACTTAATAGGAATTCTTAGGAAGTTTTGGTGATTTATGGGAATATTTGTAAAACATTAGAAATTTTGTTACATTAAACATTTGTATATAACTGACTCTTTTAAAGTATTGCTTTCCTTCCCCCAAAGTTAAAAGTCATCAAACGTCATGTAGTGATGCAGCTTTTTGTCATTGCCACAAGATTTATGAATTACTTTCAGTAAATCACAATATTGTTGTTCTTATAGGTGCAGCACTGAAACAGATTTATTTCAGTAGATTGATGAGAAGTGACTTGAACCACCTTCTGTTTGCCTGAAGCATAAGCATTCTATGGAAGAAGTATTCAGAAGAAAGAAGCACATCCTGTGTTCAGTCTGCCAAGAAATAATCTCATTTCTCTCTAGTATGTGATAAACTTTAATTTTTATTAGAAAATGGGCTTTAGGATCCCATTGTCCCTGTTCCTTAGAGAAGCTTTCTGACAAAGCTCAGTAAATAGCAAGTGCCACTGTCCCAGCTTTGTCCCACTAATCAAATGTACATGTCCTTGAGCCTCCTAGCTAATCTCATTTATGTTCTTGGCACTATATGCTGTTGACAGGGACATCATTTATGTACCTTCATGTTGTTATATGGAGTCTGATTGGTCCTGTTGGGCTGCCAGAGGCTATCTTTTGGTTTAATTTAAAACTATATTGTTGAATTATTATTATTATTATTATTTTTGTAGTTTTAGCAATGTGAGCAAATTGTGTTTGTGGGCACCTTGTGAACCTGTGAGTTTTTTAAAATAAGTTTTTAGTTTCTTCTTTAAATTTTGAGAGAGATATAAAAATGTAAAGAAAAAGAAAGAAAATATGTCATGAAAAATGTATGTTCTTTTCTGAAAGTGTAAATACTGTTTTTTGATATTTTACTTCACATTTTTTTTCATGTGTGAGAAATTCATATTACTATTCCTTTCTTAGAACTTAGTGAATTATTTTTCATTATACTACATAGAAATGAGTTGTGATATAATATGCATAATATAATATGCATTATCTTCTAATGCCACACTTCATAGAATTTCTTTGTGGTTAATGATGGCAGGTAGTTGCATAATTCTGTGAAAAGTGGAAGAGTCTTGTCACGCTAACAGCATATGACTCCATTGGACTATAAAATGAGTGATTTACTTTGCCTCTAATAATATTTGTGTGTCTTAAAACCTAATGGAAAGATACTAGAATACAGAGTTATCATATACACTAATGGGCCACTTTATTAGGTTCATCCTGCTAGTACTGTCTTGGACCCTCTTTTTCCTTCAGATCTGCCGTAATTCTTCATGGCATAGATTCAATAAGAAACATTCTTCAGGGATATTGGTCCATATTGACATGATTGTATCATACAGTTGCTGCATATTTGTCAGCTGCACATCCATGACGTGAGTGTCCCATTCCGCCACATCTCAAAGGTGTTCTATTGGATTGAAATCTATTGAATGTGGAGGCCATTTAAGTACAGTGAACTCATTGTCATGTTCAAGAAACCAATTTGAGATGATTTGAGCTTTGTAACATGCTACATTATCCTGCTGGAAGTAACGATCAGAAGATGGGCACGCTGTGATCAAGGGATGGACATGGTTAGCAACAATACTCGGGTAGGCTATGGCATTAAAGTGATGCTCAGTTGGTACTGTGGCCCATAGTGTGCCAAGAAAATATCCGCCATGCAATTACACCACCACCACCAGCCTGAATCGTTGATGCAATTGTATCAATTGTGAATTATAGCCTTAGTTGCCTCTTCTTCGCTGACACGAGTGCACCGGTGTGGTCCCTTGCTACTGTAGCCCATCTGCTTCAAGATTCGATGTGTTGTATGTTCAGATGCACTTCTGCTAACCTTAGTTATATGACAAGTGGTTATTTAAGTTACTGTTGCCTTTCTATCAGCTTGAACCAGTCTGGCCGTTGTCCTCTGACCTCTGGCATTAACCAGGCATTTTCGCTGAGGGAACTGACCGTTACTGGATTTTTCCCTTTTTTTGGACCATTATTTGTAAACTCTAAAGATGGTAGTGCATGAAAATCCCAGTAGATGTGCACTTTCTGAAATACTCAGACCAGCCTGTCTAGCACTAGCAGCCATGCCACATTCAAAATCACTTAAATCACCTTTCTTGCACATTTTGATGCTCGGTTTGAAGTTCAGCTGGTCATCTTCACAATGTCTACATGCCTAAATGCAGTGAGTTGCTGCCATGTGATTAGCTGATTAGATATTTCCGTTAACAAGCAGTTGGACAGGTGTACCTAATAAAGTGGCTAGTGAGTGTACATGGATTTTTAAATGATTCAGTTCAATTCAATGTTATTGTCCCAAGGAAATTTGGTTTGTCAGCAGGTTTTTCATAGAGACCATGATGAAACATTTAAAACCCATCACAAAGAATATAACCAACCAACATACTTGGTACAAATAAATATAATAATAGCAGTAAACATAATACTTACAGAGAAACATTAGATGAAACTTATTACACATCAAAATTAAACCATCATTTATTAAAATTGAACTTGTTTAGAAGATAGGAATATTTGAATAGGTTGTTTTTTTATCATTGGATCCTTGAACATGTGATCTGATGGCAACAACTGAAATTGAGAATGTAGTGAGTGAGTCATGTCTGACAGAATAGGCTCTGCTAATGTTTGTTTATTAAACAGTTCTGTGAGATTCAACTGTTGAGACCTAGTTATTTTTTTCTTGCTCCATTTTACAATTTGATTTATTCTGTTTTTGTTGCTGACTTTAAGATTTCCAAAAAAGTCCAGCAGAAGATAAGTAAAGACAGGTGCAATATGAGATTTATAAAAGAGTGACATAATGATAGTGATGTAAGTTAATATAGAAATTAGTGATGTTATAATTTATCAGTTAAAATCCCTCTATTTCATGTAATATATTTAAAGATCCATAGTTCCCCTGCTTGGTAAGTTTTATTTATATTGTTCATAGAGTTTATTCTTTTAAGGTCCTTTTGAATATTCATAAAAAATAGAATCTGCACTGTCACACTAATTATACTTACTATACTTTTATTTTAGAGTTTTCAGTTAAGTGCAGCCCTGCCATTCCCTGTGAATATGGGTGTGGCCTCCGTGGACACATCCAACCAGTCTGGAGCAAATGCAGTGGCAGATGTGGTGTTCGTCATTGAAGGAACAGCTAACTTGGGACCATACTTTGAGTCTCTACGGAAGCACTATATCCTGCCTGCTATTGAGTGAGTTGATGCATGTGTATTTCTTTCATATGTAAGGTCTGGTAACTTGAATCTCAATCTTGATTACAAGTGCAAATGCAATCAATACTAAAGGCTGTTTTTCATTTAGAATTAAACCTACAATAGTAATTTGTTACTGCAATATTAACTCATTTAATGCTGTTCATTAAATATATGTTCTTGCATAACAAAATGTATTTTGTTGTGGACTAGAAAATCAAATTTGTCAGTTTTCTATGCTATTTAAGAGCAACTAATGTTTCCTGGATAGATTTAGGAACCTGAAACAGACAAAATTGATAGGTGGATGTTATTTCTCATAATTCTCACAACAGCCTATATGTTTAAAATGCATCATTAAAATATCCTTCTGTTGTGAATTATATTTTGATGACAGATTATTTGCAAGAAAAGAAGAATAAAATTTCACTATTTCTAAATTACAGTTTTAAAAAGATCTTTAGCTCTATTACAAATAATATGTGTAATTTAAAGGCAATGAAAAACAAGAAAAATTTTGACTGGTGTCATAATTTAAGATACAAAGATGTTTTTTGCATTTTGTATTTTTGTGTGTTTTACATGTTACATAAAGGATTTTGAAGTATAGGCAGTTCCCGACTTATGTACGAGATAGGGACTGTAGGTTTGTTCTTAAGTTGAATTTGTATGTAAGTCGGAACAGGTACATTATTTTAATAAATGCTATTGTTGACCGACTGTAACCAAGTGCACTGCCAATGAATGATAGAGTTTCACCTCTCTCTGACCTATTTATTATTTCTACTTTATTTTCCATGGTGATGGTTTTTCTCTTCTTTACTGTATCACCAGCACTTGCATCAGATTTGTGTTTCAGAGACATTCTTGAAGGGTGAAGACAAAAGGTTAAGATGAGGTCTTCTGCACAGCACTGTACATCACAGCAGAAAGGCACCCCTCGTCAGCACGTCTGGTGTAGTCAACGAGAGGCAACTTCCTGCTATGTACGTAACAGTACAAGCAGGCTTGCTATTGAGAATGAATGGGGGCAGCGAGGGGCGGTTCACCACCTGCCCACCACACAGTCACCTCCACCTGCATACAGTATGCTGCCTACAGTGTCATCCCACTGAGAGCGAACAGTGTGCGGCCAAAGGCGGGTAGTGAATTGCCCACCACTGCCCCCATTCCACTGGCAGCCACCCGAGGCACACTACAGTGCTGCCCCCCGCCACCCCATTCACCCTCAATAGCTTCCGTTCAGCCACAACCAGGTCACGGCTTGCAGCATCACCAGCTGCCCACCGCCATTCGAGGCACACTGCAAGTCTGTGTGGTGGGTGGGCAGTGAAACGCCCCCCTCTGCCCCATCCAGCCTCTGTCCTGCACACGAGCGATTGCCACGCACCCAGCCACCCACTGAGAATGAATCAACCAGAGCCGCCCGGGGGATATTACACTGCGCAAGCAGCGAAACCACCCCCTTCCAGTTTCCGTCCAGCCACCGCTTGCAGTTCTCCCTAGGCCAGAGATGATGGAGCGGCAGTTACTGAGGAGCCTGCGTCGCATCCCCCAGACAGATGAAGGAGCAGCTGAGGCCCCATTCATAAGTCGTATGTCGGATGTCTGTAACTCGGGGACTACCTATATAAAACACATCTCAGTTGTTAAATGATTATTTAACCAGGCAATATAAGGGACCACTTTAATAGGAATTAATTAATTTCTAATGCTAAAATGACTGATATAGCTAGAGATTAATTGGCATAATTTAAAACATATATTACCCAGAGAACTGTGTATTTTATTTTGCATTTTGAAAGACAGTGCTGCAAGAATTACTGAAAAGCAGTGTGCCAGTTTAGTTTGAAGAGCTGTCACAGCGTCTTTGACTAAGCTGAAGGTGGCAGTATTTGGCTAATTATTGAGAATAGACTGCATTATAATGCTTGGACATTGTTTGAGGAGTTAAAATCTTTCATGACTGTACAAGAAAGAAAATTAACCACAAAAACTTCATGAAACATAAAGCTGCAATTTTCAACAGAGCCAATCGTTTATAGTAAACACTGAAGAAAGCTGCCCTCATTTTATGGGACAAACTGGGGGGAAAAAAGGTAGCCTTATAAATGATTGAAAGTGTGACTCTTGAGCAATGCAACAGACGCTGCAAGTAGAATGCTGTCCAGGATCCTATTTGGTCTTTGAACATCTGACTTATAAAGGTTTGGAAGCTTAATTAGCAGCTTTAGAAAACTGGAGATTATCAGCACATTTTAGACTTTGCAATCACCACAACATTTGCAATTCTGTTCTGAATCAAATGAAACAGGTACCGAAAATGTAGATTTCCTTCTTATGCTTAGAATGTGAACCAGCACAAATTTAATTCGCAAGTATTAATTTAACTTCTTGTTGCTAAGAGATGAAGATTTTGCTAAATTATAAGTTTGGTATTTTTCAAATCAAATTTATTTCTTCACAATCATATCATATATTAACTTGCCACCTAAAATTTTGTTTTAAATTGGAGTGCTTTTTATAAATTAAAAAAAATAACTTGTCTGCTGTTTCTTACAGTAGGGCTAAAGGGTACACAGGTCCATAGGTGATTTTTAAAAACATTTAAAACTTACCAAATACATCCATTTCTCAAGCCAAAAATGTTATTGAGTATTGACACACATCTAGAGATTACACACATATTGCAAAAAAGCATTTCCATGTTGTTTTAAGAAGGTTAAAAGCTAAAAAACAAGTCTTTGTTGTGAGATTTGTCATAGACTAAAATCCCAAACCAATAATATCCAAGCCAAGAAACCATGCAAAGTCCAAAAGCCTTCTGGTTTCAGTAAAGACCTTTATTGAAGAAAATTAAAGCCGTGTTCATTCCATAGAGAGTACCACATGACCAAGGCACTTTTATACAGTACATTTCTCTACATAGATAACATTTTTTGACACTCCTAATATGGTAATGGAGAGCATGTGGTGGCATTTTGCCATCTTTAGTAATAAACCTCTTTAATAAAATCCCTTTGTGTGTCCAGGTGTCCGTGTGTGGGTGTCTTCTGGTGAAGTGCGCATGCGCGGGGCATGGTGCGATGCGCGATATTACTGTCAGAGAAAGTTAGAGGCGTTTTACGGAAGTACAAACCAGTATTACTGCAAGAGGAAATTAAAGGTACACAATACAGAAATGAAAATGTAAATGACATCTGGCGCCGCCGTGAGTGGCAGCCTTTTCAGCAGCTCCGTGTATGACTGTATATGTATGTGTACTTTTCTACTTTTATTTTTCTATTTTTATTTATTGATCACTCCTATTACTTTATTTTATGTGGATTCGTTCTCTGGACACACTTACTTTTACAACGTGGGCATGGATTTTTACACGCCGAGACTCGCCTATTCAAGTACTCAACTTTGAGCGCTGAGAACAAATGCCAGTGCCGGTGTGGTTCCATATTTACCTGACGAGGTAAGAAGGCGGTATCGTGGCAGCAGAGCCGGCACTAAACTAAAAATGAAGCGGCTTGCGAGAAAGTGGCGTTTCAAGCCTTCGGTGCCTTCTGTGATTCTGGGGAATGTAAACTCAATCTCAAATAAGATAGACGAACTGGCTGCGCTGGTGAAAAATGTCAGGACCTACAGAGAATGCAGTTTGTTGTGTTTTTGCGAAACCTGGCTAAATAACACCATCCCAGATGCCAACGTGGAGCTACCCGGGTTTAGCACAGTTAGAGCGGACAGAGATGCAAGTACCTGTGGGAAGCACAAAGGAGGAGGACTCGCTCTCTATGTTAATACACGGTGGTGTAACTCTGGACATGTTAACGTCAAAATCTCCACTTGCTGCAGGGATATCGAACTGTTGGCCGTAAGTTTACGTCCCTACTACTTGCCCAGAGAGTTTGGACATGTCATTGTTGTCATCGTGTACATACCTCCTTGGGCGGACGAGGAGTCAGCGAGTGACATCATCCATTCTGCTGTTGCTAAGTTACAAATGCAGCACACTGAGGCGCTTGTGCTAATCGCTGGAGACTTTAACCATGTGACGCTGGACAAAACATTAACTGCATTCTCCCAGTATGTGGACTGTAACACCCGGGGAAATAAGACTATTGATTTACTGTATGCAAACGTTAAAGACGCATACAGCGCCACCCCGCTGCCTGCGCTTGGGAAAGCAGATCATAACCTGGTTCTGCTTCAGCCTCACTATAAACCAAAAGTGAGAGTCCTACCTGTAACCACACGATCATTCAGGAAGTGGACCCCGGAGGCTGAGAATACTCTGAGAGAATGTTTTGGAACTACAGATTGGGATATCCTGCAGGGATCTCATAGTGAGAACATTGAGGAAGTTGTTGACTGCACTACTGACTACATCAACTTCTGTATGGACATTGTAGTTCCAGTAAGAACAGTACGCTGCTATGCTAACAACAAGCCATGGATTACAAGTGACATCAAGGGCCTTTTGAACCAGAAGAAAAGGGCTTTTAAAGACGGTGATCAGCATGAGCTCAAGCGCGTGCAGAAGGAACTCCGAGTCCAGCTTAGGGCGGCGAAGGAGCAGTACAGGAGAAAGCTGGAGCAGAAGTTGCAGAATAACAGCATGAAGGAAGTGTGGGATGGGATGAAGATCATCACTGGCTGCAGCTCGAAGCGGGGTACCACCATCGAGAGAGACGTGAAGAGAGCAAACCAAATGAACAACTTCTTTAACAGGTTTGACCACCCTAACCCACTCTCACACTCACCTCGGAGTATTGCACCCTCCACACATCCTTCTGCTGATACCAGCATAGGAAAGACATCCCCACCCATAATTACAACAGCGCAAGTGAGCAGAGAGCTGAGGAGACTTCGTGCCAGCAAAGCAGCGGGTCCAGATGGAGTATCACCACGACTGCTGAAGGTCTGTGCATCGGAGCTGGGGGGGTCCTCTACAGCGCATCTTCAACCTGAGCCTGGAACAGGGGAGAGTCCCGAGGCTTTGGAAAACATCTTGTATCACCCCAGTCCCAAAGGTATCACGTCCTAGTGAGCTGAATGACTTTCGGCTTGTTGCTGTAACATCACATGTGATGAAGACCATGGAGAGGCTGCTGCTTCACCACCTTAGGCCACAGGTTCAACACGCCCTTGACCCTGTGCAGTTTGCATATCAGGAGAAGGTGGGAGCAGAGGATGCCATCATCTATATGCTACACCGATCCCTCTCTCACTTGGACAGAGGCAGTGGTGCTGTAAGAATTATGTTTCTAGACTTCTCTAGCACCTTCAACACAATCCAACCTCTGCTCCTTAGGGACAAGCTGACAGAGATGGGATTAGATTCATACCTAGTGGCATGGATCGTGGACTATCTTAAAGACAGACCTCAGTATGTGCGTCTTGGGAACTGCACATCTGACATTGTGGTCAGCAACACAGGAGCGCCACAGGGGACTGTACTTTCTCCGGTCCTGTTCAGCCTATATACATCGGACTTCCAATACAACTCGGAGTCCTGCCATGTGCAAAAGTTCGCTGATGACACTGCTATCGTGGGCTGCATCAGGAATGGGCTGGAGGAGGAGTATAGGGACCTAATCAATGACTTTGTTAAATGGTGCGACTCAAACCACCTACACCTGAACACCAGCAAAACCAAAGAGCTGGTGGTGGATTTTAGGAGGCCCAGACCCCTCATAGACCCAGTGATCATTAAAGGTGACTGTGTGCAGATGGTGCATACCTATAAATATCTGGGAGTGCAGCTCGATGATAAATTAGACTGGACTGCCAATACTGATGCGCTGTGCAAGAAAGGACAGAGCCGGTTATACTACCTTAGAAGGCTGGCGTCCTTCAACATCTGCAATAAGATGCTGCAGATGTTCTATCAGACAGTTGTGGCGAGCGCCCTCTTCTACGCGGTGGTGTGCTGGGGAGGCAGCATTAAGAGGAAAGACGCCTCACGTCTGGACAAGCTGGTGAGGAAGGCAAGCTCTATTGTTGGCATGGAGCTGGACAGTTTAACATCTGTGGCAGAGCGAAGGGCGCTCAGCAGGCTCCTATCAATTATGGAGAATCCACTGCATCCACTTAATAGTATCATCTCGAGACAGAAGAGCAGGTTCAGCGACAGACTGCTGTCACTGTCCTGCTCCACTGACAGATTGAGGAGATTGTTCCTCCCCCAAACTATGCGACTCTTTAATTACATCCGGGGGGGTAAACGTTAACATTTAACATTATACATAGTTATTGTCTGTTTTTCACCTGCATTATTATCATTCTTTAATTTAATACTATTTATTGTATCAGTATGCTGCTGCTGAAGAATGTGAATTTCCCCTTGGGATTAATAAAGTATCTATCTATCTATCTATCTATCTATCTATCTATCTATCTATCCATCCATCCATCCATCTATCATCCATCCATCCATCATCCATCCATCTATCATCCATCCATCCATCCATCCATCCATCCATCCATCCATCCATCCATCCATCCATCCATCCATCCATCCATCCATCCATCCAAATCCATCCATCCATCCATCCATCCATCCATCCATCCATCCATCCATCCATCCAAAGCCTACCTACCTACCTACCTACCTACCGTGGCACATATTACAGCCACATACAAGCCAGTATTACTGTCAGAGGAGATTAAAAGCATATTACCGACGCCACAGAAAATTGAAGGTATATTTCGGACGTACAAGCCAGCGGACGTACAACACGGTATCCTTCAATAAGGGCGTGCACAAAAAGGCGAGCCTCAAACGGGCGACCTCAATCGGTCACAGGGAATAAAGGCGCGCGTAAATAAACATCTGCACCTTTGTTGCTCTTTACATATTCCAGAGCCATTTGAACTAAATTATCTACGAACACCTTTATTCGCCGCGCTCAATTGAGGTCGCCCTTTTGAAGCTCGCCTTTTTGTGCGCGCCCTTATTGAATAGAGCCTTACAAGACAGTATTACTGTCACAGAACATTAAAGACACACAATACACGGCGGCAGCCCATGAAGAACGGTCAGCTCAGCAAGTAAACATCAACAAAAGAAAGGCTGAAAGAGAGAAAAATACGACCAACAAAAAGAATGAGGTCAAAGTCCCTTGCCATTTAATATAGACTGTTCCTACTAATGTTTATGCACTACTGTTCTAGCGCCCGTTATTGTAACGGGCTGAATGACTAGTAATTACAGTAATAATACATTTTATTTATATAGCACATTTTACATGCTCAAAGCACTTATCTTTGTCTGGGTCAGCTTTGGCCAAGCCCACTTCTCATTATTTTCTGTCTAACCATTCCCCTTATTCGTTATGCTCATGGTCAGCTCCTCTTTGCCAGTTTGCTGGCTTTGTCTTCTGTTTTTTTCTTATTACTAATCCTCCATCTCATCTTAGGCATCATCTTTCAGGGCGTCAGTTCATTGCTGAAGTATAAGGCTCTGTGCGTTCCAGTATTTTGACTATCTGACAATTCAATAGCATTCACTGCTTAACAGTGCTTAAACTCTATTGGTGACATTACAATATGCTTAAAAATAATAGTATCTTATAAGGTACAGAATTACATAATAAAACAAGTGCTTATTTAAAATAAGAGCATAATCAAATTACTCTTTCTAATTTCTGTGTATTCTTTATTCTAATTATCCAGTGTGATTGTATATAGAAATATGCAGTAAATATTAATATTATGTAGATATAAACTGCTCAAAAAAATTAAAGGAACACTTTTTAATCAGAGTATAGCATCACTCAGTGACACTTCTGGGATATTGATCTAGTCAGTTAAGTAGCAGAGGGTTTTTTTTTTAATGAGTTTCAGCTGCTTTGGTGTTAATGAAATTAACAACAGGTACATTAGAGGGGCAACAATTAGACAACCCCCAAAACAGGAATGATTTAAAAGGTGGAAGCCACTGACATTTTTCCCTTCTCATCTGTTCTGTTTTTTCACTAGTTTTGCATTAGTGTCTCTAAACACATTCTTAAGGGCATGGAGGAGATTCCAGTAGACAGGCAGTTACTGTATAGGAGAGCTGGACATGGCTGTAGAATGTCCTTAACCCATCAGCAGGACCGGTATCTGCTCCTTTGGGCAAGGAGGAACAGGATGAGTACTGCCAGAGCCCTACAAAATGACCTCCAGCAGGTCACTGGTGTGAATGTCTCTGACCATACAATCAGAAACAGACTTCATGAGGGTGGCCTGAGGGCCTGACGTCCTCTAGTAGTCCCTGTGCTCACTGCCCGGCACTGTGGAGCCCAATTGGCATTTGCCATAGAATACCAGAATTGGCAGGTCCACCACTGGCGCCCTGTGCTTTTCACAGATGAGAGCAGGTTCACCCTGAGCACATGTGACAGACGTGAAAGGGTCTGGAGAAGCCATGGGGAACATTATTCTGCCTGTAACATTGTTCAGCATGACCGGTTTGGTGTTGGGTCAGTGATGGTCTGAAGAATCATGAAGAAGTTATTAATTTAATAAGACTTGTGCAGGAACAGAATTGCATCCACCATTGATGGTTTCAGCATGTTTTTCTTCTAGCCTATCATTTTTCTGGGATACTTAACAAACTGTGGGCAAGTTTAGCAAGCAGAGGGAAAGATGCCTTGTGGCTTTTCCACCAACACAACACATCCTTCTCATCTTCCATGATTTGAATATGCTTTGTGTAGTCTTGAACTTCATCTTTGTTTTCATTCATAGGTACATTCACCTATTCCTCAAACTGTGCCACTATAGTTGTTCTTCTCTTGGCTCCAGGTGCACTCAATGTTTAATAACCTGATGCAAAGCAGGCAATCAGACACCTGGCCTCTTAATGAAAATCTTACCTCTTGGTATTAAAAAACATGCATAACTGGCATAATTTAGGCCATAAGAATATAGCAAGTTTACCTTTTTGTTTATTCATTCTAGATGTCTTTGTTTGATGTGGTCTGTCTGTATGCACAGGTTTACAGTGGTGTTTAAATCTCTCATGCCATAATATGACCAGATTAAGCATAGGGTGCGAGTCGCCTTCCAGATCCCTCTGAGCCAACCAAAATGGGCGAAGAAATTCCAAAAGGAAGTCTAGGATATCTATGGCTATGTTAACAATTCTATGAGTTCCCCCATGTTTCAGACTTTTGTTGAAGCTCGAGGTACACATCCTTGATTGACTGCAAGGGGAGAGCAACTGTACTAAACCTGGTACAGTGTAGGGCCATTAAGCCGCTGTGATTGAGGTCCAAATTGCTTAACCGCGGCTTAGGTGGTCCGCAGCTTAAATATTTTTTGATAATGCATAAATTACAATAAATAATGAAAAAATAAATGTTTTTTGATCACAATCCTTTCTCACGTGTTGACCCGCGAGTCGCCATTTTGAAAGAAGCGCCGTAGTCTCACGATCGCAACATTGCGTGCTGCATATTAAATCGTGATTAACGGTCTTGAAATTAATAATAAATTATTAATTAAGAATAACAAAACATATCAAATACATTTAAAACATTTTATTTCACATCTTTTCATAAAAATTATCTAAATATTTATTCGTAACATTGCATGGCACAATATAGTATTAAAATAGTAATTATTTGACATATAAACGAAATCTCATGCAAGCACTTTTATTACCATCACACATTAATACATTAACAATGTTATAAACATTTTAATAAAATTTTAATTTTTTTTTATTTCCAATGTAAAATTAAACATACAGTAATATAATAGTTGTTATTACACAATAACAAGTTACAAACAGTCTTTATTTTTTAGTAAAATACGAGGTGATGTCAGCTTGCTTCTTGTTCCTAGAAGCTCCCATCTTGGAATCTCGTATGAGAGACTTCAGCTGTAGTGTCTTTACTTTATCCCCCACACGCTCGTAGTACTCTAAGGCCACTTCAAGTCCTTTAACTACATCATCAGCAGAAGGTAATAAACGAAAATCTTGCCATCTCTGAACTTCAACGTCTCTGCAGAGGGGTAGGTTGGACAGTTGTCTAAAAGTAGGCATGCTTGTGGTTCCATTCCCTTGCTTCTAAGGTGCCTACAGACATCAGGGATGAACGTCTGGTGAAACCACTTCTCAAAAATTGCTGCTGTCATCCAGGCATTCTTGCTGCGATCGTAGTCCAGTGGTAATGATGACATGTTGATGTTGTGGAAACTTCTTGGGGATCCAAACTTGCCAATACAAAGAGGTGTTAGCTTGTGATGATCTGTTTATAACCTTCTTTGCTGGTCTTGTCTTTCTTCATGGCTAAAGTCCTATCAGGCAGTATTTTGTAGTAAAGGCCCATTTCATCAGCGTTGTAAATCATCTCTTCTGTTAGCTGCTGTTCTTCTATGAATTGTTGAAATTTGGGTATGAACTCTTCTCCTGCTATAGTGTCTGCTGACTTAATCTCGCCATTGATCTTTACTTGTGAAAGGCTGTGTCGCTGTTTCCACCTTTTCAACCAGCCACTTGAAACTGTAAACTCAGGATTTGCATCGGGACCATGAATTTCCTTGTGTAATTTTCTGCCTGCGCTTGGATGACTGGACCAGAAATAGGGATACCATTGTTTCTAGCCTCACAAAATGCATTAAAAGTTGCTTTGTCTAATTCTGGATCTTTTGCTGTTCTGGCTCTCTTGCGTCTTAAACCACCTTCATCAAGCTCATCAAGAAATGTTCTTAATTTGTTTTCATCTTTGATCCATCCGCGTAGTGTTGACTCAGGTACCCCTAACTCTCTGCTTACTTTAATGCGAGTTTCGCCGTTTCGTATTCTTTCGATGACATCCAACTTTTGCTGAACATCATATGAAGCGTGTTTACGTTTATTACTCATGGCTTTAAAAGTTTTAAAGCAAATATGATGTGCTCGCTATAGATTCAGAAACTGAAGTGATTTACGTTGGGTTTGTGACTCATATTTATACAATTTCAAGTTTTATCAGATTATATAATTAAAAATAATACTTTAAATACGAGTCGATTTTTTGTGGATTTACCACGGATTAACTTTGTAGCATTGTAAGGTGTGAATCGGTTACAATGGCGGTATCCATAACGCTGACACTCAGTGTGGATAAAACAGATTAATATTTGAATTTCATTGTAAGTTATTTTATTGTTTATTGATAAATAAAAGACTAATCTTCTATAAATACCTCTTTGAAGTTATAAGCCAGCATTTAAATATTTAATCCGCGATAGTGCATAGCATGTCAATCACGGACATTCGAAATGCCAAAATGACAGCTGTCAACACCTGTCTTGAGTGTTTGAGAGGCCATGTTTAGGTCTGTATGATCCATAGTGTCAAAAAATTGGGATCCAAGCTTTTTGCGCGGCTTAAGCGAATTCGCAGATTACTGGCCCGCGGCTTAATGGCCCTACACTGTATCTGACATCTACCTCACTGTTTTGTCAGTTGGCTTTTGCTGCCAGCAGTTTTTCTGCAATTTTTGCGACAATATCGGAAAGCTTGTTAGCGGTGATAGGGTGTAAGTGCAGAAATGACATTTGGTCCTTGAGCAGTTACCCAGACATCTTTATTCATAACAACAGCATCAAATCCAAGCTCATGCATGAGCTGTCGATTTAACTCTCTCCGTATGCTGTCACCTGTTTTTGCTTCTCTGAGTGGGAATATTGCAGTGGTAAACACTCTGGTATAACAGAGTGGCAGGTAATTGTCAGGTAACTGACCTTTCGATAATTGTTGGTCCACATATCTGTAATCATTATGAAATTAATATCGGACAGCATCTCTGATATTTCTCTGACAACATCCTGTCTTTTCATTACTGCAATCTCCTTACATTTACAAGAGATGGTAGTAGGATCCAGTAACACACTTTCGACTGGAACTAGACCATGGATAGCTCCCAAGTTTAATAATTCTAAATTTTTACTTTGGCAGGAGCTGTTATTTCCTTAATAGGTACAAATAAGTACTAGAGCTGCTACACCCATTGTCCACATGTCACTGAAGAGAAGACATGCCAGTTGTTTTGCTATTATACCTGAAAAGAACAGAGCATGCTGTACGTAACCAGAAAGTTGTTCCTCCTTTGTTACAATGTCCCGATTCATTTGGCATTTTGAGTAGTTCTCTGTTTGCAAGTTTACGCTTTATTTTGTCCATTGCTAAGATATATAGCTGGTTATCATTCATGTTAAACACACCCACGAGAACTAACATTGGTGGTATGGGAAATTACAGAGCGAAAATTAAATAAGGAGGTGGGGGGTGAATTAAAAAATAAATAAATAAATAAATGGCTTGTATAAAAAATAAAAAACACCCAAACACGGCCCATCCTGATATTTAATATTAAAAATATGTCCAAACCTAACTTGAAGCCTGATGCTTTCTCTTGGCCTGTCGGGTTGCAGACCTCTAAAAAGGAGGATTATATACAGAATGAAGCATGGCTTTGGGGGCTTGCTGGGTTGTCATAACTCCACCCACAATGGAGGCTGTCAACAGAAAAGCAAAGAGGAAATTTATTTTTTCCTTAAGGAAAAAGTTCCAAGAATCTCTTATAAAACGATTAATTGCACTTTCCTTTCATTATCACAAAGATGCCTCATAAAGGTGGAAGAAATGTCTTAAACAAAACCTTTGATGTTTTAAAGCGGACATTTTCGGTAAGTTTCAAGACTTTTGAATTAATCTTTAGACCCATGTACCCTTTAGCCTCTTTGTATAGTCTCTTTGTAAGCTACAAGCACAGAAAAGGTATTTTTTTAAATGTAAAACATGCTTCATTTAGAACACAATTTTAGGTAGCAGATATAGTATATACAGTATGTGATTGTGAAGATTTCTTTTTGGAAACTAATCTAGTCTTGGGAACTTCTGCTCCACCTAGTGTGAAGCTCTGCAAAAAATAACACTGGTGTTGCAAATGCAATTTGTTGACAGCAAGAAAAACCGAACACCTGTTAACTTCTGTCACTACCTACTCATTATGAACGAGGATAAAATGTTAATAAGACCCCAGCCCATCAAACACGTACAATAGAAGTGTAGAAATCAGTAGTGTAGCTCGAACCAAATCTGATTTTTAATGTTACACACCCCATACACTTTTAAGATGTGGCTGAGATAACAATTTAATTTCATGTTATGCAGAACTGAGAATAAATGTATTACCTAATGGAAGGCAATAGAGACCAATGCTGTACAATGGAAACGATTGGCGAAAAACATCTATGGGGGGAAAAAAGAAAAAAAAATCTCACATTACACATGCCACATTACAGTGGTGTGAAAAACTATTTGCCCCCTTCCTGATTTCTTATTCTTTTGCATGTTTGTCACACAAAATGTTTCTGATCATCAAACACATTTAACCATTAGTCAAATATAACACAAGTAAACACAAAATGCAGTTTGTAAATGGTGGTTTTTATTATTTAGGGAGAAAAAAAAATCCAAACCTACATGGCCCTGTGTGAAAAAGTAATTGCCCCCTGAACCTAATAACTGTTTGGGCCACCCTTAGCAGCAATAACTGCAATCAAGCGTTTGCGATAACTTGCAATGAGTCTTTTACAGCGCTCTGGAGGAATTTTGGCCCACTCATCTTTGCAAAATTGTTGTAATTCAGCTTTATTTGAGGGTTTTCTAGCATGAACCGCCTTTTTAAGGTCATGCCATAGCATCTCAATTGGATTCAGGTCAGGACTTTGACTAGGCCACTCCAAAGTCTTCATTTTGTTTTTCTTCAGCCATTCAGAGGTGGATTTGCTGGTGTGTTTTGGGTCATTGTCCTGTTGCAGCACCCAAGATCGCTTCAGCTTGAGTTGACGAACAGATGGCCGGACATTCTCCTTCAGGATTTTTTGGTAGACAGTAGAATTCATGGTTCCATCTATCACAGCAAGCCTTCCAGGTCCTGAAGCAGCAAAACAACCCCAGACCATCACACTACCACCACCATATTTTACTGTTGGTATGATGTTCTTTTTCTGAAATGCTGTGTTCCTTTTACGCCAGATGTAACGGGACATTTGCCTTCCAAAAAGTTCAACTTTTGACTCATCAGTCCACAAGGTATTTTCCCAAAAGTCTTGGCAATCATTGAGATGTTTCTTAGCAAAATTGAGACGAGCCCTAATGTTCTTTTTGCTTAACAGTGGTTTGCATCTTGGAAATCTGCCATGCAGGCCGTTTTTGCCCAGTCTCTTTCTTATGGTGGAGTCGTGAACACTGACCTTAATTGAGGCAAGTGAGGCCTGCAGTTCTTTAGACGTTGTCCTGGGGTCTTTTGTGACCTCTCGGATGAGTCGTCTCTGCGCTCTTGGGGTAATTTTGGTCGGCCGGCCACTCCTGGGAAGGTTCACCACTGTTCCATGTTTTTGCCATTTGTGGATAATGGCTCTCACTGTGGTTCGCTGGAGTCCCAAAGCTTTAGAAATGGCTTTATAACCTTTACCAGACTGATAGATCTCAATTACTTCTGTTCTCATTTGTTCCTGAATTTCTTTGGATCTTGGCATGATGTCTAGCTTTTGAGGTGCTTTTGGTCTACTTCTCTGTGTCAGGCAGCTCCTATTTAAGTGATTTCTTGATTGAAACAGGTGTGGCAGTAATCAGGCCTGGGGGTGGCTACGGAAATTGAACTCAGGTGTGATACACCACAGTTAGGTTATTTTTTAACAAGGGGGCAATTACTTTTTCACACAGGGCCATGTAGGTTTGGATTTTTTTTTCTCCCTAAATAATAAAAACCATCATTTAAAAACTGCATTTTGTGTTTACTTGTGTTATATTTGACTAATGGTTAAATGTGTTTGATGATCAGAAACATTTTGTGTGACAAACATGAAAAAGAATAAGAAATCAGGAAGGGGGCAAATAGTTTTTCACACCACTGTATCTGTATGTCCATTATCCAGTTATATTCTGAAATTGTGCAAAACTTAAGCTTTTTTAGCTAAAATATTGTTAAATAATTATTTCTGGAATTACTACTATGCAGATAAACAGGAATTCTAAATCCTCATGAGACAGACATTTTGAATTGAACACCTGTCTCTCCCACTGAAACAGGAGTCTTTAGGTTTCTGTTTATATGCATGTTGGTGATTACATAAATAAATGTTTAACAATATTTTAGAAAAAAGCATGTCTTTTGAATATTTTGCTCATACAAATGAATAATAGACATGTGACTTCCGATTAATAGATTTTTTTTTTCCTTTTTACATAATTTGCCATTGTACAGCATTACTTGCTATTTCCTTCTAATATGTCATAAACGTCATTCCATTGTGCATGAAGTCAGGTCAAGTCAATATGGGGAGCATGCATCCACCATACGATTAAATAGCTTGGGATCCTGGTTGGCAACCCTCCAGGTAGACACACAGTCCAGCCCCACCTTCTGGAAATGACCATCTATCTGCTTCAGCCAGATGCTACTTGGGCGTTCTTTTGGCCTGGTCAAGCATTGTCCTCAACAATGACGATCCTGTAAGCCAAATCACCCTCGGGGAATCACACCACATGGCCGTAGTGCCATAACTGATGCTCACTAACAATGCAGATAATGTGCCATATTTGGGATTCTGTAAGCAACAGCTCGTTTGATGCAAAGTCAAACCAGCAGTACCCAAGGATTCCTTGAAAAGACATTTTAATGAAGGGCACCAGTTTTTGTCTCGGGTCACTAGATAGCATTCATGTCTCACAACCATATCGCAAAACAGGATAGCACCAGGACTGTAAAGATTTGGACCTTCGTCCTCTTGCAAAGATATCTGGAGTACCACACACCCCTTTCCAGTGACCTCATGACCCCACATGCTCTCCTAATCCGTCTGTTGACATCATAGGAAGAGTCACCAGAGACAAGAATGTCGCTGCCGAGGTAAGTAAACTCTCTCTCCGCAGACAGACACACTTCTGATGGCTGTGTCCAAGAGGTCATTAAAGGCCTGGATCTTGGTTTTTATTGAGGGCACTTGCAAGCCAATACACTTAGATACACATATATGACATTTTTTTTCTGTCACCACTACAAATCACATGTCATTAACATTTAAAAAAATATTAATTTACAGTACTATAATCAATGATATAGTGACGCGATGCATTTACTTTCCCTAGCACACAACGATACAAGCCCAAACATCAGCGTGTTAGCCTCCAATGACGATTTAGTACCTTAAGGGGAGCTACTTCAATAGTATGAAAGTTTTTTGGCTAAAAGAGGTCAGACCTCCAACAAAGCACAATACTTTGCAAAATATGCAAGAAAACTGTTACCACTAAAGGTGGAGAGGCAACAAACGTGCTTTACTGCTTAAACCAAAAACACGCTGTGCACTACAATCAGGCTATGAAGGCACATGAGGAGATACTAGCAGCTGGTAATGTGTAGACAAAAAGTAAACAAGTGACTTAACAAACACTCTCTAGTTGCACTTAATATAACAGGACGAGCAAAAGGTGGATGGAAATTACTGATGCGGTTACAAATTGTTTGGCCAAGGATATGATGCCAATCTAAACGGGGCGAAAAGGAGGGTGTTAGGCAACTTGTTAAAAAGCTTGACCCAAAATGCAACCTTCCAGGTAGAAAATATTTTTCAAAGACATCCTTGCCTGCAGTATATGAAGCTTGTCACGACAAACTAGCAGCTACACTACTGTCAGTAGCCCAATGGACATGTTGAGCCAATGTTGTTAAAGCCGCTGCTCTCAATAACTGGACCAGACTCTCATGCTTTGGCAATCATCTGCACATTGCTATTGCTAAGTTTCATTTACCATGAAAATACAAAACTTGTACATATAGTCATTGACTTATGACGATGTTTGGTTCCAATTGACTGGTTGTAAGGTAATCTGGATGTAACAGGGACAGGTGTACGTATTCAAACATGACCACATGTATAGTACTTGTGGCAGACGGCTGGGGCCCTTACCTGGCTTGGACACCCTGATTATGGAAGGACAGGTGGAGAGAGTATTTACAGGACAGTTTCTTCCCCGGACCGACAGAGGGCAGCACCCCCCTTGATTTCCAGTGGGGCCACGGGTCATAAGCATAGAAGCTCAACCCTGTTGTGGCCTATGGCCACTGCCAGGGGGTGCATGGACATTTTCGGGGTCTTAAGTGGCCACAAGATATTTAAACTGGGTCTCCTGCCAATAGTTGGCCAGGAAGTCCCATCTGGGATGCCACTTGTGATGCCCAAGCACGTGTAGCCACCCTAACCTGACACTGACAGGCAGACACAAGTTTAGCACACAACACACAGGTTTATTTACAACTCTGTTTCCCTGCTCCCCACAGCACAGTACACGTCACACTTCTTCCTTCCACCTCCACTCCTCCAGGCAAGCTTTGTCCACCTCCTCCCCACTCTGGCTCCTTGAATGGAGTGAGGCGGCCCCTTTTATAGGGCACCCAGAAGGACTCCATGTGTCTAACGAGCTTCTTCCTGCAGCATTTCTGGGTGTGGCGGAAAAGCTGCTAAATAGGGCCCCAAAAATGTCCATGTGCCCCCTGGCAGTGGCCCGCAGGCCCCAACAGGGTTGAGCTTCTATGCTCAAGAACCGTGGTCCTGCTGTTTGAGTTTGTTTAGTGTTGATTGTTAGTTATATTTTATTATTGCCGTAGATAATAAACTGAGATTGAGATAAATGAGCCATGACATAAGGCAACGCTGACTAGAGATAGTGATCCCTTCACAGTGGTAGAAAATGCATGAGGTGAACTTTCCTCGGATCAGCTGTTTAGCAATGAAATACCTATGCATCCCTGCTACCTGCACTGCCTCTGAGAGGCTGTTCAGCATTGGAGGGAATGTAGTAACTTGGCTTAAGAGTTGATCTTTGACAACATTAGTGAATATGATGGTGTTCTTGACAAAAATTCTAAAGTTCTGACTATGATGTGTCTGCCATCAGGATGGCTAGTGTTTACTTGTACAGTTACAGCACTGACATTCTAACTTACCCATTTTATGTTTGCCTCTAATTTCTTGTGTAATGCAGCTGTTCCCGTACTGATATTCTACCTTGTTTAATGATAATCCAAAAAAACAAAGATGCAAAGCAATTGTTATTTAAGTTTTGACAACATTGTTATTTTTTATAAACAGTGACTGTTTATATTTTGACTGAATGTTTGTTTGGATTGCTGTCATTTGCTTACATTTATGCTTAAAATTTGAGGTCAGTTTTACTAGGTGACAATATTGTACAGGCTAATGAAGAGTTACAAAATTAAATTAGTGTAGTTATTGCTAAACTAAAGTGTTAAGCAGTTTTGTTAAACTTTTACTTAAGATATCGAGGGAAAACACAACCCAGGCAATTTGTAAAGTTGAGCTCAACAAACATTTAAGACTTTCTGAGATTTAAGATTCTGCTAAATCCCTATAATTTGAGAAAGCCAAGATGGCTGTCCAGCAGATTCATATAAAGTTAAATGCTTATTCAGGCTTCTTAATGCTGGCCATGTTAATTGAGGGCTAAAATTACAGGAAAAGGGGCGAATATCACAGGAACAATTACCTTTAAAGAAGAATACAAACATCACTTCACTTTAACCTTACTATTCTTGCTGTAGCAAAATGTTGAACTGGGGCAAACCAGACCACCCTATCCCATTACCACATGCTCACCGGTCAGTAGAAAATGAGAGAGACAGCAAGAAAGATAAGGTTATCAAGGAACAGGTAGATAACTGTAAACCCCCCAACCCCCGGAATACATGGGGGATACATTCCATGCCCGCTAAGGAATGAGTGAAATCTGTGGATAATACCGAACCCTACATATGCAGCCAATCTGTGGGGGTTATAGTCCTGAAAAACCCCACAGATATGGAAATTGTACACGGATACTACTGAAGAAGCTTCTATGGGGTTTGGTTCTGGCAAGACGCCAGCCATTGTGGTGACCCTGTGCTCTCCTCCTTGAAGCTTTATAATAATCCAGCTGGTTCACTTAAGGAAAACTTGTTACATCTCTTACTTCCTGTGTTATCAAGTCTGATAGTCTTCTAGGTGCTCTGTCAGAGGCCGTAATCAACTGTGGCTGCACTGATTTGAGGACCTCTCTAAAACATCCAGTCAGTAGTAGTGAAAGGCAGTGTTTACAAGGGGCAGGTTCTTAATCAGTTAAAGCCTATGACCAACACTTAGTGGGAATTCCTTACTCTTGGGGGGTCAGTTGCAAGCTCCTGTTCCAGGGCCGGATTAAGAGCTTTGGGGGCCCGTAGCACATTTCAAATTTGGGGGCCCTTTTGGTCTGCATCATCTGAAGTTTAGATTCTGAACAGTTCAAACCGGACTAAATAATTATTTTACTCTCGATTATAATAAGAACCTTATAATATTTATGTGAATTTTATGTGTTTGGCCCCTAAAGTTTTGTTGTGTAAGAAATTTACAGTTTAAAAACGTAAAGATAATATTTTTAAAGACCAGTTTTTCAATGCTACACTTTTTCATTAAATATTGGGTCCACCATTTGGGGGCCCCCGAAATTGTGGGGCCCGTAGCATATGTTACATGTGCCTATTGGTTAATCCGGCACTGTCCTGTTCCCATTTCAAATGGGGTTCAGCATCTTACACCCACTGTTGCAGACAAATATTGATCCATTTATTGTAAAGCCCTTGCAGACCCAGAGATCTAAGGCCGTCACAGACCTGTTATTGCTGCTGCATGAGAAACACAAAATGGGTTACACTTTTGTAGATGCAGGTAAGTGAATTCATAGCTAGGTTTTACTCTATTAAGCAAAATAAAGTTATATTTATAGAGATACCGCGAGTGTGGATAACTTTACATTGCGGATGCTGTAGCATTCTAACAGTAAGAAGGAAGGCTGGCTGGGTACCTGGAGATGGTGACACCAAAAATTATTGGACAGTAAGATCATAAATGCTGGAAGTAGTGCTGGGCGGTATACCGGTTCATACAAAAAAACGTTTTTTATTTTTGTTATGATTTGGATTTTTCTTATACCGGAACACTGGTTTAAATAGCCTAAACAACATTCGGAACGTGGCGCAGTGGGAAACTGTTTAAGGGGGACCTTTTTCACTGGTGCACCGCAAAATACGCATCCAACAGAGTACATGTGTTAGTGGAGGTATTGAGCGGTGAAAATAGACAGGGAACATTCTGAAACTGAAGCTGTAGCAGACGATAAAGTTGAACATGATAACACAGAAGAACTTTTGGCGAAAAAAGGTGCTGTGTCTGTTATCTGTAGATACTTTGGTTTTAAAAGGTCAGATGTGGAGCATTATGTTCAAATGTATGAATACTGTTTCTATACTACTGGATAATACTGCAAGACAAGTTGTACTTATTTTTTTTTTTTTTTTTCAGTACTGTGTAATGTATCTGGTTACTGTGTAATATTGTGACGGTGCCGGTCCCCTACAGACTCCCTCTTCCCACATGGGAGTCTGTTGAACCAACACCGACGATAGTTATGACCGAGATGAGCTGAGAAATCTCATTGAAGCCAGGGGATGTTGGAAAGTGCTCAAGTGCTTTTGTTAAAAACAGTCAAAGTAAAACCAAAAGTGTCTGTTGGACAGTGTTCAGAAAAATACAGTACCCAAATAAATAGCAAATCCATAAAGCCAGTGAAATGTGGGGATAAAATCCATAATAAATATCTGTTAAAATGCAGTCTCTCTCCTCGTCCGATCGCAGCACACCACCTTCTGTCTCCACGGCTCACCCTTCACAGGTGTTGCTGACGGAGCCTTTGCAGCACGAACTGCTTTCTGCCAACCCCTGTTTTGGCTGCCGCCACACTGCGCAGCCAGACCGTCGGAGGTCGGCACACCTCCCGTCTTCCTTCGTGCTCACTCAGTCACTCCTCAGATCCATTTGGAGGTCTTACATTTCGCTCGCCCCACTCCACATGCTTACTCAGTGGGGTGAACCAGCCCCTAGATCGCCTAAGCCTGCACTCCCTCACGGAGCCCCAGCTCATGCTGCCTTCTCCTTCCTGGTGTCTGGATCGTCTCCCATGACTGCCTTTTCCCTTCTTTAACCTCCGTGTGTTCTATCTTTTCTTTTTTCCTTCCCCCATCCTGCCGGCCCATAAATATACATCTCCGTTTGTGGGCTCAGCGCCTTATTCACACGCCACACTAAGCCGACGAAGCAATTGAGAATGATCAGATGCGACTCACCTCATCAATTCCCTGCGGTCGAGCAATCACGAACTGGATTTAAAAACGGACCTTTTTTTTTTTTTGTTTTTTTTGACCCACTAAACAACAAATAGTATTATAAATGCAAGTTGCAGTTTTATTATTTATTATATACAGTAATCCCTCCTCCATCGCGGGGGTTGCATTCCAGAACCCCCCGCGAAAGGTGAAAATCCGCGAAGTAGAAACCATATGTTTATATGGTTATTTTTATATTGTCATGCTTGGGTCACAGATTTGCACAGAAACACAGGAGGTTGTAGAGAGACAGGAACTTTATTCAAACACTGCAAACAAACATTTGTCTCTTTTTCAAAAGTTTAAACTGTGCTCCATGACAAGACAGAGATGACAATTCCGTCTCACAATTAAAGGAATGCAAACATATCTTCCTCTCCAAAGGAGTGCGCATCAGGAGCACAGAATGTCAGAAAGAGAGAGGAAAGCAAACAAATCAATAGGGCTGTTTGGCTTTTAAGTATGCGAAGCACCGCGGCACAAAGCTGTTGAAGGCGGCAGCTCACACCCCCTCCGTCAGGAGCAGAGAAAGAGAGAGAGAGACAGAGAAAAACAAACAATCAAAAATCAATACGTGCCCTTCGAGCTTTTAAGTATGCGAAGCACCGTGCAGCATGTCGCTTCATGAAGCAGCTGCACAGAAGGGAGCAACATGAAGATAATCTTTCAGCATTTTTAGACGAGCGTCCGTATTGTCTAGGTGTGCGAACAGCCCCCCTGCTCAATCCCCCTACGTCAGGACAGAGAATGTCAGCGCAAGAGAGAGAGAGAGAGAGAAAAGTAAGTTGGGTAGCTTCTCGGCCATCTGCCAATAGCGTCCCTTGTATGAAATCAACTGGGCAAACCAACTGAGGAAGCATGTACCAGAAATTAAAAGACCCATTGTCCGCAGAAAGTCGCAAACCAGCAAAAAATCCACGATATATATTTAAATATGCTTACATATAAAATCCGCGATAGAGTGAAGCCGCGAAAGGCGAAGCGCGATATAGCGAGGGATTACTATATATATATATAGCTCAGCTTGAAGCAAGGTCTGAATTAATGCAATTTTGCAATTTTTTCCTAATGCAATTTGCCTTAATGACGGTTCAGTTGGTAAAGATGTCATCTCCAAGCTGCACTTGTTTTATTTTAGTTTGGTGAATACTGTGTAATGTACCTGGGCTTGAAGTTTTGATGTAATAGTATTATTACTGGAAGTTGCACTATTATTTATTTTATTGTTATTATTTCTTAGTTTATATATTATGCAGTTTAATGATGGTGAAGTTGTTTAAAAAGTCACTTTAACATGTCAGTGGACAGAGATTGTTAACATTATCAAAGTGTAGTTGGTTTATAAAAAATATTTGCCATTTATTCCTTTTCTAAGACATGTTCAGTGCAATACAACTAAATGCCTCTGGATGGTTGACAATATGTTGTCAAAGTTTTAGTTTAAGCGGTTTGCAAAATTTGTTCAATAAAAAGATTCTATATTTTGACAGCAACTGTCATGCAGTGTGATTCCTTCTCTTCATTAGTGCCCCCCCCCCCCTTTGAAAACTATCACTTTATGAAGCCATGCAAACCTGTATTTATACTTGTGTGTTTTTTTGTACAATGTACAATTCTCATGAGAGTGGAATAGGTTATTTTTAGCCAGTCTACTGCAGTAATTGCAGTGGAAAATGTGATTAACTCATGCATGGGAAAAAAATACCGTCAAATACCGTGAAACCGATACAATCTTGAAAAATACCGTGATATAGAATTTTGGTCATACTGCCCAGCACTAGCTGGAAGCGATTTGACAGACAGGTGCTTGCATAATTCATTTTTATGAAGATTATATTTTTTTATTTAACAAAATGTGGATAAGTGAAACCACAGATGAGAAACTGTGGTTAAAGGGATGTAGAAGTAATTGATCCCTTGAGTGACTGTGCTTTCAACATTTATGTTGAAATCATCTTTGAAAACACATAAATGACATCATAAAAAGATTTTCTAATTTACAGAAATATACTTTCCTTGGATGTGAAAGAGAAAGACTAAAAATATTACTCATGTATTCCAAAAACAGAATAAGTGTAAACACAAATTATATAAATGGATGATTGAAGATATTAATAAAAACATAAGATTGAAAAGACCTCTGTATGTGAAGATTGAAAAGGAACAAAAAATCAGACCAAGAGAAATACCACCAAAAAAGTTTAAATGAAAAACAGGAAAATAAAATGCTTATGATTAGCTAAGACAGATATTAAACACTTTTTTCAGTAACACTCTAGCACAAAAGCAGTAAAAGAGATTTTTTTTAAGAAACAATGGAATAAATGGGAAGGGGTTTTACGAGTAGTGCTGAAGGAAATTAAATACTTTGTTTAAAAACCTTTAATATGCATATTCTAGGAATCGGTATGGAACAGAGGAAGCACCTTGTGATGAGAGAGCTGCTAATGTTACTCTGATTTGCAAAGATGGCAACTATAGTAAATATATTCTAGCTATTATACACCTGTAAATCACTTCCAATCAAATACACAATCCTAAGTATCATTAAGGTCACGTGTAAAGTCAAGTGTAGGAAATAACTCTTTTAAGGAGCAGAATTTTCTGTAACCTTTATAGGATTATTATTGAGTGTATTTTTAACAGTGTCATAACAGTCTGGTTTGGTAATTGCTCTGAACAGAACCACCAAGCTCTATTGCTTTGTGAATGATTCCCGTCCATTACCTCTTTCCCTCACAATATCTGACTTTGTTGACCCATAGATCAACTTAGTTAATTTACCTACTCAATTCAACTTTTGAATTATGTTATGCATACATGATTTTTTTGCATTAAATGTTTCATTCTCACTATTTGATTTATATGTTTACGTAATACTCCTAGTACTTGCACTATTTTGCCAGCAACGAGGCTATCGTGTCAGGCAGTGCTTTGGTCAGGGTGTCATTCTTATGTCTTTTTTTTTTTTTTTTAACATTACGAAACAATACTACAAAAAATGAAGCATGAATATAAAAAAAATATATATGTATATCCTACTTTTAAAAATTTAAGATAAATTTAATTTGAAACTTTTAAATAAAATTTTACATTTCACAATGCCTTGCCACATGTCAGTACCATGGTACTGGTATTCATTTCATTGATTTATATATATTTTCATTGATATGTATATGGCAGTCCTGGAGCAATACTAAAGCAAAGTAACAAAGGTAAAAATTAAGTTTTTTTTTTTTGTTTTTTTTTAAATGGCTTGTTTCTGTAAGAAGATTGAAGCAATGTCAAATTACATATGTGCGAAATGTGTTTTCTTTGAGTGGCACTAAAACCAAAAAAGTGTCTGGTACCTCTGTATTTAACTTACCAGTCTTCCAGGTAGCTTACAGTGCTTACTTCCCTAATTAATGCCAAAATTCTACAAAACAGAAGTGTAATGATTATCCCCATCTTTTACTCCAGTTAGCAGTATCTTCTCTAATTTGTGCAAAGAACACAACATAACCACTCAATTAATGCAGTTCATCATTTTTTAAGCAAGATAGCAGCTACACAGAACTTTTTTTTTAGTGTGCCAGGAGCAAAGGTGTAGGTAGAGCAGTGTTTTCCAACTGTTTTTCTGTGGTGGCTTACTTTTTGTAACCCAAAAAATCCTATGGCACCCCATGATTCTACCAGCCACAAAAGCATTGAATCTATACACTTGTTAAACTGTCCGAGGGGGTAGAACTATCAGAGACGCTGGCAAAGAAAAGCAGTTTCAGAGGTTGGCGTTTTCAGACACAGCACTTAGTGAGCACTTTGGATGCATTTTCCCAGCTGCTTTCTCCCTTTGCCCACTTGTACAGGTGGTCCTATATGGTACACCTGGGTAGCTGTTATTGTGCACCAGTTAAAAAGCACTTGTTTAGAGTATAATTATAAAGCTGTTTGTGGAGTTGTAACACAAGCTTTAATGTATGCCCATATAAGATGCTTATTTCAATTAAGTCAGTCTTTAGCAGTGCATTTAAAGTCTACAGAAGTTTTGATAATTTCATTTTACTTTGACATATCTGCATCTCACATCCCATGCCAATTTGAAAATTAGTACATTGGCATTGTTTTTTTTTTTTTTTATTGCCTTCTTTTCAACTTTCCTTTTAGGAAGGCATTTAAATTCAGGTTGTACTTGCTCAAGTAGTATTTTGTTAAAGGTCAGATTTCAGGTCATTGTTTGAATTTAAACTATGCTAATACATTTTTTTTATTCCTTTGTGTTGATTCTACAGTAATTTGGTGATTCTGTGTATATTTACTTTATGATTAATGTATTTATTTTATGATTGCATGTTTTAATGTTAGATGTGATCTATACAATTATGAGATTAAATAGTTAATATTTTTAATCGATTCCTAGCCCTAATATATATATGTGTATATATTGCCAGTACATGTGCAGAAGCAATCTTTTGATCGAGTCGAAAGAAAACTTGTTTATTTCAATGATAAAAGGTAAAAAAAAGTAAGGTAAAAAGATACAAGATCACAAAAATGTATTTTAATGAAGGCATTTATGTGAAAAATACCAAAATTCTAATCAAGTGCTGCTAGGTTTGTTTTAAAGCTCCACATTTCAGCCACTTATTCATAATAACTTCTTAACTATGAAAGTGGTATAATATCAGGCAGCCTTGATAGGACTTATGCAGCAGCAGTGTTGCTTGTCACCGGTCTTAAGAAATAAAAAGATTTCAGTAGCCAATGATGAGCTTTTCCAGTTTACACTGCAATAAATTGTGAGTGAATATCCATGACAAATGGCAATTGCAATAGATTGTTTAATATTTAATATTTTTGTAACTCAAATGTGGCTTCTGCCTGAAAATAAGTTAAACTATTTTTTTAAAATTTTTGTTTTACTGTTTATTTCTCTAATTACTTACATAATGAATTTCATGACTAACATCTGTTATTTGTTGTAAAGGTATTTTAATGGTGGGCCCCCAGCAGAGACAGACTTTGGAGGAGATGTGAGTATATGACACAGTGATTATACTATAAGAATTAAATTGATTTATTCATATATATCTGTATGTATTCAAAAGTACTACATTAATAACCTTGTACGTTGTTTTAGTTTTTTCACTTTATATTGTATCTTGAATTATTTTTTTCTAAAATAACATCAAGTCTAGTTTTGAAAGTCACTAAAGTCATACTGTCAATGATTCTAATTGGTAGCTTATTCCATGTGTCTGTGGTTCTGTGTGTAAAGAAAAAATTCCTAATATTTGTGTGAAATTTACCCTTAACGAGTTTCCAACTGTGTCCCTGTATTCTTGATGAACTAATTTTAAAATAACTGTCTCGATTCATTGTACTAATTCCTTTCATAATTTAAATACTTCAATCATGTCACCTCTTAATCTTCTTTATCTTAAACTGAAAAGGCTCAGCTCTTTTAATCTTTCCTCATAATACATCCCCTGTAGCCCTGGAATAAGCCTAGTTGCTCTTCTCTGAACTTTTTCCAGCGCTGCTATGCTCTTTTAGTAGCCTGGAGACCAAAAACGCACACAATACTCCAAATGAGGCCTCACCAGTGTGTTATAAAGATTGAGTATAAGCTCTTTGGACTTGTACTCTACACATCGTGCTATATAACCTAACATTCAGTTAGCATTCTTACTGGCTTCTGAACACTCTCTGGAAGTTAATGGTGTCAAGTCCACTACGACTCCTAAATACTACTCATAAGGTGTACTTTTGATTTTCAGACTTCCCATTATGTATTCAGACCTAACATTTTTACTTCCCAATCTGCCCAAGCCTGTATTCTGTCCAAGTCCCTTTGTAATGATTCAATGGATTCTAGATTACCTGCCAATCCACCTACAGTGTCTTGGTATTACCTGCAAAATTAACAGTCTTGTTACTTATGTTCCTTTCCAAAACACGTATATATAGTACTGTGCAAAGGTTTTAGGCAGGTGTGAAAAAATGCTGTAAACAAAGAATGCTTTCAGAAATATAAATAATGATTGTTTATTGTTATCAGTTTACAAAATGCAAAGTGAGCGAACAAAAGAAAAATCTAAATCAAATCAATATTTGGTGTTACTACCTTTTGCCTTCAAACCAGCATCAATTCTTATAGGTACACTTGCACAAAGTCAGGGATTTTGTAGGATTATAGTCAGGTGTATGATCAACCAATTATACCAAACAGGTGCTAATGATCATCAATGTCACACGTAGGTTGAAACACAGTCATTAACTGAAACAGAAACAGCTGTGTAGGAGGCTTAAAACTGAGTGAGGAACAGCCAAACTCTGCTACCAAGGTGAGTTTGTGGAAGACAGTTTAATGTCATGGCAAGATTGAGCACAGCAACAAGACACAAGGTAGTTATACTGCATCAGCAAGGTCTCTCCCAGACAAAGATTTCAAAGCAGACTCGGGTTTCAAGATGTGCTGTTCGAGCTCTTTTGAAAAAGCACAAAGAAACGGGCAACGTTGAGGATCGTAGACACAGTGGTCGGCCAAGGAAACTTAGTGCAGCAGATGAAAGACACATCAAGCTTATTTCCCTTCGAAATCGGAAGATGTCCTGCAGTGCCATCAGCTCAGAACTGGCAGAAACCAGTGGGACCCAGGTACACCCATCTACTGTCCAGAGAAGTCTGGCCAGAAGTGGTCTTCATGGAAGAGTTGCAGCCAAAAAGCCATACCTCCGACGTGGAAACAAGGCCAAGCGACTAAAGAATGCACGAAAACATAGGAACTGGGGTGCAGAAAAATGGCAGCAGTTTCTCTGGATTGATGAGTCAAAATTTGAAATATTTGGCTGTAGCAGAAGGCAGTTTGTTCATCGAAGGGCTGGAGAGCAGTACAATAATGAGTGTCTGCAGGCAACAGTGAAGCATGGTGGAGGTTCCTTGAACGTTTGGGGCTGCATTTCTGCAAATGGAGTTGGAGATTTGGTCAGGATTAATGGTGTTCTCAATGCTGAGAAATACAGGCAGATACTTGTCCATCATGCAATACCATCAGGGAGGTGTACGATTGGCCCCAAATTTATTCTGCAGCAGGACAACGACCCCAAACATACAGCCAAAGTCATTAAGAACTATCTTCAGCGTAAAGAAGAACAAGAAGTCCTGGAAGTGATGATATGGCCCCCACAGAGTCCTGATCTCAACATCATCGAGTGTGTCTGGGATTACATGAAGAGACAGAAGGATGTGAGGAAGCCTACATCCACAGAAGATCTGTGGTTAGTTCTCCAAGATGTTTGGAACAACCTACCAGCCGAGTTCCTTCAAAAACTGTGTGCAAGTGTACCTAGAAGAACTGATGCTGTTTTGAAGGCAAAGGGTGGTCACACCAAATATTGATTTGATTTAGATTTTTTTTTGTTCATTCACTGCATTTTGTTGATTGATGAAAATAAATGATTAACACTTCCATTTTTGAAAGCATTCTTTGTTTACAGCATTTTTTCACACCTGCCTAAAACTTTTGCACAGTACTGTATATATATTGAAAACATTAGAGGCCCTAGTACTGACCCCTGTGAAACAGTAGCCAATTCTGATAGGGTTCCTCCCATTACACTCTGCTTACTATATCTTAGCCAAGTTTGTATTCTTCTACAAACAACATCCTGAACTCCCACTTCTTTTAGTTTAATGCACAACCTCTGTGTCAAGATAAATAATATCAAATGTTCCATTTTGAGCATATCCTTTTATTATCCTAGAATTCCAGCATGTTGGTAAAACATGACCTCACTCTTCTGAACCCATGATAACTGTTCGATAAAACTCCTGTTCTTGCCATGTGTTGCTCAGTCTTATCTATACTAATAAAAGGCAAAGCCCTCACTCACTCACTCACTCACTCACTCACTCACTCACTCACTCACTCACTCACTCACTCACTCATCACTAATTGTCCAACTTCCCGTGTAGGTAGAAGGCTGAAATTTGGCAGGCTCATTCCTTACAGCTTGGGTTTCATTTCGAAATTCAACGCGTAATGGTCATAACTGGAACCTCTTTTTTGACAATATACTGTAATGGACGGCAGCTCGATGGCCGTGGGAGGCGGAGTTGAGTGTCACGTCATCACGCCTCCCACGTAATCACGTGAAAAGACTGTGAACGCAATAGGGAGAAATGAAGGAAGAGCCGCAAACAGCGAAGAACAAAAAATTCATTAAACAATTGAGAAGGGAGCGAAACAATAAGAAGCGAGCGAGTGAAGCATACAAGCATCTTCATAAGGGAAACAAAGCACGGTGTAAAACGTAAGTTTAAATTAAGTTTATAGAAACGCTCCAGCTGCGGATTGCAATAACATATTCGCAAGATAAAAGAACGCAGCAGGGAGAAATGAAGGAAGAGCCACAAACAGCGAAGAACAAAAAATTCATTAAACAATTGAGAAGGGAGCAAAACAATAAGAAGCGAGCGAGTGAAGCATACAAGCATCTTCATAAGGGAAACAAAGCACGGTGTAAAACGTAAGTTTAAATTAAGTTTATAGAAACTCTCCCGCTGTGGATTGCAATAACATATTTGCGAGATAAAAGTTTAATGTGAAGACATGAGGTATAAACGAACCACACGCCGTAGCGCAACGTTAGGGGCTTCACCTCTGGTGCTGACGTTCGAGATTCGATTCCCGAGAGGGGATGCAATGAGTGTGTACGCATGAAGAGCACAGAATTAGGGTGAAACACGTGTCGCGTACTCTTTGCATAATTTGAAAGTAAACAATTTCAACCATTCTATGATCTGCTTCTCGCAACTGAAAAACGGCACATGGCGGATGTTAGCCGACTTGCTGACCGCAACGTTAGGGGCTTCAACTCTGGCGCTGACGATAGAGATTCGATTCCCGAGAGGGGATGCAGTGAGTGTGTACGCCTGATGAGCCCAGAATTAGGGAGAAACACGTTTCGCATACTCTTTGCATTATTTGAAAGTAAACTATTAAAACCATTCTATGATCTGCTTCTGGGAACAGAAAGAGGGCATGTGGCGGACGTAAGGCGACTTGTTGACCAACCACAAGCGTAACCTGGCAGGTAACCACCCATACAATCAGATTGTGATTCAGAAAACGAATGCCACGAATGTAATTACCACGATCTACATACTGTCAAATAAACGAAACACACGCCGTAGCGCGACAGCTGTGAAAAGGGAGGTTCACAAAAAACCAGATCCTTAACAAATTGTTATTGGTATATTTTCGATCCGTTTAAAAAGGTTTTCTTTTCTTCTTAATAAAAAGTTAAAAGCAGTACTTCGGCGCAACGAAGCGCGAGAATTTGGCTATATATATCTGCTTCTCGCAATTAAAAGAGGGCACGTGGCAGATGTTAGACGACTTGATGACCAAGCATAAGCGTTACCTGCCAGGTAACCATCCATACAATCAGATTGTGATTCAGACTAGGAATGCAATGAATGTAATTACTCCGATCTACATACAAGGCGAAAGTCTTGCAACATTCAAAGATGATGGTTTGGGATAAGTACACCATGGAACATAAAAGAGCTTATGAAGCCTTGAACCGAAAAAAGCAAGATCTCAGAGATCGTAAAAAAAAAAAAAGGAGGTAATGTCGTTTTACTCGCTGTAGATTTTAGTCAAACATTACCAGTTATTCCACGAGGGAGACCAGCAGATGAACTCAACGTGTGTTTAAAATCCATGCTTCTCCCACGGTCGGTTATATGTCGCGTGTTCTCTGGTAGGTACACCAAAAAATGTATACATTTAAGCATGTAATGGGCAAAGAAAAAATGAGGTATACCCGAAGGCACTGCAGTAGTACTCAATGTAACTTTACTTCTTAAATGTTAATGTTTTACTGTTTAATAATTTATACGCTTCTTATATGTTGTTCAAATTCTTTTATCAAAATACCAGTGACAGCGCAATGCACGATAACATGGAGTGAATACACCATACGCATCCACCCACGGCCGCCCTGGTGTGCGCAGATAGGAGTTGATTCTACAATAAAATAAAATAAAGATAAAAAGAGTAATACAATCATCACCCATAAAGCGGATAGTAGACGTGACGTACTATATGTGTACCGGATTTCAAGTCAATAGGTGAAACGGTTTGCGAGCTACAGGTGATTTAAAATCCTGGACAGACAAACGAATAGCCACGGTAGCAAATTATAGAAGAAGATTTTACTGTTTAATAATTTATATTTATATGAAATGTGCTTCTTATATATTACTTCATATTCTCATAAGATAATGATGTTAATGTTGTTTA
Organism: Erpetoichthys calabaricus; assembly: GCF_900747795.2. Taxonomy (NCBI): domain Eukaryota; kingdom Metazoa; phylum Chordata; class Cladistia; order Polypteriformes; family Polypteridae; genus Erpetoichthys; species Erpetoichthys calabaricus. The sequence goes on from NC_041404.2 coordinate 92,466,457, forward strand.
TATTGATTTCTATGTTATTGTAAGTGCATGTATGTGTGTAAATGTATGTATGTATATATGTATATATATATATATATATATATATATATATATATATATATGTAGATATATAGATATATATATATAGATATATATAGATATATATATAATATATGTGTACAGTAATCCCTCCTCCATCGCGGGGGTTGCGTTCCAGAGCCACCCGCGAAATAAGAAAATCCGTGAAGTAGAAACCATATGTTTATATGGTTATTTTTATATTGTCATGCTTGGGTCACAGATTTGCGCAGAAACACAGGAGGTTGTAGAGAGACAGGAACGTTATTCAAACACTGCAAACAAACATTTGTCTCTTTTTCAAAAGTTTAAACTGTGCTCCATGACAAGACAGAGATGACAGTTCCGTCTCACAATTAAAAGATTGCAAACATATCTTCCTCTTCAAAGGAGTGCGCATCAGGACCAGATAATGTCAGAGAGATAGAGAAAAGCAAACAAATCAATAGGGCTGTTTGGCTTTTAAGTATGAGAAGCACCGCGGCACAAAGCTTTTGAAGGTGGCAGCTCACACCCCCTCTGTCAGGAGCAGAGAAAGAGAGAGAGAGAGAGATAGAGAGAGACTGAGTTTGTTTTTCAATCAAAAATCAATATGTGCCCTTCGAGCTTTTAAGTATGCGAAGCACCATGCAGCATGTCGTTTCAGGAAGCAGCTGCACAGAAGGTAGCAACGTGAAGATAATCTTTCAGCATTTTTAGACAAGCGTCCGTATCGTCTAGGTGTGCGAACAGCCCCCCTGCTCAATCCCCCTACGTCAGGATCAGAGAAAGTCAGCGCAAGAGAGAGAGAAAAGTAAGCTGGGTAGCTTCTCAGCCATCTGCCAATAGCGTCCCTTGTATGAAATCAACTGGGCAGACCAACTGAGGAAGCATGTACCAGAAATTAAAAGACCCATTGTCCGCAGAAATCTGCGAACCAGCAAAAAATCTGCGATATATATTTAAATATGCTTACATATAAAATCCGCAATGGAGTGAAGCTGCGAAAGGCGAAGCGCGATATAGCGAGGGATTACTGTATATATATAGATAGATAGATAGATAGATCTTTATTGTCATTGTCACTTTTACAAAGGAACAATGAAATTGAAGAAAAATTTTTAAGCCACGTCTCCGTGATCAGCAGGATGCAGCAGTCCCTGATGATCTTTTCCGTTGCAATCCGCAGCTGCCACTCGTCCAGTTTATTTGCCAGCGACCTCACATTTGAGGAGAAAATGCTTGGAAGCGGTGGTTTGTGTGGCTGCTTCCTTAGCCTCACTAGCACGCCACCTCGGCACCCCCTCTTTTGTTTACGTTCTTTGCGCCGCCGCCTGCTCCTCGAAGCTGGGATTGTAATCCACGGAGAGCCCGGTGTTCGTGCGATGTCGTCCGGAATGTTGTGGACGCGGAGAAACTCGGAGGTTGAGCAACTCTCGCTCCATAAACCGATAGATAAAATATCCTGCCGGCTATACGTGTATTTATCCAGGCAGGGTGGAAAAAACACAATCTGAGTCGGAGAGCACACATCCGCAGCATCTAAGCGTGCCGCCATAGTGATAATATATAATATATATATAATATATGTGTGTATATGTATATATATATATATATATATATAATAATATATGTGTGTGTATATATATATATATATATATATATATATATATATATATATATATATATATATATATGTGTATATGTATATGTATATAAATATGACAGCAACACTCATAACAATGACAACACAATTACATTGACAATCATGTTACGTTATTTTTAAAATGTTTCCTTTACTTTTTCATAACCTCTTTAACACACTACTTCTCCGCTGCGAAGCGCGGGTATTTTGCTATATATATATATATATATATATATATATAGCAAAATACCCGCGCTTCGCAGCGGAGAAGTAGTGTGTTAAAGATGTTATGAAAAAGAAAAGGAAACATTTTAAAAATAACATAACATGATTGTCAATGTAATTGTGTTATTGTTATGAGTGTTGCTGTCTTATACACACACACACACATATATTATTATATATATATATGTTTGTGTGTGTATATATACAATAATCCCTCCTCCATCGCGGGGGTTGCGTTCCAGAGCCACCGGCAAAATAAGAAAATCCGCGAAGTAGAAACCATATGTTTATATGGTTATTTTTATATTGTCATGCTTGGGTCACAGATTTGCGCAGAAACACAGGAGGTTGTAGAGAGACAGGAACGTTATTCAAACACTGCAAACAAACATTTGTCTCTTTTTCAAAAGTTTAAACTGTGCTCCATGACAAGACAGAGATGACAGTTCTGTCTCACAATTAAAAGAATGCAAACATATCTTCCTCTTCAAAGGAGTGCTTGTCAGGAGCAGAGACTGTCATAAAGACAGAGAAAGCAAACAAATAAATAGGGCTGTTTGATTGTTAAGTATGCAAAGCACCGCGGCACAAAGCTGTTGAAGGCGGCAGCTCACACCCCCTCCGTCAGGAGCAGGGAGAGAGAGAGAGAGACACAGAGAAAAACAAACATGCAAAAATCAATACGTGCCCTTCGAGCTTTTAAGTATGCGAAGCTTCACTAAGCATCTGCACACAGAAGGTAGCAACGTGAAGATAATCTTTCACCATTTTTAGACGACGGTCCGTATCGTCTAGGTGTGCGAACAGCCCCCCTGCTCACACCCCCTACGTCAGGATCAGAGAAAGCGCAAGAGAGAGAAAGAGAAAAGTAAGTTGGGTAGCTTCTCAGCCATCTGCCAATAGCGTCCCTTGTATGAAATCAACTGGGCAAACCAACTGAGGAAGCATGTACCAGAAATTAAAAGACCCATTATCCTCAGAAATCCGCGAACCAGCAAAAAATCCGCGATATATATTTAAATATGCTTACATATAAAATCCGCGATAGAGTGAAGCCGCGAAAGGCGAAGCGCGATATAGTGAGGCATCACTGTATATATATATATATATATATATATATTTATATATATATATATATATATTTATATATTTTTATATTTATATATTTATATATATATTTATATATATATATATATATATTTATCTATAATAATAAAAGGCAAAGCCCTCACTGACTGACTCACTCACTGACTGACTCACTCATCACTAATTCTCCAAGTTCCCGTGTAGGTGGAAGGCTGAAATTTGGCAGGCTCATTCCTTACAGCTTACTTACAAAAGTTAGGCAGGTTTCATTTCGAAATTCAAAGCGTAATGGTCATAACTGGAACATATTTTTTGTCCATACACTGTAATGGAGGAGGCGGAGTCACGTATCGCGTCATCACGCCTCCTACGTAATCACGTGAACTAAAAACAAGGAAGAGATTTACAGCACGAGTCACACGCGGGAACGAAGGTAAATGACGTTAATTTTTGACTGTCTTTTAATACTGTGTAACCATACGTATTCACACATGTGCAATTAAACGTGTGTATTTACGGGGTGATTTCTCAGGCTTAAAAGCTCGCCTTTTACTAAAAAGGTAAATGCAAAACTATTTTCAATCAGTTTATTGAAACGCTCCCGTTAAGGATTGCAATAACATATTCGTGAGATAAAAGAACGAAGTAGGGGGAAATGGAGGAACAGCCGCAAACAGCGAAGAGCAAAAAATTAATTAAACATTTGAGAATGGAGCGAGTTAAGCATACAAGCATGTTCATAAGGGAAACAAAGCACGGTGTAAAACGTAAGTTTTAATTAAGTTTATAGAAACGCTCCCGCTGCGGATTGCAATAACATATTCGCGAGATAAAAGTTTAATGAGAAGACACGAGGTATAAACGAACCACACGCCGTGGCGCAACATTAGGGGCAACAGTTTCAACCATTCTATGATCTGCTTCTCGCAACTGAAAGACGGCACATGGCGGATGTTAGCCGACTTGCTGACCGCAACGTTAGGGGCTTCAACTATGGCGCTGACGCCATATCTCAGTGCCAACACTTTGCAGACTGTACTTAAAAGACACGCCCTCCTCACTGGACAGTTAAAAACACCAATCAAACTAACGATGACATCAAGTATTACCCAATCAAAAGTAGGAAAGGAGGCATCTTCATAAAATGCGTGTGGGATGATTTGCATGAGACGCTGCTTTAAAAAAAAAAATGATAAAAAAAATACGAGATAAATCACGTCCAGTATTGATTCAAAACGGGACGCGCAATTTCATTCTCAAACGCGGCACGATTCCGTATTTTAAAGGACGGGTGGCAACCCTACAGTGCCAGGTAACCACCCATACAATCAGATTGTGATTCAAACTAGGAATGCAATGAATGTAATTACCCCGATCTACATACAAGGCGAAAGTCTTGCAACATTCAAAGATGATGGTTTGGGATAAGTACACTATACAACATAAAAGAGCTTATGAAGCCTTGAACCGAAAAAAGCAAGATCTCAGAGATCGTAAAAAAAAAAATAGGAGGTAATGTCGTTTTACTCGCTGTACATTTTAGTCAAACATTACCAGTTATTCCACGAGGGAGACCAGCAGATGAACTCAACGCGTGTTTAAAATCCATGCTTCTCCCACGCTCGGTTATATGTCGCGTGTTCTCCGGTAGGTGCACCAAAAAATGTATACATTTAAGCATGTAATGGGCAAATAAAAAATGAGGTATACCCGAAGGCACTGCAGTAGTACTTAATGTAACTTTACTTCTTAAATGTTAATGTTTTACTGTTTAATAATTTATACGCTTCTTATATGTTGTTCAAATTCTTTTATCAAAATACCAGTGACAGCGCAATGCACGATAACATGGAGTGAATACACCATACGCATCTGCCCACGGCTGCCCTGCTGTGCGCAGATACCAGTTGATTCTACAATAAAATAAAATAAACATAAAAAGAGTAAAACAATCATCACCCATAAAGCGTGTGTGTGTGTATATATGTGTATATATATATGTTGATATGTGGATGTGTATATGTATATATCACCCATAAAGCGGATAGTAGACGTGACGTACTATTTGTGTACCACATTTCAAGTGTATAGGTGAAACGGTTTGCGAGCTACAGGTCATTTAAAATCCTGGACAGACACACAAATTGCCACGGTAGCAAATTACAGAAGAAGATTTTACTGTTTAATAATTTAAATTTATATGAAATGTGCTTCTTATATATTACTTCATATTCTCATATGATAATGATGTTAATGTTTATATTGATTTCTGTGTTATTAAAACTGCATGTATGTGTGTATATGCATATATATATATATATATATATATGTATATACTAGCAAAATACCCGCGCTTCGCAGCGGAGAAGTAGTGTGTTAAAGAGGTTATGAAAAAAAAGGAAACATTTTAAAAATAACGTAACATGATTGTCAATGAAAGCCCGTTTCAGTCAGTAAGTCTTATGTGTGTGTTTATGTATGTGTGTATATATATGTAGATGTGTATATGTAGATATGTATATATATAAATATGTATATAAATGTTTATGTGTGTGTGTATATTATATATATAATATATATATATATATATATATATATATATAAAAGACAGCAACAGTTATAACAATGACAACACTATTACATTGACAATCATGTTACGTTATTTTTAAAATGTTTCCTTTTTTTTTCATAACCTCTTTAACACACTACTTCTCCGCTGCGAAGCGCGGGTATTTTGCTAGTATATATATATATATATATATTTATATATATATATTTATATTTATTTATATATATATATATATATATATATATATATATATATATATATATATATATATATATATAAATAATATATATATTTATATTTTTATATATATATATATATATATATATATATATATATATTATATATATATATATATAATATAAAAATAAAAAATTATATATATATATATATATATATATATATATATTTATATATATATATATATATATATATATATACATATATATATATATACACTAGCAAAATACCCGCACTTCGCAGCAGAGAAGTAGTGTTAAAGAGGTTATGTAAACATATATATACATATCTACATATACATATATATATATATATATATACACATATATATATATATACACATATATATATATATATATATATATATATATATATATATATATATATATATATATACACACATATATATATACACATATATATACATATATATATATATATATATATATATATATATATATACACACATATCAACATATATATACATATACATATACACGCATTCATGAACACACACATATACATATATACATACATACATAGTGCGTTGTAACACGGGCTGTGATTGTTACATGAGAGAGAGACGACAAATCACAGCTTCCCGCTTTCTAATCGGGCCTGTGATTGGTGCTTTGACGGATGCCCAGATCCCACAGTATGTCCCCTTAGAAGAGGCGTTAGGCAAGTGTAATTGATTAGCGGTGCTGCAAGTTTAGCTTTACACCTGTTTTTAAGGCTTATTGACTGAAAGGGGCTTTCATGAAAAAACTTAGGGCTTTGCTACAGGATACACCCTCCACAAGTTAAGGAAGTAAAAATAAAGGTATATATTTCTGTTTTATTTAAAGCTTTTAAGTTTGTATGCGGGCAGTATGGTGGTGCAGTGAAAGGTGCCAGTTAGGAGACCCGGGTTCGCTTCCCTGCGTGGAGTTTGAATGTTCTCCCCGTGTCTGTCTGGGTTTCCTCCGGGTACTCCGGTTTCCTCCCACAGTCCAAAGACATGCAGGTTAGGTGCATTGGCGATTCTAAATTGTCCCTGGTGTGTGGATGTGTGTGGGTGTGTGTGCCCTGCGGTGGGCTGGCACCTTGCCCGGGGTTTGTTTCCTGCCTTGTGCCCTGTGTTGGCAGGGATTGGCTCATGTATTTAGGATATAGCGGGTTGGATAATGGATGGATGGACATTTGTATGCATAGCCTCATTTGCCCGTTTTCGTTTTTTTTCATTCTTCAGTAATATTTCAGCAAACCCGGAGCTTGTCAGTTCAAATCCTGGTACTGACACCACTGTGTGACCCTGAGAAAGTCACTTCACCTGCCTGTGCTGCAAAAAACCAAAGTAATGTAACAAATTGTACCTTAGATGTTGCAAGTTGCTGGAATAAAGGCATAAGTCAAATAGATAAATATATATTATACACATAGGAACTATTCATTTATTTTCAGTTAAGTCATCTGCAGCAAACGTTTATAAATGAGGGTTTCTCCTTTTTAGATAGTGCAAACTGTTTCTTCTTCATTGAGGTTTTCTCTTGGAGAGCTTTTTTCATTTCATTGAAAATTAAAGCAGCAGCTGCCAAAATATGTAGCTTTCTTATTAATTTTTCAACATTGTGTAAAATAACTATTAAGTAACATAAAGGTTTAAATACTCGTTATCCTTTTACACTAAAATATTACTAAAGAGATACAAAAAAAGTAAAATGCATATGTTGTTTTTCTTTAAGGAGATTAAATATTACTGAAGAAAAAAAAAAAACTAAAACAGCCAAATGGAGCTATGCATACGAACTTAAAAGGTTTAAATAAAACAGAAATACATACCTTTTATTTTTACTTCCTTAACTTGTGGAGGGTGTATCTTGTAGCAATGCCCTAAGTTTTTTCATGAAAGCCCGTTTCAGTCAATAAGTCTTAAAAAGAGGTGTAAAGATATTGACAATAAGCTATGCAAACCCACCAAGACATGCAATCGTTTAAATCAAGGCGCGAGTCGAAAAACACCATCCGATACTATTAGTTAACGATTAACACATTTCTATATGTATTGTAAGCATACAATACATTTACATTTACATCATTTAGCAGACGCTCTTATCCAGAGCGACTTACAACAGTGTTTGTTAGTTTTTTCGCATACCCCTTGGGGTCAGAGCGCAGGGTCAGCCATTGTACAGTGCCCCCTGGAGCAATTACAGGTTAAGGGCCTTGCTCAAGGACCCAGCAGAGTAGGATCTCTTTTGGCAGTGACGGGGATTCAAACCGGCAACCTTCGGGATACCAGCGCAGATCTGATAATATGTTGCGCTTAATTATCTGGTGTACCGACATTTTTGTGCGTTTAACGGCTGAAATCTAACGTGGTTTGTGCCCTTCAGAATGAAAACAGTTTGCATTTAACTTTTTAATAAAAAGCGAGGTTTTAAGTCTGAGAAATCACTCCGTAAATGCACACGTTTAATTCTTTATCACTTCAAACAACTGAACTATCCAGAACATTTTAGGCATACATCCAGCATTCAAACTATGTATAAAAAGCACAACTGTTAAAGGAATTCAGCATTTCTTAATTGAAAATGTTCCTTTAATCCTCAACATGTCTCAATGAGTCGTTCTGGTGGTTTTACTTGACATTTTGATATTCTGGTTAATTGTGTTTGCAGTTGAGATGTTCTTTCCTGATTTATACTTGTTTTCTCGTTAATATTTGTTTCGCTGGTGTTAGTGTTCTGATTAGAGATTATTGGTCCTTTGATGTCTTGACGGTTTCTTCTTAGAACAGCTCCTATTACACAATTCCGTCACATACTGGTCTATTGTTTCTCCGCTTTTCTGGAAACATGAAAAAAACTTGTGCCGCTCAAACATCACATTGCGCTTTGGGTTGCAATACGTTTCGAATTTTTCAACTATTTTGTTCAATTTCATATTGTCTCCATCTTCTTCAAACTGAAAATTGTTATACACCTCTAGCGCCTTTTCGCCAATTACATGTAGAAGCATAGACGCTTTCATTTTTTCACTTTTCCTATCTGCTTCAATCGCAGCAAGATACAACTCGAATCTCTGTTTAAATCTTTTCCAATTTTCAGCTACATTTCCCTTTAACTGGAGATTTGGTGGGGGCTGTAATCCTAACATATTTTTTTTCTCTTTTGCTAGAACGTCTTAGCGCTTTCTGATCACGTTTTCAGGTTACTCACAGACACGCGACTCGTTCAAAAGCTGAACCTCTTCTTCAGATTCCTCTTCCAATCCGCCACTTCTGACGCCATGTAGTGATCTTGTTAGGTTCGTAGTTTAATGAATACACAGGATTGAAAGATAACTTTTTAATAGACAGACTTTAGAGACATTTACTGTACAAGTTACTAATCGTTCTTTAGTTCACACCCATTCTCCTACTTGCATCGGCATTCACAGGCATTACTAATCATTCTGTAAGTATCCCTTAATAGACCTTACTAATCAACTATCATTACAAAATCCAACGTGGTTTGTGCCCTTCAGAATGAAAACAGTTAGCATTTACCTTTTTAATAAAAGGCGAGCTTTTAAGCCTGAGAAATCACCCCGTAAATGCTCACATTTAATTGCACGTGTTAATATATATGCTTACACGGTATTAAAAGACACTCAAAAATTAACGTCATTTACCTTTGTTCCCGCGTTTGACTCGTGCTGTAAATCTCTTCCTTGTTTTTAGTTCAAGTGATTACGTAGGAGGCGCGATACGTGACTCCGCCTCCTCCATTACAGTATATGGACAAAAAACAGGTTCCAGTTATGACCATTACACGTAGAATTTCGAAATGAAACCTGCCTAATTTTTGTAAGTAAGCTGTAAGGAATGAGCCTGCCAAATTTCAGCCATCTACCTACACGGGAAGTTGGAGAATTAGTGATGAGTCAGTCAGTGAGGGCTTTGCCTTTTATTAGTATAGATAGATAGATAGACATATATATATATATATATATAGATATATATATAGATAGATAGATAGAGATATATGTGTATGTATGTAGATATGTATATATGTGTATATATATGTAGATATGTAAATATGTATATGTATATATATGTGTCTGTATGTGTGTGTATATATATATATATATATATATATATATGTATGTGTGTATATGTATGTGTATATATATGTTGATATATGTATATATATGTGGATGTGTATATGTATATATATATATATATATATATATATATGTAGATATGTGTATATGTAGATATGTATATATAAGTATATATGTTTATGTATATATATGTTTACATAACCTCTTTAACACACTACTTTTCCGCTGCGAAGCGCGGGTATTTTGCTAGTACTTAATAATTCCATTGATTTACCTGTGATGCACATTAAGCTTACTGGCCTATAATTTCTTGGATCTGCCTGGTCACCCATTTTATATAACAGAATAATATTTACCATTTTCCAGTTCTTTGGAATTTCCCCAGTGCGCAGCGACTTCCTAACATCCTTAAGAACTCGAGGATAAATATTATCTACCCTGGTAATTTGTTTTATTTCAGCCTATTTAATCTAACCAGTACTTCTACCTGTACAGTTTGCAAATGGCGCAGTACCTCCTTAGTAGTCCCTTTTATCACTGGGAGGATATCTGCTTCTTCACACTTGAAGGCATCAGAAAAATGAGAGTTTAGAGCATCTGTTGTTTATTTTTTAATTTTCCTTTACTATTCCTGATACACTTCACCTACTCCTTGACTGTTCTTTTACCACATAAATATTGAAAAAAATCTCTTTTGGTTGTCTTTTATCTTATCTGCTATATTCCTTTCTAACTGCCTTTTAGCCTTCCTAAAATCCTTCTTAATGGTTGCCTTCGCGTTCTCATATGTGCTACAATTCACATTGGAGTTATTAGTCTTATACGCCATATACAGCTGTTTTTTTTCTTTGCTGCTTCTTTTTCGTCTCTTTATTAACTCACTGTGGAGTTTTTTAGGTATGCACCTGTCCTGCATTATATTTAAAACACTTTTAAACCTGTTCCACTGCTCCTCAACTGTCTCCACACTTAATAGCTTATCTCAGTCTGTCATCCTTAGCCTTTGCTGCATCTGCTCAAAGTTTGCCCTGCTAAAGTTAAACTTAACAGTTTTATTTTTTGCATCTGCTTCTTCCAAAACTCTGAGAATTGTATTATATTGTGCTCACTTGACCCTAGTGATTCAGTCACCTTTACACCCTCAATTCTATCGTGAATGTTCCAAAATACTAAATCTAGACAGGCTTCAACCCCATGTTGGTGCTTTAACATATTGTATTCAAAAAACAGCCACAGATTACTTATTGTGCACTGCTATTTGCTGTTTGTTATCCCAGTTAATATATGGGTAATTAAAGTTCCCTGTGACTGTAATATCCCCCTGTAAACTTGCCTTTTTAATATTACTAAAAAGGTGCGCATTGACAAAACATTCCTGGCTTCTGATTCTGAAGCACACTGTTGTCAACTAGTACCCAGTGTTGGACATGAAAACTTTTTACACTCTCTGCTCAGGGAAGGTATCACAATTGACCATACAGATTTCATATCTGTTGTTCTCTAAGCTGGTCTCCTCCTTGGCCTTTCAGTGTTGCATCATATAATATTATTTCAGTTGATCTCTGTAGTCCGTATTTCAAACATCATCAAACAAAAGCTGGTATATGCTATGGTGTAATTGCTAGAAGCAAACAAAAACACAGCTCCTTATGATTTCAAACATTTTTTAAAAGCTTATATTTCCATACCCTCAGTCAGTGCAGGACTTTAATCATATTATTATGGTGTGTCCTATGCTTTCATGAAAGTTACCATGGTTACCAGTGAATATTTGGATGACTATTCAGTAGATGCACATTTTCACATATTTCTCTCTAATAAAAAAATCCTGGGACAAGATGTGACTTTTTCAGAGAGATACTTGTGCCAAGAGAATTAACCATGCCTGGGGCCGGAAATAAAAGATAACGAGTAGATGACAAAGTAGAATGTTGTAATGAAGTCAAAAATGTTGGCGTTATACACATGCAGAAGAGGTTTGAAAGTACTAAAATTTGAAAGTCTCAAAAAATGATAGTAAAAATCACATTAGTGCAAACAAACAGAAATTATTACTCAGTGAAGTAATGGAACAGTGAAAAGAGATTGAATATATCGTTCGGATATAATCTTTAAGTTGGAGACATAAAGGTCGTCTAATTTATGTTGCTATCAGGGAAAAGTAGTATTTCTTCCCAATGAAGAGGCATATCTGCGAGAATTAAAAGATTTGTTATTTGGTTAAAGTGAAATCCACATATGCGAGCGGTAAAGAAGCGAAGTGGCTGGCGCGTAGTGCAGGTGGGGTTGGCGAGCGAAGCAAGCAGGGGGCTTCGTCCACTAGTATTAAATATTATTAATATATCATTAAAGTACAAAAATTGCAGGCAGAAAGGTGAATGTAAACCAAATCATGAAATGAATGGCAATCTTGTGGCCTATGTACCTGCCTGTAAAAAAAAAAAAAAAAATAAATATATATTACATAAAAAATCCTGTGATGAGACAAGACATTTTGGAAGATTTTTTCAAGTCCCGTGAGTTGAGACCTTGGCCATGAGATTTTTTCAAATCGTACCCTCCTTTCAACCACGCACACAGTAATCTCACCTCTTATTTGTGTAAATGCTTTTGACAGATACAGTTTCTGCTCTCTCTCAGCCATTATAAATTTTAACGTTTTCCTCACTTTAAATTCCCAATTAAAGAAGACTTATTATGCCCAAATATTACTGAAGAATTTCATCATGAAGAAATATCAACAGAAAATATTACACGGGCAATCCTAGCACCGAGAAACAATGAAGTCAAGTGAATTAACGCCAAAAAATGACAAACAGTTACACGGCAAATTGGTTAAATGCATATCAATAGACTATGCTTAAACAGTTGGTGGTGATCATGCGGGAGATGAAAACATCAACTTACAATATCCCGAAGAATATCTATAACCGTTAACACCGTCTGGTCTTCCACCGCACGAATTACTGTAGAAAGAAGGATATATCCAAGAAAGGTAATGTAGTGCATCTTCTGCCGATAACATCATACAGCAATGGAGATCTTGATATGCCATTTGTATTAAAAATGTTAAGTTTCCCGTTACAATAGCTTTTGCAAAGACAATTAACAAATCTCAGAGCCAAACATTCGAAAAAGTCATTTTATTTAATAGAGAGAAAGAAATGAAGTTCAATCACAGGCAGTTATACGTTGCGTTGTCATGATGAAAGTCCAAACACATAATCAAAATTCAGTGCAATATTGACAAAAATTTAATTAAAAAAATTGTTTTTTACTGAAGTTTTACAGTAAAAGTGTAAGTTTAAAAAGTATTGGCGTGTTAATTTCAAAACCAAAAAGAACAAAATCGTATTAGGCAATGAATAACTCTTAACGCTACATGAAACATAATTTTCTTTCAAATTATTACATTTTATTATTTTTTAATATGGTTAATTACTCACTGTAATGTAAAATAGTTAGTTCTATTATGCATATATAACAATTCCCATGAAAATAAAAATCTGTTTAAATTGTACAACCGCATCCCCATGCACGTAGCGCAGGCACGGGGGTTGGCAAGCGAAGCGAGCAAGGAGCAAAGCCCCCTAGTGTATATATAGTATATACTGTGTGTGTGTGTGTGTGTGTGTGTGTGTGTGTGTGTGTATATATATATATATATATATATATATATATATATATATATATATATATATAATATAATTTATATCTGTGATATATCTTAAATTAGCAGTGTTGGAAGTTAGACAAAGGGTGTTAAAATTCAATATTTGTTTCACTTTAAATTTGTACACCAGCACAATGGATTTGAAATAAAGCAATCATTAACTGATTGAAGTGTAGACTTTCAGCTTTAATTTAAGGGGTTTACCAAAAATATTGTATGAGCTGTTTAGGAATGACAGCTGTTTTTCCAGGGGCTCAAAAGTATATGGACATTTGACAGGTTGGAGCAGTTCCCAAAGTATTTTTTTAATTATTAAGCGGTTAAAGGGCTGGAAGTGATTCCAAGTGTGGAATTTTCATTTGGAAGCTGTCACTCTGAACTCTCAATATGAGGTACATAGAGCTCTCAATGCAGTAGAAACAGTCCATCATTAGACTGAGAAAACAAAACAAAACAAGCAGATACACAAGGAGTGGTCAAATCAACCATTTAGTACATTTGTTAATGATTTTTAATGATTATCAATAAAAGGTTTATTAAGATACTTTTATTATTTATAATTCAAATTAAAGAAAAGAAATATAGAATCCGCTATAACAAGTGTTCGAGATACTTGCTGCCATGTTCCAGGCTCTGCTGATAACACAGACCAATGGATTTGCCCACATCAGAAATCTTTTCCTGTGGTATTTGGACACATTCTCTTTTATTGACTGTTTTCAATGTATCAATTGTTGTAGTTCTGAGAGATAAACCTTATCTTTGACATGACCCCATTAAAAAAAAAAGGTCTGGTGAACGCGAGGACTACCTCTTCACCCAATCCATTGTGTTCAGCAGATTTTCATTAAGATAGGCCCTCACTACATGATGGAAGTGGGCAGTTGCTCCATCCTGCTGGAAATAAAACTGGTCCTCATCCCCAAATGCGTGGCATGACAGATTCAGCAGGTTGTCCCAAGCAAATTGCACCATTTAGTACATTCTTATAAAATAAGAAGCACACTGGTCAGCAACACCAGAAGGTCTTGAAAACCACAGAAGACAACCGTGCTGGATGATTTCAGAATGGTGTCTTTGGTGAAGAAGAACCCCTTCACAACATTTAGCCAAGCCATGAACACACTCCAAGAGGTAGACCTATCATTGCTAAAGTCTGCAATCAAGAGAAGGCTTCATGAAAGTAAAGACAGAAGTTTACCACAAGGTGCAAAGCACTGGTAAGCATCAAGCATAGGAATGACAGATTAGACTTTGCCAGAAAACATTTTCTAAAATCCTGTCCAGTTCTGGATCAATTTTCTTTGGACAAAGGAAACCAAGATCAACATATACCGGAATGTTGAAAAGAGAAGAGTATAGAGAAGAGAAGAAACAGCTTGTGATCCGATGCATACCACACTATCTGTGAAACATGGTGGAGGCAGTTTTATGGCATGATCATACATGGCTGTGAATGGAGTCAGTGACTAGTGTTTATTGATGATATGACTGCTGGCAGAAGTAGCAGGATGAAGTTTATAAGGGCTATACTATATGCCCAGATTCAGGCAAATGCTGTAAAACTTATAGGACAATGTTCACAGTACAGATGAATGATGGGCCAAACCAAGTGATTTTCAATGCAAAACAGTAGCTTATACTTCATAGGCCAAGTCAGCCCAACTGGCCCAACAAACAAGCAGCAACTGAAGACAGTTGCAGTAAATGCCTGGCAAAGCATCACTAGGGTGGAAACCCAGCACTTGGAGATGGCCTTGGGTTCCAAACTTCAGGCAGTCATTGACTGTAAAGGATTTTCAACCAAATATTGAAAATGATCATTATATTTATGATTATGTTAGCTTATCCAAATAATTTTGAGTCCCTGGAAATGGGGGGCAGGGGGAGGGGTGCAGAAAAATGGGTGTCTATGCAGAAAAATGGCTGTCCTTAAATGGCTTACTCAGTGTATGCATCAGTGGATGCTTTATTTCAAATCCGTTGTGGCGATGTACAGAATTACATTACAAAAATTGTGTCACTGTCCAAATACTTATGGACCTATCTGTATATCATAAATTCAAAAACTGCCAGAAAGTCAGTTGGAGATAGTGTTTTCCAATTATGATGTAGTATAACATTAATTATACTATGTGGCACCATGTACAGATAGTGATACTTTACAGAATGTTTTTTGAATCAAATTCAACACAAAAATATTTATAAATAATGATCATTGCTTTGTCAAGGTGCAGGGCTCTCTTTACAGTTTCTTCTACCTCTTTAACCTCTATTTTTTGTTTTCTCCCAGTATGGAGGTACTCAATATAGCTTGGTAGTCTTCAATACTGTTGATTGTGCTCCAGAATCTTATGTTCAGTGCCATGCTCCAACAAGCAGTGCCTATGAGTTTGTAACTTGGATTGACAGTATCCAGTAAGTATGAGCAGATTGCAAAGTTAAAGATTTTCAATTGTAGGTTGAGTGCTTATCTGTTTTAAATATGGTTAAGCTAATAATTTTAAATCCTGTTTTATTTTCTCCTTTATCAGATTTATGGGCGGTGGAGCAGAGAGCTGTAGCCTGATTGCAGAGGGTCTCAGTACTGCATTACAGCTTTTTGATGACTTTAAGAAAATGAGGGAACAGATGTAAGTATCGCAAAATGTGCCACAGCATAAGCTTCTCTTGTTTGAGGCGGTGTAACTGTAAGAAAAAGTAATAGTGACAAGATAAGAATGCTGTTATGTTTTCAAATATTAAAATAAATTCATACATTTTGTGTTAGAGACAAACATAATAATAATAATTTTTATTTATGTAGCACCTTTCATACACTCAGACACTTTACAATTCAATACACACATTAACATGACAGTAAAAATTACATGACTAGTTTAGAAATGATATTAGTTGGCTAATAACACTGTGTTAATGATTATTGTGCAAAGGTATAGGACTAGTTTAGTGAGAGCAAATGGTATATATTGTTTCACTCTTATTTGCAATACTTTGAGAATTTGGGTATAATCTTACCTAATTATATACAGTACATATAATGCAAAGATGACTGATTGACTCACTCACTCATCAACAAAAACACGTTTCTGTTCAGTTAAAAAGCTGAAATTTGGCAAGATTGTACACTTAAGGCAGTAGGTTTCCACTAAGAAATGACATTTCAATATACAGTGCTGTGAAGAAGTATTTGCTCCCATCCTGATTTCTTTTTTTTTTCCAAGTTTGTCACACGTAAATGTTTCAAATCATCAAACAAATTAAAATATTAGACAAACTTAACCCAAGTAAACACAAAATGCAGTTTTTAAGTGATGATTTTATTTATTAAGGAAAAAAACTATCCAATCCAAAGGGGGCAAATACTTCTATCAATAATTATGGATTAAAACCCTCCCTTACCATAGAAAAGCTAAATACTCCAAAATCTTAAAAGTGCTTTGACTGGTTTGATAGAAATTTGGTGATGTTATAGAAAAAGAAAATTAGCTAACTCGTATTTATTTTTTGCTAATACTATTCTAACGTACATGCTTTGCATTCTGCTCAAAGGGGCATTTATGCAAATGAAGGCTAGGGCTGAAGCGATTGATGGGCTACATGAACAACAGTACCTAAATAATAGGTTGGATGGATAACTTGAAAAATGGGTGGTGTCCTGAACAGGGAAAAAGAGACATGATCATGTTTGCCATTTACAGGGACGTGTGAAATCGAAGGAGATACTTCAAGGAGGATGCAAAACTCAGTGGTTAGCAAACATGCTATAAAGCTTGAGTGTTGGTGTTGCTTTGCTAGCGTAAATATGAAGGGAGAGAGAAGTATAGGCTGAAGTGTTGTCCTCAGAATTAAGACCAGTTGGGACTAATGGCATCAGTTTAATAGTCATAGTTACATTTTATATACAAAAAAGTTATTTGATACCATATTGTTTATCAGCATACACAGTACTTTTGAGTCAGGCCACATCTTAATCATGACTAGTTATGGGTATTGGCTGTAGTAAGTCAAGAGCACAAATTACCATACATGATCAAAATAAAACAGGAAATGACAGTTTTTTACTTTTTATTTTCCTGTGAATTAGTATAAAACAGGTACTGCAGTTGGTTTGAAATTTTAACTGTATCTTTGGTAGATAATTTAGGCATCTCTGAAACCATTTGATGTTTGTGGGTGTATGTATAGTGCATCCGGAAAGTATTCACAGTGCATCACTTTTTCCACATTTTGTTATGTTACAGCCTTATTCCAAAATGGATTAAATTCATTGTTTTCCTCAGAATTCTACACACAACACCCCATAATGACAACGTGAAAAAAAATTGAGATTTTTGCAAATTTATCAAAAATAAAAAAATTGAGAAAGTACATGTACATAAGTATTCACAGCCTTTGCCATGAAGCTCAAAATTGAGCTCAGGTGCATCCTGTTTCCCCTGATCATCCTTGAGATGTTTCTGCAACTTAATTGGAGTCCACCTGTGGTAAATTCAGTTGATTGGACATGATTTGGAAAGGCACACACTTGTCTATATAAGGTCCCACAGTTGACAGTTCATGTCAGAGCACAAACCAAGCATGATGTCAAAGGAATTGTCTGTAGACCTCTGAGACAGGATTGTCTTGAGGCACAAATCTGGGGAAGGTTACAGAAAAATTTCTGCTGCTTTGAAGGACCCAATGAGCACAGTGGCCTCCATCATCCGTAAGTGGAAGAAGTTCAAAACCACCAGGACTCTTCCTAGAGCTGGCCGGCCATCTAAACTGAGCGATCGGGGGAGAAGGGCCTTAGTCAGGGAGGTGACCAAGAACCCGATGGTCACTCTGTCAGAGCTGCAGAGGTCCTCTGTGGAGAGAGGAGAACCTTCCAGAAGGACAACCATCTCTGCAGCAATCCACCAATCAGGCCTGTATGGTAGAGTGGCCAGACGGAAGCCACTCCTTAGTAAAAGGCACATGGCAGCCCGCCTGGAGTTTGCCAAAAGGCACCTGAAGGACTCTCAGACCATGAGAAGGAAAATTCTCTGCTCTGATGAGACAAAGATTGAACTCTTTGGTGTGAATGCCAGGCGTCACGTTTGGAGGAAACCAGGCACCGCTCATCACCAGGCCAATACCATCCCTACAGTGAAGCATGGTGGTGTTAGCATCATGCTGTGGGGATGTTTTTCAGTGGCAGGGACTGGGAGACTAGTCAGGATAAAGGGAAAGATGACTGCAGCAATGTACAGAGACATCCTGGATGAAAACCTGCTCTAGAGCGCTCTTGACCTCAGACTGGGTCGACGGTTCATCTTTCAGCAGGACAACGACCCTAAGCACACAGCCAAGATATCAAAGGAGTGGCTTCAGGACAACTCTGTGAATGTCCTTGAGTGGTCCAGCCAGAGCCCAGACTTGAATCTGATTGAACATCTCTGGAGAGATCTTAAAATGGATGTGCACCTACGCTTCCCATCCAACCTGATGGAGCTTGAGAGGTGCTGCAAAGAGGAATGGGTGAAACTGGCCAAGGATAGGTGTGCCAAGCATATGGCATCGACAAAGTATTGAGCAAAGGCTGTGAATACTTATGTACATGTGATTTCTCAGATTTTTTATTTTTAATAAATTTGCAAAAACCTCAAGTAAACTTTTTTCACGTTGTCATTATGGGGTGTCGTGTGTAGAATTCTGAAGAAAAAAATGAATTTAATCCATTTTGGAATAAGGCTGTAACATAACAAAATCTGGAAAAAGTGATTCGCTGTGAATACTTTCCGGATGCACTGTATCTATCACAGTCCTTTAATACTAAAAAAAAACTGAACCCCATTAAATCTATTACCTTTGAGGAAAATCTATGAAGTAATATGTCTCCTGTAACTGTTTTTCTGACTTTTCAAATGAATTTGGTTAGTGATTAACACTGTAAGTATTTGTTTGGACCATTTTTTGAAATACAGTTTCCCTTCTGAGCAAAGAAAGAATCTTTAAATCACTAGTGTGAAGATCTTGCATGTCCTTTTGGACATAATCCATTAATCTTCAGTCTCCCGCACTTAATAAATGATTATTCTGTGTCAAGACGCATAATTTATCAGAAGATATTGATGTATTCCTTTTCGACCTATATGCTTTTCACAAATGAGGAGAGCTGCATGACTTACATGATATTGAACCATTCTTATTATCATTTTTATGTCCAAGTGAAAATAATATAATGTGCTTAACTAATCCTGGCAGTAATACAGTGCCGTGTCAAAGTATTTGCACAATTCCTGATTTCCTCAATGTTTGCTTATTCATAACACTTCATTGTTTCTGATATCCAAAAAAATTAGTGTTATATAAAAGAAAACCTGAGTAAACACAAAGTAATAAATGATCACGTAGTTTACTGAAGGGAACAAGTTCTTCAACACCTGTACAACCAATGTGAAAATGTAATTTGCCTGTTAGTCACTTGATCAAGCAATGAACCAAGTTTGAACAATAATGGTTTAAATTAAACTAGACCAGTGGTGGACCGTGCATTTCACACCTAGGCCTTCAGTAGTGCTCCGTCCTCAAAAACTAATTTATGGTTATAAAAACCATCTTAATATGCAGAAATACAGTATAAAGAGCCGTTGCATCGCAGATAGATAACTCCTGTAGCCACAATAAATGCCTTTATTGAATAGACAAACCAGGGGTGAACAAGTTCCTTTCTACTGCAGCTACAGCCGCGACACACATAAAAAAAATCAATAATAACTCATAAACTTGCAATATTATGTAGGAAAATCGCAACATTTTACTCACCAAAAATTTTGATTATTTGTAAACAAAATCCATCCTCCTCTCTTTCCTCAAAAACAGTTCAATTACTCTGTCGTACAGATTATCTGTGTGCTTCAGTTCCATCATGAAATCCCTTTCTGTCGCCATCGAAGCTAATGCTGAAAGTCGAACCTGCCCTGTCGTATTTCTGGCATAAGTTTTAATTCGCTTTAGGTCTGAAAATGTCCGCTCGACAGAAACAGTGGACACGGGAATGGTCACCGCCAAACATACCAATGTGTACAGTTGCCCCATGCTCTCATTCAGATTTTTTTGATGAAGAAAGTCAAGGAGATCAGTGGGAGATTTTCCTGCAAAATCATCCATGGCATTACATTACAGTCAGTTCTGTTTTTAGCCGAGACAGATCAAAAAGTGCCCTGTGGCTCTGTGTTAAACTGGAGAAGGCTGCATGTGGGAAATTTTTCTTGTATTCCCGAAATTTCTGGGGGTCGAGGAGCGTGACAAACATCAGTTTTTCGTGGTCTTGAAATCTGGTCTGTCTGGCAAATAATATTGTCCAGAATCCTGCCATGGAGTTGGCGGTAGTGTGCGCGAGGATCTTGCGCTTGACCTCTTTGTGCGCTCGGAGCGCCTGCAGTGCGTTCAGTGGCCTCGTAGAGTTCCTCATGTCGGCTTCTATCTCGCTCAACAGTGTCACAGAACTCCTTTACCCTAGCCAGACAAAACTGCACATCCAGTTTTTTGTCCTGTAATATTGAAAAGAGCACGTCTGAATACTCAAAAATACCATTGAATGTGTGAAGCAAAAAACAAAACTCAAAATCATCCAGACGTGCTTTAAATCCATCAGCACAGCGCACTGTGTCCTCATCATACTCGTCATGATGGTCCAGAATGTGATGAAACAGTTCCTTTAGAGCATCTCTCTTCTCAAAGACCATATTGATCACTGTGGATGTGTACTGCCACTGTGTTGGTACCACACGAGGGAGACGCCACTGGCAGATTTCGTCCAGTAGTTGCGTGCACCGAGGTGATCTAGAAAAAAAATGCAGCAA
The DNA here is from genome assembly GCF_900747795.2 of Erpetoichthys calabaricus. NCBI lineage: Eukaryota > Metazoa > Chordata > Cladistia > Polypteriformes > Polypteridae > Erpetoichthys > Erpetoichthys calabaricus. Next base: position 92,487,843 of record NC_041404.2, read on the forward strand.
GGCCATTGAGGTGGCCGAAAAAGATCTTGCATTCTTTAAGCTTTGAGGCCCCTTGAGTCAGTACTAAATTGAGCCGATGTGCATAGCAGTGTATGAGTAAAGCCAAAGGTGCTCTCTCTTTAACTTTAGCCTGCACTCCATTTAATCCAGAAGACATGACTGCTGCGCTGTCAAAACACTGTGCCACAATTTTACCCAGACATTCATTTTCCAACAAAAATCTGATGATAAGACCTGCAAAGTCATCGGCTCGCTTCCCACTGGTAACATCTTCAAATCTGACAAATCGCTCCTTGACACCTGTGCCCGTTACGTAACGCAGGACCAGTGCTAGCTGCGCTGCGTTACTCGCATCGGTCGTCTCATCCACCATAATAGAGAAGAACGGTGCTTTTTTAACGTCACTTCTTATCTCTTCTCCCATCACTTCAGCAATAGCAGTGATCAGGTCGTTTTGTATTTTACCCGACGTCCCACTAAACACTTTATTGGTGGACAGGTGGTAATGTAAATCTGTGTTGCTCTCAGCAATGAGAGAAAGAAGCTCCACATAGTTCCCTCTGTTATTGGATCCCGCACTTTCATCGTGTCCCCGAAATGAAAGTTCCTGTTTGCCCAAAAAAATGACACAGTCTATCAATCTTTTTAAGATTTCTCTGTTTTTCTTCACCTTTTCGTTGTGGAGCTCCGTTTCCCTGCGCACTTGCTCATTCAGCTGTAGATCCACTCTATTTTCCCAAAAGTTTTGGAAAGCACCGTTGCTTGTAAGTGTCCGGCAGTGCTTTGATGTCTCGTTGCTTCCTTGGTTAGGCAAGTCAAATTTACAAACCCAGTGTGGCTCCAAACACCATGTCGACCAGTGGCAAATAACAAGCACTACCAGCAATACAATTTGCAGTGTTCCTCGGACCCTATGAGCCAGGGGTACCGCTCGTAGTTGGTAACCTGAAAGTGGCGGACAAATCCTCCTCCTGGTTGTGACAGGCTAGCTAGCTTCGGAGTTGTCCAACCTTTCTTAACAATGTCCAGCTTTTCTTGAAAAGTCCGTCTTGAAAATGGCCTTGAAAGTAAATCTGCCACCAAATCTATTTCTTCTCCTCCTTCAGCCATTGTGGGGTGACAAAATAGCTATTACATCATCCTATCCAATCAATGGGTCTGAATACGGTGACGTTGCCATACGCCTGCTAGAGGGCCCTAGTGAAACCAACTCAAAATCTGATTGGTTGAAGCAACAGTTTAATCGACATTTATTTTGTGTTAGATGGCCTGCAGAACGGATTGTGAAAGCCTCCGGGCAGACTTCTTTGACTTTGACCCTGCCTGGCAACAAATGATGGCTGAAATGTGATTGGTTAAATGCTTTAATACGAAAATACATGTCTGGAAGCAGCACAGCTATCGGAAAAGCTATGAAAGGAAGCGGACAGACTGTTTGGAATTATTTAATAAGTATTCATGGACAAAATATAATTAACATCAGTTTGTGATTCAGATATTTTTTTAGGCCAGCAGAGAAGGCCTTGCAGGCCCTGACGGCCCGCCACTGAACTAGACACATCCAAACTTAATTGCTGCCAACCCTATTGAATTTAAACGGCACTTAAATAGAATCTTTCCAGCAACTGAATTTATCTCAAAGGCCTCAACAAGCAGCACATTATGCCTTGATCAAAGGAAATTCCAGAAGACTCGAGAAAGTTACTGAAATATGTCAGGTGAGAAAGGTTTAAACAGTGTTAAATTTGCACATGAGTGGCTGGCCTAGCAAAATTACTCCAAGAATGCATAGAAAACTCACCAATGCCAAAGACTTAAATCCTGTTATCTGCAGTGCTTGTTTGCAATTGTTGCCTGCTAAAGGTGTCACAAAAAATAATAAATTTTGAGGAGCAGTTGCTTTGTTACATGAGTGAAATAGGTGTTTTGGGGATTTTTTTCCTTCAGTAAATCAAATGATCATTTACAAACTGTTTATTGTGTTTACTCAGGTTGTCTTTTGTATTATACTAAATTGTTTTGTAATTGGTTTATCATTGTACTGTATAACATCTCTTACATAGATAGATAGATAGATAGATAGATAGATAGATAGATAGATAGATAGATAGATAGATAGATAGATAGATAGATAGATAGATAGATAGATACTTTATTAATCCCAGGGGGAAATTCACATCTCTTAATAATAATTAATTAAAAATAATCTCTTAACAATCTGCTCTCTATATAAAGTTGCTTATAAAATATTTTCAGAACTGTTTTATATCATTAGTAATGTGGCCATAATGATTCCCAGAAGGATTTCTTCACTTCAGATTACATTTAAGTGTCCACGTTTTAACTGATATCTGATTTTTAACAAAATATTGTTAAACACTGTTCTGCTGTGTAAAGAAATACCAAATCTGGTTTAGTTTTTTTTGAGAAGGAATTATTCCCCAAGCATAAATAGTATATTTATTAGATGGTATTGTTTTTGTTACAGTGGACAAACTCATAAAGCTTGTGTGCTTATTTGTAATTCACCACCTTATCTGTTACCGGCTGTGGAGAGTTCTACATACTCTGGTTTTGCAACAGACAGCCTTGCACAAATAATTGGCGATGTAAGTATAAGAGACTGCATTGTCTTCTTTTTTGTTCTTGGAACTTTGAGGATATTGTTTCCAATGTTTGCCTCTCTTTCACAATTTTATAGAGGGGTATCTTGTTCTCAGTTGTGTCACCTCGAAAGCTTCCTGCACTTCGTTTGCTGTTTGATAAGGCAGCTCCCGGAGGCCAGCCTGATTCTCAAACTAAAGACTTTGCTCAGGATCCAAGGCATATGGTGTTGATAAGAGGAATATCATTGCCAAGTAAGTATATTAGCCACATTGTGTTCACCTAAAGAAGCACTGCATGCTATTTAATAATATTATAATATTGATTACCTTTTTCTTTCTCTGCAGTTGCCTCTGGTGTTGTGCCTGTTGCTCCTGGAACTGGACCATTGAAACCAGTAATGCCTCAGCCACCCACTGCAAGCCAGATTGGAATGATCCCTACACAGTCAACTACTGCAAATCAGTCACTGCCTCCAGCTTCACAATCTTATCAGGTACAAATTCAACAGGGAAGCCTGTATCTTTGTCTGGTATCATGCATACTGGTATTTTATTTTGTCCTAGTAAGACAACAGTATATCATTTCAATTAATCCAGTTCAGGGTTGCAGTTAGCCAGGGCCTATCCAAGGTACAAGGCATGAATCATCCCAGGATAGTGCACCAAGTGATCACAGGACCAACTTATGCACACACCCACACCTACAATCCCAAAACAGCCAAACTGGAATCGCAATTAAGTTAACCTGCAGATAACTGGGGATGTGGGAGGAAAGCCCAAATGAGGTAAATGTGCAGACTCCATACGGATAATGTGTGAATACAAGATTCAAATCCAGGAGCTGAATCTGATGAAGTGCTATTACAATCCAGTTTAGTATCATCCTTGCCTACTGGTAAGCCAGTATACCTGAATATATCTTTCCTTTTGGTTACCCAGGTAGCCCCGCCCAATTCACTTATTGCTGCTCAGGCTGCTGCCCAACTGGTTCTTGAAGTTGCTACCAGAGAAAAGAATCACTGTAAGTAACTTGGGTACCTCTAATTTTACTAGGATGTAAAATAGTATTCCTGGTGGTGGAATATTCTTTTAGGACTTAGACACATGGAATCAGCCACTTTGAAACTTTCTGCTTTTCTAATGCTTTTCAAATGTTCATTTAGTGTGTTTTTTGATAATTTAATTCTCTGTGGAGGTTAAAAGTGGGTTCTGAAAATATCTGATTTTTCCTTTGAACATCTGTACTATGTACTACTATCTGTACTACTAAGAAAATGTTAATGGGAACGTGCAGTTAAAATACCAGTTTTTCTTATGAACGTAATTCAAACTATTACACTTTGGGCCTTATGCTCTCTACATCTGGGCTCTCACGTATAACACTGTGTGTTGAATTCACACCAAAAATGATGTACAGACAAAACTAGAAATGTGCCCACACACAAAAAATAATCAGATGCATAAAACTGTGCTTAAGCAAAGTTCAACACACTTTCCCTTTATCAGTCCTTATCAACATGAATTTTAACGCACATGTACGTGCCTACAGCCCCACCCCAACTCCTCCCAGAATTTTGCCTATTTGAATATGCAAATAAATATAAATGGCATGTTCCGTTCAGTGCAAAACCATGTGTAAAAAAGAAGAATTTCAGTGAATGTAAAATGGAAATCCTGCTCAGTGAAGTGTAAGCAAGGAAAAACATACTATTTGGTGGCTTAAGCAGTTTGGTATAAGCAGCAAAAGGAAATTGTTGGAACGGCACAGCATGGCGAAGGCACTTAAAAGTTCAAGTTCAGAAAGTCACACTGTGCCTGAAATAAAAAAGAAGTAGTCAGATAGCAAAGATGACAAGAAAAGGCAAGTTGCAGCCCACCGTCTGAGTATCATAGAGATGCTTATTAGGGGCAAAGAGAAGGGGAAAAAGTAAGGACACAGTGAAGAATAAAAAGGCCTATGTCGAGATTAAAGATTAAAAGATTTCAAAATTTTGACTTTAATCTCGTCATTTATATTGTCATTAAAGTAGAACTTTGTAAAATTCATCTTTAAACTGAGGCAGGCAGTGATCACCACACAGAATACATTAAATTAATGATATTACAGCTCTCTGAACATTTTAGAATACTAAAATGTACACTTGATATCATTTTCATAATGAAATGCGTTAAAGCATGTATTAAACATGTGGGAGCATGGTAGTGCTACTGTGCCAGTCCCAGCAAGCATCAGGATGAGGCAGGAACAATCCCAGGACATGGCAACAAATCGTCACAGGGTGAATACAAGCACACACGCATACACTTGTAGTGTCAGTTTAGCATCAGCAATTTCCCTGTTCTGCATGCTTTGGAAGGAAACCAAAGCATGCAGAGGAAACCTACCAGGAAAACATTCAAATTCCAGGCAGGATACATCTGGGACTTGACCCCCTCACTGTAAGGCAGCAGTGCAACTACTGCACCACTGTGCCCGACATGTTTAATTATTAATATGTTACATTATTTAAATGAAGTTAACAATTTATATGTAAAATGTAATATACATTAATGCATTTAATAATAAAAATAATATCAAGTATACATCCTAGTATTCTAACAGCACACAGCTGAAAGAGGATAGCTCTTGGAAATCTAAATCAATGTAGAAGCCAGTCATCATCATCTGTAAATATGCACTCTCTTCTAATTCTTCCATTTGGGATGTCTTTTAACAATGCTACAGGTAGTTGGAATAGTTTGGCCATTCCATGCACCACTATATACCATAACTAAGAAAGGGAATAGCTGAACAAATGCAAAATCAATTCAGTTATACAGTAATGTCAATAGCGTGAATTGAGTTTATCTTACAGTTTGCAGCTAGTTTGTGGGCAATGAAATCAAATGAAAGAATTTAAATACAGGTCAAATTCAAAGTACTAGGGACTGAAAAAATAATTAGTTATAACTGGGCACTTGCAGTTGAGGAATAATGAATTCTATGTCTGTTAAGTAAATTGCTATAGTTATATAGATGGCTCCCTTTGGTGCCCATAGTGCGCTGTCAGTGTTATTAGACTCTGAGGTCCAGTTGTTAAGGGCCTCCCTTCATATCCAGAGCATGTGCCACTTCAGCTACATAAACATCACCCCTGTGTGTCCATAATGCATGCCCCTTAACTCTAAGGCCCAGTCCACACAGGCGTTAAGATCTTGGTTAAATTAATGCGCTCTGAGAGACCTAGGTGTTTAAGTTGTGTTTTGTAGTGGCGCTTAATTGACTTCATTATGACGTTACATTTGCATTTGTTTACCTCTGATAAACACCAACCTGCAGCCCAAATTGTAGTTTTGTGAGTTTACCTTTAGGGGCAGTTATCAGGCAGTCCTGAGTGTTTTTAACCTGTGGGGTTTGAGGTTCATCCTTCATTGGATTTGCGAAATATTAATCAGTTGGCTTTATTAGACCTGAACATTTACATCCTTGTGTTAAAAAATCCTCCTAATACGGCGACGTAGGCAGAGAAAACATTGCTGCCACTGCTGGGTTCACTCTTTGACTGCACAGCGTGTGTGTGTGATCTGTGAAGAAATGCGACAATTTCTGCATAAGTTACTTCAATCCCTGCCTGATATCAGTTTCGAGTTTTGATTGCCAGGAGCAGTTGGTACAACACCAATATGCAAGTCAGTGTTAGCCATGAAGGGCAGCTAACTGTCACCTTGAAGTAACCAAGTATACAAACAGTACTCACATATGCACTCGCCCACCGGCATTAACAATCCATCCATCCATTTTCCAACCCGCGGAATCTGAACACAGGGTCACGGTGGGTCTGCTGGAGCCAATCCCAGCCAACACAGGGCGCAAGGCAGGAACCAATCCCGGGCAGGGCGCCAACCCACCGCAGGCATTAGCAATCCATAGTAGCTAAAGTTATGGCATTAGCACAAACCTACAAACTGTTTCAAATTCTCCATTATTCTTCATTATCCATTATTATTTTGTTTATAATATGTGTGTGTGTATTTTTTGATATATATTTATATATAAAATACACACATACGCACAGGCATAATCCTGGGACATATCCGGTCCTACAGAACGTTAAATGAACAACATGTAAATGCAATACAGACATTTTCCTCGTGCTTATCTGGATTTTGGCAGAAATTGACACCAAAAAAAAGCTGCATGCGATGTTCTTTTGCTGCCATTCAAACGCTTATCCGACTGAACGCAAGTACAGTAGTGAGAAAGCCAGTGTGGATGGTCTGATTTGCTGCAATGACCAGAAAAATGCTCGCCGTTCAATCTGTGTTCTCCTGATGCTACATACAACAGGAAACAGTCAGTTCACATGTCCGTGAGGGCAGGGCCTTATAAGCACAGCACCTTAGATGACATTACCTAATGGAGTTATCGGGTCTGTCATTGCTGTATGTTATTTTGTGAGTCACCTTTTTTTTTTTTTTTTTTAACTGTGAAAAGTTTTACATAAAACGATCATGATAAAAAAAAAAGTTTCAGAAAATGAAGGTCACATTTAAATAAGAATCGTTGGATATATACATTCAAAGCACTTTTTTTTTTAAGATTATGGTGTGCAGGTGTTCATAGTTCAGAGTAAAATGTTGTTGAATTTAACCGTGCAATCTAATTGATGTTCACTGGAGCTCCTTAATTGTGATTTAAAGGGCCAGATATAAAAGAAATGTGCATGTTTTGCTGAATTTCTTTATGAAAAATTACTTTGTTTAATGAAAGTTGAGGATAATATGGACTTCGCTGAAATTAGTTTTTTTATATTAGATTATATTTATATTTTTTATATTTTATATTTATAAGAAATTGGCCAGGACCAAAATAGAAATTTTAAAAAAGATTTTATTGAAAATGGAGTTCATTCTAATGCAATTTGACCAAAGAGAATAAGTAATAACAATACCTTACAATTCACTGAGCTACCAAATGGTCAGTAACAGCAGGTAAGTATTTCAAATTGTTTAATACTGTAGATAATTTACATTGTGAATTCTTAGTCATACCTGTATTTCAGGGACTAGTTTGTGAGTTAATTGCTTCATATTCGGAATATTAAAAATTCTTTACTAGAGATGCAACAATGCGCTCCAGTCACAGTTCAATTTAATTCATGATACCTGGTTCACAGTTCAGTATCTTATGATTTTTAACAAAATCTGAAAGAAGAAAACCTATGATTAAAAACTCATTATTATTTCTAAGAAAATGTCTTCCATGCATTTCAGAGGCAACAATGCATTTTCCTTACCACTACTTAAATGATATAGTAACACTGAAAGTCTTCTGCACAATATATAGAAAAGCACAACACACTTTTAATACTATGCTTAATATTCTGCTTATTAAATAACACTGATTATTTAAGTTTTTTTTTTATCTTTCCAGGAAAAAGTATAGTACAAAACATAGTGCAAATAATAAATCTAATAACTGGACTATATATAAAAAACATAAAAGCAAAGCTTAATCTCCTTTTTAGTTTAGGATATCAACAGTTTTTTTAGGAACACAAGCATACATTCACTTTCAGGTAGCAGCTGTCACCTAAGTCAGTGGGTAACTGTTGCTATATACAATTACAAATTGGAAAAAATAAAATTCTCACTTAGAGAATTTGTTCAAAATTTTTTAAAAACCTGGCAGGATCTAATTAATAACATTTTAAAAATAAGCATTTATATTGGAGAAAAGGACTTATTTCCCTCTTTACTGCTCTCAAAGTTTTACTCTGTCTGTTGTTCTTCCTCTGTTTGTCATTGGTGGGGGTTGAATTGAATTTAGTTTTGTTAAGTTCGAGTTGATTGTATGGAATGTCACATGCGTTTAATAAATTCAATAAAAGGTAAAAAAGAGGTGGGCTAAGATTGTTTCAGCTGGGCAAGATAAGTCTGCATGCTAGTAGTGAAGTAGAGGCAATTACAGTTTGTTTGTCCTTCTCCAGATTAAGCCCATCTGGGAGTACACCTAACACAGCTATTAGTGAATTAGGAGAAATTGTTACACCAAGGCAGTCTGATAGGCATTTAAAAATTTTTGTCCAGAATGATGTTAATTTGGTGTAGGCCCAAAACATGTGGCCCAGTGCGGCTGATTGCAACATCTTGCCCTGAAAATATTTTGGACAATTTTAAATGACATAGATGTACTTGATATAAGATTTTAAGTTGAATAATTGTATGCTTTGTGCATATGGAGCCTGAGTGAATTCTAACATTAAAATCTGAAAATCTAACATCACTTTAAAGTTCGATAAATTCTGAAAAGAATGATACCAAACATATATATATATATGTAGGTTTTAAAATAAGCCCAATTTAAAACGTGACATAAAAAGTCACATAAAATTATTGCAGAAAATCATTGCATTTTTAGGCCTAGGATTTTATATATAGAGAGAGTAGACATCATCTGCATTTAGTGATATTTTCTGTTCAAGTCCTTCTCTGATAATCCCCTTTATCTCAGATGCATTTAGAAAGTGAACGGTCAATGACGATTGCAAACAGCACTGGTGATGGGGGCATCCTAGTATAGCTCATAACATATTAAATAGTAGTTATTTTTTCCTTTTCTATCTATGCTCCTTCTTGGTTGTAGAGGGTAGAAGACCTAATAGCTTTACCTGTTTTTCTTTTGTATCGAATTTCGAAAGAAACACCTGTGTTTAATGAATTCTGTGTGGTAATGACAACATTAAGTAATTCTATTTCATTATAATTATTTATCCATCATATGCCTTAATTCAAAGCAGTTACAAAATAAACCTGTAGTTTAAATTTTGTATTAAACTACTAAATTAATAACAGTAGTAATAATAATGAATAAATAATAAACATACAGAACAAATTTTTGAGGTAAAGTACAAAACATTTCACCAGTACTTCCTTAGCTAGATTGAAACTAGCAGTCTGAAAGCAAAAACAGCTGTTTTACCGTAGGGTTTTTGAGATCCAGCTTGATACTTTGTTGCACAGGATGCCAATGGAGTGCTGTGGGTGAGAGCAGAGGGTCACATAGAACTAGAAAAAGCTGAAAGTGTCTTTCTTTTTCCTTGCAGTTGCAACAAAAATGTTATACAGCTAATGTGAATTCTTTTTTCCCATTACACTTCATTGTGAGTCAAGCCCATGGCCAACCAAAATGCAGACTGTGTTTGTAATTGAGAGTTTGTTGAGCTAGCTAAAATGAGCATTGTTGATATTAAAAGAGGCTCTTTATAATAGCTATTTTAAATCCAGTGTAATAAATTGAAAATCAGAAATATACCAGAACAGGATTAGGAGCAGATACTTTCAGGGTGCTAGAGAGATACTTCAGAATTTGTTGTTAAAACAGCCATAGATTTAACAGCAGAGCAGTGGAATAAATACATTTGTCGTAAAACATGTTGTGAAGGAGAATGTTTAAGAAGTAAAAGACTAACCTTTTTTTTCTTTTTATAAATTGATTTTATTGTCATCATTCCATACAAATAGTCAATTTTTACAAAAAATAGGATTGAAAACAAATCAACCTCCACCCCTGAGAAAGAGAGCATGGCCAATGGCGTAAAACTTAAAGCTAGTAAAAATAAATAAATTGATGAGTTTAATAGGCGGTTAAAGATAAATGGAGAAGGAAAAGAGATGGGAAAAGAATCTACTTCCTCAGTGCTTTAAGAGCTTATTCTAAAATATTATTGATTAGATCCTGCCAGGTTTTGAAAAAGTTCTGCACAAATCCTCTAACTGAGAATTTGATTTTTTCCAATTTCAAATAGTATGCAACATTAGTTACCTACTGACCTAAAAGAGGAGAGTTAGGATTCTACCAGTTTAGCAAAATAAGTCTGTGTGCCAATAGTGTAGTGAAGACAATCACAGTTTGTTTGTCCTTCTCCACTTAAAGCTCATCTGGAAGAACACCAAACACAACTGTTAATGGATTAGGAGGGTTTGTGACACCAAGGCTGTCTGAAAGGCATTTAAAATGTTTTGTCCAGAATGATGTTAATTTGGTGCAGGCCCAAAACTTGTGATCCAGTAAGGCTGGAACTTGATTGCAGCATTCACAGGTTGGATCTTGCCCTGGAAACATTTTAGACAGTTTTAAGCGAGACAGATGTGCTCAATATATAATTTTGAGTTGACTAATTGTATGCTTTGTGCATATGGAGCTCGAGTGAATTCTCTGCATTGCTTCCTTTCACTCCTTTTCTGATATGTTGAGTGAGAGATCCTTTTCCCATTTTCCTCTTGGATCTTTGAAAGGGAAGGACTGTAAAATAATTTTATATATTGCAGAAATGCTGTCCGAGTCCTCGAAACTGAGCAATATTTTTTCCTGCATAGAGGAAGATGCGAGATGAGGGAAATCGGGCAGGTTCTGTTTAACAAAGCTTTGAATTTGAAGATAGTGAAAGAAATGTGTTGCTGGAAAGTTAAATTTGGAATGTAATTGTTCATAGGATGGAAAGATGTTGTATATATAAAGATCTCTAAGCAATTTAATCCCAAATGTTTTCCAGATATTAAAAACTGTATATGTTTGCGAGGGTTGAAAAAGGTGGTTCTCTTGCATAGGTGCCACAGATAAAAGATTCTCCATCTTAAAATGCTTTCTACATTGGTTCCATATTCTGAGTGAGTGAAGCACAATTGGGTTGTTAGTATATTTGCGATAACTTGCATTTATTGGGGCACAAAGCAGGGAATATAAAGAAGTACTGCAGGATTTTATTTCTATTGCGGACCAAGCCTGTGTATGTTCATCATTTTGTGTCGAGGTTTTTATAGCTTGTATGTTTGCTGCCCAGTAATAAAACAGAAAGTTAGGTAGAGCCATGCCACCTTCTGCCTTAGGTCTTTGTATGGTCGCTCTTTGGATATGTGGATGTTTTAAGTTCCAAATAAATGAGGTTATGGTTGAATCTAATTGCTTAAAAAATGATATATTGATGTATATTGGAATGTTTTGAAATAAAAAGAGAAGCTTAAGAAGGATATTCATCTTAACAACGTTAATTCTTCCAGCTAGAGTGAGATGAAGTGTTGACCATCTATGCAAGTCTTGCTTAATTTTTTCCATACAGACAGTGAAATTTTGTTGATAAAGAGCTTTATGTTTACTTGTGATATTTACCCCTAGGTATTTAAACTGATCTGCAATGATAAAAGAGAAGGTGTCCAATGTAATATTGTATGCTTGAGAATTCACTGGAAAGAGCACACTTTTATTCAAATTAATTCTGAGACCAGAGATCTGTTCAAATTCTGTAAGTCCTGTTAAGACTAGCAGGCACAGTATTTTGTGGGTGTGATATATACAGTACCATATCATCTGCATATAGAGAAATTTTCTGTTCAAGTCCTTCTCTGATAATCCCCTTTTTCTGATAAGCATTTCAAAAGTGAACTGCCAGTGGTTCAATGGCGATTGCAAATAGCAGTGGTGACGAGGGGCATCCTTGTCTGGTACCACATTCTAGTTTAAAGTAGTCTGAACAAATGTTATTAATACAAACTAAAGCTTCTGGATTGGTGTACAGTAGTTTGATCCATTTACAAATGTTCGGGCCAAACCCAAATTTCTTCAATGTAGTGAAAAGGTAGTTCCATTCAATCATATCCATTACTTTTTCTGTCTCCAACTATAGTAATATCTCTGGGGTGTTTGACTTTGCAGGTGAATATATTATATTAACAGGCGTCGAATATTGGAAGCTAAGTGTTGGCCTTTAATAAATCCAGTTTGATCTTGTGATGTTACTGAAGGCAGCACTTTCTCCATCCTTCTAGCTAGGACTTTGGAGAATATCTTAACATCATTATTCAGAAGTGAAATTGGTCTGTATGATGTACATTGTAATAAGTCCTTATTTGGTTTAGGACAGACAGTGATTAATGCTTGGCGAAAAGTTTGAGGTAGAATTTGATTGTCTCTAGCTTCTGTAAATGTTAGAAAATGTGAATTGTGAAATGTGAATTTCCCATTGGGATTAATAAAGTATCTATCTATCTATCTATCTATCTAATAAGAGGTGAGCTAGCTGAGTGGAGAATTTCTTATAAAATCCGACAGGGTAGCCATCAGGGCCTGCTTCTTTCCCGCTCTGAAGTGACTTTATAGCATCTAGTAATTCTGATAGCGCCAGAGGTTTATCCAGTTCCTCTGCACTAAAAGTATCTGTTTGTGTTATCTGTAATGTATCCAGAAATGCATTAGATTGTGTGTTGTCTTCTTTAAACTCAGTAGAATATAAGGATTTATAGTAGTCTCTAAATGTGTGCATTATATTATTATGGTCAATGATTTTATCTCTGTTTGTGTTGGTGAATGCTGGGATTGCATTGCGAACTTCTTACTTGTGGATTTGTTGAGCTAAGAGCTTATCAGCTTTCTCTTTGTGTTCATAGTAATAATGTCTTGATTTAAAAATGAGTTGCTCAGTTTCTTTGGTTGTTAAGAGGTTGAATGCAGAGCCTGCCTTGTCCTATGAAGAGCCTCACTTGGACACCTGGCATGTTCTTGATCTATTCTAGTAATTTCACTGATTAGCTCTAATACCTTCTTGGTTTCTAATTTATTTCTATGGGAAAGATATGAAATAATCTGTCCTCTTAAGAAGGCCTTTAGAGTTTTCCAGAGTATTCCTGCAGAGATCTCTGAGGATGTATTTGTCTCTAGGAAGAAACTGATTTGTTTTGATATAAATTCTGTCCAGGTCTTGTCTGCTGATAGAAGTGGGTTAAGACGCCATCTGTGAGATGAGTGTGTGGTGCATAATGATTTTAGCTCCAAGATCAGAGGGGCATGGTCAGAAATAACAATAGCTTCATACTTGCAAGATTTAATAGAAGGCAAGAAATTATTATCTATAAAGAAATAATCAATTCTTGAGTAGCAATGATGCACTGGTGAGTAGAAGGAATATGTTCTTGAGTGTGGGTTTAGAAACCTCCAGGGGTCTGATAAGTTGTGGTCAGTTAAAAAACTGTGTAATTATCTTTGTAGTGTTAGATGTCATCCCCCCTGTGACAGGAGACCTATCTAAGAGTGGATTTAAAATACAATTAAAGTCCCCAGCCATTATAATTTTATGAGTGTTCGCATTGGGAATGGATGCAAATACATTTTGCATGAATTCCCTATCATCGACATTGGGTGCATAAACATTTATCAAAATCACATTACAGTTAAATAAATTGCCCATGACAATTACATACCTCCCTTCAGGATCAGATACTACATCTGATACCACAAATGAGACTGTTCTATGTATGAGAATTCCCACACCTAGTTTTCTTTGTAAAGCTGGAATTGAACATTTGGCTAGTCCAGTCTTTTTGCAGCCGGAAATGATCCCTGCTTAGTAAGTGGGTCTCCTATAAAAATACTATTTTAGCGTTTAGACCTGTTCAGTGAGAGAATACTTTCTTTCTCTTTAATTTGTGATTTAGGCTTTTAACATTCCAGCTCACAAAGTTAACTATCCCATCATGGAGACATTGATTCTGAATTTTTGATGTAATTTTGTATTCTTAACTGGAAGTGAGACAGCTTTAACCTTAATTTCCAATTTTCTCACAAGTTATTGCCATGCAGCCTATTCTTACGTTGGAAGTTATAATTATAAGGATTAAAAGGATAGATTAGATATAGCTTGCTCTCTTTCTCTCCCCCCATTATCCCCCCACCCCCCCATTTTGCCTCCCCACGTGAGGCTGGACCCCACTTCACAAAGTCCCAGTCCTCTGACATACCTAGAGACAGAGCACGTCCAAACAAAACAAGCCCCCCCGGCAGCGGTGTAAGAGGATTAAAAAGTAGAGATATCTATTGCCGATAAAGTCTAAATATTATAAGCATAAAATATAATCTTCAACAGTCTTGAAATATTAAGACAGTAAACCCAGGTAATGGTGTTAAAAAGTGGCCCTGGATAAGCATAATAAACCCTAATGGAATAATAACAATAAACTAAGGGTATGATGTTAAACAGTCCCCTTTAGAATAGAAAAAAACTACTTTAATTTCTTCCACACGTACACTTATAATTATAATTAAAACATAAACAAAAAGTGTCCAAGAAGAGAAAAGATGTATAATTATGGTACCCGCATCGCTGCAAGTGGATCAGATAGCAGGTAATATCTTCTTGCCATGCCATGACAGGATGCGATTCACTATCGTATTATAAAAAACGTTGGCATCAGCTTTCTTAACTCCTTTTCTGCTTCCTCCTTGGTGGAGAACATGTAATATTTGTCTTGAATATCCACTTTCAGTTCGGCAGGATACAAGAGGCTATACCTGATATTGGCTTTTGTATTATCGTAGTATTTCCCTCTACTTACCCTTTACCTGTTTTCTCAAGGGTAAATGTTCTCATCAGGTTCGTTATCGGGTTGGTCTACTGTTGCACTTTAAAATGAACACACACACACATAGATAAACACACACACAGACCCTAACCACAACAGTGCCCTATGAATGACACACACATGCTGATTAACCCTTAGCATTTTAAATCACAGCCTGTCACTCAGCACTTCAAGAGACTTACTTATTATCGGCACGAACAACATACGATGTTTTAGTGATATCTCAGACCTAAATATTACTTTTGGTCTACAAGAATACATTTACACATACAAAGACTCAGCACTCTTGACTATAGGCCATTTATCAGCCAAGAATACCTTCTTTTTATCATACTGTCCCTTCTTTTGAGTGGCGCTCCTCACTCTCAGCCTTATAAACCTCGCAGCACAGAAATAATGGCAAAAATCTGGCTACACCAGGTGCTCAAAGAAATCTAACTTATTAATTCAGTCACTCTAGACATTAAGACAAAGCATAGAAAGTTAAAAGCAGCATGGTATTTATTACAAGAATAATAATAATACCACTGGAACAAAGAATAATAGAAAATAGGTACTGATAGAAAAGTCTGAATATATATAGTCTTTAGGAAAAGCTTACGAAAAAGTTGAAATGACAAGGATGAATGTCCCAGGGAGGCGTTTGATTTAGCAATTGATGTTCATGATGCCTTTCTGAAGACCAATGTCGTCTTGGTCTGTTCCTCTTCTTCTCCTCCTTCTCTTTGCTTCTTCTCCTTCCTCCTACTCTTCTTCTCCCTCCTGCTCCTCCTTCTGCTGCTCTTCCAAACCAAGGCATATTTATTACGAAATATCATGCCTTGGTTACACAACACATGAACCTGATTGGCTGGCTGTCAATGTGATTGATGAATTTTGCTCAAACTCTTTCCCAGATAATAAAGTTCTTTGATATTGCCTGTTTCCATTTCCCAGGCCATAAATCCCAGATGTCCATCCATAAAGTAATCAATAGCCTGGGGTGTCAGCTCAGCATCCTTTCCCAGGTTGTAAAATAGAATGTCTTCCTTTCAATGTTGGAAACAGCTGTTTGAAAGTGAGGTGTGAGAAAACCTGCTTTGATCTGTCTTAGTTCATCTGTTGTCTTGTCTTGAACAAAATATAATGGAAACCAAAATGTACAGATTTTATACACCATAACAGCTTTCCATAACCGCTGTTTAATGTTGTAAAAAGCTGCACATTTAGCAGCTTTTGAGGGTGAGCAATCAGGGAAAATATGAATGTGGTTATTTTCAAATATAATCTCTTGTTTCTGTCTGAGAAGTTCCATTACATTAAGCTTAAATTGTAATCTCTCGAAGCGGACAATTGAAGTCCTAGGTTTAGGGGTATATGATCCACGTATGCGATAAGCTGTATCTGATTTAAAATCCTCTACAATTATTTTTGAGAATAGTTCAACTATGAGTTTCACTGGGTTTGGACTTTCATGATTCTCAGGTAGACCTTCGATACTAATATTATTCCTTCTGCATCCATCTTCCAGAGCCGCAAGTTTGTCTGAGTTTTTTGCACTCGGAATTCGCAGCTGTAGCTTTTCCATCGGCGATAGATGCAAAATGTTCCATTGTTTCAATTCGAGACGTGAATGTCTGCTTAACGTCTTCCAGCTGATCGGCAAGTTGTCCCAGTTTAGACGCATTTTCCTGAATGTGTTCCTCAATTTTTTCCAGCATACTTTTAAAGGTTGCATCAAAACGATTATATATGTTTTTTTCCAAGTCTTAATTATCCTGCCGCAGCTCTTGCATCTCCAGCCACAGCTTCTCGTTTGTCTTGAGCAAGCCATTTAGTTCTTTCTTTATATTTTTCTGAATGTCTTTCTTGAGCTCACTTATGGCCGTGGCCAATGTTGCGATCATTTCCTTCAATTCGGACAAATCGTTTCAGCTTTCGTGCTCCGCAACCTCAGTTACAGCCGATGCCTCCGGCTCCCGAGGAGTACATGAAAGCGCAGACTGCAAGGCCATTTCTAGTTTCAAGTGATCTTCTGGAATCGGCGAGCTATCGTGACCTGCATCACTTGCACCTTCGCTACAATTTTCGCTCTCGACTGGAGACGATGCAGTGGAGCGGGGTCCTGGGAAGTCTGTGCTTTCACCTGCCTGTTCCAGGTCAGTCTCTGAAAGGCTACGGGTACCTTGCACTTGGGCTTTGATGCCTGTCTAAACTTGGGTGTAGCTTTAGGTTTCTTTTCCATTCCTTTCTGACCCCCTTTCTTGTTACTCATGTTTGTATACTGTAGTAGAATCTACTCGGGTTGGGTAAATGCACGATATGTTGGGATCGTAAGAAATAAGAGAAAAATAAAGCCTCTGCAACGGAGCTCTGCTTCAGACATTCATCTCCCATAACGGACACAACCAACTAAAAGGCTAGCCTTTTTATTAACAATGATACAGATTAACCTTTCAAAAATACAAATAGGCTAACTTAAGAAGTGATATGCCAAAACATCTGCAAGTCATTGAAATATTGAATATTTTTTCTGGAGCAACACATTGTCAAAGTTTGTGCTAAGTAAAACAAACAAATGTTGTTTAGTATTTAAATATGTAATACATGTAAGCAGAATCATCAGTTAAAGGAGGAACTAAAGTGGGCTCTTCCCTCGTTAAACCTTGAACTTCATAGACAGATGTGTCCAATCATGAGAAAAGGTATTTAAGGTGGTGAATTGCAAGTTGTGCTTCCCTTTGACGCTGCTCTGAAGAGTGACAGCATGGGATCCTCAAAGCAACTCTCAAAAAATCTGAAAACAAAGATTGTTCAATATCATGGTTTAGGAGAAGGCTACAAAGAGCTATTTCAGAGGTTTAAACTGTCAGTTTCAACTGTAAGGAATGTAATCAGGAAATGGAAGGCCACAGGCACAGTTGCTGTTAAGTCCAAATCTGGCAGGCCAAGAAAAATACAGGAGCGGCATATGCACAGGATTGTGAGAATGGTTACAGACAACCCACAGATCACCTCCAAAGACCTACAAGAACATCTTGCTGCAGATGGTGTATCTGTACATCGTTCTACAATTCAGCACAATTTGCACAAAGAACATCTGTATGGCAAGGTGATGAGAAAGATGCCCTTTCTGCACTCATGCCACAAGCAGAGTTGCTTGTTGTATGCAAATGCTCATTTAGATAAGCCAGATTCATTTTGGAACAAAGTGCTTTGGACTGATGAGACAAAAATTGAGTTATTTGGTCATAACAAAAAGCACTTTGCATGGCGGAAGAAGAACACCGCATTCCAAGAAAAACACCAGCTACCTACTGTCAAATTTGGTGGAGGTTCCATCCTGCTGTGGGACTGTGTGGCTAGTTCAGGGACTGGGGCCCTTGTTAAAGTTGAGGGTCAGATGAGTTCAACCCAATATCAACAAATATTCAGGATGATGTTCAAGCATCAGTCACAAAGTTGAAATTATGCAGGGATTGGATACTCCAACAAGACAATGACCCAAAACACAGTTCGAAATCTACAAAGGCATTCATGCAGAGGGAGAAGTACAATGTTCTGGAATGGCCGTCACAGTCCCCTGACTTGAATATCATCGAAAATCTATGAGATGATTTGAAGCAGGCTGTCCATGCTCGGCAGCCATCAGATTTAACTGAACTGGAGAGATTTTGTATGGAAGAATGGTCAAAAATACCTCCATCCAGAATCCAGACACTCATCAAAGGCTATAGGAGGCATCTAGAGACTGTTATATTTGCAAAAGGAGGCTCAACTAAGTATTGATATAATATCTCTGTTGGGGTGCCCAAATTTATGCACCGGTCTAATTTTGTTATGATGCATATTGCATATTTTCTATTAATCCAATAAACCTAATGTAACTGCTAAAATACTACTGTTTCCATAAGGCATGTCATATATTAAAAGGAAGTTGCTACTTTGAAAGCTCAGCCAGTGATAAAGAAAAATCCAAAGAATTAAGAGGGGTTCCCAGACTTTTTCATATGACTGTATGTTTCCATGTGAATGAATTTATAATCTTTTTTTTTTTTATTATTATTATTGTGTGCGTATGTATCTGCTGATGCTACTGGACTCATCATCAGTAACCACCTAAATAATCAGGTTGTGATTCAGAACTAACAATGTTATGAATATATATATATATATTGTAGAAAAGGCGCTATACAGGCGCCCGGCCCGGCACAGAAGGACACAGAGGCACGTATAAAACAAGGACTTTTTATTTTCTTCTTCACCCGTGGGCGCACGTCTTCCCGGTGACCCACAGGCAATACACAGTTCCAAAAGCACTCTTTCCACACAACAACAATCCTTTCTCTTCTCCCACCTTGGCACCACCACTCCTCCCAGGCAACGTTGTCCTCTTCCTCCCGATTCTGGCTCATGAGTGGTGGATGCTGGCCCTTTTTATAGCCCATCCAGAAGTGCTCCAGGTGCTTGATCACCTGTGGCTAATTACACTTCCGGGTGGGGCTGCAGAGTTGTCCAGGTGGGTTCCTGGCCACCCCAGGCTCCCCACAGGGTTGTGGAGAACTCCATCTCCCAGGAAACCCTGATGGAAACTGAGGCACCATCGTCAGCCAGGGAGGCTGCCACGAAGCGTCCCGGGGGAGGTAGTGAGATGTCCATAACTGCTCCCCTGGAACATATACAGAAGGGGTGTCCCGGCCGGGCATGGGACCCGGCCGCCTGTCACAATATGTATGTATATATGTGTATGTATATGTATGTGTGTGTGTGTAATATATATATATATATATATATATATATATATATATATATATATATATATATATATATATATACAGGTGGTGGTCATAAAATTAGAATATCATGACAAAGTTGATTTATTTCAGTAATTCCATTCAAAAAAGTGAAACTTGTATATTAGATTCATTCATTACACACAAACTGATGTATTTCAAATGTTTATTTCTTTTAATGTTGATGATTATAACTGACAGCTAATGAAAGTCCCAAATTCAGTATCTCGGAAAATTAAAATATTGTGAAAAGGTTCAATATTGAAGACACCTGGTGCCACACTGTAATCAGCTAATTAACTCAAAACACCGGCAAAAGCCTTTAAATGGTCTCTCAGTCTAGTTCTGTAGGCTACACAATCATGGGGAAGACTGCTGATTTGACAGTTGTCCAAAAGACGACCATTGACACCTTGCACAAGGAGGGCAAGACACAAAAGGTCATTGCTATAGAGGTTGGCTGTTCACAGAGCTCTGTGTCCAAGCACATTAATAGAGAGGCGAAGGGAAGGACAAGATGTGGTAGAAAAAAGTGTACAAGCAATAGGGATAACCGCACCCTGGAGAGGATTGTGAAACAAAACCTATTCAAAAATGTGGTGGACATTCACAAAGAGTGGACTGCAGCTGGAGTCAGTGCTTCAAGAACCACCACGCACAGACGTATGCAAGGCATGGGTTTCAGCTGTCGCATTCCTTGTGTCAAGCCACTCTTGAACAAGAGACAGCGTCAGAAGCGTCTCGCCTGGGCTAAAGACAAAAAGGACTGGACTGCTACTGAGTGGTACAAAGTTATGTTCTCTGATGAAAGTAAATTTGCATTTCCTTTGGAAATCAATGTCCCAGAGTCTGGAGGAAGAGAGGACCGGCACAGAATCCACGTTGCGTGAGGTCCAGTGTAAAGTTTCCACAGTCAGTGATGGTTTGGGGTGCCATGTCATCTGCTGGTGTTGGTCCATTGTGTTTTCTGAGGTCCAAGGTCAACGCAGCTGTCTACCAGGAAGTTTTAGAGCACTTCATGCTTCCTGCTGCTGACGAACTTTAGTGGAGATGCAGATTTCATTTTCCAACAGGACCTGGCACCTGCACACAGTGCCAGGGCTACCAGTACCTGGTTTAAGGACCATGGTATCCTTGTTCTTGATTGGCCAGCAAACTCGCCTGACCTTAACGGGTATTGTGAAGAGGAAGATGCAGTACGCCAGACCCAACAATTCAGAAGAGCTGAAGGCCACTATCAGAGCAACATGGGCTCTCATAACACCTGAGCAGTGCCACAGACTGATCGACTCTATGCCATGCTGCATTGCTGCAATAATTCAGGCCAAAGGAGCCCCAACTAAATACTGAGTGCTGTACATGCTCATACTTTTCTTGTTCATACCTTTCAGTTGGCCAACATTTCTAAAAATCCTTTTTTTGCATTGGTCTTAATTGATATTCTAATTTTCTGAGATACTGAATTTGGGACTTTCATTAGTTGTCAGTTGTAATCATCAACATTAAAAGAAATAAACAATTGAAATACATCAGTCTGTGTGTAATGAATGAATCTAATATACAAGTTTCACTTTTTGAATGGAATTGCTGAAATAAATCAACTTTGTCATGATATTCTAATTTTATGACCAGCACCTGTATGTGTGTGTGTGTGTATATATATATATATATATAATATATATATATATATATATATATATATATATATATATATATATATATATATATATATATATATATGTATATATATATATAATATACACACACACACACAGTACACCCCCAAAATTTGTGGGGGTTACGTTTCTAGAGCACTCGCGAATTGCGAAATACCACGAATTTTGGATGTGGTTAAAAACAATGCCTATTTATATAGTTTAAACCCTAAATATGCCCCCAAAACATTTTAATTTAATTTCAAACTCGGCTTAATACATTACCTAAAAAAGAATGTAAAGGTAAACCTGTATGCTGTACTGCTATGTCTCCCGCCGTGCTAGAATGTAAAATACCGATGTTACCGCTATATGTACTGTAGTTCATGCAAGCGCATTTCCATTGCCAGAAGGCGCAAGGCATTTCGACGGCATCTTGGGGCTTTAACCCTTAAACTGCCACATACTTGGGGGTTAAATCATCCCTGGACACCAAATATTTTTTTGTTGCACTTTTTAAGTAAATGTCAAAATTCACAAAGAAAAAGTGAAATTTTAATATAACACTTTTTTTTTCCATGCAAAGAGCATCACAATTACTGCAACACGGATCATTTTACACACTGCTAATGAACTGTAAAAACTATTTTAAGAACTAATGGAACAATATGTACAAAGTGCAACTGACGCCATGGATGAAATCACCAAGCCAACTGCGCTTGAACTGGCAGCACGCAAACGCACAGAGGTAAACGCTGACGCTGTCTCAATCCCAGAGACAGTGAGTATGAAGTGTGTCACGCTTGGGTCACAGAATTGCACAGAAACACGAGATTGTAGAGACAGGAACTTTATTCAAACACTTCAAACAAACAAACAGACAAACATGTCTCTTTCAGAAGTAAAATGAGCTCAGTATGCAGTTAGTTATCGGTTAAAGAATAGACAAACATCATAGGGGAGCACAACCCCCAACAGGAGCAGAGGATGTCTTGGGGAGGAGAGAGAGAAACAAAGCAATCAGCCAAAAGTGCTGTTCAGGTTTTTAAGTAAATGTAGTGTCGTGCGAGAAGCATATCACGTGACAGAGCAGCCACAAATAAGCCGAGAAGACGGCGATTTATTTATTTTTATACTGGATAGTCCAGGGACGCACCCAGCCTTGACCTGACCCACGTGCACGCACTCACAAACAGAGACCAAAACAAAGCAATCTGGTAATCAAACAGCAAATAAAGAATGTAATGAAAATAAATGAAAACAACGATACCACCCCTGTTCCCTTTACTGCGATTACACATTAAATACAACAAAGCACCAACAAAACACACACAGTAAATCATGAAAAACGTTCATGCAAAATGGCAGCGGATGAAATGTAATGATGAAAATAGATAGTCCAGAGATCTGCACGTTGAATGGGAATGTAAAGATAGTCCTACCACTAGTTCCTTTCTTTGCAGGATGGCCATGAATCCACTTACAATCCTCATATACACAGACTGACGCCAAACATGAAACGATCCAGGACAAAAACAAAGAAGTACAGGTAACCCAACAGAAGGCAGGCAAAGAGACAGGAACTTGAAACACAAATTACAAAAACTTTTTTTTTTTTTTTTTTTGCTTGTGGTCACCGACCCCCTTTGTAAAAGCCACGCTGACATCCTTTGACCCCAGTAGCCCCAGCACCCTCAGCAGAAGACAATCAGTGCCACTGCAGGGACTGCTGGGAGTCACAGTTTCAAATTCTATTGGCTACTTTCACCATCCCAAGCCGCATTTCCTCTGCAGTTGCTTCCTGTTCTCTCTACAGTACAGTATTGCCACGAAAAAAGCCATAAAAATTGCGGAGGATATTTGCGGTTTCCGCCAATAATTATTAAATAGGTTCTAAGGAAAAATCCGCAAATCACTGAGGCCGTGAACTCTGAACTGTGACTTCGCAGGGGTCTACTGTATTGTGGCAGGCGGCTGGGGATCAGACCCAGCCGGGGCGCCTGGAAGGACCGGTAGGTGGACTATACATCCCCTGGGCCACAAGGGGGCAACCACCCTGGTTAGTGTGGGGACCACGGGAACAGAGCATGGAGGCTCAAACCCACTGGGGCCTGTGGCCACCGCCAGGGGGCGCCCCGAGTTTCATAGAGCCCGGGATGTCGGCACTTTTGCCACACCTGGGAGTACTGGTAGAGGACCTTCCAGGGATGCCCGGAGTGCTTCCTGGTGCTCATGCGGCACTTCCGCAGGAAGCACCTGGAGCACATCCGGGTGAATGTAAAAGGAGCTGCCTCCCTCTAGTTGACAGCTGGAGTCGGGAGGAAGCGGACAGAGCTCAGTGGAGAGGAGTGGAGGTGCTGAAGGACCATTGGAGGGCCCATAAAGAGGGTGTTTGGTGTAGGGACACTGTATGTTGTGTGGACAAACTGTAAATAAACTATATATAATATATACACACACATACATTGTTGCAGGCTTTTAAATTACATCATAGCTTCATGTTCAGAAAGTAACACAAACAAAACTTTGTCGTGAAATGCGATTTTACATAGGTTGTAACAATGAGTAGCCTCAGATTTGCATTGAAAAGCACATTTTTTTAAAAACAGGATCCTGCTCCAACTATATTTCATTGCTTCAAGATGACATTGCTCCTGTGACAGCCATTAAAATATTGGATGTACTTATTGTGTCTCTGTAACAAGAAAGTAGAATATACTCTGCTCTGTTACTCAGTTTTTAAATATGAATCTTTATTAGTTCAGATAAGCTATTTTTTTACTTGAAAATTTCTATTTGTGTTTGTTTATTGGTATTCTTATGTGTTATTAGTTATTTTTCTATTTCATGTAATTGGTATTTATTTTAATGTTGAAAAATAATTGATAAAGATCAATTTTCTTTGTGTGTTTTTTTTTTACATCAGTTAGCACTTTTGAAAATCACAGAACAATGAAAAAATATGTTAAAAAGTCCTTACTGGGTGCATATAAGTCATTCGAATTGCAGTTAAAAGTGACTTGGTTCCAATTTTTGGCTCATATCATATTTTTGTTTTAAGGTTCAAATTAATTTTGAAAGCAATTCAAATATAACTGTGTACTGATATCTGTCCTGAATCTTCAAAATGAATTAATCAGATAGATGCGACCTAATGGACAATCATGAATACTAGTTGCATGCCGACTGCTGACTTCAAATTTTTTTTACAATGCAAGGTGTTTTCAAATTTGTAAGGTCAAGATGGCAAAAATTCATTGAGGGAAGTCATCACTCCCGAATCTGTATGGCAAAGCTGTGGACATAACAGATGGGTGAATGTATTAAAGAAAACACATAGCAATTAGCCAGTACTGTCAGACTTTCTTTTTTTTGAATTTCACATGCAATTCAATCACAGCAATATAAACATAACTGCTACAGGCGTAGCTCTAAGTATGCACAATTTCCACAGAATTCAGAATTGACTATTATTATTATTATTATTATTATTATTGTAATTGCGAATATTAGTTCTGTTGAATAACACCAAAGTGAAATATGCTTTTTTGTGGCCAAGTGTGTATTCTGTATACACACAATATAGAAGAAACTCCATTTAGCAGTTTCCTAGCATTTGAAACATATTGTTTTTATTTATTGTGTACAATAAAGGTACAGGGTACTTATTTAAAAATATTTGACAGGGGTGGGGGTTGATTTGTTTTCAATCTTATTTTTGTAAAAATGGATTTATTTGTATGGAATATTGTGTGATTTCAATAAAATAAAATAAATACATAAAAATATGTGTGTGCTTTTTGTAATACATTAAATACAATAACTTTATACTCAACTGAAAAATCTTTTTTTTTTCTAAACAAATGTTAATTCTGAAAAATCACCACTCTCCATTCAAAAGTGTTACATTTAGGAACATGTTAAACATGGGAGGGACTATTAAATTTTGGTTCTGCTGTATTTGCCTAACCTCATGTAATCACAAAATTAAATGAAATCAAAATATAATATTATCTTTTAATATATGCTAGTCATTCCTTTTTACTGTGCTCTCATCAAATTATGCATGCAATATCAACCTCCAGTCAATAAATGTCATCAAAATTTTCCAGCAAGAGAACAACTATGCAGAACTTTTTTAGGGTGCCAGGAGCGAATATGTATAGTTTAATCCATTCGTTACATTCACAGATGGTGATGAACAACAGAGGATAATGTTTGCATTGTTTTAATGCAAAGCCAATTTGAGAGTTGCTTATACTTTAAATTAAATCAGCCTTTAAAGTGTATTATAAGCCTAGAGGTGCAGTCCTTGTATAACCTTGTTTATCGTTTTAATTTTTTTGCCTCGTTTGTGCCACCTATGGCCTAATAATGCTATCTGTAGCTGCTGAAATATATAAGGTGTCATCAGGCACGGGTAAGACGCGTGTCAAAAGAATTCTCAGAGTCCAAGAGTTCGTTTTAAAGGTATTTAGTGAAAGGTAAAAGCAAATAATCCACACAAGAATAAAAGAAAAAATAGTTAAACATGTAGAATAAAAGGCAAAAAAAAAGGAAAAATGTATCTTCTTTAAACTTAGCTTTTCTTGAAAGGCTTTAGTAATTTCTATACTTAAAAGTTCTTAATTTCTTCTTCTGTACGCCTTAGCATACGGTGTGGTACTTAAGTTTTCTTTACTTGTTATTTCTCACATTCAAAAGGCTCGTAAGCCAGTTGGCACAAAGGCAAGTGCCCAGGCATGGTCACGTGCGATCACGGTTAAAAACCATATGCCTATTACACCTTATACAAGGCAAGTCTCTCACTAACTAACTGAAGAATAATGTTTACTCCAAGCTGTTAGAAATGGTAAGAATATACCAGTACGATTCTATTTAGGGGGGTTATAAGAACCTCCCATTATTTATGCATTGTCATCTAAGAAATATTCATGAATCTTATAGAACAAGGAAAATGGCTCTTACACTATGAATATTGTTGTTATTGTTTATTATTTATATTGTAGCTATTCTATCCTTCCCAGCCCACCCCTCCCTATTTGATGAGTCAACGTACATGTCTACAGTGATTATGTTTGAGTTAATATAAATGTGATGTATGATGAACTAGCGTTCAATGAATTGTTGGTTCCTGCCTTTCACTCATTATGTCTTGAAATGGCTCAGGAGCTCCCTCACTCTTAAAATAGAATTGGTAGATTCAGAAAATGGATTAAAGGTTGTTTTCTTCATTGTTCTTCTGATTTCAGTTTTTTTTTTTTTTTTCTGGCATAGTATTTTATTTTTCTCTGGCAAATATTTTATTTCTGCAGTTTCTAAGTGTTATTGTATTTGATATTGTCTTGGAAATTACCACTATGTTAGTTCTGTTAATCATCTGTTCATGACTGATTTAATGTTTTTTTACATTTTGACTTATCTATTTTTCTTTACATTTTTGTATTATGTATCTTGCATTCATGTGATGCTTCATATTTTTTGTTCTGCTTGAGTTTGAAATTTCTTGTTGTACTTCATTCCTTTTATGGAACAACTGAACACTAAACTGTGGTTTAAGGAGATCTCTTCACCTTCGCAAAAGCTGTATTTCCTTCCATCACTATGTTTAATCATTCACTATGTTTAATCAATAAATAACATACCTGTCATGTTCCAGTACCTCAATATTCAAGTAAATATTTATTTTTACGTATTTTACAGATATGTAGGTTTCATTTCTATTTCTATCACTGATTATGTGGTATTCTTTATTGTTTCTTATTTTCCTGTGTTTTAGTCACTAGTATGGCTTCCTCAGGCACAACATTCAACAAATTGGCTCCAACTCAGTCTACTGTCATACCAGCTCCACAACCCAGCTTGGCTACTGTCACAGGGCAGACGACACAACCACAGCCGGCACAACAGCAAGCTCCACCTCCGGGACCACCTCCAAGTCAGCAACAGGCACCACCACCACCACAACTCCCATCTGTTCCAAATCAGCAACAAGCCCCTCAAGGCCAGCCAAGCTTGGTATATAACTGTCATAGGCTTTCTATTTATATATCTTTAATTGGTTTTCAGGAACAAATAGGTGTTGATATTTTGATTCTTTTACAGCCAAATGTATCTGTTTCCACTTCTACTACAAACCCCATGGGACAGCCAACTCTGGCAGGAGCTCAGCAGGCTGGGGCAAACAAGGTTCTAGCTTGGAGTGGTGTTCTTGAGTGGCAAGAGGTGAGCAAAGCCAAGATTTAAAAATTGTCATAAGTAATGTTATGCTTATGTAAAAGATAATATTAGTCTAGGTTTCTTATTGTTCATTGTGATATTTTGCAGCTATTAAGATACATTTCAACTGAGAATACTTGAAGTTCCTGTGTTTTGATGCTGGGGTTTGTGCACACTCATGTAACCTAATTAAAATCTAGCATTAGTTAATTGGGCAAGTAGAAGCTTATAACCAAGACTATCATAGACACTGACTAGATAAACATATATAATATTTTGTATATGTTAATTTTCCTATTATAGTCTGTTCATTATGTTTTACTGTAACTGATCTGCACTGCTTTTGTTTACAGAAGCCAAAACCAGCCCCTGTCGATACCAACAATAAGTTGACACGTTCACTACCTTGTCAGGTCTATGTTAACCAAGGGGAGAATCTGTGAG
Source organism: Erpetoichthys calabaricus (assembly GCF_900747795.2). Taxonomy (NCBI): domain Eukaryota; kingdom Metazoa; phylum Chordata; class Cladistia; order Polypteriformes; family Polypteridae; genus Erpetoichthys; species Erpetoichthys calabaricus. The sequence goes on from NC_041404.2 coordinate 92,515,929, forward strand.
TTTCTTTAATTTTTTTTTTGTTTCTGTAAATCACTCTGTTACATTTTAATGCATGAAGAACCTTCTGTCCGGCAACATTATAAATACATCTTCAGCCATTTATTTTTTATTCTTGTTGTTTTTTTTACTAGTCAGGTTTGCTAGTAACTGGAGCTTGTCCCAGTATTAGACACAAAGGCCATAAGTGAGGGCCATAAATGTTTGAAATATATATAATATCATTAAAACTTTCCATAAAAGAAGTTGTCTATGAAACAAAAATAACTCTTATTGATTTTTTCAGTCTTAGAGTTCTGAGTTCCAGAGTTCTCCAGATTTTAGTTTTGTTTTGCTATAATATGTTTTTTCCAATACAATATTATTTTCCGATTGACATTTTTTTCTGCTATGTTCTGACAACGTCATATTCTGTTTTTCTTGTAGCAAAGCTGACCAGTGGCCACAAAAACTTATTATGCAGCTAATTCCACAGCAGCTTTTGGTGAGTTTGGTGACCAGGTCATTTTAGTGTGTGATGCAGGCTGTGGGAAACTGTTGCATAAATATATATTACATTGTATTTATATATACTTTTAAATATTGTTGTCTACAGTTTGTAAATGCTGAATGGTTATATACTTTTTTCTGTTTTGTAAATGTAAATCCATGTAAGAGCTTTGGGCTTGTCTTCAGGAAATTGAATTGAATTGTCCAGTAAGGACAATATTAAATAATAGATAAAGCACTGGGATTTAATCATAAATCAACAGTGACTGACTATATTGTTTTAGAGATGAGTCAGCATTTTATTGGTACATATATTGGTGTGGTTTTCACTAATGAATGTCAGATTATTAAACAAAATGTGTTTGTATTCAGACAACACTTGGACCTCTCTTTCGCAACTCCAGAATGGTACAATTTCAGTTCACCAACAAAGACTTGGAATCCCTGAAAGGACTCTATCGTATTATGGGAAATGGCTTTGTGAGTAATGTTAAACTTGCCTAATCTCTCTTTAAAAGAAATTATTTTGTGACTAATCATTCCATTTATACTGTTTTTACTGTTTCATTTCTGGATTGATGATAAATTCTAAACTTTAAATGTTTATTTTTTATAGTGATGAAATTTGAAAGTGGCACTGTAAAAAAATCTCACACTTTTCCAGTGTAGTACTGAGGTCCTGTCACCCATTGCACGGCTGCACTTGGGTCCCAAACTGGGTGGTTCATCGTGTGATGGGTGTGGCAACATGCTGTAAAAAAAATCAGCACATGCTCCCAACCTCTCCTCTCCCTCTCTCTCTCTCTCTCTCTCTCTCTCTCTCTCTCTCTCTCTCTCTCTTTAAGAAAGAAATGCTATTTTTCACAGGACAGTATTGATCTTAGTCAAACTAAAAAAAATAGTGTCATGATAAATGAGAAATCCTAACTTGTGAAAGGGATAGAAAATGTGTGACTTTTAAAACTTGTAGCATTGTTTCTTTTTAGTGAAGTTACAGTTATGGCAAGATAAATAATTGTCTATGGCTTATGTAAGTATAGTAGACAAGCAAATACAAGCCGGGATGCATTTTTGAGAGTTCTGGCTGCATTTACTGTATTACAGGAGAAAAAACATTCATTCCTAATATGTTAACATAATAATGAATAACAGCATTGTAGTAACATTGTAATCTGTTATTGCATTCCTACATTTATACTTCCATTATCTGAACTATATGTATATGTGTGTGTGTGACACACACTAGGAGGCTCTGTGCCCTGCTCGCTTTGCTCACCAACCCCCGGGTTTGGTTAACCGGAAATACAGTTTAAAGGGATTATTTTCATTTCATTTCATTCTCAGTCATTTTTTATTTCTTGATACTTGCCAGTAATAAAGCTGTAGTGAATGAGTTATTCCCCCTCCCCAGGGGGCGCACTTTAAGCCAGCTGCCTCTTGTGCCGTGCTGCATGATCTGCATGTCGCGAATCATGTCGGATCATTTAAAAGCCTGTACAGCAGCTGTCCTTTGTGCTGCATGTCACGCTTCGCGTTGATCATTTAAAAGCCTGTACAGCAGCTGTACTTTAAGCTAGCTGCCTCTTGTGCCCTGCTGAGTGATCTGTATGTTGCGCTGCGCGTCAATCATTTAAAGCCTGTACAGCAGCTGTCCTTTGTGCTGTGTGATCTGCATTTCATGCAACGCGTCGATCATTTAAAAGCCTGTACAGCAGCTGTTCTTTGTGCTGCGTGATCTGCATGTCACACTGCTCATCAATCATTAAAAGCCTATACAGCAGCTGTCCTTTGTGCTGCGTGATCTGCATGTTGCGCTGCGTGTCGATCATTTAAAAGCCTGTACAGCAGCTGTCCTTTGTACTGTGTGATCTGCATGTCGCGCTGCGCATTGTTCATTTAAAAGCCTCTATAGCAGCTGTCCTTTGTGCTGCGTGATCTGCATGTCGCAATGTGCATCGATCCCATTGTTTGTAAGTAGGGTGTGGTGTGAAAAAGTCACCGTCTCACAGGTCTTGCTTCCTAAGGTTGTGATGTCTAGTCTTGCGTGATGTGAAAGTGTCTCTCCGAGATGATCACGTCTCGCGTGATGTGAAAGTGTCTCTCCGAGATGATCACGTCTCGCGTGATGTGAAAGTGTCTCTCCGAGATGATCACGTCTCGCGTGATGTGAAAGTGTCTTTCCGAGATGATCACGTCTCGCGTGATGTGAAAGTGTCTCTCTGAGATGATCACATCTCGCGTGATGTGAAAGTGTCTCTCCGAAATGATCACGTCTCGCGTGACGTGAAAGTGTCTCTCCGATAGTGCTGAGTGGTATACCGGTTCATACGAAAAACCGTTTTTTATTTTTGTTATGATATGGATTTTTCTTATACTGCAACATTGGTTTAAATAGCCTAAACAACGTTCAGAATGTGGTGCACCCGGAAACTGTTTAAGGAGGGACCTTTTTCACTGCTGCACCGCTAAACACGCATACAACGGAGTACATGCATTAGTGGAGGTATTGAACAGTGAAAATGGACAAAGAACATTCTGAAACTGAAGCTGTAGCAGTCAATAAAGTTGAGCATGATGACACAGAAGAACTTTTGCCGAAAAAAGGAGCCGGGTCTGTTGTCTGGAGATACTTTGGTTTTAAAAGGTCCGATGTGGACCATTATGTTCAAATGTGTGAATACTGTTTCTGTACTATTAGATAATACTGCAAGCCAAGTTGTACTTGTTTTATTTTATTTTTTTTCAATACTGTGTAATGTACCTGAGTACTGTGTAATAGTGTGACGACATGTTGAATTTATTCTCTACATTTCTACTTTATTCTCGCCGTTTATGTCGAGATTAAAGTTGACATGTTGACTTTATTCTCGTAACTTGTCATTAAAGTAGAACATCGTAAACTAAACTTCATCTTAAAGTGAATATTTAATTTACTAGATTTTCTCAAACCCCGTCATAAGTTATGTAGCACATTAAATGCTTTATGTTAAGTATTCCCGGAGCCATGTTAATCGCTACGTGCTTCTTAAACTGACTTCCTCTTGCTCTAAGAGGAGGCACAGGCAGCGATCAACACACAGAATACATTAATTTCATGATATTCGTGCTCTCTGAACATTTAGAATGCTAAGATAAATACTTGATATCATTTTCATGCCACCCTTCCTCCCAGTTCAGCTCAGCGTCTGGGCTCTCCCATAGTCCTTTTATACTCTCCGACCTGGAAGTGGCTCCAGCCCAGCAGTCCATGAGTCCTTATCACTTCCGGGTCAGATTAAAAGTCCTTTTCTTCAACCCGGAAACACGTCATTCCTTCTGGTCATATGATCATGACGTGCTTCCGGGTTATAGGGCAGGCATAAGTCCTTGAGCCTCCCTGCAGCGTCCTCTGGTGGGCCCCACGGTGTCCAGTAGGGTTGGGAATAAAAAGTCCACTGTCCATAATTCCCTGCTGGTCTTTGGGGCACTCCCATGCTACAGGGAGGGTTCCATCTAGTGGCCTGGGGGTGCTGGCCAGGATAGACAGCCAGCCGTCTCCCACAGTATTCCCCCGCCAGCGAAGAATTGAACTTCAGAGCGACCAGTCCCGAGAGGAACGTCTTCCTCCAAGAGGATCCATGGCCCAGGTTTGGGCTGCGTTGTCTAGACTCCCCGGAGAACCCAGGCGGAACGTTGTATCTCCAACTTCTTCGATCCCCTGTCCTCCGAGGACAACTTCGCCATAGATGTCCCGGGCTGTAGCATTCATAACACCGCCGTGGTCCCCTTGGTCCTCTTCCCCTGCGAGACTGGAAGCACCTCTGTGTTTCCGTCTCCATCACACTCTCCAGTGTGGAGGATTTATTGGCCGCTCTTATGCTCCATATCCCTTTTTCCAACTTGTCAGGAGACCTGCGTTTTACCAACATGCTGGAATTCTAGGATAATAAAAGGATATGCTCAAAATGGAACATTTGATATTATTTATTTTGACACAGAGGTTGTGCATCAAACTAAAAGAAGTGGGAGTTCAGGATGTTGTTTGTAGAAGAGCAGAGTGTAATAGTGTGAGGAACCCTATCAGAATTGGCTACTGTTCCACAGGGGTCAGTGCTAGGGCCTCTAATGTTTTCAATATATATACAGTACTGTGCAAAAGGTTTAGGCAGGTGTGAAAAAATGCAGTAAACAAAGAATGCTTTCAAAAATGGAAGTGTTAATCATTTATTTTCATCAATCAACAAAATGCAGTGAATGAACAAAAGAGAAATCTAAATCAAATCAATATTTGGTGTGACCACCCTTTGCCTTCAAAACAGCATCAATTCTTCTAGGTATATACTTGCACACAGTTTTTGAAGGAACTCGGCTGGTAGGTGGTTCCAAACATCTTGGAGAACTAACCACAGATCTTCTGTGGATGTAGGCTTCCTCACATCCTTCTGTCTCATCATGTAATCCCAGACACACTCGATGATGTTGAGATCAGGGCTCTGTGGGGGCCATACCATCACTTCCAGGACTTCTTGTTCTTTGTTACGCTGAATATAGTTCTTAACACTAGAATTACCAGAGTCTCCGAAAAAAACTCGTATATCCGGCCCACCTTAAATCGCTTCTTAAATTCGTTCACACCTTCTTTTTTTCTTTTTAATCTCAAACGGACATAAAATTTATAAATTGGTATGCACCATCAGTTAATGAGATCGTTATATTTTCATGTGGGATGCTCCTTTTAAAATATTTTTTTAACAATTGAGACTGCAACTAACATGAACAACTGTCCTTATAACTTATTTTTTCAAGATCCATAACACACTCACAGACAGAGCACTGCGTAATAGAGAGACAGACAGGCAGAGATATACAAATAAACAGGGAAGGCCCATGTACTGAAAGAAAGAAAAGATCAACATGTGCGTTGTTTCTGCTGCACTGAATAAGCTCACACGCTCTAACATCACCCCGATCTGACTCTCTAAGTAACAGCATAATGTCTTTCATCTGCTGCACTAAGTTTCCTTGGCCGACCACTGCGTGTACGATCCTCAATGTTGCCCATTTCTTTGTGCTTCTTCAAATGAGCTTGAACAGCACATCTTGAAACCCCAGTCTGCTTTGAAATCTTTGTCTGGGAGAGACCATGCTGATGCAGTATAACTGCCTTGTGTCTTGTTGCTGTGCTCAATCTTGCCATGACATGAAACTGTCTTCCACAACCTCACCTTGGTAGCAGAGTTTGGCTGTTCCTCACCCAGTTTTAAGCCTCCTACACAGCTGTTTCTGTTTCAGTTAATGACTGTGTTTCAACCTACGTGTGACATCGATGATCATTAGCACCTGTTTGGTATGATTGGTTGATCATACACCTGACTATAATCCTACAAAATCCCTGACTTTGTGCAAGTGTACCTATAAGAATTGATGCTGGTTTGAAGGCAAAAGGTAGTAACACCAAATATTGATTTGATTTAGATTTTTCTTTTGTTTGCTCACTTTGCATTTTGTCAATTGATAACAATAACAATCATTATTTATATTTCTGAAAGCATTCTTTGTTTACAGCATTTTTTCACACCTGCGTAAAACTTTTGCATAGTACTGTATGTGTATATATACTGTATATGTATGTGTATATATATATATATATATATATATATATATATATATATATATATATATAATGTGTGTGTGTGTGTATACAGTAATCCCTCCTTCATCGCGGGGGTTGCGTTCCAGAGCCACCTGCGAAATAAGAAAATCCGCGAAGTAGAAACCATATGTTTATATGGTTATTTTTATATTGTCATGCTTGGGTCACAGATTTGCGCAGAAACACAGGAGGTTGTAGAGAGACAGGAACATTATTCAAACACTGCAAACAAACATTTGTCTCTTTTTCAAAAGTTTAAACTGTGCTCCATGACAAGACAGAGATGACAGTTCCGTCTCACAATTAAAAGAATGCAAACATATCTTCCTCTTCAAAGGAGTGCCCGTCAGAAGCAGATAATGTCAGAGAGATAGAGAAAAGCAAACAAATCAATAGGACTGTTTGGCTTTTAAGTATGCGAAGCACCGCGGCACAAAGCTGTTGAAGGCGGCAGCTCACACCCCCTCCGTCAGGAGCAGAGAAAAAGAGAGAGATAGAGAGAGACAGAGAAAAACAAACAATAGAAAATCAATACGTGCCCTTCGTGCTTTTAAGTATGCGAAGCACCGTGCAGCATGTCGCTTCACGAAGCAGCTGCACAGAAGGTAGCAACGTGAAGATAATCTTTCAGCATTTTTAGACGAGCGTCCGTATCGTCTAGGTGTGCGAACAGCCCCCCTGCTCAATCCCCCTACGTCAGGATCAGAGAAAGTCAGCGCAAGAGAGAGAGAGAGAAAAGTAAGTTGGGTAGCTTCTCAGCCATCTGCCAATAGCGTCCCTTGTATGAAATCAACTGGGCAAACCAACTGAGGAAGCATGTACAAGAAATTAAAAGACCCATTGTCCGCAGAAATCCGCGAACCAGCAAAAAATCCACGATATATATTTAAATATGCTTACATATTAAATCCGCGATAGAGTGAAGCCGCGAAAGGCGAAGCGCGATACAGCGACGGATTACTGTGTATATATATGTATGTATGTATATATATATATATATATATATATATATATATATATATATATATATATATATATATATATATATATATATATGTATACACTTAAGATGACAGGATGTACAAACTATATTGCGTTTCACTGCAACTGCCACCCCCGTGCACCTGTTTCACAACGACAACCAGGCAACCAGCCCGCCGAGCATTCCTGCTGGCTGTTAAGCCGCCCCCCGTGCTGCTGCAAACTGAAAACAGGCGTCCACAGCAGGCAGCAACAGACGTTTTATTTTGATTAATGTTTGAAACCACTGCTTTGTACGAGTTTTTTGGAAAAAATATTAGCCCTCAAAGAGTTGCTACTGAACATAGACTGTTTATGCTACTCCCTGATAAGAGAAAATGTTACTGCTGGTATCTGTTCAGATAAAAAAGAAAACAGATTTAGAAATATAAATGTAATGAATTATTATTATTATTATTAAATGTTAACTTGCTGTTGCTCAGAAGATGCCTGTTATAATGTTATGATCGTGGCTCGGGACTCCGAGGGTAACTTGTTTTTCTTTAACAAACTAGATAAAACATTAATGCCTTGGTAGTGGCAAATAGCTTTGATTTTATATTTGATTTGATTACATTAATGTTTATGTTGAGATTTACAAGAAATATTATAACTGCTACTATGTAAAGGGAATACTGCTGTTAAAAAGCACCTTATTTGTTTAAAGTGCTTGCAAACCAAATACACGCAGTACACTATTTTTGAGTTCATTATTGAATTTTGCACATAACAATGTGATTGTTGTTGTTGTCAGTGATTAATCACAGACAATCATACGATTAATCGTTTAATAAATTTAGTCGTTGTCCAGCACTAGTATGGACATAAGTAAAAAATGTATTTTTATACTAATTTTTTTTTTATTTCTGCTTACTGCCTTTTGATTTAAGTTTTCTTAGTTTGAATGTATGACTGATGTGTTCATTTTTACTCTGTGATTGCTCCTGGAAATTCTTTCAGTTGTAAGTACTTCTGGGATTTTCCTCATTTATATTCACATTATCTCCATTGTGCTTGGTGTATAGTTGATTCTGAGGGATATTTCCAAGTCATATTAAAATATTTAAATCTTTAAAAACAGTTATAATGAAGGAGTGCCAACATGAACCTAGAAAATATTGTTAAATGTGAGACGACTGACAGTTTAGTATCTTTTACACTAACTGGAGATGTATGAGAATGAACTGAAGAAAACTATCTCTGGCAGTTAGTTGATAACCAGTTGTTGGCATTGGTTTGATGTTAAATCAACCTTACCAGAGATTATAAGAGCGGGTCTGATTGAAAGTAAGTGTAATATTTCATATGTATGTGACATATGATATATTTACAAATTCAATTTCAAAGAACTTCCAAGGGTATGATTTCCCTTCACTTTTAGAAAAGAAAAAAAATCTGATGCAGTGTTTTAATATAGTACAGTATATCAAATAAGATGGCTGAACAACATCCCCATCTTCTGGACATTTTCATGTATTACAAAAAATAATGCACAGAAACTGAATGCACAACATACAATATAAATTCCATTTCAGTAAACCTCCAATAGCATGGCTGTCTTTCAGGGAAAAAAAAAAAAAATTTCCAGTTAGTTTCTTTAACACCTTACTTTTCACTTTATAGGGAAAAACTTTATTTTCTTTTTATGAAAATAAAAATTAGTATTCAGAGTGAAAGAAAAAATAAAGCCAATTAAACAGGATTAGAACAAATTCAAGTAAGTCATTTGAAATCCATTCTTCAGTTCAAGTATGATTAAGCAGAATGTGTATAATGCCTAGCTATACTTCATTAGCTGTCTATTTTTGTAAATGTTATTTTTCAGTCAGTAATGACTTCAATATTTTCTTACACTTTTCATTATCTAATTCACAAAGGATTATTAAGTATTTCGTATTTCCTAGTTGCTTATTTTGCCTTCACCACATGAGGTAATATGTGTCTGCAAGGATGCTGGTTAAGTATGGTGGGAAAATATTCAATAGTGTGGTGGTCCAGGTTGGCTGCTTTTACCACACCGCCTTTAAACCACAGACTGTCGATGGTCATGTACTGAGATGAGCTAGGCAATGATGGCACATAACACAGCAAAAGTAAGTTACAACAAAGTTCTTAGTGCTTTTATTCATTAGTGTTTCACAAGAACAAAGTAATTTGCTGCTTCTTTTAAATAAATAAATACTTACTTATAAATATTCACTATAAAATCAGTGCAATGCAGGGTGTTGAAAGCAATAAATACATAAGTCCTTTTATGAACATTGTAGAACAGAACCATGCAGACATTGGAATCCTTTATCACTGACATACACTCTCCAAGCCCTGTGCGTCATTCTCTTTTTGTCCTCCCCAGTTCAACCTGTTGATCTTTCAGCCAGTGGAGATGCCAGCACAACGATCCCATCCATTTGCTGTTATTGCGACTGCCTCCCGCGTCATCTGCCGGGATGCTTAGAGCTGAAACTCTGTCTTCCATACTCCCATTACTGACATCTACTGGCTCCCTTGCAGGACAGCAATGGATGCTTCTACTCTTTCAGGCTGTTCAGTGGGGATCACCTCTGGAATGCTGTTCATTTTGCTCCCTTGCAGGCTTACTGCCCACTCTGCCTCCTCTCTCACCTGCCTGATTCTGGATTTCTCTTTTTTTTTCAGTTTTTTTTTCTTCTGTCCCTCATTCAGGTTTTTCTTTATACCTCTGTGGGCATGGTATCCTAATTATGACCTGCAGAAAGTCAATGATGAACTTGAAACCAACAGCATCCTCACATGCAAGTATAATCAGTCCCAGAGCCACATGAACACACACACCCATGGAGCCTGAGCTGTACCAATTTGTTTAAAAACCGGCACAAAGCCACTTACCCTAACGTGCATTAACAGCAGAGAGTGGTTTTCCAACTGGAGAATGCAGCGAAGGTCATTCATTTCCCTCTCTGCAATTACTTGGTTGCTTTTACATTTCATAAGTCTCTTTACCTAATGACTACAGGCCAGTGGCCATTGCATTACATCATAAAGATCTTCAAAAGGGCTATATGAGTCCTTTTGTAAAAGACTGCGTAGGCCCTCTGCAGTTTGCTTATCAGACTAAACTTTGAGTGGGGGATGCAATTATCTGTCTGCACCATAAGGCTTATTCCCATCTGGAGCAGTGCAAGGATTAATTTTTTCTTTTTTTTTAAATTTCTCCAGTTCATTAAAGCTAATCATCCAGTTAATTTCTCTGAAGGGGCAAGTTTAAAGATATAAAGGAAAATGAGATTATGGTGTCCAGAATATTGGACTATATGTCCAGCAGGCACCAATCTGTGAGGCTCAATCACTGTATCTCTGATGTAGAATATCGGCTTGAGCATGGGAAAGGTGCTATATAACTAAATTATAATATTATTATTATTAAACACTGGAGCACCAGAAATAATGGCCCTGTTTACTTTTCTGTTCATCCTGTACACCTCTATCTATAAATTTTAACATCAGGTCAGAAGTATGTCAAAAAAATGCATCTAGGGATCCTTTATACCTTGAGCAGTATGCCTTTATAATGCCTCACCGTGACTGCTTACAAGTGAAAAATAAAGTACAAAAAAGGAGGCTGGAAATAAATCAGTGATACAGTGGTACTTTCTGTTATCAAAACCTTTTTCTCCTCATTGGTATGTTTTTAGGCTTTTATTTTCTCAGAGTGCTACCCCATTACCTTCCACTGTAAACTGTAAACAATGCAGGCAAGATTTTTTTTTTTTAATTTATAGAAAATGCTTAATTGTAGAACACAATTTCATGTGGTAAATGAATATATAGCATGTTTGTGAAGAAATAACTTTGACTTGAAAAATAACTTAGCCTTTAATAATAATAATAATTCTTTGCATTTATATAGCGCTTTTCTCACTACTTAAAGCGCTCGTATCTGATCATGTCTCTCTCCACCAATGCACATTCAATTGTTGCTGTTTCACACTAAAAAAATCCTTTTCATTTTCTCTTTGATTATGTCTCATCAAAACTGGTTTCAGTTTTTGTGCTGGGATGTGTTTTCATGTGCATTCTCATCAAGCAGAAGTATATCAGTCATAAGCATATCACACTTTACTGTTGCATCACAATTTTAACAAGCATATACAATACAGAGGTTCCTGCTTGTGCCTTTGTTTGGTATTGTACTGTATTGCAGTAATTAGTCTGAGCAGATGTGTTAAAAAGAAATTCATTCTACTATATACAGTACACATGACAATAAGCATGTGAACTTGAAGTACAGACATACCATACCAATCTTAATTTAATACCCCAAGGTCAGACAGTGTTCTCCACCACTGGGCAAGTAATATAGTCTAATTTACAGTGGTGTGAAAAACTATTTGCCCCCTTCCTGATTTCTTATTCTTTTGCATGTTTGTCACACAAAATGTTTCTGATCATCAAACACATTTAACCATTAGTCAAATATAACACAAGTAAACACAAAATGCAGTTTGTAAATGGTGGTTTTTATTATTTAGGGAGAAAAAAAAATCCAAACCTACATGGCCCTGTGTGAAAAAGTAATTGCCCCCTGAACCTAATAACTGGTTGGGCCACCCTTAGCAGCAATAACTGCAATCAAGCGTTTGCGATAACTTGCAATGAGTCTTTTACAGCACTCTGGAGGAATTTTGGCCCACTCATCTTTGCAAAATTGTTGTAATTCAGCTTTATTTGAGGGTTTTCTAGCATGAACCGCCTTTTTAAGGTCATGCCATAGCATCTCAATTGGATTCAGGTCAGGACTTTGACTAGGCCACTCCAAAGTCTTCATTTTGTTTTTCTTCAGCCATTCAGAGGTGGATTTGCTGGTGTGTTTTGAGTCATTGTCCTGTTGCAGCACCCAAGATCGCTTCAGCTTGAGTTGACGAACAGATGGCCGGACATTCTCCTTCAGGATTTTTTGGTAGACAGTAGAATTCATGGTTCCATCTATCACAGCAAGCCTTCCAGGTCCTGAAGCAGCAAAACAACCCCAGACCATCACACTACCACCACCATATTTTACTGTTGGTATGATGTTCTTTTTCTGAAATGCTGTGTTCCTCTTACGCCAGATGTAACGGGACTTTTTCACACAGGGCCATGTAGGTTTGGATTTTTTTTCTCCCTAAATAATAAAAACCATCATTTAAAAACTGCATTTTGTGTTTACTTGTGTTATATTTGACTAATGGTTAAATGTGTTTGATGATCAGAAACATTTTGTGTGACAAACATGCAAAAGAATAAGAAATCAGGAAGGGGGCAAATAGTTTTTCACACCACTGTACTTCTTGGTTTACTTTAGTACAATTAAGACATGAATTAACATTATTCTTTCATGGCAGAATATCTTTTCAAAATTATTCGGGTTTTGGTCAATCTTTAACATCAGTCACCACAGTAAAAAGTTAAATGTAGATAAAATCACAATGGAGAAATGAAGAGTAACAGATCATGTGAACCATTTTTATGATGTTCAATATTAAGTACATGCCTCAATGTGTTAATATTGGAATGATTTGTTTTGGCGTTTTTAGCAGTTGTTTTCGGAAAACAGATGAGAAGAGCTTTTAACCATCCCCATGCTTCTTGATGACTGTGCCACTGCTCACACTGCATAGGTCACAAATGCTGCTTTGAGAAACAGTATATTCAAAGATGTGCCACACACACACTATTCTCCAAACCCCATCAAAATTTCGCCTGTCCCTCAGTCTCAAGGACTGTGTCTGTGGGATGTGTTGTGCCAATAATGAAAGAATCAAGTCAGCAACAAAAGAGTGATTGCACCAACAATACAAAAAGTTTTGTTTGAGTAGCATGGAAGAGCTTTATGAACATTATAACAAGTGTGTTAATGTAATGTATTTTGTTTTATGTCTCTCTATTAAAAAGTGCAGAGCTCTGTGAGCATCCTTTGTATGTGTTTTGTCCTGCTTTTGTTTGACTCTGGGCAATATTTGATTTCATTTTGTAAGACTTTCAGAACAAGCTTATAAGCCTCTGAAACAAGCAGCTCGTTGACTGGATTTTTCTTAAACAAGATGTACTATGAATGCAGTAAAACATTATGACACTTTTATTTGTGCAAGTAGGTATGGTGTCAAGGAGAGGAATGAAGAAGGTCAGAGGATATTGGATTTTGCCAAAAGGATGGACATAGCTGTGGTGAATACATATTTTAAGAAGGGGGAGGAACATAGGGTTACGTACAAGAGTGGAGGAAGATGCACACAGGTAGATTACATCCTATGCAGAAGAGTTGATCTGAAGGAGATTGAAGACTGCAAAGTGGTGGCAGGGGTAAGTGTAGTTAAGCAGCATAGGATGGCGGTCTGTAGGATGATGTTGGCGATCAAGAAGAGGAAGAGAGTGAGGGCAGAGTCAAGGATCAAGGATGTTGAAAAAGGAGGACTGCAAGGTTGAGTTTAGGGAGGAGGTGAGACAGGCATTGGGTGGCAGTGAAGAGTTACCAGACAGCTGGGAAACTACAGCAGATGTAGTAAGGGTGACAGCAAGAAGGGTGCTTGGCGTGACATCGGGAAAGAGGAAGGAGGAATAGGAAACCTGGTGGTGGAATGAGGAAATACAGGAGAGTATACAGAGGAAGAGGATGGCAAAGTAGAAGTGGGATAGTCCGAGAGATGCAGAAAGTAGACAAGAGTACAAGGAGATAAGGCACAAGGTGAAGAGAGAGGTGGCGAAGACTAACGAAAAGGCGTATGATGAGTTGTATGAGAGGTTGGACACTAAGAAGGGAGAAAAGGACCTGTACCAATTGGCTAGACAGAGGGACCAAGCTGGGAAAGATGTGCAGCAGGTTAGGGTGATAAAGGATAAAGATGGAAACGTACTCACAAGCAAGGAGAGTGCGTTGAGCAGATGGAAAGAGTACTTTGAGAGGCTGATGAAGAGAATGAGAGATAGAAGAGGTTGGAGGATGTGGAGATAGTGAATCAGGAAGTGCATTGGATTAGCAAGGAGGAAGTAAGGACAGCTATGAAGAGGATGAAAAATGGAAAGGCAGTTGGTCCAGATGACATACCTATGGAAGCATGGAGGTGTTTAGGAGAGATGGCAGTGGAGTTTTTAACCAGATTGTTTAATGGAATCTTGGAAAGTGAGAGGATGCCTGAGGGGTGGAGAAGTGGTGTACTGGTGCTGAGATTGAAGAATAAGGGGGATGTGCAGGACTGCAGTAACTACAGGGGAATAAAATTGATGAGCCACAGCATGAAGTTATGGGAAAGAGTAGTGGAAGCTAGGTTAAGAAGTGAGAAGGTGATTAGTGAACAGCAGTAAGGTTTCATGCCAAGAAAGAGCACCACAGATGCAATGTTTGCTCTGAGGATGTTGATGAAGAAGTTTAGAGAAGGCCAGAAGGAGTTGCATTGCGTCTTTGTGGACCTGGAGAAAGCATATGACAGGGTACCTCGAGAGGAGCTGGGGTATTGTATGAGGAAGTAAGGAGTGGCAGAGAAGTACGTAAGAGTTGTACAGGATATGTATGAGGGAAGTGTGACAGTGGTGAGGTCTGCGGTATGAGTGACGGATGCATTCAAGTTGGTGGTGGGATTACATCAGGGATTGGCTCTGAGCCCTTTCTTATTTGCAATGGTGATGGACAGGTTGACAGACAAGATTAGACAGGAGTCGCCGTGGGCTATGATGTTTGCTGATGACATTGTGATCTGTAGCGATAGTAGGGAGCAGGTTGAGGAGACCCTGGAGAGGTGGAGATATGCTCTAGAGAGGAGAGGAATGAATGTCAGTAGGAACAAGACAGAATACATGTGTGTAAATGAGAGGGAGGTCAGTGGAATGGTGAGGATGCAGGGAGTAGAGTTGGCAAAGGTGGATGAGTTTAAATACTTGGGATCAACAGTGCAGAGTAATGGGGATTGTGGAATGGGTGGAGAAGAGTTTCAGGAGTAATTTGTGACAGACGGGTATCAGCAAGAGTGAAAGGGAAGGTCTACAGGACGGTAGTGAGACCAGCTATGTTATATGGGTTGGAGACGGCGGCACTGACCAGAAAGCAGGAGACAGAGGTGGAGGTAGCAGAGTTAAAGATGCTAAGATTTGCACTGGGTGTGACGAGGATGGATAGGATTAGAAATGAGTACATTAGAGGGTGAGCTCAAGTTGGACGGTTGGGAGACAAAGTCAGAGAGGCGAGATTACGTTGGTTTGGACATGTGCAGAGAAGAGATGCTGGGTATATTGTGAGAAGGATGCTAAGGATAAAGCTGCTAGGGAAGAGGAAAAGAGGAAGGCCTAAGAGAAGGTTTATGGATGTGGTGAGAGAGGACATGCAGGTGATGGGTGTAACAGAGCAAGATGCACAGGACAGAAAGATTTGGAAGAAGATGATCCGCTGTGGCAACCCCTAACGGGAGCAGCCGAAAGAAGAAGATTTGTGGAAGTACCACAAAATTAAGCTCAATAGTGGAAAATAAGCTAAGCAAGTACAGAGTAGCCAAGTAAGAAGGTAAATAGGATTTTAAGGGGGTAACTACTTATGTAAAATGTGGCCCACTGGCAGGACAGCACCATATTTCAAAGTTGTTTATGTAAATTACAATAAACTGACAACTCAATCAAAAGCAATAATATATTTTTTACATTACGAAATGTATCTTCTTTCACATAAAGCATACATTTCTATATTGTCTCCTCTCTTTAATTAGTAAAATACAAGATTTGCCCACATATATGATGAGGCGAGGAGCGTGTCACGGCTAAGTGAAACTGGTTTTATCACATGTCTCACCTAAGTCAAGCCACGTACTGTACATTGTAAGGCTCATTGCCACTGAATAACTGAGGTTCAGGAAATTCCAATGATGTATGGATGTCTTTGAGTGGTCATTCATATTACATGTGATACCTATGCATAAACGGCAGTAAATATAGTGCCCACCATAATGTTTGGGGCAAAGACACATTTTTCCTTGGTTTACCACTCTGCTCCATAGTTTAAAGTTGCAAATCAAACAATTTAGATGTGATTAAAGTGCACATTGCAATTAAGGATATTTGCATATATTTTGGTCACACCATGTAGAAATGACAACACTTTTTATACATGGTCCTACCATTTCAAACCACAATTGGCGTCAACAGTGTTTGTGATTACTCAGATATGTTTCATTGCTTCATTAGTACATGCATAAGATACAGTGCATCTGGAAAGTATTCACAGTGCATCACTTTTTCCACGTTTTGTTATGTTACAGTCTTACTCCAAAATGGATTAAATTCATTTTTTCCTCAGAATTCTACACACAACACCCCATAATGACAACGTGAAAAAAGGTTTCTTGAGATTTTTGCAAATTTATTAAAAATAAAAAAATTGAGAAAACACATGTATACATGTACATAAGTATTCACAGCCTTTGCCATGAAGCTCAAAATTGACCTCACGTGCATCCTGTTTCCCCTGATCATCCTTGAGATGTTTCTGCAGCTTGATTGGAGTCCACCTGTGGTAAATTCAGTTGATTTGACAAGATTTGGAAAGGCACACACCTGTCTATATAAGGTCCCACAGTTGACAGTTCATGTCAGAGCACAAACCAAGCATGAAGTCAAAGGAATTGTCTGTAGACCTCTGAGACAGGATTGTCTCGAGGCACAAATCTGGGGAAGGTTACAGAAAACTTTCTGCTGCTTTGAAGGTCCTAATGAGCACAGTGGCCTCCATCATCCATAAGTGGAAGAAGTTTGAAACTACTAGAACTCTTCCTAGAGCTGGCCTGCCATCTAAACTGAGCGATCGGGGGAGAAGGGCCTTAGTCAGAGAAGTGACCAAGAACCCAATGGTCACTCTGTCAGAGCTCCAGAGGTCCTCTGTGGAGGGAAGAGAACCTTCCAGAAGGACAACCATCTCTGCAGCAATCCACCAATCAGGCCTGTATGATAGAGTGGCCAGACGGAAGCCACTCCTTAGTAAAAGACACATGGCAGCCCGCCTGGAGTTTGCCAAAAGGCACCTGAAGGACTCTCAGACCATGAGAAAGAAAATTCTCTGGACTGATGAGACAAAGATTGAACTCTTTGGTGTGAATGCCAGGCGTCACGTTTGGAGGAAACCAGGCACCGCTCATCACCAGGCCAATACCATCCCTACAGTGAAGCATGGTGGTGGCAGCATCATGCTGTGGGGATGTTTTTCAGCGGCAGGGACTGGGAGACAAGTCAGGATAACGGGAAAGATGACTGCAGCAATGTACAGAGACATCCTGGATGAAAACCTGCTCCAGAGCGCTCTTGACCTAAGACTGGGACGACGGTTCTTCTTTCAGCAGGACCACGACCCTAAACACACAGCCAAGATATCCAGGACAACTCTGTGAATGTCCTTGAGTGGCCCAGCCAGAGCCCAGACTTGAATCCAATTGAACATCTCTGGAGAGATCTTAAAATGGCTGTGCACTGACGCTTCCCATCCAACCTGATGGAGCTTGAGAGGTGCTGCAAAGAGGAATGGGCGATACTGGCCAAGGATAGGTGTGCCAAGCTTGTGGCATCATATTCAAAAAGACTTGAGACTGTAATTGCTGTGAAAGGTGCATCGACAAAGTATTGAGCAAAGGCTGTGAATACTTATGTACAGTACATGTGATTTCTCAGTTTTTTTTATTTTTGATTACTTGAAGTTTTTGCAAATTTAACTTTTTTCATGTTGTCGTTATGGGGCGTTATGTGTAGAATTCTGAGGAAAAAAATTAATTTAATCCATTTTGGAATAAGGCTGTAACATAACAAAATGTGGAAAAAGTGATGTGCTGTGAATATTTTCCGGATTTACTGTATCTATGCTTGCTTCTACCCTTTGGAGTCTGTAGTTCTGTGGTGTTATGGGTCCACAGCTCTTCCAGCAAAGGCCGTTTTGTTTTAAATAAATAATCACCGCGCTCGCGGCTTAGCGAGGGGGCATGGTGGCTGAAGCAAGCCGCGGGGCGATCTGCGGTGTGGGCGTTTCTCACCTAAGTGCACAGGTGAGAGACTGCCCACATCCGTGATTGTTCCTGTGGCTAATGGGCTGCAGCTGCCATGTCCTCTCACATATATAAAGAAGCGCGAGCAGGTTAAAGGGGGAGAAAGAAGTAAAAGGAAAAAAGAAAGAACAAAAAGAGGAGAAGGAAACGGGGTTGGCAGAAGGAAGCAGGAAGAAAGGCGGCAGGAAGGCTAGAAAGCTGGTGCGGATGAGCGTGCGAGCACTCGCAGGCAGCTGTGTGGAAGCCTGGGTGTTAGGCCGACACCCAGGAGTCGGAGTAGTAGTCGCTCCCGCTGAGTGAACCAGTAGTGGGGGTGACCAGTGAAGGGTGACTGGCCGCGTAAGGCCAAGAAGGCAGCGGGAGTCGGGAGGCTTGGAAGTAGGAGTCCCAATGTGAGCGTCCTGGCCCTTGGGTATTAAAGCCAAGTCTCGATCGGGAGAGCGGAACCGAAGCCAGGGATCGGGGAGCATCCAGATCAGTCATGTGGAGAGAAGGCCAGCTGCAGAAAGCGTGACTCTCCTGTTGCGTGGCCCAGATGGGAGAAGCAGGAGAGCTGCCAGGTAAAAGACACCAGGCTTTAGATTGGTTTTAAAGTGACTGCCTTCAGCATTGTTTTAACCTCGTTTTAAAGGAATGTTCTATTTATTGATTTTAATCTCCACGTTTCATTTAATGGATTATTTATTTATTGAACATTGCATTACTGCACTTTACTTTGAACATTGTTGCACTTTGTTTTCATTGACTTGTTTGAATAAAAGCACTTAGCCTTTTATACATCATCCCCTTGCTCAATTGTTATTGCCTCACTGTCTAGCTCATCGGTGACATTACCGACGGTGTTGGGTTCAAGGGCTCCCTAATAGCCGATGGGTGCATGGAGCCAAACCCGCATCGTCACATTTTGGTGTCAGCGGTGGGATTCGAACCCACGCCTGCTGAGAGACTGGAAACAGTGGAGAGAGAGAGAGAGAAAGCCGGTGCGGGAGAGCGAGCCTGGGTGTTGGGCCGACACCCGGGGATTAGCAGTAGTGGTCGCTCCCGCAGAGTTGATTCCGAAGGGCGGGAGTAACCGGAAGGTAGATGACTCTCCGCATAAGGCCGCGGACGGCAGCGGGAGTTGTTGACTTGGGGTGTGTATTCCCCAGCGTGGGCGCCCCGGTCGCTGAGGATCCCAAGTCGCTGTCTGGAGGAGCCTACCAGAGCCAGGGGTCGGTGAGGCGATCCAAACAGCTGAAGCAGGCAGAGAGAAGGTCAGCTGCATGTAGGGCGACTCTTCTGTAGAACAGCCCAGATGGGTGTAGCAGGGGAGCCACCAGGCTAAACAGAAGACACCGGGCTTTTTGGTTTTAACATTGTTGCTTCCTGTACTATTTTAGCTCCTGGTTTTTAGAAGAATTTTTCCTAATGGATTTTAACCTCCACGTTTGTTCGTTTGGTTTTTCATTTGCTTTTTGTGGATTATTTATTTATTTAAAGGCATTGGAATGCACTACTACACTTTAGTTTGAATACTGTTTTGTTCTATTTTAATAAAAGCACTGTTTGCACATATGTTACATCATCCCCTTGCTCATTGTTATTGCCTCACTGTCTAGCTCGTCGGTGACATTACCGACGGTGTTAGGTTCAAGGGCTCCCTAACAGAAGATAGGAGTATGGAGCCGAACCTGCATCGTCACAAGTTCCGATTGTTCAACTTGAGGACAAGTTTCGTGTCAGTGAAAGTCAAAGAAGCCGTTGTGAGACTGAAAAGTAATAAAACCATTAGACTGTCCAAAACTGTCTGGAATGCCATTAAGAAGAAAGAATGCACTGATGAGCTCAGTAATCAGAAAGGGACTGGTAGGCCAAGGAAGACCTCCACTGCTGATGACAGAAAAATCCTCACTATGCAAAAAAATACCCCAGATGCCTATTCGACAGATCAGAAACAGCCTTTACGAGGCATATGTGTGTGTGTGTGTGTGTCAGACTACTATCCACAGAAGACTTAATGAACAGAAATACAGAGGCCACAACTGCAAGACGCAAACCACTAGTTATTCAGAAAAACAGGATGGCCAGATTATCCTTTGTGTAAAATTCCTTAAAAGACTGCAGAATTCTGGAAAAGGGTCTTGTGGACAAATGAGACAAAGGTTAACCTGTGTCAGAGTGATGGGAAGAGCAAAGTGTGGAGATGAATAGGAACTGCCCAAAGTCCAAAGTATACCATATCATCTGTTGAACATGTTTGTGGGGGTGTTACGACTTGGGCATGTATGGTGGCCACAGGTACTGGCACACGTCTCTTCATTGAATATGTAACAGTTGCACAATAAATTCTGAGGTGTGAAGAAACATCTGCTTAAGTTCCAGTAAATGTTTCCAAACCCATTGGACGGAACTTCATCCTCTAACAAGGTAGTGATCCCAAACATACTGCTGAGGCAACTAAGGTGTTTTTCAAAGCTAAATAGTGGGAAATTCTTGAATGGTCAAAGTAGTCACCTGATTAGAATGTCTTTCATATGTTGAAGAGAAAACTTGAGTGCAGCCCCCAAAATAAGCTGGAGCTGAAGATGGCTGCGTTAGAGGCTTGGAAGAGCATCACCAGGAGCTGGTGTTGTCTGTGAATTGTAGTTTTCAAGCAGTCATTACATTCAAGGGATATGCAACAAAAGTACTCAATATGCCCTGAAATGCAGGCACCGTGTACAGTCATATGAAAAAGTCTGGGAACCCCTCTTAGCCTGCATAATAATTTACTTTCAACAAAAAAGGTTACAGTGGTATGTCTTTAATTTCCTACGAACTTCTGAGTACTGGGGTGTTTTCCGAACAAAGATTTTTAGTGAAGCAGTATTTAGTTGTATGAAATTAAATCAAATGTGGAAAAACTGGCTGTGCAAAAATGTGGGTACCCTTGTAATTTTGCTGATTTGAATGCGTGTAACTGCTCAATACTGATTACTTGCAAAACCAAATTGGTTGGATTAGCTTGTTAAGCCTTGAACTTCATAGACAGGTGTATCCAATCATGAGAAAAGATATTTAAGATTGTCAATTGCAAGTTGTACTTCCCTTTGACTCTTCTCTGAAGAATTGATCCCAATTCCTTCCATCCCCGCTGACCACCTTGCGAAGCATCTGTTTTAGAGTCTGATTTAACACTAGAATTATCAAATCCTACGAAAAAACTCATAAATCCGGCCCACCTTAAATCCCTTCACACCTCTCTGTCAGCGTCTTTTGTCTTGTAAATGTGCCGATCACGACAAGCAGCAAGAAGCCTAGTATTCCATCCACCCACCGCCGCAGAATGGGCACAGAGTTCTCCCAGTTCCAGCCTTGATTATCTGGGAGTTAGGTACCTAGAGTTGTATAGGGAAATAATAGATTGTTATTTGGAACACATGCATTTCATGTGTGTTCCGTTTCTACAGGAATCTGTGTAAACACATCGTCAAAACAGAAACGTTTTTCATATTTCAGTAATAAATGACAAAATGTAGAAAAACTATATAATGTGTGAAGCCTGAAGTCCAAAGATCAAATAAACACTTTTACAAAACGTTCGAGGATAATATGACAGTTTCTGTGGTGCAGTGGTAAGAATTGCTGACTTGTAATCAAGAGTCCCCCAGTTTAATCCTGACTGCCTCGTATATTTAACGTTTTGAGTAGTGAGCTGCTCTTATTGTTAATATTATACAATAAATACATAAATTTGATTTGTGTTTGTAACAGCCAGTTTAAATTTATAGTACTTGTAAAAGTTAGCGTTTTTTTTTTTTTTTTTTCCCATTTTTATTCCTTCAGTCATGATTACAATACATACTACTGCCCCCTCTGGGATCTGACACTGCTAGTTTTTATTTGAAACTGAGAATAAGTAGATGTGAGTGGTGTTTTGAGACAGTGGAACTGGAAATTCTCTGATCTGGATGGATAAAAGCTGACACACAAACGCTGGTGAATCTGCCTTTTTCCTAACTCATTGTCTCTTGAATTTTTTTTTATTCAGTTTTATTGAGTGTTCCTGCTTACGCTGAATTAGTATGCACCTTATGGTCCATGATGTCAAAGCCGCACTGACAAAAAAAAGACTTAGGTATATATATATATTATATTTGGAATTATTCATTTTATGACCTGTATAGTACATTTTGGAAAACATTTGTGGCACGGATGCAACATTTTTCATATTAGTCACATTCATTCACATACCATCATGCCATTGTAATCAGTGACCGTGTGTTTTTTTTTTTTTGTTTTTTTTTCTTTTCAGGTCTTGCCCGGTCTCCACATTTTGGTGCATTTTTGTACTCCAGGACATGCACAGGAAAGAATAATACAGAGAGGTCACTTCCATGCTATATGCAATCATCAAATTCAAATGTTAACAGTTCGCACACACCCAAGGACCATCCTTTCTACATTTACGACATGTGTACCTGTTGCAATTTACACACTTCTCTCTATGCTGTGGTTCCTATTTCATTGAAGGGGCATCTGACATTGACTCAGTTTGCTTTCCTGGGGGAAGCAGCTGTCTTGGAACAGAAGCTTGTCGATGTTGCATCCGCCTTTTCTTTTTCCATAGCCTTTTCTTGTAAGAAGCGACAACGATGTTCCTCTGTAAGGTGAGCCATGAACACTCTTCTTTTCTCAGTGGCCCACATGCATACCTTGCACAGTACATGTGCATTGATCGCCGCCAGGTCAAGCTTGTGATAGCACAAGCAACCGGTCACCTGCGTGTTCCTGCTCGCACTGAATAAGCTCACACCTTCTGGTGCATGATGTCAACGCAGCATGGAGAGTAAAAGAAAGAGACAAATATATGTGACATTGGGTGTAAATTTATGGTACTTGTTAAAGTTAGCTTTTTTTCAGTTTTATTCTCTGAGTCACCATCTCTCCTACCCCCACCCCCTTGATCTGACCCTAACTAACAGCCCCAGCATAAAGTTACACCAGATCTGACGCTGTTCGTTTTCAAATAATATTGCATTAGTGCGATGATGTTTTCTGATTGGTACTATTCAGGTCATAAAATGATTTCTTCAAAATGTCACATATATTTGTCTCTTTTTTCCCCGGTGCTGCGTTGACTTCATGCACCAGAATGCATTCGCTTATTCAGTTTGAGCAGGAACATGCAGGTGGCTGGTTGCTGTGTGCTATAACAAACTTGGCCTGGCGGCGATCAACGCACATGTACTGTACAAGGCATGCGCGGGGGCCACTGAGTAAAGAAGAGCGTTCATGGCTCACCTTACAGAGGACCTAGGACGTCGCTTCTTACAAGAAAAGGTGATGGAAAAAGAAAAGGAGGATACAACATCGACAAGCTTCTGTTCCAAAACAGCCACTTCCCCCAGGAAAGTAAACTGAGTCCGTGTCAGATGCCCCTTCAACGTAATAGGAACCACAGCATAGAGAGAAGTTGTGTACATTGCAGCAGGTACACATGTCATAAATGTAGTAAGGACAGTCCTTGGGTGTGTGGGAACTCTTAACATTTGAAATTGATGATTGCATATATCGCGGAACTGGCCTCCCTGTACTATTCTTTCCTCTGCATGTCCTGGAGTACAAAAGAAACACCACCATGCACCAAAATGTGGAGACTGGGGAGGGTAAGATCGGGAAAAAAAAAACACACAGTCGCTGATTACAACCGCAATATGGTATGCGAATGAATATGAATAATGTTGCATCCGTGCCACAATGTTTTCCGAAATGTACTATACAGATCATAAAATGAATAATTCCAAATATAATATATATACCTATGTCGCCGTTTTTTGTCATTGCTGCTTTGACACCATGGACCATAAGGTGCATACTAATTCAGCGTAAGCAGGAACACTCAATAAAACTCAATAAAAAAAAATCAAGTGACAATGAGATATGAATAAGGCAGACTCACCAGCATTTGTGTGTCAGCTTTTATCCATCCAGATCAGAGAATTTCCAGTTCCATTGTCTCAAAACACCAGTCACATCTACAGTTATTCCCAGTTTCAAATAAAAACTAACCGCGTCAGATCCCTGTGAGGGGTGGTAGTATGTATCGTAATCGTGACTGAGAGAATAAAAGTGAAAAAAAAAACCCCACTAACTTTAACAAGTACTATAAATTTAAACCGGCTGTTAAACACGCAAATCAAATGTATGTGCTTATTATATAATATTAACAACAAGAGCAGCTCACTACTCAAAACAGTGAATATACGAGGCAATCAAGATCGAACTGGGGGACTCTTGATTACAAGTCGTCAATTCTTACCGCTCCACCATGGAAACTGTTATATCATCCTCGAACCTTTTGTGAAAGTGTTTATTTGATCTTTGGACTTCAGGCTTCAAACATTATATAGTTTATATCTACATTTTGTCATTTATTACTGAAATATGAAAAATGTTTCTGTTTTAACAATGTGTTTACACAGGTTATTATAGAAATGGAACACACATGAAATGCATGTGTTCCAAATAATAATCTATTATTTCCCTATGCAACTCTAGGTACCTGACTCCCAGTTAGTCAAGGCTGGAACTGGGAGAACTTTGTGCCCGTTCTACGGCGTTGGGGGGATGGAATAGAAGGCTGCTTGCCTTGTTCGGCACATTTACAAGACAAAAGACGCTGATGGAGAGGTGTGAAGAGGGATTTAAGGTGGGCCAGATTTATGAGTTTTTTCGTAGGCTTTGGTAATTCTAGTGTTAACCTCTCTACTAGACTGTCGGTTTGAGGATCATACACCGCGGTTTTTAAGTGCTTTATTTTCAGTAACTTGGCCGTTTCCCTGAACGTTTCCAAGGTAAAAGGCATCCCTTGGTCCGTTAAGACTTCTTTATGCATGCCGATTCGCGCAAAGATACCTACTAGTTCCTGTGCGATTACTTTAGATGTAGCTGAGCACAAAGGAACAGCTTCCAGGGTATCGGGTCGCATAATCCACGAGGACTAATATGTATGTGTGTCCTTGGGCTGAGGGTTCTAAGGGCCCCACTATACTGACCCCTATTCTTTCAAAGGGAACATCAATTAGGGGTAGGGGAACGAGAGGAACACGGCCCGTCCTGGGAATTTGCCATAATGACACTCCGGACAAGAAGTACAAAAACGGCAAACCTCCTCATTAATTCCCGGCCAATAAAATCTGAGCTTGATCCGCTCTAAGGTTTTTTCAGTGCCTAAATGGCCTCCAATGAAGTGAGAATATGCCAATTCACAAACATGTGGGTTCGTGGAATTAACAATTTCTGGACCTCCTCCTCATGCTCGGCGACCTGATATAATAAATCATTTTCTATTACGAAGTGAGGTCCTTGTGGCATGGACTGATGCGTGCGTTAGCCATTAACAAGAACAACTGCGTTCTTTGCAAATTTTAGGGAGTCATCATTTCATTTCTCCCTTTTAAAAGAAGCCAGTGTTTCTCTAAATTGAAAATGAATTTGGGAGAGAGGGTCCAGGTTGACCTCAAGGGGCGGAGATTCGTCCCGACTCATCGAGGTGCGGGTGGATGACTTTTCTGCCTGCGACGGTCCCGAAGTATCTCTGTCCTCCTCTCGGGCTTCCGTACCTCTCTCTGCCAGCTGAATACACAGTGTGGAGACAGTTTGAGATGTATCACCCTCATCTATAACTAGGCCCAAGTGTGGATCGGGAGTAGTCTGTAGCTCACCGCATTTATTATCAGACCAGTCCTGCCCCAGAATTACTGGAAAAGGTGGATTGAGGAGGACCGCCATAGGGAGTTTTTTTTAGCGATCCTCCCTGAGAAGTGAAAACTAGGGTGGATTTATATTTACGGACTTCTCCTTGGATACATTTAATACTGGCCTTTACTTTCATCTATTGTCGCGGTAAGACATATTGGCCATAAACAATGGAAATGTTGCTGCCGGAGTCAAGCAATGCTTCAAGTTTGTAACAATTTACTAGTACTTTTCCCGTATGTGAAACTGTCAGGGAATTAGTAAGGGCACACAAATCGCCTTCCCCCCTCCACATGCATCCCGCCTCGCTCCCGGATAGGTTATCCACCAAGTGGCCTGGGGACTTCGGAACAGGCGATGGTTTATGAGGAAGAGACTTATGGTGTAGCACGTAATCTCTAGGGAATCCACTAGAAGACCATTCTGCAATCCCAGATTTCTAGGCTGGCTTCGGTCTTTCTATGAGCTGTATCGGCTCTTCCATTGAATGGAATTCTCCCCAGACCGGCTGGGCAAAGTGCTGGGGAAGCCGTTGTAAAACAATAAAGCAGGCTATTTGCTGCACTATTTGGCAGGGGGTTAACTCAAACAGTCTTAGCCATAACGCCATCTGCTCCCAGAGGGCCATAGCTTGCCCCTGAATTGATCCCTCGGGATGAACTTCCAGGTTTTTATTCTCCTTGCCTGCTGGTCTAAGGCTAACCCATTTTTAGCTGGGTCCTCCATCCCAGTGGGCGGCTCAGCTCTCTTGTCCAAGTGAACATAATAAGCCCTTTTCATTTCATCCCCAGAAACCAGCTTACGTCTGTGTGTCTCCTCTACACTCTTCTTCTGGTAAGATACTAGCCCGGGGTTGCACTTAAGGAGCGGAGCCTGTACCGAGTCTTTACTGACCACTGGACGAACTCCCCAGCCAGAAACTCGGCCCTGATACTTTCCTACCTGGCTCAAGTTTAGGTCCTGTCCTGGTTTCGTCTGGGATTAAATCATGCCGACTATGCCAGCCACCCATATAATATCCCTGGCTGCAAAAGGCTTTTGAAAATAACAGAGTTATTCACAAGACTGAGTCCAAAACGGAACTGATTCCTTGGTGGTAAGATGGTGGCTTTAAAGGCCCGTATAGAAGTGACATCATTGAAGGGGTTGGAACATAGCTGACATGTGCTTTGTGCTGATGTGTGCTTTGCAAATGCTAGAGGCTGTTGAGAGTTTTTGGTTTGTTCTATGGTGTGAGATTTAAATAAAAAAAAATACTTTTTGCTCTTAAAAACGTGGGTTTTGGTTGCCACTAAGGAACCGTGTGGGAATTTTTAAAGCTTTTTTCCCTTTAGAAGGGATTTTTTTGCTTTTTTTTCCACCTGCACAAGAGTAAAAGTAGCTGGGTGTTTGGATGTGCACTTGGAAAAGTTACTTGTACTTGTACGTGTTCTTGTTCTTGTTATCTATATTTGAACTAGTATCTAGGAGGCAGGGTAGAAAGCAGCAGTAACTGATATCAGCATGTGTGAGCAAATAATCACATCGTAACAGCGATTCCTTGGAAGGAAAAGAAATTAAAAAAAAAAGGCCACGGCTGACTTCAAAGCAGTAAAGGGGAAGGCTCAGCGGTATGCAGGTAAGCGGCCAGTGTTAACACGCCAATCAGGCACAAGGGGCTGTAGGAGCAGATAAGGTAGAAAGTTTTATTTATTTGTTTATTTTAGATTGAACAGTCCTTAGCAGTCCAGAGGTAGAACAGTTAAATGGGCGACAGCGTAAGGGTTCATTAATACGGGGGAATACAAACAGTGCGAGTGGAGAGCTTATAAGCAAGAGAAGCGCAAAGTTAGGAGAAGAGACAGGGAAAAGTAAAGTTAACCTCATAGAAAGACAAATAGAAGGCAGCTGAGAGGGAGAACAGTACAGGAGCTTAAGGGGAAAAGGTTTAAAATAGCTGTAGCAGATCTTAGTGTTACCATTTAAGTTAAATTATTTAATTTTAAGAAGAGAAAAAAAATGAAGGCAGTTTTACTAATCCCAAATCAAATTTTAACAATGAGGCCAGTGCAATGCAAGTCTTGTTGGATGTTAGACTTTTTAGATGATGTTTTGGAAGAGCCAGTTGTCTATGAAGGTTACATCTGCTGGAGATGCCAGCTGATCCAGCACCTCGAGCTCAGTGTGGCTGAACTGGAGGAGGAGCTGGCTGACCTGCGTTATGATAGAGAATTGTCGGACTTGGCCCAGGTGTCCTTTAGAGAGATAGTGTGCACCCCCAAGGTGGCACGGGAGGAGATTCCAGACCAGACAGGTAGGAATAGGTGGGTCACGATCACAAGGCGTAAGGTATGGGCTGTGCACACTGTCCGGGCATTTACCCCAGAATTAGAAGAGTCAAACCATTATCATGTCCTTACGGAGCTGGATGGTGTCTCTGATAATTCTGAGGTGGTAGGCAGGGATGAGGAGCCCCAACGGGCCACCTCAAAACCAGTTCCCAAAAAGAGAGAGGTAGTGGTAGTTGGGGACTCAATTATTAGGGTAATTGAAGCGCAGGTGTGCTCCAGAGAGAGAGAGAGAGAGTCTCGCATGGGGTGTTGCCTTCCGGGTACACAGGTGGGAGACCTCCCTGGAAGGTTGGATAAGACTCTTGGCCAGAGCGGGGGTGGATCCAGTTGTCATTGTCCATGTTGGAACAAATGACATACATAAGGGTAGTCTGTCAGTTCTTTGATCCAAATTCAAAGAGTTAGGTGCCAAGCTGAGGAGCAGAACTAACAAGGTGGTCTTCTTTGAAGGTCTGCCTGTGCCACACGCTAGTCCAGGTAAGATAGAAGAGATTAGAAGGCTTAACGTGTGGCTCAAATCTTGGTGCAGGGTAGAAGGGTATAGGTTTATGGGGCATTGGGACTCCTTTTGGAACAGATGGGACATGTTCCACTGTGACGGGTTACATCTGAACTGAAGTGGCACCAATGTATTGGGAAGGTGTATGTGTAGGCTAGTCGAAAATTGTTTAAACTAGGGAATGGGGGGGGCAGGGAGTTTAGGACAGGCCAGGTTTAGATCTATACATGGAGGAACAAACAACGGTGTAGAAATAAAAATGCGTAGTAATGTAAATTCTAAGTAAACATTTAAATGTAGAAGGAGTAATACATTAAAAATAACTTGCCTTAATTCTAGAAGTATCAAAAATAAGGTAAGTGAGTTGGAGTTGTATGTAGAGAGCATAATTATGATATTATAGCAATAACGGAAACTTGGCTAAATAACAATGATGGGGATGAGTGTAGCATAGAGGGATGCACATTTTTTAGGAAGGATAGAAAAGAAAAGGAGGTGGGGTTGCTGTTTATGCCAAACAGAATTTAAATGTAAGTCCTCTTCTTCTGATGAGCCCTGTCTTAATGAGGACATGTGGCTTCATCTGGAAAATATTAGGGAAAGAGGTCTTATTTTAGAAGTGTGTTATAGACCACCCAATTCAGACAGTAATTTCAACACACATCTTTTTAGTAATATCAAAAAGGCAAGTTTACAGGGAGATGATATAGTCATAGGAGACTTTAATTATCCAAATATTACCTGGGATAACCTTGCAGATGAAGGAGCACAAGAGCAGGAGTTGTTAGAAGTAATCAGTGACTGTTTTTTTAACACAGCATGTTAAAGCACCAACACGGGATGAAGCCTGTCTGGATTTAGTATTTTGTAATAATCAAGATAGAACTGAGGGTGTAGAGGTGATAGAACCACTAGGGTCAAGTGACCATAATATAATACAGTTCTCAGTATTTTGTAAGAGTGCAGATGCAAAGACTAAAATTGTTAAGTTGAAGTTTGGTAGGGCTAATTTTGACTAGATGCGACGATGTCTAAGGCTGGATTTATACTTCACGTGACGCAAGCTGCAGCGGACGCTCCTGCTACGCAAGCATTTTACTGTTTATACTTGTGCGCATACTTTACATAAATCTGGAAGAATCCACCAGGTGGCAGTGTGAGATATTATCACGGTGAGAACTGGTTCAGCATTGCTGTGTTATGAATTGCCTGGAACATCCATTAAATTCCAATGACACCTTACCTCAGCATCTCTTAAGAGGATGTTTAATGATTAAATCCATCAATCCAGGGATGTGTCCATTCCAGCTAGCATTGGGCACAAGGCACAAACAATCCCATCACAAGGTGAATACCATCACACACACACTAGTGTCATTTTAGTGTCGCCAAATCTGCATATCTTTGGAAGGAAACCGGAGCACTCTGTGGAAACCCAGCAGGAAAACATGTAAACTCCAGGCAGGGAATACCAGCAACATGACTCCCTGCGAGACAGCAGTGCTACCGCCCTGCCACCTTGTCACCCCCATGTGTGTAATTATTAACAGTATTCATTATTTAAACAAAATTAACGATTTATCTGTAAAATGTAACATACATACGTCAATGCATTTCATCATGAAAGTGATATCAAGTATAAATCTAAGGATTCTAAATGTGCAGTGAGTCGGAATCCCATACATGTAATGTGTTCTGTGTGGCAATCTATTGCTGTTTGCCGCTGCTGTCAGGTCAGGAGGAAGCCCCAGAAAAAAGTCGGCACAAAACATGGTATGTGAGACTTTTAAAATGTGTCGTGTCATTACGATTGGGAATATGCCATGCTTGAATATAAAAGCACCACAAATGCATCTGTATGTCGGCATTTTGCTTCACCACATCGAACCATTCATCAAACATCGAAGCATGCACATCGATCCCGTAGGATCCCCATAGCGGCTTTCTGTCACATGTAGATAGTAAACAGAGACTCTGACATCACATTCCAACTTTTATCACACTGCGCCCCCTGACTTTTTTTTGGTAGTGCAACTCGTGCACGCGTCTTGTTAATTTCTGAGGACCTGATCAGGGGACGCATCAAATGAATTCTGGTAACGCGTGGCAGCCATGATGCATGCGTGTATGCATTCTGAGCGTGAAGTATAAATGAGCACTAAGTAGGATAAACTGGGATAAGCTTTTAAGTGTGGAGACAGTTGAGGAGCAGTGGAACAGGTTTAAAAATGTTTTACATGTAATGCAGGACAAATACATACTTAAATTTGGAATTACAGTAATCCCTCCTCCATCGCGGGGGTTGCGTTCCAGAGCCACCCGCGAAATAAGAAAATCCGCGAAGTAGAAACCATATGTTTATATGGTTATTTTTATATTGTCATGCTTGGGTCACAGATTTGCGCAGAAACACAGGAGGTTGTAGAGAGACAGGAACGTTATTCAAACACTGCAAACAAACATTTGTCTCTTTTTCAAAAGTTTAAACTGTGCTCCATGACAAGACAGAGATGATAGTTAAGTCTCACAATTAAAAGAATGCAAACATATCTTCCTCTTCAAAGGAGCAAAAAAATCAATAGGGCTGTTTGGCTTGTAAGTATGCGAAGCACCGCGGCACAAAGCTGTTGAAGGCGGCAGCTCACACCCCCTCCATCAGGAGCAGAGTGAGAGTGAGAGAGACAGATAAAAAAATCAATACGTGCCCTTTGAGCTTTTAAGTATGCGAAGCACCGTGCAGCATAGTTAAAAGCTGCACACAGAAGGTAGCAACGTGAAGATAATCTTTCAGCATTTTCAGACGAGCGTCCGTATCGTCTAGGTGTGCGAACAGCCCCCCTGCTCACACCTCCTACGTCAGGATCACAGATAGTCAGCGCAAGAGAGAGAGAAATAAAAGTAAGTTGGGTAGCTTCTCAGCCATCTGCCAATAGCGTCCCTTGTATGAAATCAACTGGGCAAACCAACTGAGGAAGCATGTACCAGAAATTAAAAGACCCATTGTCCTCAGAAACCCGCGAAGCAGCGAAAAATCCGCGATATATATTTAAATATGCTTACATATAAAATCCGCGATGGAGTGAAGCCGCGAAAGGCGAAGCGCGATATAGCGAGGGATTACTGTAATAGAAAATAAAAAAAAAAACTCCACGGTGGTTTAATAAAGATTTAAAAAAGAAGTTTCAAAGGAAAAAGCTGCTTTATAAGGCATACAAGACTAATGACAGCAAAGTGAATCGTAGAGCATCCATTGAGGGCAACCATTAAGAAGGATATCAGGGAGGCTAAAATACAGTTGGAGAAGAATATAGCAGATAAGGCGAAAGAAGACCCAAAGAGATTCTTTCATTATTTTAGTAGTAAAAGAACAGTCAAGGAGGAGGTCAAGTGCATCAGAAATAGTAAAGGGGAATTAAAAGATACAGACAATGAAATAGCGGATGCCGTAAACTTACATTTTTCGGAGGTGTTTACAAGTGAGCAAGTGGATAACCTCCTAGAGGTAAACACGACTACTAAGGAGGTACTGGGGGATTTAGAAATTGTAGAGGGAGACATGCTGCTCAGATTAAATAAGATGAAATCAAACAAATCACCAGGACCAGATAATATTTATCCTTGAGTTCTTAAGGAGGCTAGTGAGTACATATATAAACCCTTGACACACATTTTTAGGAAGTTACTGCACACTGGAGAGATTCTGAAGGAGTGGCAAATACCATCCCATTATATAAAAAGGGTGACAGGGCAGATCCAAGTAACTATAGGCCAGTAAGCTTAATATGCATCACAGGCAAATTAATGGAAGGAATTATTAAGGATAAGATTGAGCAACACCTGGCAAGGACAGGAGTTATTCTGAACAGTCACCATGGGTTCAGCACAGCCCTTTCTCTGCTATTTGCCATGGTTTATAGACCTCCTGTAATTAATGATACTTTCATCTCTGAATTCTCTGATCTCTTGGCTGATACCACCCTCTCACATGATAAAGTTTTTATTGTTGGTGATTTCAACATTCATGTTTGTTGTCAATCGAAACCTTTGGTCAATTACTTTTTATCACTTTTGAACTCATTTGATTTTATACAGCATATTAATACGCCAACCCACTCTCTCAGTCACACCCTCAATCTCATTCTTACTCGTGATATTTCAGTGAATAATATTGATTTATGTGATGTTTCTTTTACTGGTCATTTTTCTATAATGATGGATCTGAATATTACTGTTGATGTCCCGACTAATAGCTGTCCCTCATGCTGCTCACGCTTTTTTAAATACTTCTATTATATCTGATTTTAAAACTATTTTCTCTAGTCTTTATGTGCATGACCAAAATAATGGTATCGATGATTCTGTCGTAAAATTTAATTCTTCCTGTAAAACGATTTTAGACTCAATTGCTCCGCCCAAGATACGCAGTAATAAGGGTAGACCTGCTCCCTGGTTAAATGGAAATACACGATCACTGCGCCGTACCTGTCAAACTGCTGAACGGCGTTGGAAAAAAGATGGACTGATTGTCTCTAAACAGATTTTTAGGACTTCTCTTTTCAATTTCCAGGCTGAAGTTAAGATAACGAAACAAAACTTCTTTGCCGATTTAGTATCCCGTCACTCAAAGAATCCTAGGGTCTTATTTAATTCAATTAATGCGGCCATTCATCCCCACTCTGCGATGGGATCAAATAGCATTGTTCATTCATGTGACCAGTTTCTATCATTCTTTGTCAGCAAAATCGATACTATCCGCCGTGGCATTGTTCAAACGGGCTATGAACTTCCTACTGTTAATCATGACATTGTCTTAGAATCCTTTGATCTAGACTCACTTTCACAGCTAAAAAGAACTATTGACACCCTTAAACCAGCCCCCAGTCCTCTGGATATTGTACCACCACGTCTCTTAGTGGAAGCCTTTGATGTGTTGGGCCCACTCTTATTAGCCATCATCAATGATTCTATTAGTTTGGGAGTTGTGCCCTCATTTTTTTTAAACATGCTGCAGTCCATCCCCGTCTAAAAAAGGCAGAATTAGATCCTGGAGTTTTAGCCAATTTTCGTCCAATTTCCCAACAGCCATTTCTGGCTAAAATTCTAGAAAGAATTATTTATAATCAATTGGTTGATCACCTTAACTCCAATAATTTATTTGAGATCTACCAGTCTGGCTTTAGGCGTTATCGTAGTGTTGAAACGACACTCCTGAAAGTGTTCAACAACATCTCTCTTATTACTGACTCAGGTGATGCAGCAGTCCTTCTCCTCCTTGACCTATCCGCTGCCTTTGACACTATTGACCATGAGATATTGCTGTTAAAGCTTGAACATCTTGTTGGGCTTAAAGGGGCTGCTCTTAACTGGTTCAGGTCATATTTAACTAGTAGACACTTTTCAGTGACTTTTAATTCATCTTCTTCATCTACTGCTCCTCTTAAATATGGTGTTCCTCAGGGATCCATTTTGGGTCCTGTTTTATTGTCCATATACCTTCACCCTAATGGAGCGATTTTTAGGAAATTTAACATTTCTTTTCACTGCTATGCTGATGATACTCAGGTTTATATTCCTGTCGGCAACTCTACAACAAATCAACTCCACAGCTGTCTGTCTGAACTAAGATCCTGGATGGCTAAAAATTTTCTTGATCTAAATCAAAATAAAATGGAGGTGCTTATAGTGGGTCCATCAGCTAAAGCCCAAATTGGTCTTGGACTTCTCGACTCTTTCTCTGTCTTTTCCAAACCTCAAGTCCGCAATCTTGGTGTTACCTTTGATAGTAACCTCTCTTTTGAGAAACAAGTAAATTCTGTAGTCAAGAGTTGCTTTTTCCAACTTCGTCTATTAGGTAAGATAAAGCCTTTTCGCAGAAACATTAGGAATTTTTTTCTTTACACAAAGAACGATAGACACTTGGAATAAGCTACCAAGTAGTGTTGTAGACAGTAAGACTTTAGGGACTTTCAAAACTCGACTTGATGGGTTTTTTTTGGAAAAAATAAGTGGATAGGACTGGCGAGCTTTGTTGGGCTGAATGGTCTGTTCTCATCTAGAGTGTTCTAATGTTCTAACCGGAAATGACATCATCTAAGTGCCCAAAGCTGGAAGTGACATCACCTGGGCCACAAATGATCACATCGGAAGGGGCGGAAACGGAAGTGAGGTCTTCGGAGGTGACGGAACCTGGCAGGTTTTCTCAGGAAAGGTCTTCAGGAAACTGAGAAAGACAGTCAGTGCACCCCGCCGCCCTGTGGTCAGATGTAGTATTACTATCACTTAAGCCCTTTAGCTGCCTTCTACTCGCACGTGTGTGACAACTGTCAGAGATGCAGGCTTTCAAACTGAGTGCTGGTTACAAGGCGGATGATTCCTCTTCCTTGTACAAGTTTTCCAAAACTAATTTCATTTTTCAGTTAGTCTGACCACAGAACAGTTTTCCAGTTTGCCTCAGTCCATTTTAAACGAGCTTTGGCCCAAAGACACCAGCTGTTCTGTATCACGTTCACATATGGCTTCTTCTTTGCATGATAGAACTTTAAACTACATTGGTGGATGACGGCAAACTGTGTTCACAGATAATGATTTGTGGATTGTTCCTGAGCTCGTACAGTGATTTTCTTGACAGAATCATGCCTGTTTTTAGTGCAGTTGCCGCCTGAGTTCCCGAAGGTCTTGGGCATCCAATATTGATTTTTAGTCTTGTCCTTTGCACAGAGATTTCTCCCGATTCTCTGAATCTTTTGATGATATTATGTACTGTAGATCAGTGCTCCGCAACCGGTGTGCCTTGAGCCGATACAGGTGTGACGTGGTCAAATAAGACAATTTTCTAACTAAGTAATATTTCAACGGTCCTCCTTAGAAACACAATAACGAGAATACGTGCAATGAAATATTCGCGTAAATAGCCTTTTAAAGGTTTCATAATTTTATGTGTCATTTCTCTGAAATAATAAATCCCATCGCCTGGCACCTGTCGCCTACAACGTAGGCCCTACGTAGTCGCCAGACAACTCCATAGTATGCTTTGATAGGCAGATCGCTCCGTGCCCTCACCTAGATTCAATTCAAGCCGACGTATTAGTCGTGCTACGTCGCATTCACTCGTCTTGCGACAGTAGTTATCATTCATTACTATTAGTTGTGTTGCTGAATTGTGTATGGTTAACGTTCTTCGTGTGATTCATATTTAGTTTTATACCCCTTTAAATATGGATTAATTTTTACGTGGAAAAGATTCGTCTTCACGTACAGATGATGAAGAACCCAGCACAAGTGTTGCAAAAAAAAAAACAAAGAAGATTGTGAAAAGGAAGTACAACGAAGACTACATTCGATACGGATTCTCGTGGTGTGGTGACGAAACGGCTCCAAAGCCACAATGCATCATTTGCGGCGATCAGCTATCAAACGAGGCAATGGCACCCAGTAAACTAAATCGCCATCTAAATTCAAACCATCCCAGTTACGCCAAAAAAGACAAACAACTCTTGTGTTAATTAAAAATGATAAGCGGTCATGCTTAAAAGATCTTGACCAAGAACTTCGGGTTGCGCTGTCAAATATTGAGCCGAATATAAAACTTTTGTGTTCATTGAAACAAGCGCAGGTATCACATTAATCAGTCATTATGTTATAATAATTATTAAGATTGCATAAAAGTTAATATAGTATAGTTTTTATGTATGTATACTTATAATAAATGTATACTTATAATAAAAAATGAAAATTTATTGTAAATTAAATTAATATCTATATATCAGTGGCGTAGCTGGAGATCATGTTGCCCGGGGCGGTGAAAAATTTGACGCCCCAAAGCTGAAAGAAATTTTTTTTTTTGCACCTCCTCAAGGAACAAAAAAAAAAGAAAGTACCGTAGTTTGGACACCCCTAAATAGCTGGCGCTGGGAGCAGACAGCCCCCCGTCCAGCCCCCAACCCCCCGCTATAGCGACGCCACTGCTATATATTTTAGCTTTTGACGTGCCGCGGAATTCTACGAAGAACTTTGGTGTGTCGTAGGTGAGAAAAGGTTGCGGAGCACTGCTGTAGATGATGCGATATTCAAAGACTTCTCAATTTTACTTTGAGGAATATTATTCTGAAATTATTCCACAATTTGTAGACATTGTTTTTTTGCGGATTGGTGAACCCTCTGCCCATGTTTACTTCTGACAGATTCTGCCTCTCTAAGATGCTCTTTTTATACCCAATCAATTTACTGACCTTTTGCCATTTAACCTAATTAGTTGCAGGATGTTCCTCCAGCTGTTTCTTTTTAGTACCACTTACTTTTCCAGCCTTTTCTTGCCCTTGTTCCAACTTTTTTGAGACATGTTGCTGCCTTCAAATTCAAAATGCACTAATATTTTTCATTAAATAGTAAAATGTCTCACTTTCAACCTTTGATGTTTTCTGTGTTCTATTTTGAATAAAATTTGGGTTTATGACATTTGCAAATCATTGCATTCTGTTTTTATTTATGTATTACACAGTGTCCCAACTTTTTTGGAATTGCCATTCCCCGTGGCTCTGCCCCGTAGTAGTGAAACAGGACAAACTTTAAAAATCAATAAACAAAAATGTTTTGCTAGCTAAGCTGAGGAAAGATACACTCCAAAATACAGAGTTAGACTGACTCCCCACTCCTGACATCACACTTCCCCCTCCCATCGGCACGTAGCCTCTGTCTTGGCTTAGCACAAATATATGGCTCCTACAAACGAACTATGATTCTTAGCGCGATGAGAGAATGTTCAAGCAAATTCTAGAAAAAAATCTGATCTAAATCCGTTAAGTAGTTCTCTCATTCGCTAGCTAAATAGATGTAAGATGTGCCCTGAGGCTGGAGCGTGAGTGAGGAGGGCCCCACCCCCCTCCCCTTGGCCTACTGTGTCTCTCTTAGATTCGCACAAATAAATTGGTACCACAAGCGAACTATGATACTTAGTGTGGTGAGAGAGGTCGCAACAGGAATGTTCAAGCAAATTAACAGAAAAAAACCCGATCTAAATCTGTTAAGTAGTTCTCTTGTGAAAAGCAGACAGACAGACATTGGATTTTATACATATAGATATATAGGTCCATAAATATTTGGACAGAGACAACTTTTTTTCTAATTTTGGTTCTGTACATTACCACAATGAATTTTAAATGAAACAACTCAGATGCAGTTGAAGTGCAAACTTTCAGCTTTAATTCAGTGGGGTGAACAAAATGATTACATAAAAATGTGAGGCAACTAAAGCATTTTTTTTAACACAATCCCTTCATTTCAGGGGCTCAAAAGTAATTGGACAAATTAAATAACAAATTAGAAAAAAGTTGTCTCTGTCCAAATATTTATGGACCTAACTGTATGTATATATGTGTGTGTGTGTGTGTGTGTGTATATATATATATATATATATATATATATATATATATATATATATATATATATATATAACTGCTCAAAAAAATTAAAGGAACACTTTTAAAAAATGATGCAGCAGGCTAGTCCATTTTGCAGAAACTTCATTGCAGCAACTCACAATCATACTCAGTAGTTTGTATGGCCCCCACATGCTTATATGCATGCCTGACAACGTCGGGGCATGCTCTTAATGAGATGATGGATGGTGTCTTGGGGAATCTCCTCCCAGATCTGGACCAGGGCATCAATGAGCTCCTGAACAGTCTGAGGTGCAATCTGGAGGTGTTGGATGGACCAAAACATAATGTCCTAGAGGTGTTCTATTGGATTTATGTCAGGCGAGCGTGGGGGCCAGTCAATGATATCAATTCCTTCATCCTCCAGAAACTGCCTGCATACTCTAGCCACATGAGGCTAGGCATTGTCGTGCACCAAGAGGAACCCAGGACCCATTACATTAGCATAGGGTCTGACAGTGGGTCCAAGGATTTCATCCCAATACCTAATAGGTGCTGTTTTCTAGCCTGTAGAGATCTGTGCGTCCCTCCATGGATATGCCTCCCCAGACCATCACTGACCCACCACCAAAAGATGGTTAACAATGTTACAGGCAGCATAACATTCTCCACGACTTCTCCAGACCCTTTCACGTCCATCACATGTGCTCAGGGTGAACCTGCTCTCATCTGTGAAAAGCACAGGATGCCATTGGTGAACGTGCCAATTCTGGTGTTCTATGGCAAATGCCAATCGAGCTCCACGGTGCCAGGCAGTGAGCACAGGGTCTACTAGAGGACGTCGGGCCCTCAGGCCACCCTAATGATGTCTGTTTCTGATTGTTTGGTCAGAGACATTCACACCAGTGGCCTGCTGGAGGTCATTTTATAGGGCTCTGGCAGTGCTCATCCTGTTCCACCTTGCCCAAAGGAGCAGATACCGGTCCTGCTGATGGGTTAAGGACCTTCTACAGCCCTGACCAGTTCTCCTAGAGTAACTGCCTGTCTCCTGGAATCTTCTCCATGCCCTTGAGACTGTGATGGGAGACACAGCAAACCTTCTGGCAATGGCAGGTATTGATGTACCATCCTGGAGAAATTGGACTACCTGTGCAACCTCTGTGGGGTCCCGGTATCGTCAGACATGCATACAAGCATGTGGGAGCCGTACAAACTACTGAGTATGATTTTGAGTTGCTGCAATGAAATTTCGGCAAAATGGACTAGCTTGCCGCATCATTTTTTCACTTTGATTTTCGGGGTGTCTTTGAATTCAGCCTTCTCTGTAGGTTGATAATTCTCATTTCTGTCAAACGATATGGCATCCTTTCAGTATAGATATCCAGCATGATTTTTTCCCCATTGAGATCTGATGTGTTTTCAAAGTGTTCCTTTAATTTTTTGAGCAGTTTATATATATCAGGATATTTTGGTTTCAATATTTTGTTTCTGCATCAGTCAGTCCTATGAAGAGCAACACCAGGAGAATCAAAAAGTTTTATTTTTCAAAATAATTCTTGTGGTAGTAATAAATTTGATTTAACATTTACAGCGTTTTTCTGTGCCATCCAAATAAAACAATTTTCTTGCTTGCGCAGCAGATCAAATTAGTTTAGTTTATTTTTGTATAGCATTCTTCATTGACTGCAAGCTCAGAGCACTGTGACAAGTTTACAGTTAAAGTACAATTATAGACTTTACAAAATTGCTTCAGATTTGTTTAAACCACACATCTGTATTAGAGTTGTTGTCTAAACCATTGATGCAGCATGTTCCTTGACAGTAGCCCTTTATATTGTGGAACAAAAGGTAGGTCAAGTCTGGGAAAAACTGCGGGTGTGGGATCGTTTAAAATCCTTAGTTTTGCAGAGCACACCGTTTAATGAATGATAATAATAAAAAACAGTGATATATATGTTGCTGTTTCTAATCTGTTTTATAATATTAGTCTTCAACATTATAACTGATACTATTTGAGTGTTTGTGTCCTGTGATGCAGTGCCATCCAGGATTGCTTTGTGTCTTAATATTTGGGCATGATCAGGTCATAAATAAAATTCTTTGATCAGATCAGGTGGGTACAGCATAATATTATGCGTAAAAGAAATAACAAAGAAAAAATCCTTTTAAACAGTAAGCAAACAGACAACAGTTTAGTCTTTGCATAGGTGCATTTCTTGCTTAAGAACTAT
This sequence comes from Erpetoichthys calabaricus, assembly GCF_900747795.2. Lineage (NCBI taxonomy): Eukaryota > Metazoa > Chordata > Cladistia > Polypteriformes > Polypteridae > Erpetoichthys > Erpetoichthys calabaricus. Next base: position 92,556,241 of record NC_041404.2, read on the forward strand.
ATTGTGGACAATCTTGTTTTTTTGGGGGGAAACACAGCAAATTATTTTCAAAAGGCCAACTGGTGCTTCGTTATACTGCTGGTTAATCTGACAGGTGACTTTAAACTGACCCCTTGTGAATGCATGCATGTATGTGTCTGGTGAAGGGAAGTCTCCTTGTCCAGGGTTGAATTCTGACCTGTAGTTTATATAATACTGTGTTCCACACTGAATTGCTTTTCGTGACTTATAAAATAAACGTGTAAGTAGTGACATGACTGTGTGCTTTATTGAAGCAATGAGAGAGAATGTGACTTTGCATGCATTTCTCATTAGCACATAGCCTGACCAATAACTTTAAATGCGTGCACGGACAGTTAGAAGCACTCATACGCAACAAAACATTTCCCCACCATGTCGATTAGGTTAGAGTGATAGCGAAATTAGGCTTCCCTAACTCTTGCAAAGTTGTATGTACAACATAATTAAGACCTGAACATCACATTATTGATGTTTTATTAATCTTTATCTAATTGTTTATTGTACATAAGAGACAATTTTACATACATACGACATAGCAGTAGATCTATGCATGTCACTGTGTGTTACCTCTGGGCTAAGTGGCACATTAAAACAGTCAGTGTCTATATAATGTGCAGTTACAAAGCATGTTACACGTTTGCACACATTTCCATGAAAGGTTAATACAGTACACCCCCAAAATTCACGGGGGTTACGTTCCTAGAGCACCCACGAATTGTGAAAAACCGCAACTTTTGGATGTGGTTAAAAAATGCCTTTTAAATGCCTATTTTTATAGTTTAAACCCTAAATACAGTATGCCCACGAAGCACTTTAATTTCATTGCAAACTCCACTTAATACATTAATACATTACCTAAAAAATTACCTTAATACATTACCTAAAAACAGAATGTAAAGGTAAACCTGTCTACTGTACTGCTATGTCTCCCACAGTGCTAGAATGTAAAATACCAATGTTACCACTATAGGTACTGTAATTCATGCAAGTGCATTTTCTTTGTTATAAGTACAGTAAATACATAATAATTTCATTTAATTAAAATACAATAAAGTGTACGGGTACTCACCAATGATGAATGATATTGATGATGATGATGAAGTAGCTGTGCAGTACGATGCAGAGGATTTAAAACTCCTCGGGTGGCACCTCTTCTTCAGGCGCTTCAGGAGGAGTCGTATCTTTGGACGGGTCTTCTTCTGGTGGGGTTTTGAGCTGGCTTTTCTTTATAGGCTTCAGGAACATTGTGATGGGAAGTTGCTACATTGTCTCCTGTAGCGAACTGTTGGTACAGTTTCCGTGCTTTCTCAAGGATGATGTTACCGTCCAAGGGGATGTTCTTCTTCCTGCAGTCGGTGATCCACAATGCCAAGGCAGATTCCATCCTGACAATATTTTTATTCCTTACAGTCGTTACCTTTTTGGCATTATCACAGAAACTTTCAGATACGGTACTCCAGATCGCTGCTTCGTTCTTCTTTATGTAGCATGCAGGGTTTTCATTAATGCCATAGTGGCACGCTACTGCAGCATAAATTTTTAGTTCCCAGAACAAATCCAGTAGTTCAACCTTCTCCTGCGCTTAGGCTCAGTGCCAGAAGCCTTAGAAGGTGCAGGGCGATTTGGCGACATCTTGTGCATTTAAGAATAACAAAATGAATACAATAACAAAATGGAAAACACGAGGACACTCAGCTGGAGTCGAGTCACAGGGCAGCAATCAATCTGCAGCAAAGAGAAATGAATAACGCTCTCGGATTGGCTACTTTCACCATCCCAAACCACATTTCCCTCAGCGGTGGTAAACCCATTCACCTGGAGACACATTAGAGGCCAGCAATCAATCAGCAGCAAGGAGAAATGAATAACGCTCTTGGATTGGCGACTTTCACCATCCCAAACTGCGTTTCCCTCAGTGGTTGCTTCCTGTTCTCTCTACAGCACAGTATTGCCACGAAAAAAGCCATAAAAAATTGCAGCGGATATTTGCGCTTTCCGCTAACAATTAATAGTTAGGTTCTAAGGAAAAATCCACGAACGACTGAGTCCAAGAACCCTAAACCGCGACTTCATGGGGGTCTACTGTATTTCATATTGTCTCTGGAATTATTTGATGCAACTTGGGGTGGAAATGTAATTTCTTACCATTACATCGGAACTTTATTCCACCTGGTGCTTTTTCCCTATCCTACACTGTGCTCTGTTAACCACTTAAAATGATAATAACATTACAGCTGAGTCAAGTATCATAACAAATTGGGATCACAGTTAAATATCCCTTCTTTCTTTTAAAAAGCCTCATTGGCTAATTTCGTTTGTGCACAGTTAAGTAGTATTGCATGTGTTTTTTTTATCCTTCTCAAGTTGCCTTAGAGAAACGCTTTATTATAATATTAATAATAAACAAAGGCTAAAGTTGGTAGTGCAGCTGTGTCACAGATTCTGCGTGTTTGCTTTAATGTCTGTTCAGATGTTGTCTGTGTGGATTTTGCTTGTCTTCCTTGAGTCTGTATGGGGTTTTCTAATTTCTTCACATTTTCATTGCAAAATAGGTTAATTGGTAATCCTTTATTGTCTCTGTGTGGGTATATTCATGAATGTAGAACCATGGGACTGGTGCCCTGTTCAAGGCTATTTCCGACCTTGCACTCAATTCTTCTGGGCTATGTGGTGTTCCTCCCATGAACCCACATTGGATATGTAATGACTTTAGCAGTGACTCTTAATACTGTTATTGATGAGATAATATTATTCAGCATTGAAGTGGGACATACGTCTGTCATAGCAACATGCAAAATATGTAATGGATAAAGAAATATATGAAACAGTGTTTAAAACAAAGTTTTGCAATAATGTCATCCTTTAAAGCCTTATAATGTAAATAATACTGTAACAATCAGACTAGAACAGGATGACCAAAGTGTTGACAGGTATGTAAATAAGAGCTGCTCAAAGTACTGTGCTCAGTACTTTTGTTGGTTTTCTGTTTGTGTGAGTCCATTTTAGCATGTTTGGCCAGTGCAACCTGGGTTTGGCTTCTTACAGTTCAAACCTGTGGTGTTCTGCTTTCTATCATCTTTTGCACTCGCAGGCATATTTCATGTTACTCAAAATATGAGATTTGTAAATCTGTGCCCCTAGGCCCCTCTCTACTGCAGATGCTTTCTGTTGTCCATCTTAAGAGGTTGAATCCAAATGATCTTGACATAAAACAAAAATGATATAATGTATAAGCAGGCATGTATGTGAAACTTTAATGTAACAGTCTTCACTGGACAGTGTCTCTTCCCCACTTTTGAGACTCTGCCCAACTCAGCCATCTGGGGCAATTATACACTCAGCTTCTTGCAGAATATGCAGTTGCAAAGTGTGTTAAAAAGCTGCAGGCTATCAAGTAACCAGTACTATATAAAAAGGAAACAAACAAAAATGTTTATTTTCTTCTATTACGGTAAGATATTCTTTGATGTTAGTATTATTACTTAGCTTCCATGTCATTTTATTTTTGCCCTTCAATGACAAGTTCTTGTGGAAGAATGAATACAGCACAATAAATAGGCTGATAACATGGAAGCACAGATGCAAATTGTTTAAATGCAAATCTTACAAAAACATTTGAAAATGTTTTACTTTTCACATTGGAAAAGAGCTAGGTTCCTTAGTAGTATTTTTGAAAGTAGTACATTGGGAACTCTTAAATATTGAGATTACTGTAAACATTTTAGAATATTAGAAATTAACAAACTATTTTAATCTGATTAGCCTGTTTATGTTAAAGCCATAACATAACTAGGGGCAACATTGGAATATGTCAGAGGTATCAGAATCAATTTTATTGATGGCCAACAAATAACACTATGTATGCCCAGTGCGGGTTGGAAATAGTGGCAGATTCACAGGTCATGGGGCTCTATATGTAGAATTTATTAGGGCCCAATTATTATACCAAAACTGAGAACTAATTTTAGCAGGCCTAAAAAGGAAGACTGTAAACTAACAATGTTAGATTTCAAATGCAATGCATGATTCACTTCTGGTCCAGTGGTTCTCATGCTCAGTTCTGGGGACCCCATGTAGCTGCAGATTTTGTTCCAAACCAGTCCTGTTTTTTAATTCAACTCCTAACCTAATGAAACAAGCTGTTATGCATTTCCTAGTTTTTATGTTTTGGGTTAAATGCAGAAATAATTAAACTATGTCTGGTATTTTTTTTGTTAGACTGTACCAGGCGTTTATTTTATTTTTTTGCTTAGTTTTTACAGTTTTCATTCTCACATTATTTATACGTTTGTGGGGCTGACCCTGAAGTAGTTGCAGCCTTTCATCATTCAGTGTTTTGAAACTATTAGGAACAAAAACTTGCAGCCATATAAAGTCATCAGTTCTAAGTTTGAGAACCACTGCTATAGTAAAGCAATTTGCCTTTATTTAACAGTTAATTGACTGGAATTCTAATAGTGCAATCATCAAAAACCAGTCCAAATCACAGACTAGTTTGCTGTTTATACGTAACTTTAAAATAGCTGCAGTAAACACCTAAAATCCATCATCATTACATTGTTACCATTGGATTGAACTATACATTATCATTTAAAGACCAATAATTGGCTAATCTGCTTACACTGAATTAGTAGGCATTACTTTTAAGTAAATAAAAAAAATTGATAACTAGTTTATAAAAGTGGTCTGTTATTTATAGATCCGTTTATTAAAATATTGTAAAGTGTTTAGTGTTGTATTATATTCCAAAAGTAAAAAAAAAAATCTGAGGAGAAAACGGATGTTGATCAAAACTTTAAGTTAATGCATGGATTCTACATTTGTTTTGTGTCATATACATTATTTTACAGATATTCTGTGTTTTAAGTCAGCATCATTGTGTGACTACAATAGATAAATACTTCATTAATCCCAAGGGGAAATTCACATACTCCATCAGCAGCATATTGGTAAAAAACAATATTAAATTAAAGAGTGATAAAAATTCAGATATAACAGACAATAACTTTGTATAATGTTACCGTTTACCCCCCACCCTAAGTGGAATTGAAGGGGGATGATCGATCTCCTCAGTCTGTCACTGGAGCAGGACAGTGACAGCAGTCTGTTTCTGAAGCTGCTCCTCTGTCTGGAGATGGTACTGTTTAGTGGATGCAGTGGATTCTCCATGATTGACAGATGCCTGCTCAGCGCCCGTCGCTCTGCCACAGATGTCAAACTGTCCAGCTCCGTGCCTACAATAGATCCTGCCTTCCTCACCAGTTTGTCCAGGCGTGAGGCATCCCTCTTCTTTATGCTGCCTCCCCAGCATACTACCGTGTAGAAGAGGTCTCTCGCCACAACCATCTGATAGAACATCTGCAGCATCTTATTGCAGATGTTGAAAGACGCCAGCCTTCTAAGGAAGTATAGTCGGCTCTGTCCTCTCTTGCACAGAGTATCAGTATTGGCAGTCCAGTCCAATTTATCATCCAGCTGCACTCCCAGGAATTTATAGGTCTGCACCCTTTGCACACAGTCACCTCTGATGATCACGGGGTTCATGAGGGGCTTGGTCCTCCTAAAATCCACCACCAGCTCCTTGGTTTTGCTGGTGTTCAGTTGTAGGTGGTTTGAGTCGCACCATTTAATAAAGTCCTTGATTAGGTTCCTATACTACTCCTCCTGCCCACTCCTGATGCAGCCCACGATAGCATTGTCGTCAGCGAACTTTTGCATGTGGCAGGACTCCGAGTTGTATTGGAAGTCCGATGTATATAGGTTGAACAGGATGGGAGAAAGTACAGTCACCTGCGGCGCTCCTGTGTTGCTGACCACAATGTCAGACCTGCAGTTCCCGAGACGCACATACTGAGGTCTGTCTGTAAGATAGTCCACAATCCATGCCACCAGGTATGAATCTACTCCCAACTCTGTCAGCTTGTCCCTAAGGAACAGAGGTTGGATGGTGTTGAAGGCGCTAGAGAAGTCCAGAAACATAATTCTTACAGCACCACTGCCTCTGTCCAAGTGGGAGAGGGATCGGTGTAGCATATAGATGATGGCATCCTCCGCTCCCACCTTCTCCTGGTATGTGAACTGTAGAGGGCCGAGGGCTTGGCGGACCTGTGGCCCCAGGTGGTGAAGCAGCAGCCGCTCCATGGTCTTAATTACATGTGACGTCAGAGCGACAGGCCGGAAGTCATTCAGCTCACCAGGACGTGATACCTTTGGGACTGGGGTGATGCAAGATGTTTTCCAAAGCCTCGGTTTTAATGACAACTTTCATAATTTTTTAACCATTAATTGTATTACAGTTTTAGCAACACTCACCAGGAAAAGCAGATAGGAAGATGAGATGTACATTTTATGTATTTTAATCGTTTTTTTGTTTACATTTTACTAATTAGTCATTCATAACTCTTGAAGTGTAATTATAAATATGAATTTTACTTATGCAGTACATGTTTCTTACCAATCTAAAGTTATATCATGCACACAGAAATAAATTAAACAATTTTGACAATTTTAAACAACATTGACAATTAAAAATGTCAAAATAATTGCACTAAACTGTTGACTACTTTATCAAAAAGTCACAAGACTTGTTGAACTTAATAAATGTTGGTGTTTTATAGTTTTTGAATCTTTTACTGTAAGTGCACTGCACAACCATTCACAACATTTATTTGATAACTAGTAATTTTGCCCGTTACAATAACGGGCGCTAGAACAGTAGTGCATAAACATTAGTAGGAACAGTCTATATTAAATGGCAAGGGACTTTGACCTCATTCTTTTTGCTGGTCGTGTTTTTCTTTCTTTCAGCCTTTCTTTTGTTGATGTTTACTTGCTGAGCTGACCGTTCTTTGTGGGCTGCCACCGTGTATTGTGTGTCTTTAATTTTCTGTGACAGTAATACTGGCTTGTACGTCCGCTGGCTTGTACGTCCGTAATATACCTTTAATTTTCTCTGGCGGTAATACAGGCGTGCGCGTCGGTAATATGCCTTTAATCTCCTCTGACAGTAATACTGGCTTGTATGTGGCTGTAATATGCGTCACTGAATTGTGTACCTTTAATTTCCTCTCGCAGTAAAACTGGTTTGTATTTCCGTAAAACGCCTCTAACTTTCTCTGACAGTAATATCGCGCATCGCACCGTGCCCCGCGCATGTGCACTTCACCAGAAGCCACGCGCATGCGCACTTCACCAGAAGACGCACAAAGGGATTTTATTAAAGAGGATGGTAATTTACTGTATTATGTATTTCTGTCATCGCTACAGCAAGTAACAGATGTAGCTTTTGTTTCTGTATGTGATTTTGACAAAATGCTCATCAGGTAGATGCTTACAGGTGAAAAACAAAAAAAAAAAGTTTTCTCTATTTGCTGTTGTCTTTCTCTCTTCTTGTTTCATTTTTTTTTTTATTTGCCATTGCATATTAATGTTTCATGTTACACTTTCTAAATATCAGTGTGTGGCAGATCAAGCAGCCAAGTCCACTGGCAGGACAATAACTATGTGTTCCAGAATTGTCACAGCCTAAAATTTTTTCAGTCAGAAATAACTTAGTTTCATGAATATATCTGACATCAGCAAAACAAGGACGTGCAAGTCTCAAACCCCAAAATCTTTTATCAAAATCACAACAGTACAGATGTGTCAGTACAATGGAAGAGTAACCAGCCATGACACCTGTTTAGCTCTAAAAAGTGAGCCAAGTGTCAGCTTTCTGTATATCCAAATATACATCTTTGTCATTGAGTTAAAACACTAATGTTATAAAAGTGTAGCATGTTACCTTAATTCCACATTTTAATGTGTTGGGACACTATAAGTTTCCATTCTAACAGTTTAGTAGCAGCACTGTACTTGGTTTTGCAAATAAACACAATCAGATACTGAAGATGCATTTTAATGGCTGGTGTAAATGTAATCTGACTAAATTATATACAGATATAATGGCTATGTAAAATGGGCCTGGAGTTTGACGTTCCTGTGATATGTAATGGCTGAGAATGGAAAATAGACATATAAGAAAGTGCTTACATCAAAGGAATACAAAGGATTTCCAATAGTAGTAACAAAGAAATATCTGAAATGCATAGTAGGTGGTGTGACCATTAAGCTTTGAATTGGAGCCCAATTGGGTGTTCTTTGGTGTTGGTTTTGTAAGCGGTTAAAGTTAGCAACTTCATACTGAAACAGTGAATTAGAAATATTTACTGTTTGTGGTTTATAGTGTATATCATGGGTACCCAGTACAGCCTGGAGTTGGGGCACCAGCTAAATTTCAAAACAATACATAGCTTATGGTGTTCCCCTGAACAAATGGTTCAAAGTTGTGGATATGCAGACACTAGACAAACAAACATTTCACTCTGTATATTTGATGTTTCTTGTTTCAGAGCCAAGTCAACATGTATGTTATAAACCACAAGATCAGGAGTGTTGCTGTCTTTGAATTTCAAACATTAGATAAGAATTAACCCTCATATTGGTCAGTTCAATACATTCTTCATGAACAGTTAAACATATAAGCAAAATTTGTCCATGTTAAGTGCCCAGAATGTTGATTCCTCAAATGAAAAATCAAATCATTCAGTGTTCTATGGAGAATCTCTTGCTAACTGATTTGGATTGGTAGAAATGTTGGAAGTGTTTCATACTAATTTGCTTTCTTATTTTCAGAGGTCAATTACAAAAAATGTTGAACATCACTCCTTTTCTTCATGACACTACCCCTCTCACATTCTATTTATTGCCTTTTCACTGATTGGAAAGGCTACCTGTGTGGGAAGCTCTGTGCCAACAATAATAAATAATCACTTTAGCTATAGATGAGTGGTTTGTACAGGCCAGATAATATGTTTTATCTGAGTGAAATGGAAAAAGCTTTGTTACTGTTACAGAAAGAGTATTAGTGTTCACTAGGATTGTGTTGAATAAGTAAACTTGTTTTCTTACACTTAAAACTTTTTAATAACCCCTAATGTTTCTTTAAAACAATTCACCAGTTTAAAATATTTTGTTTTTGAAATAACAGTAATACTGATCAGTGAAATTTATTAAAGCTGAACATAAATTCTCCAAGTATATCATTGAGATACTATAGTTTGCCCAAAATAAGATGATATTTGCAGTTTATATGGATCAGGTTAAAACTACTTTGTTCCCTTTCTAATTTGTAATGTATTTAGTAGAGTTTGTATTTGCATTATTCCTGCAAACTTATCTCAACTTTCTGTGCCTGCACTTAGTGAGGTGAGGTTTGCTATGAAAAATAAACTGAATTGAATTGGTTCAAGGTGAAACCCTTCCAGCAGAGTGTTCTATTAATTCAGATATTTTGAAGCTGCTTGAGAACCTAGGCACTTCATATGGACCAGAGAGAGACATGGGATACTGCCTGTAAAATAAATAGGAGCACTAATGATATAGTGTGCAATAGTTTTACAAAAGTATTAGCTACACAAGGGCTGTTGTGAGCACAACTTTCACTCTCTCTGAAAACAGTACAGTACAAAGGTTAATACTCCCTTGCTTTATTTGCAGGCAGGCTGTGTGCATTTTCCTCACACTGCACCCTGTGAGGTGCGAGTTCTGATGCTGCTGTACTCATCTAAAAAGAAAATCTTTATGGGTCTAATCCCAAATGACCAAAGTGGCTTTGTTAATGGCATCCGACAAGTTATCACCAATCACAAACAAGTCCAGCAGCAAAAGATAGAGCAGCAGAGAAGTGTAAGTATTTTTAAAAGCCTGAAGTCAGAATAAATATTTTTATAAATATTATTTCAACAAACAACATAGTTCAATATTCATGTGTATAATGTGAATTTTATAGATGGTTGGTCCTCCGCAGCTACAGTCGGCGTCTGTTCAGAATCCCCAGGCATTCTTGCAGAAGCAACCAGGACCAATGCCAGTTTCACATCCTGGGGTGCAACAGCAGGTAAGGGTTTTGACATAAAATGTTAATGACTAAAAATCATTGTTGTTTCTATAAATTACTTATTTTGTTTATGGAAAATATTAACTATGTGGGAAAGAAGAAAATTTATAAATAGTTTTCACTTAATACTGAAGATATACCTCAATGGTAAAATCTGCTTCATCATAGTAGAAAACATTTCCCACTATATCTTATATATGTACATATTAATTGTTGAAGTTGATCCTACTTTACATCAGGAGTGTTAAATGAAGGTCCTGGGAGCCACAGTGGCTGCTAGTTTTTATTTCAGCCACTTCCTTAATTAGTAGCCAGTTACTCATGTTTCCTGAACTTTTCCTGAACTTTAATTGCTTTTCAAGATTCAGAGCACTTCATTACTTCTACTAGCAGCCAAAAAATAATGAGATGCAAAGCAAGCCAACACGTTCTCAGCTAACATGAGGGTTTCTTACTAATTTCCTGGAGGACCACATTTTTTACTCTAAATGATTTCTTAATTTGAAGTCAATTATGTCTATTGATAATACCCATTATTTAATTATGTGGCTTCTTAGTGCCATCATTCTATCACTTCAAACATTTTCAAAACTATTTTTCTTTTTTTCTGAGAGCACCATCAAAATACTTTGTGGAAAATGACAAATCAGTATTTCTCGGTGCTTCACTTTTTTCTTGAAGTATTTTATCGAAACAGATATTGTATGATGGACAAACAGATGCAAATGAAATCAGGATAGCCATTTATTTGTTGTCTCGCTTTGTAGTTGTGGCTGCTGGTTAAAATAAATATATAAATAATTGTGGATTCTAAATCCTATAAAGGAATTAAATTAATATTAAAGCAAACGATGTTCAATTATCAACAGTAATTGATTACTTAAACCTATAACCACTGTGGCCCTCGAAAATTGAGTCTGAAACATCTGTTTTCTACTTTATGTGGTGACTGAAGAAAATGTGGTTGTACAAACTGGAAAAAAAGCAAGCTGTAAGGTTCAAGACTCTGTATTAATGAATAGGGCAGTTATCTGTCATTATAAATACCAAACTGTTTTTTTATATATAATCAAACAATACTGTACTTTTATTTACATTTTTAAGGGAGAACATCACCACAAATCATCCATCCATCCATCATCCAAATCGCTATATCCTAACACATGGGGGTTTGCTGGAGCCAATCCCAGCCAGCACAGGACGCAAGGCAGGAACAAATCCCAGGCAGGGCGGCAGCCCACTGCAGGACACACACACACACCAAGCACACACTAGGGACAATTTAGGATCGCCAATGCACCTAACCTGCATGTCTTTGGACTGTGGGAGGAAACTGGAGCACCTGGAGGAAATCCACACAGACATGGGGAGAACATGCAAATTCCATGCAGGGAGGACCTGGGAAGTGAACCCAGGTCTCCTTACTGCGCTGCCATCACCACAAATCAATTGTACTAAAATATTGTCCAACATGTTTGCTATAGAGAGTGACACAACTGATTTAACCAAGTGATCTAAACATATGTAACCATCATTGCTTTTTCCTACATGAGTTCTCCAGGTGGAAATATCTTACTCGGTCAGTTTTTTCTAAAAATATAGTTTTACACTGTAGCATTTAGGTGTACTGAAACTTTTGAAGACAAGATACAGTTCCAAATATACAGTATTTAATAAATAAGGAAGAATCAAGTTAATAAATAATGTTTCTCAGAATGTTTTTTGAAATGCATAAATGGTTTTGCATGCATTTTTAGTTGTAGAACAGGACTGTTAGAGAATAGAATGACCATTTTAGAAGTGATGTTTATTTTTAAAAAACACAAATAAATATGATAATAATTCAGTGTGCATGTTTTGTTCTGCTTGAATATGTTGTATTTTGTGTAGTAGGGAATGCTTATTCTAAATATGGAAGTATTCTTATCCCAGAACTACATCTCAAATGTAGATTAACTGAAGATATGATAACATGGTGTTATTACTTAGCTATAGTGAAATTTCAGAATATGTGAAGTGAAACCAATAACAATGTTATAAGTTCAACAGTTTCCAAAGTAAAATAAATCAGAAGGGCCGTAATTTGTTACCACACCTGCTTTCACTATATTATGAACCCTCCCCTTGTTTGTTTTTTTTTTTTTTTTTTTTTTTTTTAAATGTTTAAACATGTTATAGAGGGAGAGGTTGTGGACAATACCTCCATACATGTCAGTGTTCTCTATTTGTTTTTTCCCCTTATGGGAATAATGGTATTTTTACATACCCAATGGTGTCTTCTTTCAAATAAATTATATTTTCTGTGTTGCCTGCTCCCTTTCATTATTAAAATATGCGATTTGCACATGTATGCCCCGAGACGAGCTATCACAGTTGAGCTAGTCTGCTTTTTAACAAATATCCCTCCTACATTGAGCCACATACAGTGAAAGTTTTATAGTTCAAGTGCCATGGATTCAATTTCCATACCCGTAGGCCATCTGCTGCCTGTTCTCCCTTAGTTTTCTGAGCAGTGCTGTTTTGATTTCAGCATTTCTTAGCACTAGAATTACTAAAGCCTACGAAAAAACTCGTAAACCCAGCCCACCTTAAATCCCTTTGCACTACTCCGTTAGTGTCTTTTGTCTTGTAAATATGCAGATTAAGACAAGCAGCCTACTATTCCATCCCCCCACTGCCGCAGAATGGGCACAAAATTCTCCCAGCTCATGCCTCGATTATCTGGGAGTCAGGTACCTAGAGATGTATAGGGAAGTAATAGACCGTTATTTGGAACACATGCATTTCATGTGTGTTCTGTTTCTACAACAATCTATGTTAACACATCATTAAAACAAACATTTTTCATATTTTAGTAATAAATGACAAAATGTAGACATAAACTGTATAATGTGTGAATCCTGAAGTCCAAGGATCAAATAAACACTTTCACAAAAGGTACAAGGATGATACAACAGCTTCTGTGGCACAGCGGTAAGAACTACTGACTTATAATCAAGAGTGCCCCGGTTCAATCCTGACTGCCTCGTATATTTGCCATTTTGAGTAGTGTGCTGCTCTTATTGTTAATATTATTGAGTGTTCCTTCTCACGCTGAATTAGTTCACACCTTATTGTCCATGATGTCAAAGCCGCACTTGCAAAAAATAGACATACAACAACAACAACATTTATTTATATAGCACATTTTCATACAAAAAAGTAGCTCAAAGTGCTTTACATAATGAAGAAAATAAAAGACAAAGTAAGACATTAAAATAAGACATTAGTTAACATAGGATAAGAGTAAGGTCCGATGGCCAGGGAGGACAGAAAAAACAAAAAAAAACTCCAGACAGCTGGAGAAAAAAATAAAATCTGCAGGAGAAAAAAAATCTTGCCATGAGACCGCCCAGTCCCCTCTGGGTATTCTACCTAACATAAATGAAATAGTCTTCTTTGTATTTAAGGTTCTCATGGAAGGACTTGATGATGATGGTCATGCAGACTTCTGGCTTTTAATCCATCAATGCTGGAACATCATGGTGCTTTGAGTAGATGGTGGTGGCGCAAGCCGCCACCACAAAGAAACTGGAAAAAGAAAAACAGAAGAGAGAGTAGGAGTTAGTACAGATTTTAGAGCCACCATGAATAGTTATTATAATGAATTGGATATACAGAGTATCAGGATTAAATTAAAGTGAAGTTATGAGAAAGCCATGTTAAAATAATGTGTTTTCAGCAGTTTTTTTAAAGTGCACCACTGTATTAGCCTGGCGAATTCCTATTGGCAGGCTATTCCAGATTTTAGGTGCATAACAGCAGAAGGCCACCTCACCACTTCTTTTAAGTTTTGCTCTTGGAATTCTAAGGAGACACACATTTGAGGATCTAAGGTTACGATTTGGAATATAAGATGTCAGACATTCCAATATATTAGATGGGGCAAGATTATTTAAGGCTTTATAAACCACTAGCCAACCCACGGCGTAGCATACACCGCATAATTATTTATTGACTAGACAAAGAGCCCGTTTCGACAACGTAAGATGAAACGGGCACAAGTTTGTGTCAGCAGTGTATGAAGAACAAATGATAAGTAACGAAGAAGTTGTTTTGTAATGATTGTAGTCTACTTTACTCATTACTCTACAGGCTTGTACTGTTAGTTGATGAATTTTCCAGGCCTATAGTATAATATTGAATGATGAATGTTCCAGTACAATATGGAATAGTAATAAGTATAAGCACCACAAACCTGATATAGGTGTATTGAATGAATGTGTAATTGAATCAGAATGTGTAATTAGGCCTCGAGCTGTAGTCGAAATCGCCTTTCAGGCCTCTAGAGCTTTAATCGAAGTCGCCTTCCTCTTTGAATTTTTGCGGCCGTAAATCCGCTGCCTGCCGCGATGTTGGGGTTGGATGTCGGTCTCCTAAGTTTTTTCGGGCAGCTGCGCAGAAGGCGACTGCGCATTCGGCTTCGCACGTGCGCAGAAGGCGATTGCGCATTCGGCTTCGGACGGACGTGAGTGAGTGAGTGAGGAGGCAGGCGAATTACAGTGGGGCAAAAAAGTATTTAGTCAGCCACCAATTGTGCAAGTTCTCCCACTTAAAAAGATGAGAGAGGCCTGTAATTTGCATCATAGGTATACCTCAGCTATGAGAGACAAAATGAGAAAAAAAAAATCCAGAAAATCACATTGTCTGATTTTTAAAGATTTTATTTGCAAATTATGGTGGAAAATAAGTATTTGGTCACCTACAAACAAGCAAGATTTCTGGCTCTCACAGACCTGTAACTTCTTCTGTAAGAGGCTCCTCTGTCCTCCACTCGTTACCTGTATTAATGGCACCTGTTTGAACTCGTTATCAATATAAAAGACACCTGTCCACAACCTCAAACAGTCACGCTCCAAACTCCACTATGGCCAAGACCAAAGAGCTGTCAAAGGACACCAGAAACAAAATTGTAGACCCACACCAGGCTGGAAAGACTGAATCTGCAATAGGCAAGCAGCTTGGTGTGAAGAAATCAACTGTGGGAGCAATTATTAGAAAATGGAAGACATACAAGACCACTGATAATCTCCCTCGATCTGGGGCTCCACGTAAGATCTCACCCCGTGGGGTCAAAATGATCACAAGAACGGTGAGCAAAAATCCCAGAACCACACGGGGGGACCTAGTGAATGACCTGCAGAGAGCTGGGACCAAAGTAACAAAGGCTACCATCAGTAACACACTACGCCGCCAGGGACTCAAATCCTGCAGTGCCAGACGTATCCCCCTGCTTAAGCCAGTACATGTGCAGGCCTGTCTGAAGTTTGCTAGAGAGCATTTGGATGATCCAGAAGAGGATTGGGAGAATGTCATATGGTCAGATGAAAAAACTCTACTCGTCGTGTTTGGAGGAGAAAGAATGCTGAGTTGCATCCAAAGAACACCATACCTACTGTAAAGCATGGGGGTGGAAACATCATGCTTTGGGGCTGTTTTTCTGCAAAGGGACCAGGATGACTGATCCGTGTAAAGGAAAGAATGAATGGGGCCATGTATCGTCAGATTTTGAGTGAAAACCTCCTTCCATCAGCAAGGGCATTGAAGATGAAATGTGTCTTTCAGCATGACAATGATCCCAAACACACCGCCCAGGTAACGAAGGAGTGGCTTCGTAAGAAGCATTTCAAAGTCCTGGAGTGGCCTAGCCAGTCTCCAGATCTCAACCCCATAGAAAATCTTTGGAGGGAGTTGAAAGTCCGTGTTGCCCAGCGACAGCCCCAAAACATCACTGCTTTAGAGGAGATCTGCATGGAGGAATGGGCCAAAATACCAGCAACAGTGTGTGAAAACCTTGTGAAGACTTACAGAAAATGTTTGACTTCTGTCATTGCCAACAAAGGGTATATAACAAAGTATTGAGATGAACTTTTGTTATTGACCAAATAGTTTTTTTCCACCATAATTTGCAAATAAATTCTTCAAAAATCAGACAATGTGATTTTCTGGATTTTTTTTTCTCATTTTGCCTCTCATAGTTGAGGTATACCTATGATGAAAATTACAGGCCTCTCTCATCTTTTTAAGTGGGAGAACTTGCACAGTTGGTGGCTGACTAAATACTTTTTTGCCACACTGTATGTATTAAGATGGATGAACACTTCCTGAAAGACACAGTTGTCCAAATGGGGTGGGTTTGAGGATACGACTGTGATTGAATGAAAAGATTGAACTCCGGAGAGAGCAACATACAATTGTCCATGACTGAAAACTGGTTTTGGCAGACACAGGCATATCTTTTTGAAAGTTTGGCCCTGTGCCTTATTAATTGTCATTGCAAAGGCCAATCTAACAGGAAATTGTCTGCGTGTAAAAGTAAAAGGCAAATTTGAATCTGATGGGGTCAGGGATATCCGGGAAATAAGGACAGTTTGTGAGGTAGCAGCTGCGATAGTCTTACACTCAAGTACATTGCAGTGAATGCTGGTAACAGAAAGTCTAGTGCCATTACAGAGACCTTTTGCTGGCAGGAGGTTTCTGAGAAGCATGATGACTGAACCAATTTTAATTTTGAGTTTATGCGGAGGCATGCCAGTGGGAGTAAGACTATTAAGAAATTCTTCGGGGAATGAAAGTTGATCTGCAGGATCGTCTGTGACGATGGAGTCAACGCTGGTGAAAGTCACTTCGTCAGTAGGGATAAGTTTCAGCACTAGTATCTATCTATCTATCTATCTTGTTCATTAAGGTGTAGCGAGTCTTCATTGGTGACGCTTAATATAGCTCGCGTGCTGAGTTGTTCCAGAGTGACAGTTGAGAAGTCGATGTCGCCATATAGTTGTTGAACGGGATCAGAAATAAAAGGAAAACAATGTGAAGGCAATGTCACAGGTGTTCCGCTTTTCCCGTCTCCAACATCGAGGAGCCATTTTGCGAAATGTTGTTCTTCAGGAAGAGCTCTCATATTTGTCGTCAGTATAAGAACATGTATGTGACGCCACAAAGGTTGCTTGTTAATGCAACTGGCGAGAGTAAGTGCTCGGGAGCCACGCATAATGATGGGGAGAATTTGGCGGAAATCTCCACCCAATAGTATTATTTTGCCTCCAAATGGCTGCGTGTCACCCGTGAGGTCACATAATAACCTGTCTACTGCCTGGAATGCGTATGCATGTGTCATTGGCACCTCGTCCCATATTATCAATTTGGATTGCAGAAGATGTTGAGCGTGTGGTGAGGTAGGTTTGATGTTGCATGTGGAAGTAGTATTCAACCTCAACGGTACTTTAAAAACGGAATGTGTAGTTCGTCCACCCGATAACAATGTTGCAGCAATTCCTGTAGATGCTACAGTTGTAGGAATGTCTCCCCTAGCTCTGATGGTATGAATCAGGGTTTTGTAGATGGTCGGGCGACTTGGTGGATTATATATAGAAAAGCAGCCGGAACCGAAAAAAACAATGAAAAGTCAACGTGGCTCAGAGGTGCATGTGGACTGTTAGCAGAGACGAAAGCGACTGAGGTGGTGTTTGGTGAGGTGTTGCATGCGGGCACATGAGCAGGCAGTGTGCATGCCCCGAGAGCGAGGGTGGACGCGGGAGGAGGGTTAGAGTTGGCGGGCAGGGCTGTGTCGTGCGTATCCCATGGTCTCTGTCTTGCGTGCCATGGTCGGCTGCTTAGTGAATTGGTGGGCGGGGCTCTGTGAGTTGGCGGGCATGGCTCTGTCGTGCACGCCCCATGGTCTGTGTCTTGCGTGCCATGGTCGGCTGCTTAGTGAATTATATATATAGATAAGCAGAATTTTGAAGTCAATCCTGAATGACACAGGTAACCAGTGTAGTGACATCAAAACTGGAGAAATGTGCTCGGATTTTCTTTTCCTAGTTAGGATTCTAGCAGCTGCATTCTGCACTAGTTGCAAATGATTTATGTCTTTCTTGGGTAGTCCTGAGAGGAGTTACAGTAATCTAGTTGACTGAAAACAAACGTGTGAACTAATTTCTCAGCATCTTTCAATGATATAAGAGGTCTAACTTTTGCTATGTTTCTTCAGTGAAAAAATGCTATCCTAGTGGTCTGATGAATATGCTATTTAAAATTCAGATTTCAGTCAACAGTTACCCCTAAGCTTTTTACCTCCGTCTTGACTTTTAATCCTTATGCATCCAGTTTGTTTCTAATAGCCTCATTGTATCCATTATTGCCAATCACTAAAATTTCAGTTTTCTCTTTATTTAGCTTTAGAAAATTACAATTCATCCATTCAGAAATACAAGTAAGACATTATGTTGGTGAATCAAGAGAATCGGGGTCATCGGGTGCTATTAATAGGTACAGCTGTGTGTCATCAGCATAGCTGTGGTAGCTCATGTTTTGCCCTGAGATAATCTGACCTAATGGAAGCATGTAGATTGAGAAGAGCAGCGGACCCAGGATAGAGCCTTGTGGAACACCATATACAGTAGGATATCATGTGTCTTTGAGTTGTAATTACCATAACTAACAAAGAATATTCTCCCTGCCAGGTAGACATAGGTATAGAGAGAGATGGGAGATATAGCAGAGTTGAACTCCGATGATGACAAGGATTCTACATCGGAGAAAGAATACACATTGCACTTTTGCCCTCGCTGTACTTTGTATACAACCCCAAATCAGAAAAAGTTGGGACAGTGTGGAAAATGTGAATAAAAAAAGAAAAAAGCAAGTTATAAATTCTCCTCAAATTTTATTTCATTGCAGACAGTATGAACACAAGATAATTCATGTTTTTTTTTTGTCAACATAATTTGATTTGTAAGTAAACATCAGTTCTTGCCATTCAGGCTTGCAACACATTCCAAATAAAGTTGGGATGGGGGCAATTAAGGGGTAGTAATGAGGTATAATAACTAAATAATGATGTGATTTGAAACTGGTGATGTTAACAGGTGATTGCAATCATGATTCGGTACAAAAGCAGCATCGAGGAAAGGCCTACTCCTTTAGGAGCAAAGATGGGCAGAGGATCGCCAGTTTGCCACCAAGTGCGGGCAAAAATCTTTGAAATGATGAAGAAAAACGTTTCTCAAAGACAGATAGGAAGAGATTTGGACATTTCTCCCTCTACAGTGCATAACATAGTGAAAAGAATCAGGGAATCTGGAGAAATTACTGTGCGCAAAGGCCAAGGGCACAAGCCTGAACTGAATGGCCGTGATCTCCGAGCCCTCAGACGACACTGCATTAAAAACCGTCATTCATCAATAAATGATATAACTGCGTGGGCTCAGGACTACTTCAGGAAGTCACTCTCAAGCACTACAGTACGTAGTTACATTAGGAAATGCCAGCTAAAACTGTACTGTGCCAAAAGGAAGCCCTACATAAATAGTGTCCAGAAGCGCCGTCGACTTCTCTGGGCTCGGAGGCATCTGGGATGGTCCATTGTGCAGTGGAAACGTGTATTGTGGTCAGACGAATCGGTTTTTCACATCTTTTTTGGAAGAAATGGACGCCGTGTGCTGTGGACCAAAGAGGAAAAGGACCATCCAGACTGTTACCAGATACAAGTCCAAAAGCCAGGGTCTGTCATGGTATGTGGTTGTGTCAGTGCCTTCGGCAAAGGTAACTTGCACTTCTGCGATGGCACCATCAATGCTGAGAAGTATATCTCAGTTTTGGAGGAACAAATGCTGCCTTCAAGACGACGTCTTTTCCAGGGACTCCCATGCTTATTTCAGCAAGACAATGCCAAACCACATACTGCGCGCATAACAAAGGCATGGCTGCGTAAGAAGAGGGTGCGGATGCTTGACTGGCCTGCCTGCAGCCCTGATTTGTCTCCTATAGAGAATGTTTGGCGCATTTTGAAATGAAAAATGCGTCAACGAAGACCCCGTACTGTTGCGCACCTAAAACGTTGTTTGCAGGAAGAATGGAACAAACTAACACCTGCAACACTTAGTCACTTGATTTTTTCAATGCCTAAACATCTTTTAAGTGTTGTTAAAAGACAGGGGAACTGTACAAAGTGGTAAATGCTGTACTGTCCCAACTTTTTTTGAAATGTGTTGCAAGCCTGAATGGCAAGAATGGATATTTATTTACAAATCAAATGATGTTGACAAAAAAAAAACATGAATTATTTTGTGTTCATACTGTCTGCAATGAAATAAAATTTCAGGAGAATTTATAACTTGCTTTTTTCTTTTTTTATTCACATTTTCCACACTGTCCCAACTTTTTCTGATTTGGAGTTGTATATAACCCAGATCGAATGTTATTTGCCTATTTACCTTGATTTATTTACTTACTTCCTACAGCGTTAAGTCACAAGTGGACTGCAGAGCTTCCTGTGTTTGATCGACATGATCATGCTCAAAAAAATGCATGTGTAATACCACAAAAAGTGTACTTCACTTCACAAGCAATGGTATGAGAATGCAGTCAGACTTATTTTTTGAGCACATACACCGTCTAGATCTAAATACACTTGTGGAGAGTCGCTCGCATACTGAACAGTCTATAGCTGCAGGTGGAACCTGCCATCACTGTACTTTGTATATAAAAGCCAGATTGAATGTTATATACTGAAACTATTTACCTTGATTTATTTATTTATCTTCCTACAGCGTAAAGTCACAAGTAGACTGCAGAGCTTCCCATGTACATATACTGTACAAAGTACAGCGACAGCAAAAGTGTGACGTGCATTCTTTCTCCGATGTAGAACCCTTGTCATCATCTGAGTTCACCTCTGTTATGTGAAAACAGCAGTGTCACATCAGGGGAAGTGTGAACGTGACTGGGATTATAAAACTGAATTTAAAAAATAAACAAAGCTAACCTTTACAAGTACCATAAATTTACACTGGCTGTTACAGACTCAAATCAAATTTATGTTTTTATTCTAAAATAGTAAGAATAAGAGCAGCTCACTTCTCAAAACGGAGTCGTCCGGGGTCGAACTTGTAACCTTTTGATTACCAGTCAGCAGTTCTTACTGCTGCGCCATCAAATCGGTCGTATTAAAGACATGTTAATGTCGCAAACGGGTTCTTTTTCTGCAGTTATATTCTTGAATATAAGTGTACTTGTTTTGTTATACTTGTACCTTTTATGAAAGTGTTTGATATTTGGACGTCAGGCTTCACACATTACACGCTTCATGTCTACATTTTGTCAATTATTACTAAAACATGAAAAACTTTTCTGTTCTGTTTCTGAAATGCATGTGTTCCAAATAACAATATAGTATTTACTCAATACTACTCTAAGCAACTGACACGCAGGTAAACAGACTTGAGCTGAGAAAACTTTGTGAGGCGTTGGTGGGGAGGGTTGGGGGAATAGGATTGCAGGCTGCTAGCTGACGGAGAGCTGCGAAGGTATTTAAGGTGGGATGGATTTATGGGTTTTTTTGTAGGCTTTGGTAATTCTACTGTTAGCAATTGTTATCCTGTACTTGTGCTTGTCAAAGTTTCAGGTGAAGATCCAATCAAATGTCACTGTATTGTATCGCTGTGTCACGAGCATATGGGGGAAAAAATAGTTTCATCTGCTGACTTGTTCATGGTATAATCTCCCTGCATCCTCTCCAAAGGGATAGATAGTGCCATGAAGTGTTTTGTTTTTTATCCCATTTCTAATTGCACTTGCTTCATCCCTGGTTCTCCAGCCCATGCCACTACTCCTTGGGAAAAAGAGAAACAAGCTTGATTACGAAAGGGAAAAAATTGAGCAGAGGCTGGGGATTAGGGAGATTGAAAGAAATAGTACTAGAAATGGGATAAAATGTCTTGCAAGGCTGTGTCAATCCTTTCAGTGGCGTCAGTAGGGAAAAATGTGGAGCAGATTATACCGTGTACAAGTCTCATATACTTGCAAGCCAGTGACAGCCTCCTGCAACTCAAAAGCGGCTGAGAAATGGTGGTTTAGGTGTATGTATCTGCATGACTAGATCTATGCTCAGGGCTGCCTGTTACCTACCTTGTGCCCATGGCTACCAGCAAAAGCATTATCCCCCACCCCTGTAACCTAGCACTGGAAGAAGCTGGTGTGAAAATATATTTGTGTATTTAGTTGATTCCAGGTGTGAAATGCAAGAAAAAAGCAACAACAACAAAAATAAATAAATAGACCTTTGTGGGGAGAAAGTAGGTGAATTGCAGCAAAAAAAAACCCTAATCTAGTGTACAATATGTAAGCTTCTTCTGAGCTAGTAAAAGAAACTGGTCCAAGGACTAGCGTGAAAAAATAATTTTGAAAGTAAAGGTTTGGATGAGTACATAATTACACATGTATATTCACAGATTGTTAACACTTCACACTGTTTTTGTGTATATGCATATTTTTCCAAACAGGGGGCTTGTGCCAAGCAGTTTAACTTTGCAATGCATTGGAAACTGGATCTGCACTTGCTACAATGACAGCTAATTGAGAATCACAAAAAAATTTATTACAGTGGTTGTGTATCATAAAATATGTACTGTAAAATCCAGTTTTTTGTTTAGTTCATATTAATTTAAACAAAGGGTTTTT
Source organism: Erpetoichthys calabaricus (assembly GCF_900747795.2). Lineage (NCBI taxonomy): Eukaryota > Metazoa > Chordata > Cladistia > Polypteriformes > Polypteridae > Erpetoichthys > Erpetoichthys calabaricus. Next base: position 92,578,700 of record NC_041404.2, read on the forward strand.
TTTTTTTTTTTTTTTTTTAAAGTGCTGTACTTACGTTTTCAGCTCCTTTATTAAAATAACCAAGTAATATTTTTGGGTGTGTCATTTAGACACAATAATGCCAAAACCTCTTAGTGCATAAGTGGTTAAACTACATTTTCAAGACAGAAATCACCCAGACAGAATTTTTGTTTTTATTATTATTTATTTATTTTTTAATCAAATTTACCATTTTATTGAATTTTGATGTTTGAAGTAGTTCCTGCAGTAAGGTAATATTGCAGTTAGGTTCCAACCAGAGTCAACCAGAACCAGGGTGGAGACATCTAATGTAAATTATGAAAAATAATTTAAGTTTGGAATTTTTCTATTAAAATAAAATTTTGACAATAAAAATGACAACAGATAGTCAAATCAGATGGCTAAGGACCATCTCCATATTAGACATAAAGCGTTATTTACTATTTTCCGTATGCCGCCTTCTTTTAATGCCAAATCCAGCAGTTATGAGTGTTGAAATTGTTTTTTTTATTGTTAAACTTTATTAAATTATATTCATTATTTCTCTGAGAATTGACATAAACACAAGAAAGAAATGACAGAGAACAGAAGCAGTCTCTGTAAATGCATTTCTACCAATTGGACTAGCAAGTATTAGGAATAAATCTGAATTAGCAATAAATTGATCAGTTTCATCCACTTTGAATTCAAAGTAAACAAAGTTTCAGCTGCATGTAATACCTCTTTAAATAAGTTACATTTGATGGCTAGGTAGTTTCTTTGGAAGGGTGCTGACTATGCAGTGTTGTCCCGTCACATTCTTTTTTTGTTTTTGAGTGTTAGAGAAACATTGTCTATTGGCATTTATTTTTCGAAGTACAATTATCCATCTTTCTGCTATTCTGTACCTGTTCACATTGTACTGTTTTTAAGTTAATCTTAGTGTTATGCTTTATTCACGTGCATGGTAATTATTTTTAAGTTATATCTTTAAAATATAGAATATATTCAATGAGTCAATGAACAATCATATTTCATTAATGAATGTACAAAATTTGTACAATTACTGATTTATAAAAGTTTATTTAGTGCAGCTCAATGCCTTTAAGTTTAAGTTTATTTAGTGCAGCTCAAGTTTTATGCCTTTAATGCTTTGTTTCTAGATCACAGTATACATAGAAGCATAATATGGCATTTCCTTATGAATTTGCCCTGTGATAATTGATTGGTAATAGTTTTCCTGTACTATTGACACACATTTTAGCACTAGTGTCTGCTTGTAATCAGTTTCGGCCAGATAGTTGTTAGCAGTGTTCTTTAGGGAAGTTCCATAAAGGCTTAAAGCAGGGGTGTCAAACTCATTTTGGTTCAGGGGCCACATACAGCCTAATTAGATGTCAAGTGGGCCGGAGCAGTATTCATAACATAATTACCTATAAATAATAGTAAGTCCATGTTTTTTCCCTTTGTTTTCGTGCAAAGAAGTACAAGTACATTAGAAAATCTTCATATTTAATGAAATGTTTTACAAAACATATCAACATATCAAAACATATAAACAACCTCAGATTTCTTAAAACAAGTGTTTGCACAAATACAAACAAAACTTTAAGTCAGAGGTATTTGGAACTGAAAAATACAGTACTGCACCTTAAAATTTATGGCATTACATGAACAATAGGATTCCACCAAACCAAACTCTTTTGTAGTGAAGCTGTTAACTTACATTAAATTTAACATTTTTTAACTATTTCTACAGCAAGAATTCATTTTCACAGAACTGAATTCTTTAAGTGCAATCGGTGTCTGAAGCAATATTTTAAAGGAGTTAGTCACATCTAGACTACTTTGTTTTTGCTCCTGAAACTTGGCATCTTTTGGTCTGCACAAGTGCATCAATATCAGGTGTCATGTCCTGACTAGTAGCCAATCTCAGAATGTCATCTAAGTGCTTGTTTGTGAGCCTTGAGCGCAATTTTGTTTTATTGATGTTCATTACTGAGAAAACTTGTTCACAAAGGTAGGTTGTCCCAAAAATGCACAAAATTTTTGCAGCCAGGGCTGTTAATTTGGGGTACCCTGGCAAGAGATATTGATAAAATGTGTCCAAGCCCACTGAGGCAAACTTGTCCTTCAAATCTGCATCACATTGCAAATCAATTATCTCTAGTTGGATGTCGACAGGGACATCAGAAGCTTTGACTGTGAAGGGTGAGCGAAAAACTGCAAATTCTTTCTTGAGTTCACCAAAGATCTGAAACCGTTTCTCAAACTCACACAGCAATCCTGCAATCTTGTCTTTATACTGTTTCATGTCAGCATTAATGCCTGCTGCACATACCTCTCTTAGGCAAGGGAAATGTGCAGGGTCACCACTTGACAGCTGTGTCTCCCACAAAGTCAGCTTCAACTTGAATGCACATATGCTGTCATAAAACTGTGTGACAACTTTTTTGCGGCCTTGCAACATTTTGTTCAGAATATTCAAGTGCTCTGTAATATCCACCAGAAATGCAAGGTCCTGAAGCCATTCCTGACATTGTAATTCCATCACTGGATTTCCTTTTTTCTCCATGAATTGTCCGATTTCCTCGCGTAGATCAAAGAAACGCCTCGGCACAGCACCTCTGCTTAACCACCTTACTTCAGTGTAGTATGGCAGGGTATTAGTAACGTGATTGTCACTGAGAAGGCAGTCAAACTGACGATGATTCAGGCCTCTGGCTCGGATGAAATTAACAGTTCGGACAACCACCTCCATGACGTGATCCATTTTTAACGACTTGCAACACAATGCCTCCTGGTGCAAAATACAGTGAAACGTCCAGAAACCATCTCCTCCATTAGCGGCTTGTACTTTCTCTCTGAATTTTGTCACAACACCTGCTTTTCTTCCGATCATTGATGGCGCGCCATCTGTAGCCAGGCTGACGGCGCGGGACCAGTCCACCCCGACTCTGTCCAGCGCGCCAACCACAGAGCCGAAAATGTCCTCAGCTGTTGTGGTGTCACTCATAGGCACCAACTCAAAGAACTCCTCAGTGACGGTCAATGTGTCATCAACTCCACGAATAAATATGGCCAGTTGAGCAACGTCTGTAATGTCAGTGCTCTCATCAATTGCAACAGAAAATGCAAGAAGTGACTTGACCTTGTGTTTCAACTGCCTGTCTAAATCAGCCGATAGTTCCGATATCCTCTCTGCCATAGTGTTTCTCGTCAGACTAATGTTGGCAAATGCTTGTCGCTTCTCAGGACACACGAGTTCTGCAGCCTTCATCATGCATCTTTTAACGAACTCACCGTCGGAATACGGCTTTGATGCTAATGCTATTTCGTTAGCAATTACGTAGGTGGCTTTTACTGCTGCTTCACTGACCTCTCGGCTCCGAGTGAAAATTGACTGCTGTTTTCTCAGACCCACCAGCAATTCATTTATCTTCTCTCTCCTCAGTCGTCCTTGCAAGATGTCGTATTTTCCACCATGATGAGTCTCATAGTGGCGCCGAATATTATATTCCTTGAGCACCGACACTTGTTGATTACACACCAAGCACACAGGTTTCCCATTTATCTCTGTGAATAAATAGGAAGTGGTCCATTTCTCTTGGAAAACCCTACACTCGGTATCCACTTTTCTCCTTTTTGACAAAGACATTTTGGCTAATGAGGGTGTCAAGGTGAGTAGAAAATAAGGTAGCCTACAGAGTGGCAGAGTTGTTGCTTCTTTTACTCTAATTAAAACAGTGCACCCCTCCCCTTTGACTAACACAGTGCGCCCCTCTCATCTGACTAACACCCTAGCGGATGATTTAGGAATTGCATTTTATTTACGAATTTCGAGTTTGTGTCTTTTATTAATTTTTTTACTTTCAAAATTCATCCAGTGGGCCGGATTGAACCCCCTAGTGGGCCGGTTTTGGCCCGCGGGCCGTATGTTTGACACCCCTGGCTTAAAGGATTGGATCAGTGCTCAGAAAACTAAAAACTAATGTTGGTATGCATATTAGGCATAAATGACCTCTGACTTGATGGAACTGATCATTATCCCAGCTGCTTCATACTCGGCAGTGAATTGCTTGAGTGCGTGGCAATAGTCACAGTCAGATGAGGAAAAGAAGGCAGCATAAAGGAACAGTGCTACTCTGAGCCTACCCAACTGGGCACCCTCACATCCTCAATTGTCCTTTGATATCTTCTCCATGAATACTGCGAACAGGATTGGTGACAAGACACAGTCTCGATTGGGTCTAACACCCACAGTCAATGAATATAATTTAACACCAAGTATTCAGACACAGCTCTCATGGCTTTCACATAGGGAACAAATAGCAAGCAAGAGTGGCCCTATTATCTCCATTCATGTGGCACCTCCCACAACACATCCCAATGGATATTGTCTTTTTCCAAATATACAAAACACATCTAGGCTGGGTAATCATACTTCCATACACCCTCCAGCAGCTGTGCCAGGGATAAGAGTTGGTCTGCTGTTCCACAGACAGGACAGAAACTACATTGTTCCGCCTATATCTTTGCCTCTATCATCAGATAGATTCTTCCCTCCAGCACCTTTGCATATGCCTCTCCTGTGAGGTTGAGGAATGTGGTCCCTCTGTAGTTGGAACACATTCTTTGGTTCCTTTTCTTAATTATGCGGACCACCATACCAATCTGCCATTAGACAGGTGCTTTACCTGTTTTAATTAGGAAATAATTAGCATTAAAATTAATCAAATGAAATGCATCTGTTTTAATCATTGTAAAAACATGAACTATAATGAGAAAAAAATTGAGTACTTTCAGTTGTTTACCGGAGAAGTAATGCTCATTTGGAACTGAGATATGTGCTGCTAGATTCTGCCTTTGTAAGATATAGTTGAAAATACTGTACAAGTTCTCTGGAACCTGTAATGCTGTTTGCGGTACTGGAGGCCTGTGTATAAATGAGAGACAAGTGAAATTCTTGTTTTATGGCCATCAGGGAGATGACATGTTGACAGTATGCAGTACATTTGGTGATTTTGAATAATCTTTGTACTATGGGAAAATAATATTACTGCCCTTAATACTTTTGGGTTATCCACTATGTATATGGTGATTCTTCTTTGAGTTATTTTTTTTCTGTAAGCAAAATAATGTCATGATTTAGACTAGCATTTTCAATTTTGTGCCTTGCTTTGTTTTGATATCTTTTTTAAGTTTGCTTTATTCAGTGGTTTAGAAGTGTGTTAGTTGGGAAGTTGTTTAAAATATCATTTTATTTGTCTACCAGAATTAAGACTTCCAAATTCGTGTTACTGAAAATTCAGAGGTAACTGCTAGTTATAAGAGGACCCTGCAGTGTTCACTTCACCATTAAGTTTGGCGAAATCACGAAAATGTTCAGGAACTCCTCAAAAAGCATTGAAGTCAATGAGGAAGGAGGAACTGAATTGTTTTTGAGTAGATTATAATGGTGCAGTGATATTTTAAGTGTCCCTGAAGACTAGGTAAATGTCTGTAAACTATGCTAGACTGGTTATTGTGGCCAAAAATGTGCTGTGAAGCAGCAGTGCTAACACTTAAACAACAGAAGATGCAGACGGATCAAATGCCACAAGTGAAATGCAACAAATGGCCACAAACTAGCAATAGGTAAATAAAATATAGTTTATTACACTCACTCAGTTCTGAACACATTTGGAGTTTGCCCAACAGCATGTGGTGGACTCCCCAAACACATAGAATGAGGTTCTCTGGTCAGATGAGGCTAAAATTGAATTCTACAAAGTACTGACTTTGGGGGGTGAATATCTTTGCACACATTTGTTTTCCTTTTTTTTCCTTAATGTTTGTGTCGCAGTAAAAAAATATTTTGCATATTCAAAGTAGTAGGTATATTTTATAAATCAAATGGAGCTAACCACCTGAAAATCCATTTTAATTCAAGGTTATAATATGACAGGACAAACACCAAGAGGGATTGATACTTAATAAATTTAGATTCAGAACCAATACATTGGCTGTAGAAAGAATCACCCACTTTGAAAGTATAGTATTTGTACTTTGTTGCTTTACAGCCTAAAATAAAAAAAACACATATTAGTATTTTTTGGATTTATTTACTTAAAGCAACCTCTAACATCCAAGTCAAAGATATAATAGCAATAGTTTGGGAAAGTAATAATAAATAAAAAACAAGAATCAGTTAGATTGATAAAGCATCAAAAGCAATACCTGTAAACTCAAACAGGTGTAAGTAATCACCTTGTCCATTGCACAACAAGGTGATTGGCTACCACCTGTGATCAGTTGTAATCATTGTGATTAGTTTAGCATACAAACAGTTATTCCTGGAGCATTCCAGGGCTTGTGCAACTAAAAGCAAACAGTTGACTATGGGTGGCAAGGCTCTTTGCAAAAGATCTCTTGGATAAAGTTGTGGACAGGCACAAATCAGGTGATGGATACAAAAAGATTTCAGAAGATTTATTAATCCCTAGGAGCACAGTAACATCAATAATTAAGAAATGAAAATTTTTTGTTACTACTAGAACCCTCCCTGGGTCAGGCTATCCCTCCAAATTGGATGGAAGAGCGATGAGGAGACTGGTCAGAGAGGCTACCAAGAGGCCAAAGGCAACTTTGAAGGAGTTACAGTGACAACAATAATACAAACATTCCACAAATGTGGTTTATATGGGAGGGTTGCAAGAAAAAAAACACTCCTAAAGAAAAGCCACATTAAGTCTCATTTGAGCTTTGCCTAAATACACCTTGAAGATTCTGAGGACATGTGGAAAAAGGTGTTATGATCAGATGAGACCAAATTTGAACTATTTGGGACACTTGTCAGGGTAGAAGGAAAAATGGATGGGGCAAAATGCCGTCATATTCTTGAAGAAAACCTTCTGACCTCTGCCAGAAAGCTGAAAATGGGAAGAAGGATCACCTTTCATCATGAGAATGAGCAGAAGCACACAGCAAAATTGACCAGACAGTGGCTGAAGGAGAAAAAGTCAATGTCCTTGCGTGGCCTAGTCAGAGCTAGAAACAATTTGAGTTTTGCATTCCACCAACAGTCACCTCCAAAATAATAGAGTTTGAACAGTTCTGCTAAGATGAGCTGGCAAATATTGCTCAATCTAGAAGCGCAAAGTTATCCCAACAGGTTCAAGGCTGTAATTAAAGAAAAAGTGGCTCCATAAAGCATTGACACAAGGAGGGTGATCCTTTATCAGTTCAAAGTTTATCAGTTTTTTTATTTATTATTATATTTCTGAACTGTTGCTATTGTATCTTTGACTTTGTTGCTATAGGTTGAAATGAGTGAATAAAGTTAAATAAAAAAAGAGCTTCATGTATGTGTTCATTTTAGGCTGTATAGCAACAAAATGTGAATATTTTCAAAGGGGGTGATTCTTTTCTATGCATACTGTATATAATAAGTGTGTTTACATGTGCCTAAATTACCCAGTGATTCACAGAAACTTGGTTTAAAAAATATTATATATACCTTTGTTACAGTTAGAGGAACTGGGCCATTGGTCTTTGAGAAAATGGGTTAACACATGTAGATTTCTCTGTGAGTAATACGGTTATGTGGCCATGTAAATGCCTGCGCATATCTGTGACCAGTTAAGTCATCCTGAACATTTGATCATGATTAGCTTGTTTTCAGATTAATGTCGGTTGATGGTGACATTTACCGTATTTTTTGCACCATAAGACGCACCTGACCATTAGACGCACCTAGGTTTAGAGGATGAAAACAAGAAAAAAAATATTCTGAACCAAATGGTGCACTAATATGTTTAATAAAATATAGCAGAATAATATTTCAACCATGTAAATTCAACAGCGGTATTAAGAAACATCATCACTGTCATTAACAAATAAGGAGAGACTTTAAGTTTCAAGCACTCTTCTAGTTTTATGGAAACCCCAAGAACTCCTCATCGCTAGTGTCAGAATTTATTAAGCTCAGTTGCTCACAATCACTTTGCAGCATCACGTACCTATCATCACGCAACATAACCTGTCCAAAGTCACCAGGGGACAAAGCACGTTTGGACCAATGCTCCCTGAACTTATATCGCCAGTCTAGTCCCATCTATATTTGTAATGCCACAAAGCCCTTCATCTCATGTTTTGTTGTGGGTTTCCAGTTTGAAAAATGAGAATGCGGTGCAAGCACAGCCCTCGATTCAAAAAATTGCTCTGCATACGTGTTTGTCTCGTTTGACAGTAGCTGAAAGGCAGCTTCAGGAAAGAACAGCCTGAAGTAGTCCAGCGGCTGGTAATCTGTGGAGTCCAGAGTCCGACTCAGTGATAATGCGCAAAACAATCTCTGCTTTTTTTTTTTTCTGCACTCGCTTCGCTCCCTCATGAGATGTAGATGCCATCTTGCGTTTGTTTACATTTCGCAACTCACGCACACGCAAGGATTAGATGCCGAGTCAATGAGTCTAACATTCCTCCAAGCACAGAGGGAATGCCTGTAACATAACAGTGAGTTTTGTCGCCCTCTACCCCTGGATGTCTACTTTTGTCAGGTAATACACATCATGGTCTGTGACGCAATATTCGCTCCATAAGACGCACAGACATTTCCAACCTTCTTTTGGGGAAAAAAAAGTGCGTCTTATGGTGCGAAAAATACGGTAACTCTTTTTTGTAATGTAAATGTGTTCATTGATAGAAAAAGGATACATTATTAATAAGGCTGTTTGTGCTTGGTTAACTGTGGAAATAATTCCTGCCCAAATTCTTTGTGTGCATTACTCTTTGCAGCTGAAATTACTAATTATTACCAATTAACCATAATCCATTGGTTCATCAGTCACTCAAGATATCATACCAAAGTAGGAGAAACTGTACAAATAAGCTGCTGTTATCAGTTGCTCCAGAATATAATGATCATTTATTCCAGCTACCCTTTAATGTATGCAGTATTTAATGCATGGAAGTCAATTGGTATCCAAGCCTATAGGGACGTGTTTGCGTCTTTTGAATAGTTATGCCTCAAAAATAATTTTCCAGCAGCACACAACTTTTACAATTTGCAGTTTAGAAAGTTTTTTTAAAAGAAACCTGGTCAAATTTACCAACCTTTCATTAATATTTATGGTTCACATTTTATAATCTAGATAACATTTCCAGACTTTACCAAAATATTTCTTATATTGCACCCCTGGATTATCTAATGCAAATTTGGGAATTGGAACCATCTACTTAGAATATCAGGTAACGGATGGAAGTTAGCCATCACTATTCCTCATCCCTGTTTAAAAAAGTATGATTTGCTTTTATTTAAAATTGTATGTTGTATACACCCAGTTTGGCTAAGATTTTCCAGAATATATCTAGGTTCATGATCCAGGTTGTGGGCAGTCTCATCAAGGGCCTGTCTTACCTGATCATGACTTTTTGGAATTTCCCACACTTAGATTAGGTTGGGAAGAAATCTTATTTGTCAAGACGGTTTTGGATCCACAGTTACCCCAGGTCATCTAACAGCATTTTTTGGAGTAACAACTGATCTGACAACATACTGAAATGAAAAAAAAGGAATATTTTGCACTGTTCATCATATTTTAGTCAGTTAGTAGAATCCTAAACCCTTCTTCATAACTTAGTGGCAAACTATTTCATATTTTATTTAATATTGTAAAAAACTAAATTTTCTGTTTGAGGAACTGTCAAACACTGTTTTGCAAGCTTGGCAAAAATTATTAATGCTGTTTTGAAACATTGAAGTTGAGCCTTTGTTAACCTTTAGATGTCTCAATACACTGTGTATGAGGAAATACTTAATATTGGGTTCTCTGATCACATAGATCTTGAAACTCAGCATGGAAGAGGTGTTGAGATAGACATGACTGATCAGCGCCTGACTGATTGTATTGTTATCTATAAAATCAACACAATTAAAAGAAACCATTCACTATTATTTGTGAATTGTTGCCATCCCCTCATCCTCCTGTTTAATATCCACAGAAGCAAAGAAAAACATTTGGTTGGCATTTAATGAACAACTATTATGTAGTCCAGTACAGTTTAGTATTGAGGTTTGACATGAAAGGAAACATGTTAAATATAATGTTGAGCTGGAGTTCTACTAGTATCTGTGAATAAAATAATTTTAACTCCTTCTGCTTCAGCGATTAAGTAAAAACACAAACACCTCCGATTGTTTTACCTTATACAGTAATCTCTCGCTATATCGCGCTTCGACTTTCGCGGCTTCACTCTATCGCGGATTTTATATGTAAGCATATTTAAATATATATCGCAGATTTTTATGCTGGTTTGCAGATTTCTGCGGACAATGGGTCTTTTAATTTCTGGTACATGCTTCCTCAGTTGGTTTGTCCAGTTGATTTCATACAAGGGATGCTATTGGCAGATGGCTGAGAAGCTACCCAACCAGAGCGCGTATTACCTATTAAATAAAACTCCTCAAATATATTGTGAGCACGGGGGCTGTTCGCACCCCTAGAAGATACAGACGCTGAAACACTGAAAGATTACCTTCACATTGCTCTCTTCCTTGCTGGGCTTAAATGTGGCTGCTTTGTCAAGCGATATGCTTCCCGCACGGTGCTTCGCATACTTTAAAGATCAAACAGCACGTATTGATTTTTGATTGTTTGCCTTTCTCTCTCTCTCGCTCTGACATTCTCTGCTCCTGACGGAGGGGGTGTGAGCAGGGGGGCTGTTCGCACCCCTAGACGATACGGACGCTCATCTAAAAATGCTGAAAGATTATCTTCACGTTGCTCACTTTCTTGCAGCTGGTTTGTCAAGCGACATGCTTCCCGCACGGTGCTTCGCATACTTAAAAGCTCAAACGGCACATATTGATTTTTAATTGTTTGTTTTTCTCTGTCTCTCTCACTCTCTCTGACATTCTCTGCTCCTGACAGAGGGGGTGTGAGTAGGGGGGCTGTTCGCACCACTAGATGATACGGACGCTCCTCTAAAAAATGCTGAAAGACTACCTTCCTAGCAGCTGCGTTGTCCGACGGTGCTTCACATACTTAAAAGCCCAAACAGCCCTATTGATTTCTGATTATTTGCTTTTTTTCTCTCTCTCTCTCTGACAATTCTCTGCTCCTGACGCGCACTCCTTTGAAGAGGAAGATATGTTTGCATTCTTTTAATTGTGAGACGGAACTTTCATCACTGTCTTGTTATGGAGCACAGTTTAAACTTTTGAAAAAGAGACAAATGTTTGTTTGCAGTGTTTGAATAAAGTTCCTGTCTCTCTACAACCTCCTGTGTTTCTGCGCAAATCTGTGACCCAAGCATGACAATATAAAAATAACCATATAAACATACGGTTTCTACTTCGCAGATTTTCACCTTTTGCGGGGGGTTCTGGAACGCAACCCCCGCGATCGAGGAGGGATTACTGTACAAACTCATTACCCCCTCTCTTGCTGGTTTATCAGAACTCTGTAGACTCTTGCAGCCTCAAGTGTTCAGCTGCAAATCAGCCTCCCTTCATTAGAGCTAAAAATCACATAACATGAATAACCTTATTTGTCTTGTAAGTGTACTTTTAAATTAGTCACTCTCACTGACCCAGCTACTCAATTATATAGTTCACTTTATTGGTGCAAATAAATTAATCTACCGCAGTAAACTGTGTATCTTAAAAAAGAGTTCCTATGCTTGCATTTTCATACTGAAACAGATAATACTGCAGTTTTTTCTATCTCAGGTAAAACATTATGTTGATTTTTTTTTGTGTTTATTTGGCGATGCAACCGGTTTTGTAAGAGCCTGAAAAACTGTATTATGCTTTTCCATCTGAATCTGAACATTACTACCAAATCAGAATGTACAGGAAAATATATTTCATATGCTAAAAACTAAAGACATCTACACTTTGCATTTGTAAGAGGATCTGTTTTTGCAGTGATCTGTCATGAAGAGTATTTATTTACTTATGCATAATTTATTGTAAAACACTGAGACCCATTCATCAATCTTTCTGTTTTCCTAACTCACTTATCCAGGGAAAGGTTGAGGGGAAACTATAGCCTGTCCCAGCAATAATAGGGTACACAGGAACAATTCCCAGACAAGGGACCAGTTGATCATAGGATGAATATATATGGACCGTTTTAACAACACCAATTCACCTTACTTACATGTTTTAGGACTGTGGGAGTAAACCAGAACACTCAGAAGAAACCCATGTGGACACTGTATGGAACATGTAAATTCCACATTGGGAGTACCTGAAGTGCGACCCCAGTTCATTTTTAAATTGGATAAATAGGTTAATTACATGGGAAAACATCATTTGTGAGTTGCAACCAACACTAATCCATTAGACAGTGCTCTCCTGTTCTCCAAACAAGGTCAGCTCCTAGTCTGATGCACCAAATTTTGCTTTTGTAATGCTTTCTGGGTAGCTTTAAGAACACCTCTTGCCTATACCAGTTAATTAAGCAAATTAAATGCCATTCCACCATTTCATTACCCTTCACACCTCACAATGGTCTTCCATCTTATAAATGAATCTATATATCTTAAGGGTTCTGTATGACCTCAGTTATAAACTGATGATGTGCAGTTTTAACACAAACAGTCTTCGTGTGCCTTTCAAGCCATCTAAAGAATGAATGACAGTACCTACAATTCATTTTTACTAAGGAATTTATTTTTTCTGGGTTTTTCCAGGATTCCTATAATTACTGGTAAACTCATTTTAAAATACTGAAATATGATGATGATGATATTACATATAATTATTTGGAAACTCATTTTAAAGTAGTGAAAAATATTTAATTTTTATTGTGTAGTGCTAATAATGTACATGATGCAGTGCTGTCTTAGTTTTTCTCAAAAAATGAAAGTAGAACTGCTTCGGTGGCTCAGCTCAGTCACTGTTTTCTTTAGCGTGACACATTATGTATGAATGCAGAAACCATGGATGAATCATTATTTTCTACCAGTACCATGATTGTTAAGTTTTGAGAAAAACCTTCCTAAATCACACTAGAGGATAACACAGTCAAATACTAATTTCACAGATTTCCTCTGTTCATATCCTTTATGTGGGAAGGGTGTTATAGCCCCTCAAAGATTTGAATTATGTCTTGCTCTTTTTTCATCTTTTCCAGTGTAATTGAGCAACATGCCTATAACTGTAACCACTGTAACAACTATGTGCATTGTGTGCTCAGTCAAAAGGTGTCTTTGTGTCCTTCATACAAGGCATTTATCAAAACACACTCCATCTTCTGATACAGACATGTGTAAAGTGTTCCTTCAGTGCATTAACATGCCACCCAAGGTAAATGTATTCTGAAGAGTTACTCAACCTGTTTGCATAATAAATGCAGTTAAATAGGTACTCCATTGGTTTCTGGGCCAATGCCCTAATAAGATTTAATCATGCTATGTTTTTCTTACTTCATGCTGATTTGAAAGGTTATTGTTATGTCTTAGTTTCAACAATAGTGGCCATTAGTGTTTATAGATTTTTTTATTGTAACACAGACATCCTATTGCAAAACCTCAAGGAACTAAAGGTCATACCTTAGTGATAAAAATGCTTTTATTTCCCCTCATTTTATCTCTTAGTGACACTGTGCTTTAAAACTGAGAGCCACACACCAGATTTGGTTTTCTTCATCCACAGTCTCAAGAAGCTGCTCCAGGATATTTTGAGTCTTATCACCAGGACCAGTGTCTTGTTCATCTCCCACAGGAAGCAGACTGTAAAGATTTTCACTTTTGTGAACTTGATGATTATGTGACCCATTCCTGCTCAGATTCAGTCCAAAAAATTCACATAAGATTCTTCTCCACTTATAAAATAGAAGATCAGAATTTTCAAGCGGTCACAGACATAGCTGGGAAGGTAGAGACATCCCATTATAAAACATCATACAGGTTAAGGAGAAAACTCGGAGGACCTTTTGATAAATAGTTTCAGAGAAACATGTTGGACCCACATATACATTTTTGATATTTCCATGCACCCCTTAATTACAGTAATTGTAAGTGACCTGTGGTATAACCAGATTTGTGCCTTGGTAACAGATATCTCTTCTTTATCACATAAAAGAACTATTGGCTTCTTCTTGTAAGATAAACTGTTTCTGGAAGTGTCAGTAGCCCGCCACTTCACCTCAAAGCAGAGAATTGTTCCTAAGCAGCAAAAGATCTATGGTATACATTCTGGGAAGGCACAGGTTATGGCATAGATTACAAAAAATCCTTTTGTATTCATTGTACCTTGTCGAAACCATGATTAAAAGGTGAAAGACATGCCTGAGCCTGATTCCAAAAACTAACAAGAATTCAATGCCAGCTTTGAAAAAAATGTTACGTCTTTTATGACTGAGATTATTCAATTTGTGCATATCATAGGAATGTCATAAGCTATCCATCCATCCATCCATCCATTCTCTTCCGCTTATCCGAGGTTGGGTCGCAGGGGCAGCAGCTTGACCAGAGATGCCCAGACTTCCCTCTCCCCGGCCACTTCTTCTAGCTCTTCCGGGAGAATCCCAAGGCGTTCCCAGGCCAGCCAAGAGACATAGTCCCTCCAGCGTGTCCTGGGTCTTCCCCGGGTCCTCCTCCCAGTTAGACGTGCCCAGAACACCTCACCAGGGAGGTGTCCAGGAGGCATCCTGATCAGATGCCCGAGCCACCTCATCTGACTCCTCTCGATGCGGAGGAGCAGCGGCTCTACTCTGAGCTCCTCCCGGATGACTGAGCTTCTCACCCTATCTTTAAGGGAAAGCCCAGACACCCTGTGGAGGAAACTCATTTCAGCCGCTTGTATTCGCGATCTCGTTCTTTCGGTCACTACCCATAGCTCATGACCATAGGTGAGGGTAGGAACATAGATCAACTGGTAAATTGAGAGGCTCAGCTCCTTTTTCACCACGACAGACCAATGCAGAGCCCGCATTACTGCGGATGCCGCACCAATCCGCCTGTCGATCTCACGCTCCATTCCTCCCTCCTCCACTTGGGGCAGGATCTCGCCACCAACCCTGAGAGGGTACTCCACCCTTTTCAGGCTGAGGACCATGGTCTCGGATTTGGAGATGCTGATTCCCATCCCAGCCGCTTCACACTCGGCTGCGAACCGATCCAGAGAGAGCTGAAGATCACGGCCTGATGAAGCAAACAGAACAACATCATCTGCAAAAAGCAGTGACCCAATCCTGAGTCCACCGTAATTACCAGGATCGATTTTGACTCCATTCTTGAAAATTTATATTTTATCGATGATTTCATTTAATACAATAAATGAAATCCCATCAGGTCCAAGTTTTTTGTTTGTATTCATTGTTTTGAGAGATTGTAGGATATCTGATTCTTCTATTTTAAAATCTGTGAAGTAAGTGATTCTTTTTACTTTCTTTATAAATGCATGGGTAAAAATTTGTTCAGTACAGTTGAAACTCCTTAAAGTCTCTACTGAGACAAGTAAATGTACAAAGGAAAAATAAATCAATATATACATTAATTTATTGAGAGGGGAAGTTGCGTATTTTTTTGCATGTTTGCATTTGCATTCTGGTGGTTTATTTTTCTTTTGAACCAGATAGCTAGTTTTTGCTGATATGAAACAGATACCAGGAATTTGTTAATTCCTTCAAACTTAAATCA
This sequence comes from Erpetoichthys calabaricus, assembly GCF_900747795.2. Lineage (NCBI taxonomy): Eukaryota > Metazoa > Chordata > Cladistia > Polypteriformes > Polypteridae > Erpetoichthys > Erpetoichthys calabaricus. Next base: position 92,594,309 of record NC_041404.2, read on the forward strand.
GTGATCTCAGTTTTTAAAGATTTACCAACATATCATAAATCAGCTGGCAATTGAAGACAGTTAAAAAAAATCATAATTCTTGTTCTGTAATTGTAAATTGAATACCTGTGAAAACAATGAGGTTTGTATCTGAAATAATTGTGTTGCTTAGATATAAAAGCATTAATGAAGGCATTTATGATGTAAATAAATAAAAATAATTTCTAATCATTCATACACCATTTTTACAAAAAAAATCATAATTTCTCTTTTTCTGAATGGTGACAACATAAAAACCAAAGTAAAACAAACCAGCTTATGGGCATTTATTATGGATGCAGTGCAAAGGAATAAGGGAAAGGGAAAAAAGCTCTTACATTTCTTTTTAGTATTATGCTTTCATGAAAACATTATAAATATTTCTAGATTATGTCTGATTGTCAACAATTATGCTGATTATGGCTTACAGGTAATGAAAACTCAAAATTCAGTATCTCAGAAAATTACGTCAGACAAATAAAAAAAAAAGATTTTTAATACAGAAATGTTGGCGTACTGAAAAGAATGTCGATGTATGCACTACTTGGTCGGGGCTTCTTTTGCATGAATTTCTGCATCAATGCAGTGTGGTATGGAGGTGATCAGCCTGTGGCACTGCTGAGGTGTTATGGAAGCCCAGGATGCTTTGATAGTGGCCTTCAGCTCGTCTGCATTGTTGGGTGTGGTGTCTCTCATCTTCCTCTTGACAATATGAAACCAAAATTAACAGAAATAAACGCTTGAAATATATCTCTCTGTGTATAATGAATCTATATAATATGAGTTTCACTTTTTGAATTGAATTACTGAAATAAATGAACTTTTCTATGATTTTTCTAGTTTATTGAGATGCACCTGTGTGTGTGTGTGTATAGTCACAATAATAGTCAAAAGACATCAAAAAAGGTTTGGGGCAGCCACCTGTATATTGTGCCCTGGCTGCAAATGGGTAATTCATTTGTGAGTTGTTCACAAGTCTGGAGTCCAAAACAGAACTGATTTTAAGGTTGTAAAGATGGCAGCTTTAAAAGCCTAAACAAGAAGTGACATAATCGGGACCAGAACTGTAAGTGATGTCATCTGGACCGAAAGTAACATCATCAATGGCCCCGGAACCGGAAGTGACATCATCAATGACGTCAGGCCCAATGGTGATGTCATTGGGACCAGAAGTAACATCATCATTGGGGGGGCCAGGAACGGAAGAGGCATCATCAGTGGCGCCGGAACCATGCAGAATTTCCCATGGATGGTCTGCAGAGGACTGAGAGAGAAAGTCAGTGCTCCTCACCACCCCCTGGTCTGGCGTGGAACTGCTACACATATGTATGACTATTAAAGGAATTCCTGAGATGAGACTTTCACAGAGATAATTTCAGGTCCCGCGAGACGAGACTTCTTGCCAAGAGATTTACAACAATGCCCATGGTCCAATCACTTCTAATTTATGTGAATGCTATTGTCAGACACATTTCCTGGGTCAGAAATAAAAGACCAAGTAGTACGTCGTAAAGAGGTTCAAAAGCGTTGGCACGATACACATACAGACCAGGTTAAAGATTATGAATGTACTAAAATTCAAAAGTCTCAAAAAACTGATAGTATATATCGCATTAGTGTTAACAAATAGAAATTATTACTCTGTGAAATAATGGGACAGTGAAAAGAGATTGAATATATGGACATAGGTGATATAATAGAAGTATTTAGATATTGTTTGGCTTTAAACTTGAAGCCGGAGACTTGTAGATCGTCAAATTTGTGTTGCTATCAGGGAAAAGTAGTGTTTCTCCCCAGTGAAGAGACATATTAAAAGATTATTAATTAAGAAAATTAAAAGATTTTTTGTTTGGGGAAAGTGAAATCCACAAACACTGCAGGCAAAATATCCGAATCTACAATAATCTGTTCGCATTCGCATCATTCAATGCTCAAAACGTAGATTTACACAATTCTGGACCATACATATTAGAATCTGTGGTCCCGCTATAATTAAAGCTATGACAAGTTTAATTTCGAAGAAACCACAATTAGGTCAGGTGTATATTTATGATCACGGAGAAGCAATGTAACATAGAATCAAAAGAGTTAAACGACCGGGCGTATTAGAAATTATACAGCCAATAATGGATACAAATTGTTACAAAATGTCAGCGATAATAGTTTCGAAAGACGGAGATATCAAAGACAGAGTTGATATTCCTGTTTATCCAAAAGCAAAGCAGTCTGCAGTCTACTTGTGACTTTATGCTGTAGGAAATAAGTAAATAAATCAAGGTAAATAACGTTCGATCTGGCTTTTATCTAAGTAACATATAAACGTTAATGTTTTGGGCACATGCACCGTCCAGATCTAAACACTGCATGGAGAGTCACTCGCGTACTGAAGAATCTATAGCTGCAGGTGGATGCTGTCATCTCTGTACTTGGTATATAAAAGCCAGATCGGATGTTATTTACCTTGATTTATTTATTTATTTCCCACACTGTAAAGTCACAAGTAGACGGCAGAGCTTCCTGTGTTTGATCGACACGAGCATGCTCAAAAAATGCATGTGTAATGCCACGAAAAGTGCACGCTGACACTTCAGTTTGTAAGCAATGGTACGAGAATGCAGTCAGACTTCTTTTTTGGGCACGTACATCATCCAGATCTAAACACCAGCGTGGAGAGTTGCTCGCGTACTGAAGAGTCTATAGCTGCAGATGGAAGCTGCCATCGCTGTACTTTGTATATAAGAGCCAGATCGAATGTTATTTACCTACTTACCTTGATTTATTTACTTAACATCTACAGCATAAAGTCACAAGTAGACTGCAGAGCCTCCCATGTACATATACAAAGTACAGCGATGGCAAAAGTGCGACGTGCATTCTTTCTCCAATGTAGAACCCTCGTCATCATCTGAGTTCACCTCTGTTATAGGATGTCTAATGTGAAAACAGCAGTGTCAGATCAGGGGAAGCGTGAATGCGACTGAGAGAATCAAACTGAATTAAAAAAAAAACAAAGCTAACCTTTACAAGTATCATAAATTTACACTGGCTGTTAAAGACTCAAATCAAATGAATGTTTTTATTCTAAAATAGTAAGAATAAGAGCAGCTCACTTCTTAAAACCAAATCGTCTGGGGTCAAACCCATGAAGTTTTGGTTACCAGTCAACAGTTGTTACCATTGTGCCACCAAAGCGGTCATATCAAAGGGGTGTCAATGTCATACCTAACGTGGGTTCTTTTTCTGTACTTATATTCTTGAATAGAAGCGCACTTGTTCTGTTATATTTGGACCTTTTGTGAAAGTGTTTATTTGATAGTTGGACTTCAGGCTTCACACCTTATACACTTCATGTCTACATTTTGTCAATTATTACTAAAACATGACGAACATTTCTGATTTAACGATGTGTTTACATAGACTGTTGTAGACACGGAACACACATGAAATTCATGTGTTCCAAATAATGATATAGTATTTAGAAAAGGTGTCATTTTGCTTGACTTCTCACTCTATACAGGTCTAAGCAACTGACACGCAGGTAAACAGACTTGAGCTGAGAAAACTGTGCGACAGTGGGGGGGGGGGGATGTGATAGCAGGCTGATTGCTGCTTATTGACACACTAGCAAAATACCCGCGCTTCGCAGCGGAGAAGTAGTGTGTTAAAGAGGTTATGAAAAAAAAAGGAAACATTTTAAAAATAACGTAACATGATTGTCAATGTAATTGTGTTGTCATTGTTATAAGTGTTGCTGTCTTTTATATATATATATATATATATATTTTATATATATAATATACACACACACATAAACATTTATATACATATACATATATATACATATCTACATATACACATCTACATATATATACACACATACATAAACACACACATAAGACTTACTGACTGAAACGGGCTTTCATTGACAATCATGTTACGTTATTTTTAAAATGTTTCCTTTTTTTTTCATAACCTCTTTAACACAGTACTTCTCCGCTGCGAAGCGCGGGTATTTTGCTAGTATATATATATATATATATATATACATATACACACATACATGCAGTTTTAATAACACAGAAATCAATATAAACATTAACATCATTATCATATGAGAATATGAAGTAATATATAAGAAGCACATTTCATATAAATATAAATTATTAAACAGTAAAATCTTCTTCTGTAATTTGCTACCGTGGCAATTTGTGTGTCTGTCCAGGATTTTAAATTACCTGTAGCTCGCAAACCGTTTCACCTATACACTTGAAATGTGGTACACATATAGTACGTCACATCTACTATCCGCTTTATGGGTGATGATCGTTTTACTCTTTTTATCTTTATTTTATTTTATTGTAGAATCAACTCCTATCTGCGCACAGCAGGGCAGCCGTGGGCGGATGCGTATGGTGTATTCACTCCATGTTATCGTGCATTGCGCTGTCAGTGGTATTTTGATAAAAGAATTTGAACAACATATAAGAAGCGTATAAATTATTAAACAGTAAAACATTAAAATTTAAGAAGTAAAGTTACATTAAGTACTACTGCAGTGCCTTCGGGTATACCTCATTTTTTGTTTGCCCATTACATGCTTAAATGTATAAATTTTTTGGTGCACCTACCCGAGAACACGCGACATATAACAGAGCGTGGGAGAAGCATGGATTTTAAACACGCGTTGAGTTCATCTGCTGGTCTCCCTCGTGGAATAACTGGTAATGTTTGACTAAAATGTACAGCGAGTAAAACGACATTACCTCCTATTTTTTTTTTTACGATCTCTGAGATCTTGCTTTTTTCGGTTCAAGGCTTCATAAGCTCTTTTATGTTGTATGGTGTACTTATCCCAAACCATCATCTTTGAATGTTGCAAGACTTTCGCCTTGTATGTAGATCGGGGTAATTACATTCATTGCATTCCTAGTCTGAATCATAATGTGATTGTATGGGTGGTTACCTGGCACTGTAGGGTTGCCACCCGTCCTTTAAAATACAGAATCGTGCCGCGTTTGAGAATGAAATTGCGCGTCCCGTTTTGAATCAATACTGGACGGGATTTATCCGGTATTTTTTTTATCATTTTTTTTTTAAAGCAGCGTCTCATGCAAATCATCCCACACGCATTTTATGAAGATGCCTCCTTTCCTAGTTTTGATTGGGTAATACTTGATGTCATCGTTAGTTTGATTGGTGTTTTTAACTGTCCAGTGAGGAGGGCGTGTCTTTTAAGTAGAGTCTGCAAAGTGTTGGCACTGAGATGTGGCGTCAGCGCCATAGTTGAAGCCCCTAACGTTGCGGTCAGCAAGTCGGCTAACATCCGCCATGTGCCGTCTTTTAGTTGCGAGAAGCAGATCATAGAATGGTTGAAACTGTTGCCCCTAATGTTGCGCCACGGCGTGTGGTTCGTTTATACCTCGTGTCTTCTCATTAAACTTTTATCTCGCGAATATGTTATTGCAATCCGCAGCGGGAGCGTTTCTATAAAGTTAATTTAAACTTACGTTTTACACCGTGCTTTGTTTCCCTTATGAACATGCTTGTATGCTTAACTCGCTCTGTTCTCAATTGTTTAATAAATTTTTTGGTCTTCGCTGTTTGCGGCTGTTCCTCCATTTCCCCCTACTTCGTTGTTTTATCTCGCGAATATGTTATTGCAATCCTTAACGGGAGCGTTTCAATAAACTGATTGAAAATAGTTTTGCATTTACCTTTTTAGTAAAAGGTGAGCTTTTAAGCCTGAGAAATCACCGCGTAAATGCACACGTTTAATTGGACATGTGTTAATATGTATGGTTACACAGTATTAAAAGACAGTGAACAACGTCAGTTACCTTTGTTCCCGCGTTTGATAAAAGGTGAGCTTTTAAGCCTGAGAAATCACCCCGTAAATGCACACGTTTAATTGCACATGTGTTAATATGTATGCTTACACAGTATTAAAAGACAGTCAAAAATTAACGTCATTTACCTTCGTTCCCGCGTGTGACTCGTGCTGTAAATCTCTTCCTTGTTTTTAGTTCACGTGATTACGTAGGAGGCGTGATGACGCGATACGTGACTCCGCCTCCTCCATTACAGTGTATGGACAAAAAATATGTTCCAGTTATGACCATTACGCTTTGAATTTCGAAATGAAACCTGCCTAACTTTTGTAAGTAAGCTGTAAGGAATGAGCCTGCCAAATTTCAGCCTTCCACCTACACGGGAAGTTGGAGAATTAGTGATGAGTCAGTCAGTGAGTGAGTGAGTCAGTCAGTCAGTGAGGACTTTGCCTTTTATTATTATAGATTTACAAGACAAGAGACACAGACGGAGAGGTGCGAAGGGATATAAGGCTTTGGTAATTCTAGTGTTAAAGAAATTTACTAAAGCTTTCGTTAATTCAACAGATATGACTAAGGCTGGCTTTCCTGATTATCGCCGCAGAGATAATCATCACGAACAACAGACTTATCACAGAAAGATGTCATATTAATGTTAGTGTGTTATGCATCGGTTATGAGTATTAAGTACATCTACAAGTACATTTGTAAAGGGCACGATAGAATACGCGTACCGTTATCCAAAGAACAGTCTCAGGGCGAAGTTCAAGCATATTTAGATACTCGATATGTCAGTGCAGTGGAAAGTGGGTGGCATTTAATGGAATTGCCAATGCACGGTCGAAGTCATTCTGTTGAATTATTACCTGTTCATTTGCCAGGTCAGAATATGATTCAATTTAAAGAAGGCGAAGAAGCAGAAGCTTTACAGGTAACAAAAACTAGGAATAAAAAATTTATTAGCTTATTTTGAACTTAATAAAACCAACGAAAATGCAAAAGCATATACTTTATGCACAAATTCCTCAACATTACGGAACGTTTTTGGTCTGATCTATAATACATATGTAACAGTTCCAATGAAAATAACAATCTGTTTAAATTGTTTATCCGGTTACTCATACCCGGGGGTTGGCAAGCGAAGCGAGCAAGGGGCGCAGCCCCCTAGTGTGTGTGTGTATGTATGTATGTATATATATATATATATATATATATATATATATATGATCAACGCATTTACAAAACAAAACATGCTGATGGAGAGGTGCGAAGGGATTTAAGGTGGGCCGGGATTACAAGTTTTTTCGTAGGATTCAGGAATTCTAGTGTTAACGGTTACCTTCCATAATTTGACTGCAGACAGCACAGATGGTGCTTCAGTCTTTTTTCATCCACAATTAAGCAGTATATCCAAAATAGTATCATCTGTGGAGAAATCTCTTATTTAGAAATAAAATTAATCTTTGTGTTTAGTGGTTGTTTTGAACTAAATTTAATAAAGACCTGCTAACTCAATATTAGATTGTTAAATGGTGATCATTCAGTGTGGCTAAATTTAAAACTGCAAAAGGGGGTAGGTCTTCATGTTAAATAACTGTTAAAAGCATTTATAGTTTTGAAAACATTTTTGTCATGGAAACATCATTAGTTAGTTGAAAAGTGTTAAAATTGTTCACAGCGTTTTGACTAAACCTCTGTATCTACAAGTGTTTTATTTCAGGTTTAGAAAATATCAAAACAATTCTGAACTATTTCTTTAAATTTAACCTGCTTACACTGATCTTGATTAATTCATTATCAAACATAAAGCCATCATTTGCAGATTTCTGCAACATGGTGGTAACATTGTTTGTACGTACTTGACAGCATGGAAAATATTGTAAAAATAACGGCAAATGTATATTTCATGTAACTCAAGCTGTACTAATGTATATATCACCCAGAATAAAAATCCATATGGGTGAGAGCACAGAGCAAATTTTGTAATTGGTATAGTACACTTTGATTTCAGGTAAACATTTTTGAATAACAGGAGTGTTAGCTTTAATGAGGATTTTGTATGATACATAGTTTGGTGAGAAGCTATTCATATGCTTTATGAACTTTAAAACATGAAGCGAGGTAATGGAATTACTAAAAGCAGCTGGAGTGCATTTAAGCTTCAGAAGAGTCATTGCTTAGTTATACTGAACAGTAGACAGCAGTGTTTACATCAGAACAACAGTTATATCTCCATTAATTTGGACACAGTTTCTGACACAAATCCTTACTTTCACCAGAATGATTTTTAATATACTCAGAAATGTTTTAGGTGATGGAATATTCTGAAGAAGAGTTAACCTAATAAACATCAGACAAGATTGCATCTAACCAAGTCATGGATGGCCAATGCAAAGGAACAACTACTGATGAACACAGTATGTTCTTGCAGGCAATAAAAATAATACGAAACCAATATGAAGTCTAAATACAACAGAGTTTGCGAAGAGTATAGCAAAGGATAAAATAAATTAAACATCAAATAAGGCAAAAAGAAGCGTGAGCATCTGTAGCAGTTTCTTAACTTATTTTATGTATTTTTTTTTATTTTATTGAAATCACACAACATTCCATACAAATAGATCAATTTTACAAGAATAGGATTGAAAACAAATCAACCCTCAACCCTGAGAAAGAGAGCATGGGCAGCAAAATAAAACTTAAACCTAGTAAAAATAGTAAATATATAAATTAATACTTAAATATAGATAAATGGAGAAGAAAAAGAAAATGGGGAGAGAATCTGCTTCCTCAGTGCTTTAAAAGCTTGTTCTAGAATGTTATTGATTAGATCCTGCCAGGTTTTGAAAAATTTCTGTACAGATCCTCTAAGTGAGAATTTTATTTTTTCCAATTTCAAATAATATATAACATCAGTTACCCACTGACTTAAAAGGGGAGAGTTAGGATTCTTCAAGTTTAGCAAGATAAGTCTGTATACCAATAGTGTAGTAAAGGCAATCACAATTTATTTGTCCTTCTCCACTTTAAGCCTATCTAGGAGTACACCAAACACAGCTGTTAATGAGTTAGGCGGGATTGTGACACCAAAGCTGTCTGAAAGGCATTTAAAAATTTTGGTCCAGAATGATGTTGATTTGGTGCAGGCCCCAAACATGTGACCCAGTGAGGCTGGAACTTGATTGCAGCGTTCGCAGGTTGGATCTTGCTCTGGAACCATTTTGGACACTTTAAAGTGAGACAGATGTGCTTGATATATAATTTTGGGTTGAATAATTGTATGCTTTGCACATATGGAGCTCGAGTGAATTCTCTGCATTGCTACCTTCCACTCTTTTTCTGAGATTTTGAGTGAGAGATCCTTTTCTCACTTACCTCTTGGATCTTTGAAAGGGAGGGACTGTAAAATGGTTTTCTATATTGCAGAGATGCTGTCTAAATCCTTGAAACTGATCAATATTTTTTCCAGCATAGAGGTAGGTGGGAGGTGAGGAAAATTGGGCAGGTTCTGTTTAACAAAGATTCTAAAGATAGTGAAAGAAATGTGTTGCTGGAAAGTTACATTTAGAATGTAATTGTTTGTAGGATGCAAAGACACTGTCTATGTACAGATCTCTAAGTGATTTAATCCCAAATGTTTTCCAGACATTAAAATCTGCATATGTTTGCGAGGGTTGAAAAAGGTGGTTCTCGTGCAGAGGTACCACCGATAAAAGATTCTCTATCTTAAAATGCTTCCTACATTTGTTCCATATTCTGAGTGAGTAAAGCACTATTGGGTTGTTAATATATTGGCGATAACTTGCATTTATTGGGGTGCAAAGCAAGGAATATAAAGAAGTACTGCAGGATTTTATTTCTATTGCAGACCAAGCCTGTATATGTTCATCTATTTGTGTCCATGTCCAGGTTTTAATAGCTTGTATATTTGCTGCCCAGTAGTAAAATTGAAAGTTAGGTAGAGCCATGCCACCTTCTGCCTTTGGCCTTTGTAGGGTCGCTCTTTGGATACGTGGATGCTTCAAATTCTGAATAAATGTGGTTATGGTTGAATCTAATTTCTTAAAAAACAATTTATTGATGTATATTGGGATGTTTTGATATAAAAAGAGAAACTTATGGAGAATATTCATCTTAATAATGTTAATTCTTCCAGCTAAAGTGAGGTGGAGGGTTGACCATCTATGCAAGTCTTGCTTAATTTTTTCCATACAGACACCAACATTTTGTTGATAAGAGCTTTATGTTTACTTGTGATGTTTACCCCTTGATATTTAAACTGATCTGCAATGATAAAAGGGAAGGTGTCCAATCTAATATTGTGTGCTTCGAATATTCACTGGAAAGAGTACACTTTTAGTCAAATTAATTCTGAGACCAGAAATCTTTTGAAATTCTGTTAGTGCTGTACAGTAGTTTGATCCATGCACAAATGTTCGGGTCAAACCCAAATTTCTCCAATGTAGTGAAAAGGTAGTTCCATTCGATTATATCAAATGTTTTTTCTGCATCCAAGGATAATAAAATCTTGGGGATGTTTGATTTTGCGGGTGAATATATTACATTAAACAGGCGTCGAAGACTGGACACTAAGTGTCGGCCTTTAATAAATCCAGTTTGATCTTGTGATATTACTGAAGGCAGCACTTTTTCCATCCTTCTAGCTAGGATTTTGGAGAGTATCTTAACATCATTATTCAAGAGTGAGATTGGTCTGTATGATGCACATTGTAATAAGTCCTTATTTTGCTTAAGAAAGACAGTAATTAAGGCTTGACAGAAAGTTTGAGGTAGAATTTTCTTGTCTCTAGCTTCTGTGAATGTTGCTAATAGAAAGGGAGCTAGCTGAATGGAGAACTTCTTACAAAATTCGGCAGGGTAGCCACCGGGGCCTGCTGCTTTCCCACTCTGAGGTGACTTTATAGCATCTAATAATTCTGATAGTGCCAATGGTTTATCCAATTCCTCTGCACTAAGAGTATCTATTTGTGGTATCTCTAATGCATCCAAAAATGCATTTGATTGTGTCTTGTCTGTTTTACGTATTTTCTTTTGTGTCAGTAGCAGATTTGAATGGGTGATTAAGGCCAGAATCACAATTTCCAATGGTGAAGTTGTGGAGGTGTAGTCAAAATCATGTATTTGTATAGTTCATACACATCAATATTTAGGAATTTGTGGGCTAAAGGAGTTTGAAATGAGGTTTGTGTCTTATTTTGAGGTTTAAGGTTTCTGCCAGTTGTACATTAAAGAAGAAATAACACATTCTATAGCTACATTCATATTCAGTGGAACAGATGGGAATAAAGAGTTTTACAGTGCAAAATTTCATGTGAATACCTTTTAAAGTATTCAAGTAGGACAATTCAGAGAAAACAGTGATACTCAAATTTGCCATTTTGCTGACCTCTTACTCATTTCAGTATATTTCAATATATAACATTTAGTAATTACATTGCATTTGAAATAATGCAAAACCACTTAATGCATCCAAAGACTGTTACAGCATTTACTTTAGTTTTTATTTTCACAAACAAATTGGAGGAATGTTACAAAACATTTTGTTAGATCTATCAGTCAATCAACAGTGGGCTAGCATTTCTGTATATTGCAAATTCACTTGGGCTAGCATTTCTGTATATTGCATACTAGCAAAATACCCGTGCTTCGCAGCGGAGAAGTAGTGTGTTAAAGAGGTTATGTAAACATATATATACATATACATATATACATATATATACATATCTACATATACACATATGTACATATACATATATATATATATATATATATATATATATATATATATATATATATACATATACACATCCACATATATATACATATATATATATATATATATATATATATATACACATATCAACATATATATACACATACATATACACACATACATAAACACACACATATACATATATACATACATACATAGTGCGTTGTAACGGGCTGTGATTGTTACATGGGAGGGAGACGACAAATCACAGCTTCCCGCTTTCTAATCGGGCCTGTGATTGGTGCTTTGACGGATGCCCAGATCCCACAGTATGTCCCCTTAGGAGAGGCGTTAGGCAAGTGTAATTGATTAGCGGTGCTGCAAGTTTAGTTTACACCTGTTTTTAAGGCTTATTGACTGAAAGGGGCTTTCATGAAAAAACTTAGGGCTTTGCTACAGGATACACCCTCCACAAGTTAAGGAAGTAAAAATAAAGGTATACATTTCTGTTTTATTTAAAGCTTTTAAGTTTGTATGCGGGCAGTATGGTGGTGCAGTGAAAGGTGCCAGTTAGGAGACCCGGGTTCGTTTCACTGCGTGGAGTTTGAATGTTCTCCCCGTGTCTGTCTGGGTTTCCTCCGGGTACTCCGGTTTCCTCCCACAGTCCAAAGACATGCAGGTTAGGTGCATTGGCGATTCTAAATTGTCCCTGGTGTGTGGGTGTGTGTGTGGGTGTGTGCGCGCCCTGCGGTGGGCTGGCACCTTGCCCGGGGTTTGTTTCCTGCCTTGTGCCCTGTGTTGGCAGGGATTGGCTCATGTATTTAGGATATAGCGGGTTGGATAATGGATGGATGGACATTTGTATGCATAGCCCCATTTGCCCGTTTTCGTTTTTTTTCCATTCTTCAGTAATATTTCAGCAAACCCGGAGCTTGTCAGTTCAAATCCTGGTACTGACACCACTGTGTGACCCTGAGGAAGTCACTTCACCTGCCTGTGCTGCAAAAAACCAAAGTAATGTAACAAATTGTACCTTAGATGTTGCAAGTTGCTGGAATAAAGGCATAAGTCAAATAGATAAATATGTATTATACACATAGGAACTATTCATTTATTTTTAGTTAAGTCATCTGCAGCAAACCTTTATAAATGAGGGTTTCTCCTTTTTAGATAGTGCAAACTGTTTCTTCTTCATTGAGGTTTTCTCTTGGAGAGCTTTTTTCATTTCATTGAAAATTAAAGCAGCAGCTGCCAAAATATGTAGCTTTCTTATTAATTTTTCAACATTGTGTAAAATAACTATAAAGTAACATAAAAGGTTTAAATACTTGTTATCCTTTTACACTAAAATATTACTAAAGAGATACAAAAAAAGTAAAATGCATATGTTGTTTTTCTTTAAGGAGATTAAATATTACTGAAGAAAAAAAAAACCTAAAACAGCCAAATGGGGCTATGCATACGAACTTAAAAGGTTTAAATAAAACAGAAATATATACCTTTTATTTTTACTTCTTTAACTTGTGGAGGGTGTATCTTGTAGCAAAGCCCTAAGTTTTTTCATGAAAGCCCGTTTCAGTCAATAATTCTTAAAAAGAGGTGTAAAGATATTGACAATAAGCTATGGAAACCCACCAAGACATGCAATCGTTTAAATCAAGGTGCGAGTCGAAAAACACTATCCGATACTATTAGTTAACGATTAACACATTTCTATATGTATTGTAAGCATACAATACAACTGATAATATGTTGCGCTTATTTATCTGGTGTACCGACATTTTTGCGCGTTTAACGGCTGAAATCTAACGTGGTTTGTGCCCTTCAGAATGAAAACAGTTTGCATTTAACTTTTTAATAAAAAGCGAGCTTTTAAGTCTGAGAAATGACTCCGTAAATGCACACGTTTAATTCTTTATCACTTCAAACAACTGAACTATCCAGAACATTTCAGGCATACATCCAGCATTCAAACTATGTATAAAAAGCACAACTGTTAAAGGAATTCAGCATTTCTTAATTGAAAATGTTCCTTTAATCCTCAACATGTCTCAATGAGTCGTTCTGGTGGTTTTACTTGACATTTTGATATTCTGGTTAATTGTGTTTGCAGTTGAGATGTTCTTTCCTGATTTATACTTGTTTTCTCGTTAATATTTGTTTCGCTGGTGTTAGTGTTCTGATTAGAGATTATTGGTCCTTTGATGTCTTGACGGTTTCTTCTTAGAACAGCTCCTATTACGCAATTCCGTCACATACTGGTGTATTGTTTCTCCGCTTTTCTAAAAACATGTAAAAAAACTTGTGCCGCTCAAACGTCACATTGCGCTTTGGGTTGCAATACGTTTCGAATTTTTCAACTGTTTTGTTCAATTTCATATTGTCTCCATCTTCTTCAAACTGAAAATTGTTATACACCTCTAGCGCCTTTTCGCCAATTACATGTAGAAGCATAGATGCTTTCATTTTTTCACTTTTCCTATCTGCTTCAATCGCAGCAAGATACAACTCGAATCTCTGTTTAAATCTTTTCCAATTTTCAGCTACATTTCCCTTTAACTGGAGATTTGGTGGGGGCTGTAATCCTAACATATTTTTTTTTCTCTTTTGCTAGAACGTCTTAGCGCTTTCTGATCACGTTTTCGGGTTACTCACAGACACGCGACTCGTTCAAAAGCTGAACCTCTTCTTCAGATTCCTCTTCCAATCCACCACTTCTGACACCATGTAGTGATCTTGTTAGGTTCGTAGTTTAATCAATACACAGGATTGAAAGATATAATAACTTTTTAATAGACAGACTTTAGAGACATTTACTGTACAAGTTACTAATCGTTCTTTAGTTCACACCCATTCTCCTACTTGCATCGGCATTCACAGGCATTACTAATCATTCTGTAAGTATCCCTTAATAGACCTTACTAATCAACTATCATTACAAAATCCAACGTGGTTTGTGCCCTTCAGAATGAAAACAGTTAGCATTTACCTTTTTAATAAAAGGCGAGCTTTTAAGCCTGAGAAATCACCCCGTAAATGCTCACATTTAATTGCACATGTGTTAATATGTATGCTTACACGGTATTAAAAGACACTCAAAAATTAACGTCATTTACGTTTGTTCCCGCTTTTGAGAAAAGGCGAGCTTTTAAGCCTGAGAAATCACCCCGTAAATGCACACGTTTAATTGCACATGTGTTAATATGTATGCTTACACAGTATTAAAAGACACTCAAAAATTAACGTCATTTACCTTCGTTCCCGCGTTTGACTCGTGCTGTAAATCTCTTCCTTGTTTTTAGTTCAAGTGATTACGTAGGAGGCGTGATGACGCGATACGTGACTCCGCCTCCTCCATTAGAGTATATGGACAAAAAACAGGTTCCAGTTATGACCATTACACGTAGAAATTCGAAATGAAACCTGCCTAATTTTTGTAAGTAAGCTGTAAGGAATGAGCCTGCCAAATTTCAGCCTTCTACCTACACGGGAAGTTGGAGAATTAGTGATGAGTCAGTCAGTGAGGGCTTTGCATTTTATTAGTATAGATTCACTTGAACAGAACAAAGTAGTAAGCTGTTACATCACAAATGAATAACTTTGAAGATTCACTTTGC
This sequence comes from Erpetoichthys calabaricus, assembly GCF_900747795.2. Lineage (NCBI taxonomy): Eukaryota > Metazoa > Chordata > Cladistia > Polypteriformes > Polypteridae > Erpetoichthys > Erpetoichthys calabaricus. Next base: position 92,609,506 of record NC_041404.2, read on the forward strand.
TTGTGAATGCATGGTGAAGTATCCAGGGGCAGGTTAAAATTAGAGACCCAGAGGATAAGCCTCATGCTGTACTGCAATGTAAAAGTAATATACTGTATACAAATGAGAAATAGTAAATGTAGCAGCAGATATCAGACTTACAGGCGCTGATTCTCATTCTACCTGCTTCACAATCAGCTGCAAACTGCACTAGTGCACGTCTAAGCTCACAACCCGATGAAGCCAGCAGAACCAAATCATTGTCAAGAAGCAGAGATACAGCCCTGAGATCACCATATTGTAACCCCTCTACCGATTGACTGGGTCTAGAAATTCTGTCTGTAAAAATTATGAACAGAATCAGTGACAAAAAGGAGGCCTGGTGGAGATCCCCATTGGGGATGAGTCAAGCTTACTGCCTGAAATAGTACTCTTAGTCTCTTAAGGAATCCTTGGGTACCGCTGGTTTGACTTTATGTTGAACAAGCAGTTGCTCACAGAGTCCCGAATGAGGCACATTACCTGTATTGTGATGGATTGTATCCACCAGGGGGCACCCTTTCTCCCCTGGGATGTGTTTCTTGATGCAGAACTGACTAGAACCAATACCCCTTTTGTACCCAAGAAAGACGTATGGTACAAAAAGAGATATATGTATTTAACTTGCTTTAAAATATAACATTCATTCTCAGAAAATAATGCATAATCTTGTATACATGTATATTTAGGCTGGAGAGAAGCACAGGGACATCCCAGCCAAGTGGGTGAATGCTGACATACAGATGTCCCATCCAGCGAGGAATGTCAGTGGCATAGTCAGACGCTTCTGACATTGTGTTGGATCCTCATCATTATAAACACTCACATAAATATATGGACAGAGACAACTTTTTTCTAATTTTGGTTCTGTACATTGCCACAATGAATTTTAAATGAAACAACTCAGATGCAGTTGAAGTGCAGACTTTCAGCTTTAATTCAGTGGGGTGAACAAAATGATTGCATAAAAATGTGAGGCAACTAAAGCATTTTTTAAACACAATCCCTTCATTTCAGGTCGCTCAAAAGTAATTGGACAATTGACTCAAAGGCTATTTCATGGGCAGGTGTGGGCAAGTCCATCATTATGTCATTATCAGTTAAGCAGATAAAAGGCCTGGAGTTGATTTGAGGTGTGGTGCTTGCATGTGGAAGATTTTGCTGTGAACAGACAACATGCAGTCAAAGGAGCTCTCCATGCAGGTGAAAGAAGCCATCCTTAAGCTGCGAAAACAGAAAAAACCCATCTGAGAAATTGCTACAATATTATGAGTGGCAAACTCTACAGTTTGGTACATCCTGAGAGAGAGAGAGAGAGAGAGAACATGAACACTGGGACACAAGTGTTTATTGATGATGTGACATAGGACAGAAGCAGCCAAATTAATTCTGAGGTGTTCAGAGACATACTGTCTGCTCAAATCCAGCCAAATGCAGTCAAATTGATTGGGCGGCATTTCATGATACAGATGGACAATGACCTAAAACATTCAGCCAAAGCAACCCAGGAGTTTATTAAACCAAAGAAGTGGAAAATTCTTGAATGGCCAAGTCAGTCACCTGATCTTAACCCAGTTGAGCATGCATTTCACTTGTTGAAGACTAAACTTCAGACAGAAAGGCCCACAAACAAACAGCAACTGAAAGCCGCTGCAGTAAAGGCCTGGCAGAGCATTGAAAAGGAGGAAACCCAGCATCTGGTGATGTCCATGAGTTCAAGACTTCAGTCTGTCATTGCCAGCAAAGGGTTTTCAACCAAGTATTAGAAATGAACATTTTATTTCCAGTTATTTAATTTGTCCAATTACTTTTGAGCCCCTGAAATGAAGGGATTGTGTTAAAAAAATGCCTTAGTTGCCTCACATTTTTATGCAATCGTTTTGTTCACCCCACTGAATTAAAGCTGAAAGTCTGCACTTCAACTGCATCTGAGTTGTTTCATTTAAAATTCATTGTGGTAATGTACAGAAGCAAAATTAGAAAAAAGTTGTCTCTGTCCAAATATTTATGGACCTAACTGGCTAATTATTTATACTTTCAGACTTAATACTTTAACCATATTGGTCAAGCAGACATCAGTATCTTTTAAAATAACCAGCTTGTGTCCTTCACATCTCCCTAACCTGACATACAGCTGTCATTTGTCAATCTCCTTGGCAGTCGCACTCTCTCTCTCTCTCTCTCAACTGAATTGCATGGCTTTGTGAAATAAATTTCACAAATTACATTTGGCGCAAATAACCTTCTTGCTACAGGGAGCTTCTGTTACGGCACTATGGCCATGTGGCTCGATTCCCCGAGGGTTATCCGGCTCACAGTATCTTCATTGTTAAAAATTTGAAATTACCCTGATAAGAACTTCTTTTGACTGTTAAGAAAGCACAAAGTACCAGCAGAAAACCCATGCTTGATAGTGTGTGGGCAAAAAATTTTCAAGCTCATATAGCAGTGAATCCATAAGGTTGCATCACTAACCACTACACCACCCTGCCACAATCAGAGGCTGTTTTTGATGGGTATTTAGCATAGTAAAACTAAAGTTGTACATAAGTAATTTATTTTAAGCAAAATTATTGCCAATGTTTAGGTCTGTCAGATTGAATGTTGATATTAAATATATTTCAAATGTTATTTTAAAAAATAAGGTCTTATGAAAGGGAAAAACTGACTTTTGAATATAAAACAAATGCTTATTTTACATTGCACTAATTTCGGCATTGTGTTACTCCAAACACACCATGCAATACTTCTATATTTTATAGATGTTTTTCCACAATTAGCCTTTTTATAATTTTAAAAGCTTAGCTTGTGCCATCATTAGGACAGATTTATTTTCTACTGTACTTCTCTTGGAATCTATATATATAAAATCCCTATGTGCGTCCAGGTGTCTGTGTGTGGGTGTCTTCTGGTGAAGTGCGCATGCGCGGGGCACGGTGCTATGCGCGATATTACTGTCAGAGAAAGTTAGAGGCGTTTTACGGAAATACAAAACAGTATTACTGCGAGAGGAAATTAAAGGTACACAATACAGTGACGCATATTACAGCCACATACAAGCCAGTATTACTGTCAGAGGAGATTAAAGGCATATTACCGACGCGCACGCCTGTATTACCGCCAGAGAAAATTAAAAGTATATTACGGACGTACAAGCCAGCGGATATACAAGACGGTATCTTTCAATAAGGGCACGCACAGGCATCCTTCAATAAGGGCGCGCACAAAAAGGCGAGCCTCAAAAGGACAATTGGGCGCAGCGAGTAAAGGCGCGCGTAAATAAAGATCTGCACCTGTTGCTCTTCACATATTCCAGAGCCATTTGAACTAAATTATCTACACGCCCTTATTGAATAGAGCCGTACAAGACAGTATTACTGTCACAGAAAATTAAAGACACACAATACACGGCGGCAGCCCACGAAGAACGGTCAGCTCAACAAGTAAACATCAACAAAAGAAAGGCTGAAAGGAAGAAAAATACGACCAACAAAAAGAATGAGGTCAAAGTCCCTTGCCATTTAATATAGACTGTTCCTACTAATGTTTATGCACTACTGTTCTAGCGCCCGTTATTGTAACTGGCTAAATGACTAGTGTATAATAAAAAATAACTTGCATGCTGTAGCCAACGTTTAAAGTATGTCATTGTGATCTTTTAATTTTATTTATTGTACCTGATTTTGTTCATATGAACAGAAACCAGACACATTTAGGTAAGACAGCTGACAGAAAAAGACATGTGTCTCTCACATAACACACAAGACAAGCTGACTGACAGAGGGAGCAGAGTTGCTAGGGTTAGCAATATCACAAGAACATAAGCAACAAACAACTGTTCACTGGTAAAGCAGGATTTTCAGGGAAAGGTGTGTGCAGTGACCCAGAAATTAAGTTTCTGGTTTAAAGTGGCTGTAGAAATGTATAAATGCTTAGACATTGCCCAGAACAGCAGAGATCACCTACAGATAAATGGAAGACATCACTCCTACCCATGCCTAGGACAACATGGTTTCCCACACTCTGTCTTGAAGTTGGACAGGTGCCAATTTCAGAAAACCCAGACTGTATCATGCTTGGCCAAGTAGCTCTCCTTCGAGTATTATATTCTTGTGAGCCTATACTAAACAGAAGCTAGTATAATTTTCCTTTAGTGTTAACCAATTCTTTATTCCATTTAGAATCACTGCTGTAGTGCTGGGGAAAGATATAAGGTACAGTATTCCCTCGCTAATTCGCGGTTCACTGTTCGCGGATTCACGACTTCGCTGGTTTTTAAATACAAGTGATTGCCCGCCTATCGCGGAAGTTATGTTCCAGACCCATCAGCAACAGGAGAAAATCCGCGATATAGCAAGACATTTTAAATAAACATTTTTTTAGTTTAAGCCTTAAATACCCATCCCACATGCTTTAAAACACATGTAAACTTATAAAACACACTTTGTTAACACATATGATATGTGGATGTCGGGCTAAGGATATGAGTAACATCTCACTATTATAAAACATTTTAACTTCACGCAAGACAAGACAGTGAGACAGGAAAATAGGTGATCTACACCTAAAAGCCTGATTGTACAGGCTTTTAAATTATTGACACGCAGAGCGACAAGCAGCACAAAGCCAGCACAAAGTCCACTTCTCCTTAGTGTTCATTCAGCTCCTCACCCCCTTGACAATGTGAAGTGGCAGGAGCGTACTGTGCCTCCGGGGAGGGGGGTTTGAGCAACGTGCGTTCAGCCCTCACACCCCCCACTCCTCCTCCTCCTTCTGAACGCGCAGAGCGACAAGCAGGCATTTTGGCAGAAGCAGCACAAAGTCCATTTCTGCTCTGCTGAGAGTTCAGCTGCCCCCCTTCACAAAGCGAGTGCAGACACATTGACTTCTGATCGCTGCGTGCAGTGTGCAGTGTTGGTCTGATGTTTAAGAATGCAGAAAGTGTTTAAGAGCATAGGAAGTGTTTATAAGAGCGTGGGAAAGGTTAACAAGAGAGTGAGAAAGGTTTATAAGAGTGTGGGAAGGGTTTATAAAGCCTTAAAATATGTATAAATAATAAAATAAATATAGGTCGCTACTTCACGGATTTTCACCTATCGCGGGGTGCTCTGGAACGTAACCCCCGCGATAGGTGAGGGATTACTGTATATCTTTATGTATAGTTGGGTTAGTAATGGCTGTAATCTCGATTTCATGTTACTTGACCAGCTGTCAGCACCAGCATAACCAGACACATGAAAGCTTTATGTCCTATGTCAAAGTATATTTTTATGATAAATTATAGGTGTTAACTGTTCATTTTTTATTAACAAAATTAAATCCTGTAGTGTACATATGGCATAAAAGAAAATAAAATGCTTCTCATAATTACAAGCTTTAATATTGCTTGATTTTCCTCAGTAATGTACCTATCTGAAATAAGGCTTATTAAAAAAGTAGTTTTCACCATGTCTCTAATAAAATATATATATAAATATACCGTGACATGTGTAGGCACCCTTGATTAAAATGTCTGTTAATGTGAATAGTTAAGTGAGCAGAAGATGAACTGATCACCAAAATGCATAAAGTTAAAGATAATTTCTTTGACATTTTAAGGTTACATTTTTATTTCCATCATTCACAGGTGTAAAATACAAAAAAAAAATGAAAAGGTCCTGAAGCAGAAGTTAGGGCACCCGACAGTACTTAGTAAGACCCCCGCTTTGACAAGTATCACAGCTTTTTGCAGCAGGCTAACAGTCTTTATGCTGACTCTACCATGAAGGTTGTGTCTGTTCAGGTGTTGCAGCACAGTATGGCAGTGCATCACCACCGCTAAATTTTCCTGTAGATCTTTTGCAATCTAATGGGAGTATTTATTTCTTTTCTTGCAATCTAATGAGCAGTTCATTCAAAATGTTTTCTTGGTCTTCCAGACCTCAACTTGAGCACCACCATTCCTGTTACATCTTCCTGTGAATTCTTAATAACATTACGAACTGAGAAAACAGCTACCTGAAAACATTTTGCTATCTTCTTGTAGCCTTCTCCTGTTTTGTATTCATCAGTTATTTTATTTTTTAGACTGCTAGGCATCACCTGGGGCCTCATGTATAACGCCGTGCGTAGAATTCACACTATATATAACATGGCGTACGGACAAAAGCAGTAATGTGCTTACGCACAAAAAAATCCAGATGCATAAATCTGCTATGCCAAGTTCCATGTTCTTCCGCTACATAAATCCCGGTCAGCGGGAAAAGTAACGCACGTGCCTGCTGTCCCGCCCCAACTCCTCCCAGAATTACGCCTCTTTGAATATGCCAATCAATATAAATAGCCCTTAAGCTCAGCCTTCTGTGAAAAGACAATGGTAAATGCATGGGGGAAAATAGAAGAATTTCAGCGAATACCAAGTGGAGGCAAGGAAAAACTTACTATTTGTTGGTTTAAGCAGTGATATAATCAACAAAAGGAAGTTGATCGAGTGACATAGCGTGTCGGAGAAACTCAAAAGCTCAAGTTCACAAACTTGCACAGTGCCCGAAATAAAAAAGAAGTTGTCACACATCAACACGTTTGAAGCAATTGTGTCGGAAATCGTATCGAAGCTTTGAAGCATTTGACACTCACCTCTCTCGTGACACCTCCTGGCCATTTTCATTAACGTTACAGAAACTTATGATACACTTCAATGACATCTGTTAAAAGTCGTATTGCTTTTATTTTTTCGTAGCTACAGACTGACAACGAAGAGAAGGGTTCGTCAGCAGCTTGTAGTGTGTGATGTCTAAAAAATATATAACTAACGCCGACAGGCAGAATGCACTATACGATAGCAAGAATTAAACAAAATAAGACGCCTCACCTCATGCATTCCCGGCTCTTTCAATTAGTATTTACTTTTGCACTGTATCATTATAATCGCTCCTGTTATTAGTATTATAATTAACCCTGAACTTTTCTTGAGATCACATTTAATAGCCTTAAATGTTTTCTTTGGTCTGTCTTAATTAAAACGGAGTAGACAGAAAATAAAGGTTTATCCCTGTACTTTGCCATGATATAGGTAAGCACATTTGAGAAAGAAAATGTGAAATCCTTAAATCACAGATGTCATTATTCGATCAAGTATTAAAATCTGCAGTGCTTCGAAAGGTCGACACAGTGTCGAAACCTAGTAGTATCGAGCGGCCCATCACTACCTGTGAGTCACGTAGAGTTTTCATTGTTGTTTGCGATTCTGGCCGCTTTTCACCTACTGAGTTGTTCCGGAGTCACAGTTGAGAAACAGTTTTTTAATGTCTTTTAAGCACAGGAGAAAAAATGAACACGTGGCCCGGCGCATTCTTTAACTGCCTTGTGGCGCTGTAGTAGTACAGCTGCTTTGCAGTAAGGAGACAGTGGAAGATTGTGGGTTCGCTTCCCGGTTCCTCCCTGTGTGGATAGCAAATTATCCGCGACAAACAAACTGTTTTACACGCTGCAAACCAATCCGCACCGCTTTTTCAATGTTTTTTAAGCAGAGGGAAAAAAAATGAACATTTGCAAAATCCGTAACGCTGCTTTCAGTAAGTACAATGCACACGCGTTTAATTTGTCAGCCACTTTTTGCCAGCCGTCTTTTCTGGTTTGGGGCGCTTTTGCAGTGTTACCTCTTGTGTATATTATATCTTGAAATCCTTCGAGTTGCTAATTAACTAACTAACACCCACCCACTCAGCTTGTGTGAAAAAAATGCACCCGTTCTTTCATCATTTTGTTACAGCCTATCAAAGACTTGCTGATCATGTTTTGTAGACTCAGTATATATTGGCTTTTCACTCAGCGCAAGGGCGTGCATTCATCTCGGATTATTACATCTTGCTAGACTAATCTGCTACACGGCTACGTTTGAAAAACCGACTTATCCCGGATGAGTTTCACCGGCATTAATGATTAGGAATCTGGTTGGAACAAAACCCTGCAGCCACAGTGGTTCACCAGGACCGAGTTTGGCAAACACTGCTGAACAGAGACGAAACCGACTCAGGTGAGGAGTGGGGGCGGGAAAAGTAGTTGCAGCTATTGATTATTCAGTGTTGTTTGCCTGGGTGTCTGATCTGCGTTGACTGACAAGGCTATTTTCTGCGTATCCCATGGTTGTCTTCCGGCAGTGTGAATGCCTCAAGAGACAGGACGTCCTTGTGTGGTGAGTTGTTGCCGTTTGTGACCACGTCGCCGACATTATCCCAATGTTGGCAAACAAAGCCAACAGCCATGTTGCGAAGTTTGAGAGCAACAGTTTCGTCAATGACATTTTTACATCCAGCTAGTCTGCTAGATTAATGTGCTACACGTCTGCGTTTGAAAAACCGACTTATCCCGGATGAGTTTCACCGGCATTAATGATTAGGAATCTGGTTGGAACAAAACCCTGCATCCACAGGGGTTCACCAGGACCGAGTTTGGGAAACACTGCTGAACACAGACAAAACCGACTCAGGTGAGGAGTTGGGGCGGGCAAAGTGGTTGCAGCTATTGATTATTCAGTGTTGTTTGCCTGGGTGTCTGATCTGCTCAACAGGATCATAAATAAAAGGAAAACAATGTGAAGGCAATGTCACAGGTGATCCTGTGGTATAGCGGGTCCACAGCTCCCCTTCAAAAGCCCATTTTTAAATAAATAATCATCGCACTCACAGTGTAGCGAGGGGTGTGGAAGTGTGGCTGAAACGGTTTCCGGGTAGACTCGCGCTTCGGGCATTTCTCCCCTGTGCAGTGTGTGAGCGAGTGAGGAGAGAGAGAGAAAGCCGGTACGTTAGAGTGAGCGAGAGCAAGCTCGAAGGCAATGTGTTCCTGTGGTATAGCGGGTCCATAGCTCCCCTTCAAAAGGCCATTTTTAATCAGGCGACTGACAGTAGTGGAGTCAGGCACAGAGAAGGTCAGCTGCAGAGAGAGCGTCTCGACTGTTGCAGGGCCTGAAGCAGGTGAGACGCTAATGAAAAAGAGGCACAGGGCTTATTGGTTTTTAAAGACTGCTTCCTTCATTGTGTTTTAACTTCAGTTTTAAAGGATTGCGCGGCTCTCTCTTCCACTGCCTGTGTGTGCCTCTGTCTCTCTGTGGCGCTGCCTCTGTGTGTGTGTGTGTGTGTGTGTCTCTCTCTCGCGTGCTGCCTGTGTGTGCGCTTGTCTGTCTCTGGCGTTGCCTCTGTGTGTGTGTGTGTGAGTGTGCCTCTGTCTCTCTGGCGCTGCCTCTGTGTGTGCCTCTGTCTCTCTGGCGCTGCCTGTGTGTGCGCGGCTCTCTCTCTCGCGCTGCCCGTGTGTGCCTCTGTCTCTCTCTGGCGCTGCCTCTGTGTGAACCACTGAGGTTGACTAATGAAAAGTCAACGTGGCTCAGAGCTGCAAGTGGACTGTGGCACAGACAAACAGAAATAACGGCATGTTTTCCGAGGCGTCACGTCCGAGTTGGTGGGCGTGATTTTGTGATTTTTTCGTCGTATCCAATGGTCTAAGAGTTGGTGGGCGTGGCTCCTTCCTGCGTGCGCCATTGGTGTCTTACTTGTCGGCGGTTTAGTGAATCCACGCCCCTTCCGGCGTGCTTTCCATGGGTGGCTACTTGTCTCCCGGCTTAGTGATTTATATATATAGATACTGAGATGTATACATGATATCATTTTCATGATGAAAGGAGTTAAAGCATGTATTAAACATGGGAACATGGTGGCGCAGTGATTGTTCATGCCTCACGTAGGATTCTTGCTGCGCCGTGCACAACCTTTGATGAAATAATTTATTGCAGGAGTACTGTCTCTTTCAAACGTACTAACCCCCAATTCCTGTCCTTACTTTTCTTTCCCGAAATACCCAATCGCCACACAATCAGCTCTATAATAGACGTTAAGCCATCTGTAAGCTTAGAATGCCGATTCTTCAAAACTTTTAAGGAACATTGAAATATCTTTGTAGTACGTGTTTAATTACCCAGCAAGAATACAGCGCGAGGCAGGAAAAATCCGTGAACGGAGCGCCAGATCCTTGCTAGCGTAGCGACACCGTATCCTCACATGTTTAATTATTAACAATATAGATTATTTAAATGAAGTTAAAGTTGTATCTGTATAATATAATAAACACATTTTGCTGCATTTCATCTTAAAAATGATATCGTCATCATATGTAAATACGCGCTTTATAAAGTGGCTCAGGTTGTGCAATATTATAACTGTAGTGCAAGTTTACAGTGAGGTGATTGTACTTATAAGTACAAACAATTCTTCAAGGAGCACTTGATGGACTGATTGAGTGTGTTTATAGTGCTTGGGATGAAACTGTTTCAGAACCGTGATGTCCATACAGGAAAGGCTTTGAAGCATTTGCCGTGTGAGAGCAGTTCAAATAGGCAGCATGGCTGTGGGAGTGTGTGGTTGATGCTGTATATCGATAATTCTCTGCTGTAGATCTGTAATTCCCCACACAAATATAGTGATATAAATACTCCAAGTGGTGCAGTGAGAGTAATATGGTAAAAGATGATCCACTGTGGCAACCCCTAACGGGAGCAGCTGAAAGAAGAAAAAGAAGGTGCAGTGAGAGTAACAACGCTAAAGCAGCTATGGTATTTGGAATACTTTGTCTATTCCCTGGAACATTATATTGTTACATGTTAATTACAATCAGATGCATTAAACTAATAAACAATATGCAGTTAGTTTCAGTGTATATGATAAAACCACGTCAGGGATGTGGATCTAAAAAAGAAAGGGTAACCACACAGTAACGGTACCACTGCTTTGACGCTGGGTGCCGCCAGTCTGCAAAACAGAGCTACCGTGGAAATGTGCGTGGCTTTACACCAAGTTTAGGTTTTACACATCGCAATTTGAGCTTGGAAACGTTCGTATGTAACATGTTTGCGTGTACGCACCGTTTATACATGAGGCCCCTGGGGTTTATTAATGGTGACTATGAACAAGCCAAAGCCCTACCAAGCTAATTAAGGTCTAAGACCTTGGTAAAAGTAATCTGAGGCCTCAGATATCTTGGGGTGCTCATACTTTTGCATGATGCTCCTTTTTTTCAGTGTACAATTATACAAAGCAAAAACGAAATGTGTCATCTTTAACTTTATGCTTTTGGGAGATCTTCTGCTCATGTATTTATTCATAGTAACAGACATTTTAGTCAAGCCAGGCAGTAATTTTTTGATCTTTCTTGTGATCTGCCAATTTACAGATCATCGATGGAGTTCTTTTTAGTGAAAATTGGCCAATTTAGATCAGAGGCCGATCAATCGGAACATCTCTAATTTAAGTATATATCATATTTCTTCAGGTCACCTGTGTTACATTTTTTTACATTTGTGTTACACTGCAAAATTTAGTACATGCAGTTGTTTACTTGTGAAAACATGTAAAGATCAGTTCATATGAAAGAGTGACAGGTGAGTGATATTACATTTTTTGGCTTCCAGCAGCAAAAGTAAGTATAGAGGTGGAAACAAATAATATTTAAAATCTATAAATAATACTGTATTTAATGTGTTTTTGAGCAGTCATGAATTATTGTTTTTAGGTTTCTTATGTGTATTGTTGGCTGTTTCAAATGTCACTCTTTGCACGGGGATAGTGCCATTTTTGTGAAGGGCTGTATTTTCAATTATCACATTAAGTTGAATTACCATGTGTGTCGTATAAGTAGCTGTGCACATGTTCTACGTGCTTAATGGTTCACCACATAATAACAATAATGATAGTAATAAAAATAATATAATAATAATATAAAAATGAGCAAATTCCACAACTTTTGACCTATAATTGAATATAACTAAAAATGTGTAATTATTTTTATTATGGAAATTCAGACCTTCATTTTTGGCTATCTAGAAAATTCTAGTATAGTCATTACTGAAGGAAAGTCGGTTGTTGGTAACTTTTTTCACAGTAACTGGCAGGGGATGACTTGCCACCTAACAACAGCCAGGATAATAGAGGCCACAGTGCAAATCAGAAGTGCTGGGATTGAATATCTATATATATATATATATATATATATATATATATATATATATATATATATATTAAGGAGAGTTGGGATCCGAGAGACTGTATTTGTGGAGGGATGGAGAGTTAAGGCGGGTGTTGGAGTCATGTGATCATCTCCCCTCCCATTCACTTCATTTCGCTCCGAGCTGAGTTCCGCAGCTGACGCGGTCTTGCCGTTCTTTTTCCATAGTGTTTAGCCCTTTCTCCTTTACTGATTTACTGTTTAGTAGACGCGGTGCTTACTGAATAGTATTTTTTCCTTTAGTGTTTCTACTTAGTGTTTCTTAGTGTTTAGTAGACGCGGTGTGCGAAAGGAGAGTTGGGATCCGAGAGACTGTGTTTGTGGAGGGATGGAGAGTTAAGGCAGGTGGGGGAGTCGCATGATCATCTCCCCTCCCATTCACCTGATTTCATTCACTTCATTTTGCTCCGAGCTGAGCTCCGCAGCTGACGCGGTCTTGCCGTTCTTTTTCCATAGTGTTTAGTCCTTTCTCCTTTACTGATTTACTGTTTAGTAGACGCGGTACTTACTGAATAGTATTTTTTCCATTAGTATTTCTACTTAGTGTTTCTTAGTGTTTAGTAGACGCGGTGTGCCAGTGTTCACGGCAGTGTTGCGGTTTACTGTTACTTTCTACTTCGTTTTTGTACTTTAGTGTTTAGTAGACTTTTACTTTATCTCATTTAGTATTGTTCCCGGCGGTGTTGCCGTTTTTTACTGTTAGTGTCTACTTAGTGTTTGTGTTTAGTGTTATGGAAGGAGTGATCTTACCACTGTCAGATTTTGCAATGAATGAGTTGGTAAATAATGATTATTTATCAACAGATCACATGAGCAAATTCAACAAAATTTTAGCTGTGCATACAATTTTCCAACCTCAAGAGGTTTTGCTAATGTGGACTCCTGACATACCTATAATGCCCATTCCACAAAATGCAAAACATATTCAAATATTACCTTCTGCAGCTACTGAACGAGTGACTCACTGGGTGTGTACCTATTATGATGGTGCCGTAATTCATGTCTATGACAGTTTAAATGCTGATAAAAAATTCAACCTCACCGAAGAGCAGCTTCGTTTCCTTCATGCTTTGTTTCCTTACAAACCTCCCATAGTTTATGAAGACGCACAGCAACAATTAAATCATACAGATTCTGGTGTATTCTCAATTACATTTGCTGTGTGTATTTCTTTAGGTATTGACCCAAGTGATCAAGTTTTTACTATTTCTTCAATGCAAAATCACTTACAAATAATTATTGTTACTCGACAATTGCTTCCATTCCCTGTCGAAAGTAGCCGACGGGCGACACCAGTTACAAGTATTCAGTGCGTTCAAAGACCTGTACGAAGTACGGCCACTAACACAGTCACTCATAAACGGGGAGATGACTCGGTGCAGGAAATGGGTATTGAAACTACCTTGGAAGACATGCAATCAACGAGGCGATTAAACAGATCTCAAGAGACGTCTTCTAGGTTCGAAAAAAAGCGCGTGACTGCCAAAACCATATATATATATATATATATATATATATATATATATATATATATATATATATAATGTACATACACACACACACATATATACATACACATATACATCTATACTAATAAAAGGCAAAGCCCTCACTGACTCACTCATCACTAACTCTCCAACTTCCCGTGTAGGTAGAAGGCTGAAATTTGGCAGGCTCATTCCTTACAGCTTACTTACAAAAGTTAAGCAGGTTTCATTTCGAAATTCTACACGTAACGGTCGACAACGTCCGCCATGTTAAACTTTCTTATTTATTGCCCCATCTTCACGAAATTTGGTAGGCGGCTTCCCTGCGCTAACCGAAACCGATGTATGTACTTATTTCGGTGGTATGACACCACTGTCGGCCGCCATATTGAACTTTCCAACGGTCTTTGTTACTTAATGGGCCCATCTTCAAGAAATTTGGTACGCGGGTTCCCAACGCTAACTGAATCCTACTTACGTACATATATACGTCCATAGCCTGCAGCTCTGTCCACACTCTGAATCCTCCAGGCACTCCTGAGTATAATCTAATTTTGAAGGTTGGGTCACCAATAATGTTACTAAGAAACTTACAGCCACCGAAACTTTGTAACGGCACGAGACTTCAGGTCACATGCCTGCAAAAGAACCTAATTGAGGCAACTATTTTTACTGGCAGTGGCTCAGGGGAGAGAGTTTTTATTCCTCGCATCCCGTTATACCCTCTGATCTCCCATTTCAATTCAAACGCCTACAATTTCCAGTAAGGCTCTGCTTCGCAATGACAATTAATAAGTCTCAGAGACAGACCCTACAAAAGGTTGGCATTGATTTGAGGCAAGATTGCTTTTCACATGGCCAACTATACGTTGCATGCTCAAGAGTAAGCTCAGCGCACAGCTTGGTCATATTACAACCAGAGGGGCGAACTGACAACATGGTATACAAAGAGATCCTTAACAAATAATTATTGGTATATTTTCCCTCAGTTTATTATATAAAATTTTAAAGCAGTACTTTGCCACTGCGAAGCGCGGGTATTTTGCTAGTCTTAAAATAAAGACTTTTTCTGTAGCTGCTTATCCTGACATTGCTGTTCAACTAAAATGACTGGAAAAGATGCATACCCCAAAGTGTAAGATTAAAATGAAAAAAATAAACTGGCCACATTATAACATACACACCTTTTGAGGAATGGGTGGCCAAGCTAGAGGACCTGAGGAAACCACCACATAAACACTGGAGAAACTCTAGTGCAAATTTCATTTCAATTAATAAACATTGGCAGCATACTGGGGAGCACACTTTAATTCATAAATGATGCATCACTTAAGAACAAACATTTCTAGAGTAGATAAAACTATGCAGTTATTTTGAAAAAAATAATTTAAACTTCAGAAATATCGTACTTTGCTTTGTGGTATATTCACAAAAAGCTATGTCAAAGTTAAATTAATTGTATCCTTCAACCTGTTCTTTTAGAAATCCATTATAGTTTTGAGAGTTGTAAGGGTTCATAACCAGTTCATTATTGAGTGAACTATGTCTGAGGACAAAAACAGTGCATATTTCCACTTTTTATAATACTTTGTAAACTATACTTTCTCAGTTTTTTATTCTTTTTCAGCCAGTTTTGTTTCAATGTTTCCATATAATATATAACTATATATAACTGATGATATCACATGTGATATCATCTACTGTTAAATTCTGGTCCATACTTGTAAAATTTTTATTTTTATACTGTATTGAGTATTTGTTCTGTTCTGTGTATTGTATTGTATTGACCCCCCCTTCTTTTTGACACCCACTGCACGCCCAACCTACCTGGAAAGAGGTCTCTTTTTGAACTGCCTTTCCCAAGGTTTCTTCCATTTTTTTTCCCCTACAAGGGTTTTTTTTTGGGAGTTTTTCCTTGTCTTCTTAGAGAGTCAAGGCTGGGGGGCTGTCAAAAGGCAGGGCCTGTTAAAGCCCATTGCTGCACTTCTTGTGTGATTTTGGGCTATACAAAAATAAATGAGTGCCTGCCACTGTCTTTTAATATTTCGTAGTTTTAAAATTTCTGATCTTCAGCATCATGTATGGTTTCACTGAGTCATTCAGAAACTCATAAGAACAAGCTGTCCTCTGGCTCTGTCTGCTGCAGAAGAAGCTTTCAATGTGATGTTGCCCTTACATCTTACAACAGTCTTCAGTCCATCATTTCCAGATAGGTTAATTGTGTTGCTAAGTTATATTATTCATATTATTATGCCACAATGTTGTTTTTTTCCAAATTAAGAAGAGCAAAGACATTAAATGATGCTTTCAACACAAATAAGTTAATGTCGTTATTCTTTTACATAATAAAGATTCTGCCCCTCAACTGTGCTTAGAACTTGTTTTCTTTATTATAACTTCTGAATATCTACACAACAAAATTATCATGGTTCTTCATTCATTAATATTTTTTATTTTTTTAATATGTGAATTGTTCAGTGCTTTTCTTAATGAATTTAAAAGATTAATTTGCTGTAGCAGTAGCCTATCAGTTGACCTGCTATGAATGATAATGAAAGTCACTTCAGTTTCATGACTAATTGTATGCATCTTGTGCTATTTAATTTTTAATGCTTACCCCAATAGTAAATCTCCAGAGTGTTTAGAATGGGACAGTTCATTTGTCTTATTCATGTATGTATGTTCAGTATTTCAGAAATTCTGACTCTTGGTTTTTTGGCGGCTTCTTTCCATATGCTCATCCCTTTTCCAGCTTAATACATGTTGTGTTTAGCTTGTGTTTAAAAACAAAATTCAGAAATTATAAAGTGTTTCAATGGTAGAACTTGAGTTCTGTATGCATAGCAATACTCCAATAAAAGAAACTAAGGTACATTTATGAAATGGGGATAAATAGAAATGTCATAAAGGTTTGGGTGGGTGAGTTAAATTATCATATCAAACTAAAAAGAGGAGAAGAAGCCTGTCTTTAACATTTTATACTACAGTATTGTCAACTGAAATGAGGAATACACAGATTATTGAACAGTTTCAAACTGGCTATCATAATATATTTAAGTAATAATCTTTTCCCTTCTAGTTTTATCAAAAACGCATCGAGTATGTACAGAAAAACATTTAAAAAGAAAACCGTGCTAAATATCATGGAAGAAATGGGATAGCTGGGAGGTCTCTGTAATGTATAAGTGAAGAGATGAGAAAATGGGTCATTTTATTTAAAAAGAACATTAATAATAAAGCCATCATGTGATAGCAGTGTTGAAAGTGCTAATAAGACTTAAAGTGCCTTTGAGTAACAGCTAGAAAACAGTCAAATAGGAAATTGAGTATATAGAGAACAGTATGGGAATGTGAAATATAAGAAAAATACTGTAGGTATGGATATTTTACATTTTTGCTTTTCTGAAGATTGCATCAATGAAAAATTAGATAAAATATCATAGTCATAATGAACAATTTGGAAATGTATAGAAAATTATATGGACAAAAGGATTTAAAAAATGTAATTTTATTGGAAGAACCAGCCAACAATTATTTTGCATCTATTTTTCAGAGATCATTACAACTTTCAGCGATTTATATTTACTGTGTTCCATTACTGAGAGAGAAAGAAAGTTCACTAGTAATTACAGGTCAATTTCCTTAACACAGATAAATATGTGAATGACATTATTAAAAAAAACATGACAGGAATGCAGCTGTTTAGTGCTAAAATATCAATGACAATGAGCATGGATTTAGTTAAAGGAGAACCTGTTTTTGTAAATGTGCTAAAGTTTAATGAGGAAGCACCTAGCTCTATGATTAGCAGTAAAGCATACATCTAGTTTGAGATTTAAAAAAATGGTCAGATACTTCATAAGAGACTAATCATTATACTACTGCTAGTGGAGATTCAGGGCATGGTGCAGATATGGGTGTAGATTTAGCTTAAAGACAGAAAACAACAGGCTATAGTTCAAGAATCACTTGTAAAAGTTGAATCTTAACAGGAATCAGTATAGGTTTCTGTACTGACTTCAGTACAGAAGCAAGTTTCCATTGTGTATAAGTAATTTTG
Source organism: Erpetoichthys calabaricus (assembly GCF_900747795.2). Classification (NCBI taxonomy): domain Eukaryota; kingdom Metazoa; phylum Chordata; class Cladistia; order Polypteriformes; family Polypteridae; genus Erpetoichthys; species Erpetoichthys calabaricus. The sequence continues at coordinate 92,627,098 of NC_041404.2, forward strand.
ATAAAAACGCAACTAAATTATGTTAAATATCCTTCAGTTGACAAAATTCTCAAAGACTTGTAGTGATAGAATTTACAGTTGAACTGTTTTGCGGACAAATGAACCTTGATGCAAGTAAATGTAAAGTTTCATAGTAGGAGGAGATAATACTAAATCCAGGTAGATATGAAGCTGAACAGTGCACTTTATGAAGAAAAGACTGTTATCATAGTGGAAAGTTGTTCCTTCAAATCTAGACTGTATACTATTTATGAAATTTTAGGTGAAACGTTACAGCAAGATGTGATGAATATTCAGAAAATGACTATGGTCCATGAGCCTATATGCTGTGCTTAATGCAGCTAGGCTCATTTGAAGTGATATTTCATAGTGTGCATTCTTGACTTTAAGCAATCTATGTTAATAGTGAGCTTGTTGATATTGAACTATTACTGTTTACATCTTAGGAACTTTACAGTCAAAGAATATCTTCTCTGTTTTGAATTGAAGTGATTTAGTCAAACATACATAGTATAATGTTTTTCATAAATTATTACACAAGAGAAATTACATTTAAACCACAGGACATATAAAATATACAGGAACAATAAGTTGGGATACCTCATTTGAACCTGACATATTGGACTGTCCTGGAAACACCAGGGCACTTAGTCTCGCTTCTTTTAATGCAACCCCAATTCCAAAAAAGTTGGGACGTTGTGTGAAATGTAAATAAAAGCAGAATGCAATGATCTGCAAATCTCATAAACCCATATAAATAAGCTTTACTCTTTTGTGCCTTACGTGATTACTTTGATATAATGTAAGTGTATGTTTTGTGCAAATTGTTTCCAAATGTTTCACTTGTTTATAATTGATACGCTTTTTTTTTTTTATTAATTACATGGCCTTGTTTCCTTATACAGTGGAACCTCGGTTCACGACCATAATTCGTTCCAAAACTCTGGTCGTAAACCGATTTGGTTGTGAACCGAAGCAATTTCCCCCATAGGATTGTATGTAAATACAATTAATCTGTTCCAGACCGTATGAACTATATGTAAATATTTTTTTTTTTTAATTTTTAAGCCCAAATATAGTTAATCATACTATAGAATGCACAGCGTAATAGTAAACTAAATGTAAAAACATTGAATAACATTGAGAAAACCTTGAACAACAGAGAAAACTAACACTGCAATAGTTCGCACTATAGTGCTAGGAACTGCTCGCTAAAAACACTTTTTTTTTTAATGAGTTTTAAGCACAGGGGAAAAAATGGACATTTGAAAAATCCATAATTTAATAAACCACCAAGAAAAGTAACATTGCAACAATGCAGGCTACGATCACTGTAAACAGAACTGAAAACAAAAACAAGCCTTCTCTACCTTATGCGTCCCTCTTGCTCTCTCTCTCTCTCTTTTGCGAGCCTGGAGCGCCTGTGTGTGTGTGTGTGTGTGTGTGTGTGTGTGTGTGTGTGTGTGTGTGTGTGTGTGTGTCTCTCTCTAGCTTGCTCGTGTGTGTGTGCGCGCGTCTGTCTCTCTCTGGCGCTGCCTGTGTGTTTGCGCGGCTCTCTCTCTCTCTGCCTGTGTGTGTGCGCTCGGCTCTATCTCTCTCCCGCTGCCTGTGTGTGTGCAGCTTTATCTCTCTGCACTGCCTGTGTGTGTGCGTGTGTGTGTGTCGCGCTCTCTCGCTCTCTCTCTTGCTCGCTGCATAGGAAATGCACAGGGAGAGATTAAACATGTACAAACCAAAAGAGAACCTGGCTTGTTCGTATACCGAGTGTGTGGTCATGAACCGAGGCAAAAGTCTGGCGAACTTTTTGGTCGTTAACCGATTTGTACGTGTACCAAGATTTTCATGAACCAAGGTTCCACTGTACGTTTAAAAATATATTCACTATGTCATTTTTGTTTATACTGGCTTGTTTTAAAGTTTCATTGTCTTCTCAAACCCTACTATATCTTCTCTATTTATGATTTGTATGAGGTGAATTGTTTTATGAATTTTCACAGAAATGGATGAGAAATATAGACCTCCAGTTATCATATCTCAACCAGGGTTCCGTCTCTTGTGTTAATTTTTGATTCTTTCATTTACGTTGTTTATATACATCATTCTTTATTCTAGCTGTTGTGTATGTTTATCAGTTAACTTTGCTATGTTCTGTGTGTTTTGTGGGTGGTACTCCAAGAGGCAGGGTCACCTGTCAATCACCTCCAGGAACTGCCCTCCACCCTATAAATCCAAAGGATCTTCCACAGTTCCTGGTGGTTCATTTTGAATGTGGTGAGGAGTGGTGAATTCTTGTTGTTTTGTGAGTTTATAGTTTTTGTGACTCTTTGGATATTTTACCTCCACTTTGTTTTTTGACTGTTCTTTAAATATTTGTATTGGGACTTTATTTGACTTAGATTACGTTTACTACAGGCAATTCCATTTTGTCTTTTCTGCTTTGTGGACCTGGATTTGCATAATGAATTTTCTGCACTTTCTTTAGTTTCCTAAATTTACCATATACCTCTTTCTTGCACTTTAACCTTGTTTGTATTCCTGTTATCAATTAATGTTCCTTTTCACCATCTGATTTTGTTCTTTATAACTTGATTAATCTTTGTTTAGTAAATCATAACTGCTAGCCTTATAATGTATTTTTATTTGTTTGTCTACAGAATTCCAGCCTCATGCAATCACCAACTTGCTTTGTTTGCTGTGCACATTTGAAAAAATGTAAACTTAAATTTGAATATTACTGATTAATCATTTTTATTTCACAAGTATCAAAAGTAAGATGTTCACTCCCCTCTTATTAGCAACATTTACATAAGCTAGAGACAATCAAATTCTTCCTCAAACTTTTCGCCAAGCATTAATCACCATCTTTCCTTAACAAAATAAGGACTTATTACAGTGTGCATCATACAGACTAGTTTCACTTTTGAATAATAATGTTAAGATACTCTCCAAAGTCCTAGCTAGAAGGATGGAGAAAGTGCTGCCTTTGGTAATATCACAAGATCAAACTGGATTTATTAAAGGTCGACACTTAGCTTCCAATCTTCAACGCTTGTTTAATATAATATATATTCACCCACAAAGTCAAACACCCCGGAGATGATGATATCGTTGGATGCAGAAAAAAAGCATTTGACATGATTGAATAGAACTACCTTTTCACTACATTAGCGAAATTTGGGTTTGGCCCGAACATCTGTGTATGGATCAAACTACTGTATACCAATCCAGAAGCTTCAATTTGTATTAACAACATTCATTCAGACTACTTTAAACTAGAACATGGTACCAGACAACGATGCCCCTTGTCACCACTGCTTTTTGCAATCACCATTGAGCCACTGGCAGTTCACTGTCAAAATACTTATGAGATAAACGGGATTATCAGAGAATGACTTGAACAGAAAATTTCTCTATATGCAGATGATATGGTACTCAATATATCAGATCCACAAAATACTGTGAATGCAGTCCTAACAGCACTTAAAGAATTTCAAAAGATTTCGGGTCTAAAAGTGTGCTCTTTCCAGTGAATTCTCAAGAACACAATATTAGATTTAACACCTTCCGTTTTATCATCGCAGATCACTTTAAATACCTCAAGGTAAACATCACAAGTAGACATAAAGCTCTCTATCAACAAAATTTCACTGTGTGGAAAAACTTAAGCAAGACTTGCATAGATGGTCAACCCTTCATCTCACTTTAGCTGGAAGAATTAACATTGTTAAGATGAATATCCTTCTTAAGCTTCTCTTTTTATTTCAAAACATTCCAATATACATCAATAAATCATTTTTTTAGAAATTAGATTCAACCATAACCTAATTTATTTGGAATTCAAAACATCCACGTATCCAAAGAGCAGCCCTACAAAGACCTAAGGCAGAAGGTGGCATGGCTCTACCTAACTTTGTTTTATTACTGGGCAGCAAATATACAAGCTATTAAAACCTGGACATGGACACAAATAGATGAACATACACAGGCTTGGTCCACAATAGAAATAAAATCCTGCAGTACTTCTTTACATTCCTTGCTTTGTACCCCAATAAATGCAAGTTATTGCCAATATACTAACAACCCAATTGTGCTTCACTCACTCAGAATATGGAACCAATGTTGGAAGCATTTTAAGATAAAGAAGCTTTTATCTGTGGCACCTCTGCAGGAGAACCACATTTTTCCACCCTCTCAAACATATGCAGTTTTTAATGTCTTGAAAACGTTTGGGATTAAATCACTTAGAGATCTGTACATAGACAGCGTCTTTGCATCCAACAAACAATTACATTCCAAATTTAACTTTCCATCAACACATTTCTTCCACTACCTTCAAATCAGAAACTTTGTTAAACAGAACCTGCCCACCCAATGTTCCTCACCTCCGTTCCACCTCTATGCAGGAAGAAATACTGATCAATCTTGAGGACTCAGACGGCATTTCTGCAATATATAAAACCATTTTACAGTCCCTCTGCTCTGCCTCGCAGAAAAGCTGTTTGATGTTCAAAGGAATATTAATATAACCTTATGACTATTCATGTAAATAGTTGTAAGGAAGTGGAAATAGAATTACAGGAAGTCAGTAGTTAGCATGTTTCACAATTAGTCAGTGTTAGTCCCATCGAAGCAAAGCCTGTAAGTATTATTTTAAGTTAATTTGATAAGTATAGAGCGAACTTATATTGTTTATTCAAATCAGTAATTATTTTTATTTTACTTCTTTTCAGTTTCACTCTAACTTCATTAAATTGAATTAAAATTGGAGGAAGGCGCTATCTCCTGACTCTATTAATCTTTTGTGAAGTAGAGTTTGGCTGCTGTTTAGTTTCTGGTTCAAACATCAAAGACGAGAACAGTACACCCTTCCTTTCAAAGATCCAAGAGGACAATGGGAAAAGGATCTCTCAGGAGTAGAAGGTAGCAATGCAGATAATCCACTCGAGCTCCATATGCGCAAAGCATGCAATTATTCAACTCAAAATTATATATCGAGCACATCTGTCTCGCTTAAAATTGTCTAAATTGTAATTGCTTTTACTACACTATTGGCACGTAGACTTATCTTGCTCAACTAGAAGAATCCTAACTCTCCTCTTTTAAGTCAGTGGGCAACTGATGTTATATACAATGTGAAACTGGAAAAAATCAAATTCGCACTTAGAGGATCGGTGCAGAACTTTTTCAAAACCTGGCAGGATCTAATCAATAAAATTTTACAATAAGCTTTTAAAGCAGTGAGGAAGCAGATTCTCTCCCTCTTTTGTTCTTCTCTATTTATCTTTATTCACTTATTAATTCATCTATTTACTTATTTTTTTTTACTAGTTTTAAGTTTTACTCTGCTGGCCTAAGTCTCTTTGTCAGGGGTGGGGGTTGATTTGTTTTCAATCCTATTTTTGTAAAAATTGTTTTATTTGTATGGAATGTTGTGTGATTTCAATAAAATCAGAAGAAAAAAAAAAGTAAGATGTTCAAGATGTAGTGTAGAATATTAGAAAGGAAATGCAAAAAGACAATTTCCCCTCAAGGATTAACACAGTATATTAAAAAATAAAGCTTTTGTCAGTAATTCACAATTTGTATTTATTTTTAAAATGGAAATAATGAATGGTACTGCTTGTGTAAAAGTTTGTGGGAGGGTTTAGTGGGGAAGTGATAATGTTTTGTGAATATTGATCAATTTTGGCAGCATTAAAGGAACAACTAGATGTAGGCATGGAATGGAAGAATTAAATGCTTATTATTGATTTGAACATGTAATAGACAGTTAGACAGAAAAGAACGGGGATCAGTTCATGAAATTGAAGGTAAAAATCTTGCGTTTTTCCATTGCTGTTACTCGTATACTAGGAAATAGTAACAAGGGTATGAAGGAGTAAAAGAAACACAATTCCTCCAGCAATTTGCTTATATTTGACCAACCACGGATGCTAATGTGACTAAAATATTACAAACATAGATTAATGCAGTAAATGCTGTAGGAAAGAAATATGACATGCAGATTAGTGTTGAGAAAGCAGTCTTGTAGTTTAATGGAGATGATAGTGAAGATAAATAGAAAGTGACAAAAACACTATACAGTACAGAGAAAAGAGTGATGGGGAGAAATGTTATTAATTAGGTTTACTCAATTAGAGTGACTTGGCATACAAACAAGGATCTAAAGAAGGTCTTTAAGGCAGTGATATGATTATATAATTCAGAGATACAGACATTGAAATAGGAACAAAGAGTCAACATATTGTCTTTACTGAGGAACAGGAAGAAAATAAATTGGCAAGACCATTAAACAAATGGTTAAATTTTACAGATGGTAGGTGGAAATTGAAGACTTTTGAGCATTAACCTCAGAAAATTAAATGAAACTGATTTCATTATAAGAGTAGAAAATCTGGTGAGCCATACACTTGAGGGCATACCCACTAATAAGAAAAGAATCCAAGAGTACAACCAACAATAGTCATGTTTGGCAGAGTAAAAAAATTTACATCACAGTTTTAAAAGAAAATTCATGTGTTGCCAGCCTGACATTCACATTTAATTCTTTCATTATGTTTAAACTACATAAATAAAAAAAATCTGTTATTAATTTCTAGACTTCTGTCAGCATCAATTACATTTTGCTTAAACATTACATAAACTGTTTTGACAAGTCACTGACTAAAATAAAAATTATACTGGTATTAAACACCTTACCCCTCTGTGTGAATCTGGATTTTGCATTATCTCAGGAGTCATTATCATATTCCTTTTCTGCTGGTCTCATTTTGCATTAGGTTAAATTTTATTTATGAGAAAATTAATTTAAAGACAACTATAAAGTGATAACTTTTATTTTTATAATTTATTTATTTTAATCTGTTAAAGAATTTACTATTTTTTTGCTTACTACTCTGTATTAGTTTATTTTTTTCTTTAAAGAACTTTCAACTACATTCAGTGTATTGTGTAAAATATGTTGTAAATGAATTATTATTATTATTACTATTAAGCTACTTGGACGCAAGTTAAAATTCAACCATGGTAGTTGTAATTGTTTCACTTGCATCTTGAAGTGAAAAGTAACTGGAAGACTGAAAGGTAGTAAAGTAAATACTAAATTTATTTTATCTCGTTATAGCTTATCATTGGTAATCTATTTGGTGTCTTTAAGAAGAAAGTTACATAGAAGGTCTCACCAGATACTTTTAAGATAAAATACATCCTAGACATTGCAGTGTTTCACAAATCCAAAATCTATTTACTTCTCAGTTGCCTTATTATCATCCAAGCAAAACTCCAGCTTATAAAATACTTTCATGTGTTCTCAAACAAATCTGGTTTTTAATTGTGAAAAAAGCACAGTGTATATAAATGCAAATGTATAATCTAGCATAGACTTTCTTTGGTTTTTGGCCAATGGTGAACCTATTTATTCCTGAAATGCTGAAGAAACTTGTCTTTAACTTTATCTTTATTCCATATTGTGCACTACCTTTTCCTTACTAGTATTTCCGTTGGCACAACTAAACCAGCAGGACATAAGCACACAGTGACAAATGCACATAGTGACAAATGTACTCACATTTAAAGGATCACCTTGCCTTTTCAGCTAGGTATTCACAAATCATGTTTGCCAGAATGCATGCAAAGCTGTACTCTTAACAGCTAGTAGGTTACTTTTTCAATCTCTAACAGCTGCTGCGGAAGAAATTATAAGCATCCAAATCAAGATATATCCTGCTAATTCGCTGCCTGCAAGTTAATCCTGACATATGAGCAGTTATTAGTTTTAGATTTTTGTGAGAAATTACAAAGTGTAATGCTATAAATTGTGTTTATTCTGTTTTTCTGTTTAAAAATGTTTGTATTTTTTTTTACCTTTTTTCTATGTATACGAATAACATATCTCAAAGTTTTGTTTTTTTTCGGACATTAAGTTCTGCATTTGCTCCCTTTTAGCAGGTGGGATATACTTTTCATATCACCCAGTTCTGGATTAGATAATATAAAAAGGACCACACATTTTCTTCAAGGAGAACAATAACGAGAAGGAATCAACTGTATGACTCATCTTAGCAAGTCAAACGCTATCTTTTGCTGTAAAAGGAATGTAGCTGCGTTTACCCAAAATTATCAAAGTTCTGCAGATTTAGTTTGCTTTGTGGTATTCTGGCAATAGCTAACATGTTGAAATGATTCTACAGACAAAATGTCTTCGTTTTTAAAAGCTTTAGTAAAATTTTAAAGTAAAACAGTTCAATTAAAAATAGAGAAAAAGTTGGTATTGCAAAGAAAAGAACAGTCCTTGTTCAAGAAGGTTCTGTTTAAAGCTTATATATCTTGTTTGTTTTTTTGTTTTCCAATACGGTTGAACCATTTCTAAACGATCAGAAAACTATGTCTGTCCCACTTACAAACCGCAAGTGGGTCTTTCAGTCCATTCTAGCAATGAGACTAATTGTAAACTGACTTAATTAACACACTGTATCACAGATATAGCTAAGAAGGTTCTATCTCATGTTAACTTACATGGGACAAAAGGCTATACCATAATTTATAGCTATGAAAGAAAATTTTACTCTATTCTACTTAAGCAAACAATAATATGAGTTTAACTTGATGCTTTATCTTTCTAGGTTTGGCACTTACAATGAAGTTCAGTTAATTCTGTCTTGCACATAGCAGTAAGGTGTTTTGGACATTTATTGGCCTACTCGTCATAACTGTCAGATTTCAGGGCCCACTGTTTAGGTTACTTTGATTTACTTTTTGAGATAGCCATATTTGAACTGGCTCATCTGTTTTATATTTTAAATACTTATTGGCTTTGTTCTCTTGTTCATATGCTACAATGACAATGGTATAGATTGAGCATTTAGTGAGTTTTCTTGCTTATTGATTGTTTTTATAATTGGCTTTGTTATAGTCTGGAAAAGAGAGCATGAGAGATTTGGTACTTTTTATTATCCTAATCCAGGGGGTTCATCAGCTCATGCTCACAACCTCTCTCTCTCTCTCTCTCTGTGTTAGTAGCACTGTAAATATATATTTGGATTTAGTGAATAGACCATCACTGCTGCAAAAGGAAAAAGTGAAGTATTGAACTAAACACAGAGATATGAACATTCTGACATTGCTAGCACAAATGTAAAACAAGTAAGCTTGCAATGGTAGATAATGTTAGGGCCACATCAACCAATTGGGTGCTACCTGGGGAGTACCCAGAGCAAAAACCCCAAAACAGAAAGTACTGGACTCATGAACATGTCGATGGTTGCTTGTGTCTTCTCCTGTGCATTTGCCTGTAGGACCGCCCAAAATAAATTCACATCAAATTAAACAAGACCACTCGCAAAAGAAAATGCAGCATGTGGGTGCTGACTTGCTAGGCACCACTGCCTTTACTACCTGTGCTGATGCCAGTTTAGAAAACCAAATTACCAGGCCAGTGCAGGTGATCTCAACTTGGGAAGCACAAACAGTCTTCTATTTTATCTTTTTTTCACATGTAACCCGCACAAGCTACTAGATATTTCTAACAGGCATTTGCAAATCATTTGTTTTGATCAGTTTTCTGCCTAGTTATGTTTAGTTGATGTTTTAACATCGCACTATATCTAAAGACGTGCAATCTTCTCTTAAGATATGTCCATTAGATCAGTTTTATTAGAACATTTGTTGATGCCTTAGTAGTACTTCACATCGAGCAACAATTTCAAATATCATGGATGTGTGTATGTATGTGATTTTTTTTTCTTTTGATTTGAAATTGTCTCCTAAGAACCTGAACGCACAAAGTCTTCTGTTTAATTATTTCTTTCATCAAACTCCATCCAAGTCTACAATCACTCTTTCACTTTCTTCCACTTTTGGAAAATGAAAAGTAAATACATAATAGATTTTATGTATTTTTTTTTATGTTCTGTCCAGTAAATACAGTAAGCATTTATTGACCCAGAGAATTTGAAATTGTTGCTTGATGTAAAGAATACTAAGGCATCAACAAATATTCTAATAAACTGGCACAACACATTCATGAGAGCAATAGAAAGCTGACTGTGATAAGCATTTGGTATTTTTGAAAACTTGACAATATTATGTAGAAATCTGTTCAAGTAAATTGTGGGGAGTATTTTATAATTAATAATTAAACTCGTTTCTTCTTTGTATTTGTAAAACACTGCTTTCTTCTCTCTTTAAGTGCTCCTCTTCATTCATATTTTTATGAAGATGAAGATCAGATTTAAAAATTAATTAAATATTTATGTTGTGTGTGGCCCACTTGTTGACACCAACAAGAGCTGCTGCCTTCTGTAAAGGAAAGTTGAGAATAATTGGCTTAGTGGATGGAAAAGTGTAGATGCTGTCACATTATAAACTGTCCTGAATTTGTTAAATGTGAAGTACCACAACCATCAGGATTTAGCAGTGGCAGGTTATTAGCTTGGCCAGATCCAAGGGGGAAGCAACACAATTGACCTTAAGCAAGTAGCCAGTTTTAGTGTGTCTGACAATGATGGAGCCCAACTCTTACCTGATGATTTGCAGCAGAACTCTTGCATTGTTTCTGTAGACTTTGCATCATGAAGACCAGGCACAGAGCAAGTCAGAGAAGTGGCTATTTGACAAGGATCTTAATTTTAAAAAGAAGCCATTTTAAATTTTACTTATTTTTTATTTCTGTGTTTTGCACAATCATTTATAGGTTATCCTGTTTTTGTGCATATACGTAAAATGTATTGTACTCTGCCTTGTTTTTGTTTATATATGGTGAACTGTAAGATTTGAATACTATAGTAACTGTAATTCTTTTTCTGCTAAATGCCCCTATTTCTTGTTGTGCATATTGTTCACATTTTATTACTCTGCTTTAGCATATCTTACCTAGGTATTCCAGTTTAGGCAACAGAAAAGTTCTCAGTGTCATGTTAGTCCTTAAATTTTGTAAATGTCAGTTCTGAAACCTCTACAGTTATTTTGTTCTATTTAAGTAATACAGTGTGTAATGTACATAGTTCTGGAGATAATTGTGGTCTTTAATTTATTCATACAATTACATATTTTTAATTGTACATTTGCCTCAAATCACCGATTTAAATTGTTATTATTATTGTTATTATTATTACCTTCCATGCTCTTTGCACATCTTTAGTTTACCAGCCACAGGGGATGCACAAACCAGTGTGTTTCTTCGTGCCAGTCCCAAGCCCAGATCAATGGGGAGGGTTACGTGAGGAAGGGCATCCGCTGTAAAGTTTTGCCAAATCAATTGTAATTGTTGCGAACAACAATACAAATTTCCAAAGCGGATCGGTCAAGCCCCGGGTTAACAATGCCCACCACCAGTACTGTTAGCCAACAGGTTGCTGGCGGAAATTGGGCTACTGTAGGCCGAAGAAGGAGAAGAAAAGGGGGGAGACTTGTCTGGAGGCAGGAGGAGAGGAGGAAGGTAAAGAGAGTGAAACTGAGGGTAGGAGCTTTGAATGTTGGCAGTATGACTGGTAAGGGGAGAGAGTTAGCAGATATGATGGAGAGAAGGGAGGTTGATATGTTGTGTGTGCAAGAGACTAAATGGAAGGGGAGTAAGGCCAGGATGATCAGAGGTGGATTCAAATTGTTTTATCATGGTGTGGATGGGAGGAGAAATAGGGTAGGGGTTATTCTGAAGGAACAATATGTCAAGAGTGTTTTGGAGGTGAAAGAGTGCCAGACAGAGTAATGATTATGAAGCTGGAAATTGCAGGTGTGATGATGATGTTGTTAGTGCATATGCCCCACAAGTTGGGTGTGTGATGGATGAGAAAGAAGATTTTTGGAGTGAGTTGGATGAAGTGATGACCAGTGTACCCAAGGGACAGAAAGTGGTGATTGGAGCAGATTTCAATGGACATGTTGGTGAAGGGAACAGAGGACATGAGAAGGTGATGGGTAGGTATGGTGTCAAGGAGAGGAATGAAGAAGGTCAGATGATAGTGGATTTTTCCAAAAGGATGGACATGGCTGTGGTGTATACATATTTTAAGAAGAGGAAGGAACATAGGGTTACATACAAGAGTGGAGGAAGATGCACACAGGTAGATTACATCCTATGCAAGAAGAGTCAATCTGAAGGAGATTGAAGTGGTGGCAGGGGAAAGTATAGTTAAGCAGCATAGGATGGTGGTCTGTAGGATGATCAGGAGAGGAAGAGAGTGAGGACAGAGCCAATGATCAAATGGTGGAAGTTGAAAAAGGAAGACTGCAAGGTTGACTTTAGGGAGAAGGTGAGACAGGCACTGGATGGTAGGTGAAGAGTTACCAGCCAGCTGGGAAACTACAGCAGATGTAGTAAGGGTGGCAGCAAGAAGGGTGCTTGGCGTGACATCTGGACAGAGGAAGGAGGAAAAGGGAAACCTGGTGATGAAATGGGGAAGTACAGGAGAGTATACAGAGGAAAAGGATGGCAAAGAAGAAGTGGGATAGTCAGAGAGATGCAGAAAGTAGACAAGAGTACAAGGAGATAAGGCGGAAGGTGAAGAGATAGGTGGTGAAGGCTAGTAAAAAGGCATATGATGAGTTGTACGAGAGGTTGGACACTAAGGAGGGAGAAAAGGACCTGTATCAATTGGCTAGACAGAGGGACCAAGCCAGGAAAGAAGTGTAGCAGGTTAGGGTGATAAAGGCTAAAAATGGAAACGTACTTACAAGCGAGGAGAGTGTGTTGAGCATATGGAAAGAGTACTTTGAGAGGCTGATGAATGAAGAGAACGAGAGAGAAAAGAGTTTGGGTGATGTGGAGATAGTGAATCAGGAAGTGCAATTGATTAGCAAGGAGGAAGTAAGGACAGCTATGAAGAGGATGAAAAATGGAAAGGCCATTGGTCCAGATGATATACCTGCGGAAGCATGGAGGTTTTTAGGAGAGATGGCAGTGGAGTTTTTAACCAGATTGTTTCATGGAATCTTGGAAAGTGAGAGGATGTCTAAGGAGTGGAGAAGTAGTGTACTGCTGCTGATATTTAAGAATAAGGAGGATGTGCAGGACTGTAGTAACTACAGGGGGATAAAATTGATGGAAGTTATGGGAAAGAGTAGTGGAAGCTATGTTAAGAAGTGAGGTGATGATTAGTGAGCAGCAGTATGGTTTCATACCAAGAAAGAGCACCACAGATGCGATGTTTGCACTGAGGGTGTTGGTGGAGAAGTATAGAGAAGGCCAGAAGGAATTGCATTGTGTCTTTGTGGACCTGGAGAAAGCATATGACAGGGTGCCTCTAGAGAAGCTGTGGTATTGTATGAAGAAGTCAAGAGTGGCAGAGAAGTACGTAAGAGTTGTATAGGATATGTACGAGGGAAATGTGACAGTGGTGAGGTCTGCGGTAGGAGTGACTGATGCATTCAAGGTGGAGGTGGGATTACATCAGGGATTGGCTATGAGCCCTTTCTTATTTGCAATGGTGATGGACAGGTTGACAGATGAGATTAGACAGGAGTCTCCGTGGAATATGATGTTTGCCGATAACATTGTGATCTGTAGCGATAGTAGGGAGCAGGTTGAGGAGACCCTGGAGAGGTGGAAATATGCTCTAGAGAGGAGAGGAATGAAGGTCAGTAGGAACAAGACAGAATACATTTGTGTAAATGAGAGCGAGGTCAGTGGAATGGTGAGGATGCAAGGAGTAGAGTTGGCAAACGTGAATGAGTTTAAATACTTGGGATCAACAGTACAGAGTAATGGGGATTGTGGAAGAGTGGTGAAAAAAACAGTGCAGGCAGGGTGGAATGGGTGGAGAAAAATGTCAGGAGTAATTTGTGACAGATGGGTATCAGCAAGAGTGAAATGGAAGGTCTACAGGACGGTAGTGAGACCAGCTATGTTATATGGGTTGAAGATGGTGGCACTGACCAGAAAGCAGGAGACAGAGGTGGAGGTAGCAGAGTTAAAGATACTAAGATTTGCACTGGGTGTGACGAGGATGGATAGAATTAGAAATGAATACATTAGAGGGTCACCTCAAGTTGGACGATTGGGAGACAAAGTCGGAGAGGTGAGATTATGTTGGTTTGGACATGTGCAGAGGAGCAATGCTGAGTATATTGGGAGAAGGATGCTAAGGATAGAGCTGCAAGGGAAGATGAAAAGAAGGAGGCCTAAAAGAAGGTTTATGGATGTGGTGAGAGAGGACATGCAGGTGGTGGGTGTAACAGAACAAGATGCAGAGGACAAAGATATGGAAGAAGATGATCCGCTTTGGAAACCCCTAATGGGAGCAGCTGAAAGAAGAGGAAGAAGTTTAGCATTATTTTGACATGGTGTTTTTTTTCCACCACATGTGCTACAACAGGTGTTGAATGAATGCTTGAGGGAGCTGGGAAAAGATTGTGTGTGACTGTTTGTATTTATTTCACTTACTGTATTTTTCAATATGTGATTATTTGATAATCACTTTCTTGAAGTGCAGTTTGACATTGCTAGATCCATGCTGTGCCCAAACATTGTCTGAGTGCGTACCCAGCAGATCTTTTAGTTTTTGGGCAAATGTTTCAGCACAGTTCAATTAACACTTTTTTTTTTTTTTATATATATATATATATATCTATTATAAAAGAAAATCTTGAGACGAGACTTTTGCCAAGAGATTTTGTCAAGTCCTGCCCTCCTCTCAACCATTTTCAAACAAGCCCACGGTCCACTCAACTCTCATTCATGTGAATGCTTTTGTCAGAGCTCTCAGCTCTTATACATTTTTACGTTTTCCTCATTTTAAGTCGTTTATGAAAAATCCTCAGTTTCATCCTTTAAAGAAGCTTTTCTTGACAGTATTTTTAGACATACAGTCTGTTTGTTTCCTTTGATGTAGTCCTTTTCTGGATAATAATTTTATACTGTACTAATTCCCTTTGTAATTTTAAACACTTCTATTATGTCACCTCTTAATCATCTTTTGCTTAAACTGAAAAGGCTCAGCTCTTTTAATCTTTTTTCATAATTCATCCCCTGTAGCTTTGGAAGCGGCCTAGTCCCTCTTCTCTGGACCTTTTCTAGCACTGCTGTGTCCTTTTTTGTAGCCCTGAGACAAAAACTGCACACAGTACTCTAGATGAGGTCTCACCAGTGCATTATAAAGCATGAACATAACCTCTTTGGACTTGTGCTCCACACATCGGACTGTATAACCGAATATTGTTTGCCTTCTTAATAACTTCTGAACACTATTGGGAAGTTGATAGCGTAGAGTCCACTACAACTCCTAAATCCTTCTCATAAGATGCACTCTCGATTTTCAGACATCCCATTGTGTAGTCAGACCTAACATTTTTATTTCCTTTAATTTAGTCATTTTAGTTATTCCCTCAGGCATTTCAGCTTAATTCATTATAATGTCTTTCTGTATCATTTTATATTTGATATAATACAGCAAAGGTAGTCAGAATTAATCATGTAGATTTAATTATATTTAAGCTAATGTGCATTCTTAAATAATTTCTGTCTTGGACAGTGCTATCCTGCTTATGGTTACTTATATACTTTATTAATATCTTAATTGACCTGCTCCCCTTATTTAACTTATTTTTCCCTTTAACCTCCTTAGCATTAGACCTAAGCAACTCTATTCATGTGTCTTGCATAAGACCCAAGGTTTTCTCGAGCTGTAAAAGTGGCAACAGCATTAGTACTGAGCATTGCTCATACAACGATACAGGCATTTCTTGCATAAGCATCAGGCCCGAGCATTACCTGGGCAATGGTGTAGATGCATCTTCTCCTAGCCTCATAATGGCATCTCCTAAGAAATGCCTCTCATCAGCAGTGATGACGAAGTTAATCTGTCTTCAGGCAGTAAAACTGAAATGGAAAGTGAAACCGAAAATGATTCTGAGAATCCGGAAGTGTCACTTACACATGTGTAGTGTGCTGTTCATATTATTATTATTATTATTATTTGTATCATTTGTATACTTTCTACACTTCTGACTTTGTACTTTTAGTGTTTTGCACATTTTACAGTAGAAAGATGAGATTTAATAAAAATGTAATTTTTTTCCATTCTAAAAATACAACACTTTGTACTTTGCACTTTGTAAGAAAAAATGTAATGCTAAGGAAGTTAAATGTACTTACTGTATTTACAGTAAACAAATATATATCAGTTTTAATTATAGACAGCACACTAACATAAAACTTCCTTTATTGTGAGGTTTTTAATTTTAAATGTGTTTTCAGTTTTTTCACCTATAAAACTATTTATTCATCTTATTTAGATTAGGATATTAGAAATCTGGATCCTGGCCTGGGAACTATAAGATGTGATAGTAGCGATCCAAGAACACACAAAGTCTCTCATGACTGGAAAATTTAGAGATGACAGTTGACCTCAATGTAAGTCTTTATATTGAATAATAAAAGGTAACCAATACAACTAATGACAAAACATGCAAATTCTGAAAAAAAAATATAAACCCCTAAAGCAGTTAGAGTCCTTACACAATCAAGTACTACCTGTTATTTTACCATGATGTGCAAATTAAAATCATAATTTGTTTAGGCTCTTAGTTAGATATTTGAAAAATATGTTGTTATTTCTAATTATGTTTTTTCTTCTTCAAAAAATTCTTTATTGTCCTCCCAATTAGGAGAATGGTGCAGTTTTCAGTAGTAATACTAATTTAGAAAATGATGTACCTTAAAGTTAGAAAAACATAATAGCTTAAAAATAAACCACAAAGTCAATTCACAGTTTTCTGAGTGGAACACTTCTGGGGAGTTCTGTTGCTACTGTAGACCTCCTGGGATTATAAGCAAATGGCCTGGTATCATCTGTTGTTCTGTATTTTTTCCTGAACTGTTAGCCTGTGGACCGGATTAGGTATTTCTCTTGATATATTTCTGGACCTCCATGGGTATCTTCAATCTTCCAAGTGCTTTGGCCTTCGTGGATGTGATTGGTATAACAGACATATTTGTGTGGTCTTACTGTAAGGGAAGCAGAACAAGCTTTGAAGCATCTAGAGTCGGTCATTTTAAAAAGCTGCCTTTGGAGTTCATTGAATGTCCAACATCATTCTTTAACACTAGAATCACTAATAACACTAGAATCACTGAAGCCTACGGAAAAACCTTGTAATACCGGCCCACTTTAAATTCCTTTCACCTCTCGGTCAGCGTCTTTTGTGTTTAAAATGTGTAGATCAGCACAAGCAGCAAGAAGTCTGCTATCCCATCTCCTACCCTACCCACCCACCACCCCCAAACCTCCACAGCTCAAGTCAGAAAGAACATTCTCATTGGTCAAGTGGTTTATCTAAGAGCGAGGTGCCTAGAATTGTAGATGGTAAATAATACATTGTAATTTGGAATACATACATTTTAAGTGTGTTCCGTGTCTACAACGATCTATGTAAACATCACTAAAACAGAAGCATTTTTCATACATAGTAATAATTGACAAAATTTAGACATGAAGTACAATGTGTGAAGACTGAAGTCCAAATATCAAATAAACACTTTCACAAAATGTATAACAAAACAAATGCGCTTTTATTCAAGAATATAACCGAAGAAAAAAAAATTGCCTAAGGCCGGATTTATACTTCACACGACGCATGCTGCTGTGGACGCTCCTGCTACGCAAGCGTTGTACTGTTTATACTTGCGCACGTACTTTACGTAAATCTGGAGGAATACACCAGGTGGCAGTTGCGAGATATTATCATGGGGAGGACAGGTTCAGCTTCGCTGTGTTGTGAATTGCCTGGAACACCCATTAAACTCCGATGACACCTTACCGCAATATCTCTGAAAAGGATGTTTAATGATTAAATCCATCAGTCCAGGGATTTGTCCATTTCAGCTAGTATTAGGCACGAGGCTGTAACAATCCCTGGACGAGGCATCAGCTCATCACAAGGTGAATACAAGCACACACATACATGCTGGCGTCAGTTTAGTGTAACCAAATCTGCATATTTTTGGAAGGAAACCGGAGCATACTGTGGAAACCCAGCAGGAAAACATGTAAACTCTAGGCAGGGAATATCAGTGACGTGACTCCCTGCAAGACAGCAGCGCTAACGCTCCGCCACCGTGCCACCCCCATGTGTGTCATTATTAACAGTATTCATTATTTAAACGAAATTACCGATTTATCTGTAAAATGTAACATACGTACTTCAATGCATTTCATCATGAAAGTGATATCAAGTATAAATCTAAGGATTCTAAATGTGCAGAGAGTTGGAATATTATAATTTTAATGTGTTCAGTGTGGTGATCTATTGCTGTTTGCCTTTGCTGTCAGTACCAGAGGAAGCCCTAGAAAAAAAGACGGCACAGAAGACGGTATGTGAGACTTTTAAAATGTATCATGTCATTACGATCAGGAATATGCAATGCTTGAATATAAAAGCACCACGAATGCATCTGTATGTCAGCATTTTGCTTCACCACTTCAAACCATTCATCAAACATCGAAGCGCGCACACCAATCTCGTAGGATCCTTAGAGCGGCTTTCTGTCACATGTAGACAGTAACCAGAGACTCTGACATCACATTCCAACTTTTAGCACACTGCGGCCCCCGACTTTTTGCTGGTACTGCAACTCGCACATGCGTCACGTTAATTTCTGAGGACCTGCTCAGAGGACACATCAAATGAACGCTGGGAACGTGTGGCAGCCATGATGCAGGCGCGTGCATGTTCTGAGCGTGAAGTATAAATGAGCCTTTAGGGTAAGCCGCTGATATGACTGCTTGGGTGGTGCAGCGGTAAGAGTTGCTGACTGAGGAGGTTGCTGGTTCAATTCCCGGGTCCACCAGTTGCCATTTTGAGTAGTAAGCTGTTATTTTTATTACTATTATAAAATAAAAACATACATTTGATTTGAATCTGTAACAGCCAGTGTAAATGTATGTACTGTTTTTTCTGACAGTGCGGCTTTGACATCATGGACCATAAGGTGCATACTAATTCAGCATGAGCAGGAGCACTCAATAAAATGAATTAAAAAAAAAATTCAAGTAACACCAAGATACTAAGAAGGCATGATTCACCAGCGTTTGTGTGTCAGCTTTTATCCCTGCAAATCAGAGAATTTCCAGTTCCATTGTCTCAAAACATTACTCACATCCACAGTTATTCCCAGTTTCAAATAAAATCTACAGTGTCAAAATTGTAGCGTTAACATGACTGAGAGAATAAAAGTGGGAAAAAAAAAACACTAACTTTTACAAGTACCATACATTTACACCAGCTGTTACAGATTCAAATCAAATGCATGTTTTATTAGTCAAAGTGAACTTTATTGTCATCTCAACCATATACACGTATACAGATAGTATGAAATTGTGAAGCTAAGGGTCCACGGTGTAACAACATGACATGCAAATAATAAATTAAAAATAGAATTAAAGTTAAAATTTAAAATTAAAACACAAACAAGACAAGACATTGTGCAAAGACAAGACAAAGAAGTAGCAGCAATATTGATGTGTAAGATATGTAATATAATAAATAAATAATGGATATTATTCTATTATATATAAAATAATTATACACTATTATCAGTGTATGATAATAGTTGTTTAAGACATGTGTAAACAATGACAGGTCAGAATGTTTCACAGCAGAAGGATATCAAGAGTGTCAAAATACTTAAATGTCAGTATGAGATTTTCAGTTCTTTTCTACATGCACACTAGTCTTTGCAGGAAAGTGGCTTGCATGTATAAAAGATCTGTTTTTAGAGGCAGTTGAGGCAGTGTGGAAGTTCCCAGGGGGCAGCATGGTGTTAAGGAGTCTAACAGCTATGGGGTAAAAACTCTGCTTCAGCCTGGCAGATCTGGCTTTGATGCTGCAGTATTTTCTTTTGGATGGCAGAAGTGTGAAAAGTCCACGTGAGGGGCGTAAGGGGTCCTGCACAATGCTGCAGGCCTTGCGGACACTGCGTTTGGGATAGGCACCCCAATAATGTTCTCTGCTGTCTTCACTATCCTTTGCAGGCGTTTGTGGTTGGTTATGTCGCAGTTGCCATACTAGACAGTGATGCAGCTGGTCAGAACACTCTCAATGGTGCCTCTGTAGAACATGGTGAGAATGGAAGGGGGAAGACTTGCTCGCTTCAGCCACCTCAAGAAGTGTAGTCTGTGCTGGGCTTTCTTGATTAGTGATGAGGTGTTATGCGTCCACGTAAGTTCTTCAGTTATGTGCACACCAAGGAACTTGGTACTCCTAATAGTCTCCACATCTAAACCGTTGATGCTGAGTGGGATGTGGGCAGGATGTGATTTTCTGAAGTCCACGATTATCTGTTTTGTCTTGTCAACATTGAGAGATTGTTGTCTTCACACTATACAGACAGCCGTTCCACCTCATTTCTGTATGCTGTTTCATCATCCCTGCTTATCAGTCCCAGCATCGTCTTATCATCCGCAAACTTGATGATGTGGTTGGTGTTGTGAGTGGCTGTGCAGTCGTGAGTCAGCAGGATGAACAACAGTGGACTAAGCACGCAGCCCTGCGGTGCATCAGTGCTCAGTGTAATGATGCTGGAAGTTTTACAGCCCATCCGAATTGACTGGGGCCTCTCTGTCAAGAAGTCCAGGATCCAATTGCAGAGGGTGGTGTTCAGGCCCAACCTGCTCAGTTTTACAACCAGCTTTGGAGGGATGATTGTGTTGAAGGCAAAGCTAAAGTCTATGAATAGCATCCTGACATATGTGTCTTTTTTATCGAGTTGTGTCTGGGAGAGGTGAAGGGCAGAGCATATGGCATCCTCAGTTGACCTGTTTGAGCAGTATGCAAACTGAAGAGGGTCAAGGGAGGCAGGGAGATTAGTCTTTATGTGTGACATGACTAACTTATCAAATCACTTCACAATGATTGACGTGAGTGCAACTGGCCATTCAGGCATGTCACTGATGACTTCTTGAGCACTGGTATGATGGTGGTCGACTTGAAGCATGCTGGGACTGACGACTGGCTCAGAGATGTGTTGAAGATGTCTGTGAGGACACCAGCCAGTTGACTGGCACATTCTTTGAGCACACAACCAGGTATGTTGTCAGGTCCTGCAGCCTTGCGTGGATTGACTCTGGATAGAGTCCTCTCCATGTCAGTTATGGAGAGACAGAGTACCTGGTCAGTGGAGAGAGGTGTTGCTTTTCTCTCAGGCTCTTTGTTCCACGCCTCAAACCGTGCGAAGAAGTTGTTCAGCTCATTCGGAAGGGAGGCATCACCATCGCTGCTGTGTGGGTTGGGCTTGTAGTTTGTAATTGTCTGAACGCCCTGCCACATGCAACGTGTGTCTCTGGTGCTGCTGAATTGTTTGTTAATCCTCTGCGCGTATGCCCATTTTGCTCTTCTTATAGCATGAGACAGGTTGGCTCTGGTCACCCTGAGGGCAGCCTTGTCTCCAGATCTGAACCCTGCATTTTTGATCTTGAGCAGCTTGTGCACTTCTCTCGTCATCCAGGGCTTTTGGTTGGCTCTTGTGGTAACATCCTTGGTAACAGTAACATCGTCCAGATTGATGGAGCCACCATCCATAGCAGCTTCCCTGAAAATGTCCCAGCCTGTCAATTCGAAGCAGTCTTAGAGAGCTGAAACAGCACCAACCTGCCACACTCTGATGTTCTTGTGGGCTGGTTTAGAGCGCTTCAGCAGGGACTTGTATGCAGGAACCATAAAAACACTGATATGGATTGAACAGCCGAGGTGGGGACGGGGTAGAGCCTTGTAGGCGTCAGGGGCGCTCGTGTAAACATTGTCCAGACAGCTTCCCCCTCTAGTAGCAAACTTCACATTCTGGAAGAATTTTGAGAGAACTGACTTCAAGTTGGCAGGATTGAAGTCTCCAGCAATAATGAAAAATGCCTCAGGGTGCGTTGTTTGCAGTTTGCTGATGATCTCGTAGAGTTCTGCTAGTGCCTGGTTAGCATTTGTGCTAGGCGGGAGGTAGACGGCAACCACCAGCACGCAACTGTATTCCCTCAGCAGGTAGAAAGGCCGACACCTTACCGATAAAACCTCTATCAGTGGGGAGCAGTGTCATGCAACTGAGGCAGCGTTCGTACACCAGTCTCTGTTCACATAAACACACAGTTCCCCCAAACCCCCCAACCGGACAAAGATGCATTTATTATTATAATAGTAATAAAAATAGCAGCTCACTACTCAAAATGGCAACTGGTGAACCTGGGAATCGAACCGGAGACCACTTGATTATGAGTCAGCAACTCTTATCACCACCCAAGCAGTCGTGTCAGCAACTTACCCTAAGCCAACTTCTTTTCCTTTGGTTATATTCTTGAATAAAAGCATACTTGTTTTGTTATACTTGTACCTTTTGTGAAAGTTTTATTTGATATTTTAACTTCAGTCTTCACACATTATACACTTCATGTCTACATTTTGTCAATTATTACTAAAACCTGAAAAACATTTCTGTTTTAGCGATGTGTTTGCATAGATCGTTGTAGACACAGAACACACATGAAATGTATGTATTCCAAATGACGATATATTATTTACCCTCTACAATTCTAGGCAACTTGCTCCCAGTTAAACCACTTGAGAAATGAGAATCTTTGAGCGACATGACCTATAGCAGTGGGGGGGTAGTGGTTTTGAGATAGCAGGCTGCTTGCTGCTCATGCTGATCAATATATTTGCAACACAAAAGACGCTGATGGAGAGGTGAGAAGGAATTTAAGATAGGCCGGGATTACAAGTTTTTTTTGTAGGCTGCAAGAATTCTACTGTTAAAGCTGTTTAAAGACTGATAAATAATACATTCATATATTTAATCTTAAAGCACTGAAATCAGTATTGTTACTCTCTTAATATTCTTATTTTTCTTATACTGCAGATTCATTTAAGGCCATTCATGACTCAACACCAAATCACTATGCATCTTAATGAACCACATAATGCTTCAGCAATGTAAACTCATGCACTTTTGCATATGTTATTACTTTCAATGTAGGTGGTATTGTTTTAAATCATTTTACTATAGATTTATGAGTTAAAATCAGCAGTGCATAGTGAGATAGTGTTACATTTTAAATGTACTTTCAATTTCTAAAAATATTACTGTATTATTTTTAATGTGCATAATTTTACATGTTGAGAAACATGGCTTTGAAGATGCTGTGAGGAGACTTTGGCATTTCTATTTGCAGATTGCTGTAAATAGAATATTGCAAGAACATTGACTCCCATTCTATCAGTAGCCTACAAAAATTTTCAGCAGCAGTTATAATTCAGGCTAAAAACTTGGGTTTTCACTCCCCCATAGATGTTTTTCATGAAGTTGATTATGCATTTTTGAAATTTGTGCAAACAGTCGCTTCACATAAGATATAATCAACAAGTATAAGTCAATGTGCCTGGGTTTGTCTCTAATTTGACTCTCTCCAGATTATCATTTGTATTGCTTCTGAGCCTCACTTTGCCTTTTGGGTGGTGAACTCATATGCTTATTACACACATACAGTGGTATGTCTCAGTTATCTGTTCAAGGTGATGTTTTCTTTTATTTAATTAGAATTTTCATTATAATTAGTTATTGATTATTCTTTGTTTGAACCTTCCCATTAGACCAAATTGAAATGGATAACCTTAACAAGAGTACATCTCTCCAGACAAAATAGCTCTAAACATCACTGAGATAAATACAGTAAGCCCCCCTACCATGTGAAAGTCACAGTCACTCGTGTATTGATGGAGTTTGGTGAATCCCTTAAAAATTATTACATTCTGCCTTTATGTTGAAAAGTGGAAGTACCACTTTGAGGAACTTCTAAACCCAGTGGAATTTTCCTCCTCAAGAGCGAGTCCATCTCTGTGGTTTAGGTGGCTGCTGTGTCTAAAAAGCTAAGTGGAAGCAAGGCCACAGATACAGAAAAGATCTTATTGTAAATAGTGAAGATACAGTATAATGAATGTGTTTTGCTCAATTTACCTGTTTGTTGTTGTATGGGAGGTAAGGATAAATACATAAATGTGACAGAGCTATTTATGATTATTATGGTGCATCATTATAAAAGATGTGATGCAGGAGGTTTCATCAATGAATGTAGCAAAGTTGTGTGTTCTTCTTAAAGAAGAATAACACTTCTAAACTTCCCTGGATTAGTCTTTTCTAGGGTACAGGAATGGAAACTTCAAATGGCATTCGAACTTCAAATTCAAGAATAGTATTGTGGAATCTGTCCTGGTTATGGAATAGAGAATCAACTCTTTGTCCTTTGACAGATACTTCAAGGTTTATGAGATTTTGCCAATACAACCCTATATACTTGTTCTTTGTGGACTTGCATATACGGTAACCATATACAGTAGTTAATTGTGTCTTGTGGAAGATGGGAAAAGAATATAGGTTGAAGGACTACAGCTACATGCCATTTGGTTCCTGTAATTGCAGAGTGAAAGTTGTATTCGTGTAATTAATATTAAATTAAGACTGTTTGGCCATTGGATTCTAATTTTCATGGACAATATATCAAGGCTCAGGAATGGTTGGTAGAATATCCAATTTTAGAACCTAAGGGTTTCATCTCTACATTTTGAAAATAGATAGATATACAGGCACAGTTGTGCAGTTTTTAAGTCTTTGGACTTCAAACCCTGAGGTTGTGGGTTCAAATCCCGCTACTGACACTGTGAAACCATGAGAAAGTCACTTCACTTGCCTGTGCTCCACTTGGAAAAAACAAGACAAAGGTAAACAAGTACATGACTCATTTGTTGTTAGTCTCCTTGGATAAAGGTGGTAGCAAAAATAATAAAAAGTAATGATAGATGATATTATTATTAATAATAATAATTGATGGATGTATGTTTATCCTCAGGGGGAATGTTGTCTTTTTACATAAGCTTGATAAATATTATTATATTGTAACAAACAACAACCCCTTTCAGATATACACCAGAATGACTAAAAGGAAAAACAATTAAAAAAGAAAAACTTCTGACTTGAAATAAAAAAGAGCCGTCACAATGAGGTATTTTAAAAGTATATTGGAAGAGGAAAAGAGGAACGCCTAAGAGAAGGTTTATGAATGTGGTGAGAGAGGACATGCAGGTGATAGGTGTAACAGAACAAGATGCAGAGGACAGAAAGATATGGAAGAAGATGATCGGCTGTGGCAACCACTAGCGGGAGTAGCCAAAAGTAGAAGAAGAAGAAGATGTTGGTATAAAGGAGCCACAGTAGCGTGTCTTTATGCATTTCTGCTGAATGATTCATTTCCTGAAAGTACCCAGTGCTAGTGTGTTAGAGAGAGAATGTACAGCATTCTTCATAATGGCACTCGGTTTGATTTTCATTTTCACCTTTACAACTACTTCCAGGGTGTCAGGAA
This sequence comes from Erpetoichthys calabaricus, assembly GCF_900747795.2. Taxonomy (NCBI): domain Eukaryota; kingdom Metazoa; phylum Chordata; class Cladistia; order Polypteriformes; family Polypteridae; genus Erpetoichthys; species Erpetoichthys calabaricus. Next base: position 92,652,426 of record NC_041404.2, read on the forward strand.
TGAATCCAATAACTGAGCCTCCTTTTTAATTGTTGATTTGGTGGGACTCTCCTAAAGTGATGTTACCAGCCCAGCACACCACAGCATAGAATATCGATTTGACCAACAGAGTTATAAACTAACAAAAGGATTGTCATTAGCCACATTAATGGAGTAAATCTCCTAAGAAAAAATAGTCTGTTCTGACCATTCTTATATAGTTCCTCTGTGTTGCGTGACCCTTCTAACTCGTCATTAGCATGGACCCCCAAGTATTTGTAGAAGTGCACCACTTCTATTTCCATTCCCTGAATAGTGATCTGACATAGAGGCTCATTGGTGTGGTGAAAGTCAATAACAAGTTCCTTGCTTTTGCTGAAGAATTGCAGAAAATTCTTACTATACCAAAAAAAAAACCAAAGTTCTCCACCTGACTCCTGTGCTTATCCTTATCAATGCACCCCATTAGTGCAGAATTATCAAGATAATTTCTGCAAGTGAGATAACATGGTGTTTTAGTTCAATGTGTACAGAGTGGAGAGAAAAGGAAATGGGTCCGTTATATGTCAGAGACACAATCCTTGAGCCTCACCAACAAGTCTTCCCCACAGTTAGTTTGTTGTCCTCACAGGTGGCGCAGTTGGTAGTGCTGCTGCTTTGCAGTAAGGAGACTGTGGAAGATTGTGGGTTCGCTTCCCGGTTCCTCCCTGTGTGGACAGCGCTTTGAGTACTGAGAAAAGCGCTATATAAATGTAATGAATTATTATTATTATTATTATCCAGGGTACCTTAGATTCTTCCATCTGCATACCCCTGCACTTCCCCCTTAACAGGGATGTCTAGATGGCAGTGAAGGCACTGGAGAAATCAAAAACCATAATTCTCACAGTGCTGTCAGCATTTTCCTGATTGGAATATGCCTTGTGAAGCGGATAGATAAATGCATCTTCTGCTTCAAACTTTGACAGACAAAATGCATTAGGTCTAGGTGGCCTTTCACAAGAGAATTCATATAGGTCAGTACCAGCCTCTCAAGGGTCTTCATGATAAGAGACATAAGTGCCTTGTATAACCAGAACACACAACCTTGCTATAGGTGTTAATGAGATCTGCTGCATCAAATATCGAATGGTGCATCATAATATTCATAAATAGCTCTGTTACAGTTTGTGTACTTTACAGTACCCAAGGGTATAGGTGTGGGGTCTTTTTAGCCTTGGAACCCTGTAGAGGTTTATTTTTTCCTGCATCCTGTCACCTACTGTTTTCTTGGAATCTGGTGATCTCTGCTGCTGACTGGAATAGTTCTCTTCCCGATCTGAGTCCGTGGACCATTGATGATTATTTATGCCAAAATGAAATGCAATCTATAGTTTTATAATTCTAAATTTGATGCCCCACATTTGGTTACATTTAACTTTGACATGATTAAAGCAGGATCTTGAATCAAAATACAATACACATGGAGTAGCCGCTATGGACAATGCAATATGTTGGCTCTGCTTTTACTTATGACACGCAAGATCTATGGACATGAATTAAAATACAATGTACTTTTGTATTGAACTTTAAATTGTCCAGAAAACTGCATGCTGTTTTCAAAAGCAGTCAATCATTTGGTTGATATATTTTTAATTATGACACTATAAAACTATGAATTAAAATCAAAATTAAATAGTCCACTTGCTTATGTATACATGTTAACTATGTATGTCAACATAGTTAACACTTTGTATTTAATCTTAGTACAAATAATCTTCCAGAAACATGCCTTTGTCCAAAAATAAAGTAGCCTGTTCTCTATTTAATCTTAGTACAAATAATCTTCCAGAAACATGCCTTTGTCCAAAAATAAAGTAGCCTGTTCCCTGCTAGTATGCAACAATTAGCTGCCCCAGTATTTTCTTTACAGGTGATGGTAAAGATGATTGTGAGACTGTGCAGTGAATCATTATAGTAGTAGTTTTACATTTGATTTACAATACTGTGGCTGTGAAGTAGGAGTGAATTCCATGGACAGAGTTGTTGATTTACCTGGCAATCTGCATCTCCACTTTCAACTGTAATTACAAGCTCTGGGTAACAACCCAAAAAACGAGATAATGAATACAATTGGCCAAAGTGAGATTGCAGCCCATGGTTGTTGGGATCATTCTTTGTGACAGAGAGTGAGAAGCTCAACAGTATGGGGAAATCTCTGAATAGAACTGCTACTCATTTGTATCTAAATAAATCTACTGATGTGCTATGGACATTACAGTAATCCCTCCTCCATCGCGGGGGTTGCGTTCCAGAGCCACCCGCGAAATAAGAAAATCCGCGAAGTAGAAACCATATGTTTATATGGTTATTTTTATATTGTCATGCTTGGGTCACAGATTTGCGCAGAAACACAGGAGGTTGTAGAGAGACAGGAACGTTATTCAAACACTGCAAACAAACATTTGTCTCTTTTTCAAAAGTTTAAACTGTGCTCCATGACAAGACAGAGATGACAGTTCAGTCTCACAATTAAAAGAATGCAAACATATCTTCCTCTTCAAAGGAGCAAACAAATCAATAGGACTGTTTGGCTTTTAAGTATGCGAAGCCCGCGGCACAAAGCTGTTGAAGGCGGCAGCTCACACCCCCTCCGTCAGGAGCAGAGAGAGAGAGAGAGAGAGAGAAAGATAGAGAGAGACAGATAAAAAAATCAATACGTGCCCTTCGTGCTTTTAAGTATGCAAAGCACCGTGCAGCATGTCTTTTCAGGAAGCTGCACAAAAGATAGCAACGTGAAGATAATCTTTCAGCATTTTTAGATGAGCGTCCGTATCGTCTAGGTGTGCGAACAGCCCCCCTGCTCAATCCCCCTACGTCAGGATCAGAGAAAGTCAGCGCAAGAGACAGAGAAAAGTAAGCTGGGTAGCTTCTCAGCCATCTGCCAATAGCGTCCCTTGTATGAAATCAACTGGGCAAACCAACTGAGGAAGCATGTACAAGAAATTAAAAGACCCATTGTCCGCAGAAACCCGCGAAGCAGCGAAAAATCCGCGATATATATTTAAATATGCTTACATATAAAATCCGCAATGGAGTGAAGCCGCGAAAGGCGAAGCGCGATATAGCGAGGGATTACTGTAATTAGGATATGGTCTTGGACCCTTCCTCAGGACAGAAAACAAGGCATGGGCCACTGAGGAAGACCCAGGACTTGCATTAGGGAGTCCTTGTCAGCCCAGCTCAGCATATTGCTATTGTGACTCTTACTAGGAAAATAGAAATTGAATGGATACATGAGTACAACACTAAAGGTTAAGAATCATCATCCTTTCATTTACAGCAATTATAAATTGAGAACATCCAATATACAAATTTAACCCTTGATATTCAAGGTGGTGTAACATTTTAAAAAGTAATTTGAAATGATCAGAGTTCTCTTCAAACAAGAAAATATGAAAAAATTACAGAAGTGTATTAAGAAAAAAGAAAAACAATTCTTGAATTCAGATTTTCTCAAGTGATAATATTAGACAGATATTTATTTTTATATTTAACATTTTTAGTATATGTATTTGTGAGGTGATATCTTCATCAGGCACTGGTCTGTTAACAGACGATATGGCCAAGAAATTTTGCTACCTCCTCATATTGCACTTTTCTGGATTGAGACTGATGATGATATTCCTGGGATTTATTGTAGTCACTCTTCCCGCTTTTAGGGGGTCACAGCCCTAAATATTTCTGTCACCAAAGGGATTACCTTGGTTTTGATCTTGTACATTCTTTGTAGCTCCTATTTCAGTCCCGGCTGTTTCTCCTACATGTGATATTCCTCCTTTCAGATGTTACTGTCACTTCTTTTACCACTGTTGTTTTCTGCTCCTTATTTATCACTACTATAACTATGACTTGCTTACCTGTCTAGATCTAGAAATCCCACAGAACTTTCCTTCTGCTATCTTCCTCTACTCTTTTTTTGGTTCCTCCTGTTTGGACTTGAAAATGTGCAGTCCCTGCCACATTTGGTTGTATGCTTTTGACATATGCTTTTTCGGCTTGCCTCTTATGGCCTGCTACTGGGAACCGGGTTTTCTCAGGGGCTTCTTTACACATTTGGCTTGAGTCTTGTCAGTTATGGCACACATCTATTTTACTCTGGTGCTGAACGCTTGTTTTTTTACTGCTGTAATTAGTGCCTTTGTGCGTTTTCCAGTTATTGATAGGATTTTACTATGTCCACCAGCTCTGCTCTGTGTTGGTGGTACATTCTATAGAAAGATGTTTCCTGCTCTTGCACCTCTTCTCTTTCCATGTCTGCCTCCCATATCTATTTGAGACATCCTTTTAAGGCCACTTCACATTTTGTGACTTTTCCATCAATTTTTACTCATGGACTTCATTTACATAATCTTAGTGAAATGGAGGGAGTCAGCGATGCACCCCAGTCAATACAGTAGTGTAATATGACATGCCAAGCGACCCACAACAACTAGTCTATGTCTCACCCTAGCATAATCAAAAGGTATGATTTTGTCATAAGTCATAGTGGTGGGCTCTGTGTGCATTAGAGCGGACAGTCAATGAGTGCTCATCTGGAAGTACAATACATATAATGCAGTGATGAGGAATAAGCAACGGGGGTGTTTTGAACTTAACAAACAGAAGAAAAGCTTTTCTTTCTGATGTCTCATGTTTTTTGTACAATGACAGAATAAGAGGGAAAAAAGGTCCAAGATTGAGGCTGAATTCTCAGAACAGAGCCAGCTCCATCAGGCAGTGTGTTATTGCACACTGTTATGTGCACAACTGTGGTGGAAATTTAAGATGCAGTCACTAAATTTGACATGTCCAGCGATTTTCTGTAAATTAATATTGTCCAGCTGTGAGATCAGCAACTGAATTTGGCAAGTCTGACATACCCAATGACTAAAACTTACATAAAGTGACATCACCTTTAATAGCAGCTATTCTTGTAAGCCACAGCTTGGATAAACTTGTGGATTGTCTTATTATATATATATAGACTGTATACTGATTATTTTACTTTTGATGTTGAGTGCTTAAAGCTATCTTCCTCCTAAAAGTGAAAAATGTAGGCTCAAATAATGGACACCAATACTGCTGAATGTCGTCGTCGTCTTCTTCTTAATTGGAAAAAATTAATGAAATATCATATAAAACCTATGTTTAATTTTTTAAGTTATAGTTTCATATACAGTGTGACAAAAATGTATGCAAACACCCTTATATTAAAGTCAAAACATGCACTTTAATCACCTCTGAATTGTTTGATTTGTAATTTTAAACTGTGGACCCTTAGGGATAAATAAAAAAAAAATGTGTCCTTGTCCCAAACATTATGGAGGGCACTGTATTTAGGAATATTTTTTTATTGCAAGGTCAATTTAAATAAAGAAATAGCTATGTAGACTGTCTTGCTGCCTAAGGATCCTGAGATAGATTAATTATTTGTACCTTGGTTTAATTCTGAATTTCCTTCCTTCGTATGCAAAAAACAATGCTGCCAGTGACTTTGGTGATTCAGTTTAAGTAGGTCCGTGAGCATCGGAGTCCATCATTAATTAGCATGATCTGCTTTTGGAGAGAAGTTGCACTTCTGTATAGCTCCAGTGTTAATGCCATACCAGTGCACTTTGTGTTCTTATTTATTTGTTTATTTATTTATTTTTAATATATGCAGGTGTATTTTTAATATGTTGCACATAGTAAGCCCTCCACTATATCAACACAATCTCAGGTTAATGTAGTTCTTTAGTTTATTGCTGCACATGATTATCAGTTTCTGCATCATAAACCATGAAGCAGACTTTCTTTTGAGGCTTATTACTATTTTCTGATTGTTCAGTATTGGCACGAAGACTTATCTTGCGTAACTGGTAGAATCATAACTCACCGCTTTTAAGTCAGTGGATAACTGATGTTATATATTATCTACAATTGGAAAAAATCTAATTTTCACTTAGAGGATCTGTACAAAACTTTTTAAATAAATAACATTTTAGAATTAAGTATTTAAATTGAGGAAATGAATTCTTCTTCTTCTTTCGGCTGCTCCCGTTAGGGGTCACCACAGCAAATCATCTTCTTCTATATCTTTCTGTCCTCTGCATCTTGTTCTGTTACACCCATCACCTGCATGTCCTCTCCACCACATCCATAAACCTTCTCTTAGGCCTTCCTCTTTTTCTCTTGCATGGCAGCTGTATCCTTAGCATCCTTCTCCCAATATATTCAGCATTTCTCCTCTGTACATGTCCAAACCAACGCAGTCTCGCCTCTCTGACTTTGTCTCCCATCCGTCCAACATGAGCTGACCCTCTAATGTACTCATTTCTAATCCTATCCATCCTCGTCACACCCAGTGCAAATCTTAGCATCTTTAACTCTGCTACCTCCAGCTTTGTCTTCCTGCTTTCTGGTCAGTGCCACTGTCTCCAACCCATATAACATAGCTGGTCTCACTACCGTCCTGTAGACCTTCCTTTTCACTTTTGCTGATACCCGTCTGTCACAAATCACTCCTGACACTGTTTTCCACCCATTGCACCCTGCCTGCACTCTCTTATTCACCTCTCTTCCACAATCCCCATTACTCTCCTTTCTCTGAATTGTCCTAAAGTTCTTTTCGCTGAAATGAACACTGTCAATAGGACTTTCTATCAGAAGACATGGATCTTAAATATTGGGCTTTGCCACAATGTTGTATGGTTTAGGTCTTCCAGTTTGCATGTATAATTATAATCAATTAGTTATTTGCAGTATTTGGTCCATTTTGAACGGAGACAGATGTTCCTATTCTACTCATGTTAGATTCTTCTGTTTATTCCTAGCTTCCAGGACAGTCAGTGACTGGGGGGATCTCACAGGTCTCAATCATGGATGAACAGCAAAGACAGCAGAGCTTGGTAAGTATCTGCATTAATTCTCCCTCCAGAGTAAGATAACTAGCCTTAATTAAATATTAGACCATGCTGACTCATTTAACTTACTTGTGTTGAATTTCTGGGAATTACAGATGCAGCAACAGCAGCAGATACAATTAAGAGCCCAGCAGCAACAAGCAGCTGTGGCTGCTGTCACTCAGCAGCAAACAGGGGCCCCACCTACAGCTGGAACGCAGCCTCCACCCAATCAGCAGGGTCCACTTCTTAGACCACAGAATCCAGGAGCTAATCCACAGCTCCGTAGTCTTCTCCTGAGCCAACAACAGCCAGTAAGTGTTATCAGTTTGGTTTCACCTTTTTTGCTGTTTTAGTGTTTCTGTTGTTCTTTCTCTGTCAGCTTTGTATAAATTCACTAATTTCTCATTTTAAGCATTACATGTTGTTTTTTTTTCTTAAACAACATTCATTATTTTTTTTCATCCTACTTAGCAGGTTGGTGTCCCTCATATGCAAGGAACTATGATATCACATCAGGCTTTGGGCCAACAGATGGTGCATCCTCAAACTAACCAACAGGCTATTCAGCAGCAATGGAGACCAACCTTGTCAGGTATTCTCAGTGTACCTTTGGTAGCCCTTTTTTATAGAATGATCCCATATCCAGAACTGAATACCAAATGAGCATTTCACTGATTATTTCAGTAGTTACTATATTCCTCAGTATGAGGATCTTCAATTAGTAAGATCCATTTTGAACTAATCAGGAACAGGAAGAAAGTGCAAAGTATTTAATTCCTGTTGGTACATAATAAACTTTTTTTTATTTGCACAAAACTGGCAAACAAACACATTTCTTCTTGTTTAAGTTAATTCTTTCTTTTTCATAAAAATGATTGGTTATAATAATATTTATACAGGCTGTACTTGTTTAAAATTATAAAGACTTTTCTCATATATCCTCCTATTCATAATTTGTCCTTTTATTAATTTTGAGATCAAACTGTATGCAGATCTCCCACCTGCTGTCTGTAACTTAAGTATAGCCTCTCTGGACTTACTCTCCGCTCAGCAATCTAAGTAAGCCTGCATTCTTTTAGCCGTTTTAATAATTTCTTTACACTGTCTGCCAAAACCTAAATTCTATCCAACTGTATCTGTTGGAATCTTGTTCAGTGTATGGTGTTTTTTAATCTCTGCATTCAACTTCCAGCAAATCTTATTGTTTTATGACTTTTTTAAATTGATTATTCCTTTGAATGTGGAAAAAATAGTTTCACCCAGTACTTTAGTTTACATGAAAACTGGCATACTGTGATGAGATATCAACATGACCAGGTGCTGTATGCTTATGTCCATGACTGCCACTGAGTTTTTGCTTCAACTACAGAACAACAGGGGATGCCACAATAATTAGAGTATCATTCATATGAACAACTGAGTGAGCCTGCGCAAGCTCACATGTACAGTAGGTCATACAGAAGTAACATTGTGATTTTGCTGTTGATGATGGTTTCAGGGATTTCTCATATCAGAGGAACAAGTAATGACTGGGAAATAATTAGAAAGGCCAGGGATATGCCACCCTTCATGTAACACTTTGAACGTGGGTTGATAACTGGCAGAGGTGGGACTCTCTTAACAGCATCCATTATGATGTCTGCCAATGAGCACTCAGTGTCATTAAAGGTATAATGTAGACAACATTCTGATGTGGTATAATATCAGATTATGGAATCAATTCATCTTTATTGATGAGATAATATAAACCACCATATGACCTTTTTGTTACAGGTTTGCCTGTTGCTATTTTCCATCAGGACAATGCCTGGTTAACTCACAGCTGCCATTCCAATGAATTCTTATGTGATATGACAGAGCACATGCTGTAAATATTTTGATCCTGACTGTAATTTATTCTACATCCTCCATGGAAAACTAGTTGCAAAATGGGACACTGGACTTGGAACAAGAAACCGCTCAACACCTGTGTGACTCCATGCCATAATGCTCTCTCAATTCCTCTTGCTGCTCCAAAACCATTATCCATCTCTCCTATATTTTCCAAATGATTTTGTGTTCTTCACTTCTAAAGTCACTAACATCCAAAAAAAACTGTTAAGGACTCCATCCTCTGAGTCACATTTGTGCACAGATCTTCCTCTCATTTCCCTCTTACAACCCACAGATTTCAGCCCAGATCTCCAGCGGTCTCTGCCATCTCATTATGGATGAGTGCTCATTATCTAGAACTTAAGCTTTCAAGGTCATACTGTATATCCTGTACTTTCCTTCTGATTATCCTTCCTCAGAATTGTCTGTAAGCATTGCACATGAAGATGTCACCCTTTTTGCATCAATCATTGTCAGGAATCTCGACATGACTCTGGACTCCTCACTTTCATTCTTTGAATATATTTCAGTAATGACCCAATCATGCCATTTCCTTCTTCATAATATGATTCAACCCCTCCTCACTAATTATGCCTCTCAAAATTTGTTCAGGCACTGGTTCACTCTCAGGTGGACTATTGTAACTCTCTCCTGTTGGTGTTTCCTTCAACTGATCACTCCAGCTCTTCCAGAATGGAGCTGCTCGATTGGTGTTCTCTGTCCCTCTTTTCACTCCCTTCTATGCATCTGTTTCAGTCTCTTCACTGGCTTCTTGTTGCTGCAGGCGTCCAGTTCAAAACTCTTGTCTTGACTTATAGTTCTTTGAATATTTCTCCTCAGTATTGCCAGTCTTTGGTCTCTCCATATGTATCTTCAAGTGTCTCTGCCTGTCTGCTAAATGTTCCTCCTCTTGCTAGACTTGCCAAGACTGGGCAATGTTTCTCTATTTTTGCTCCAAAGCCGTGGAATGATCTTCCTTTGGCTATTTGAACTGCACCCACTTTACTCATGTTTAGGCGTCTTTTGAAAACACACCTTTTCATTAGTATTTTGGAACTTCTTAATGTTTCTTCTACAGGATCGCTGCTGTTGTACTGACACAGTTTAGGATACTGATTTTTTATCTTAGTCTAGTTACAGGCATAATTATACAGTAGTAGTGCTACACTTTCTTGCTCGTTTTTTATCTTGTTCTCAGTTGCTTTTGATGAGTACACTTCTAACCATTCTTGTATGTATTGCAGTTTGTTTTATAAGTCACTAAATAATGTAGTTTTTCAATAATAATAATAATAATGCATAGCTACTTACTGTATATTTTTTGCTGAAATCTTGTACCAAATACTGATGACCCTTGTCTGCAGTCCCACTCTGAACCAGTAAGTCATCATTCTGCTGTGATTTGGTATTCATTTCTGACATATTTGAACTATTTTATAGATTGGTTTACATGTAAATTTAGAGACCCCCCCCCCCCCCCCCCCCCCCCCCCCCCCCCCCCCCCTTTGGTTGCAATTTTTCTTTCTTTTTTCCCTTTTCATTTTGTCACAGCAGTAATGCCTAAGGATCCTCACATTTAACACCTCATGTTCAAGAAAATACTCTGAAATGATTTTCAGTTCCAGGAATCTTTAATTGTCCTAAATATTCACAGACATGACCTGAAAATGAAATGAGCATAAATAAAGCACAACAAAGTTTTGCCCAGTTCCATATTATTTGCTTTTTATTATTTCTAACCTCAAGACGATGTATACTATTAAATGACCATGAAATTGTTAATTTTGGGTGAACTGTTCAAGTAAATGTATTATATTGCACTTTGAAGCTATAGAAGATTTAAAAAATGAATCAGCAGTGACCTATTCGTTGTGGAATATGAAGGAAATAGTTTTTGTTGTTACATCTGTTTTTATACATGGGAACAAAACTAATGCCAAGGTTACAGATAAGCACCCAAAAATTGAATGGAGACAGTGAACAACTGAAGCAAGCTGCTTTGTTAAGTGGCACTGTGGGCTCCAGACTACATGCTAACAAAATGTGATGCAGCAAAAATAGTATAAATGGATAGATTTTCATTTTGAAATATTTTCTATTTTGTTACTGTACCATAGATGTTTTATCTGCATTCGAAAGACTTAAAAGGCTCAATTTTGGTAAAAATGAAACGTTTTAATTAGCTTATTGTCAGCACAAAAAAGTTTTAAATCACGTTCAATGTTAAATCTATATCAGTTAAAGGTAACTTCTGTGCACAGGCTTCAGTTTAAACTCTGGACTTGTTTATTTTCCTTTTTTTAATTGACTTGCATCTATGTGCATTTACTGATTTATCAGAATATTTTTCCAATATATTTTGCCTGATGAACAGTTAATCCTGCTAAAAGCATACAAATGCATATGCTTACTTTGTCAACTGTTGTTAAAATTATACCATGACCAATCATCATTATCATACAGTATGTGTTAGATTAAGTGTTATATCTTGTCACAGGTCTTGTTGTATTATTCATTTTCTGGTTACATTTGTGGCCTTTTTCAAAAAGAGGGACTTTATTTATTAGAAATTGGCAGTCACTGTCATAATACATATTTCATTGAACAGAAGAATTAATGATGTTGTCGTGTTAAATGGATTAAAAACCTCAAAGACAAAAAATGCTGTATTTTACTGTGTATGTTTAAGTGTATTTAGAAAATGTTTTCTTTTCCTCTTCATTTCTCCAATAGAGTGCTTGAAAACACAAGCAGATTTATATAATGAGAGGATGCACCCACTTGTCTGTTTTATGCAGCCACTAGACCTTTAGCCACATGACTGGGCTTGGGTCTCTTATTTTAACTGTGGTTACCCACCTCTGTTTTTAAGAGTTGTTTTTACTAATGGTTTAACTTTAATGCCTTGGAGATTTGGGAATTTCTGGTTATGTTTCTGCACAACTGTAGAATCTGAATTCAGTTAAGCCAGTTAGATTAGAATTTAAAAATGACTCTAGTGATGCATCTGACAACTCATTTCTGAACAGCTTGTTAGTTAAATTCATTTTCACTAATATTTTTGTCACTAGCGCCTTGAACAATTTAAACACATTCCAAATAGTAGTTTGGCTCATAGGGTACTTTACACATCTTGTCTAGAGTTGTGTTGCAAGCTTATCCTTAGAAGGTGTGTAATTCCATTAAATATTTGTTTCTCCATCTATACCTGTGCTTTCATCTCTGCAGGTCAGATGCTGTTGGCTCCAGGTTCCAGAGGCAGTGTCCCACAGCCACCTGGCCTTCAGACGGTGCCAAGCGTGATGGAAGATGACATATTGATGGACCTCATTTAAGAAACTTTTTTGTCACTGCTAACTTGACATTCAACCCAGTGGTGGCTTACAGTCACGTGAACTTTGAACTTTCAGTGGAAAAAGGCCCATAAGTGGGGTGTTCATTTTGTTTCTTTCTCTTTTACTTTTCTGAAGAAGTCATGGAGATATTTCATTTAAGAGGAGTTAGAAAAATGTTACTTTTTTCCTTTAAAATATAATTGGAACATTGATTCAGTCATTGAGCTTTGTGCTCCTTTTTTGTTTCATTCTCTTTTAATATAGGGAAGTGAGTATAACAAATTTTTTCACCCTTAACAGCCTCCACTGCTCTCTTAGTGATGAGTTTATTTGCATATGCTTTACTGAACAGGTATGTAAAGGGAGCATGAGAAGGCAAGGAGGAGGACTTTCAAATTAGCAAAGCACTATATTGATGACTTTCAGGGTCAAATTGCAAATTATAGTTGTTATTGTCAAACATGGCACTCCAAAAGCTGAATTCAAGTGCAGATTAATGATGTCATGAAACACAGGCATGATGGAAATGTATGCAAACACATGGGCATGCATTCCTCTGAATAACTGGGGTCAGTAACAACTTACAAAATAAAATTATGGTCACAGGCTGACATGGCTGAAAGCCTAAAGTGTAAGTAGTTAATGACTTGCAGAATTTTGCTTCATACTGAGTCTCATCCTCTCTGTTTTCTTATTGTAAAATAAATATTTTAAAGTATTAAATCTCAACTAACAGTATCTCACACTGAGCACGTCCTGTAATTTTCACTTATATGTATAAATATATGTAATATTATCTTAAAGAAAACAGATATACACAAACAGAACAACTGCTAATTCTGACAGACAAAAAAATGTCCTTTTCCCAAGTTTGCTCCTGCTAATTAAAGCAGGTCTCCTTAGTAGGGCTGGTTGCAGTGGTGTTTCAATTAATCAGTCGCAGCAGCTCATTAGTCAATAGGAAGGGCTCCACTTTGCCTCTTTGCTCACTCCTCCTCATCCTCCTTTAGGCTGTCTTGATTTTCCGGTAGCTGCATTTACTTCCTCTTGCCCTTCTTTTTATTCTCTTGCTTATTCTCATCTCTTTTGATCAGTATGCTGTTCACAGCATCAGTTGCCTACAGCAGCTGGGGGAGGAGAGGGGCTGATTGACTCAATCAATTTAACTGGCATAACCCCTGAAATTACTCTGTGTCTCCTCCAATAGGTGGCGATACAGATATCAATAATACATTTAAGTGAATTTGAAGGTATAAATGTAGATGCTTATATGGTTATTTCATTTTCACATATATGTTTCTGTTCCATATCTCCTACACTAACTTTTGCTCAATAATTTAATTGTTTGCTTGCAATGGGGTCTCACATTTGAATTCACTGTATCTTGGCCACCTGGGAGAGTATGAATGAGAATGTGTGCAGTGGTTGTTTTCATTGCCAGCAGTAGAGGCCGCTGTGGAAGATGGAGATCACCATGCCCCTCCCCAACATAGTGCCACTAAGACTTGACCCACTTTTCTGCATCACTGAGGAATTCTCACTCTACTTCCCCGTAACTCTGTACCTAAGAACACCCAAAACTGTCTCACCCCCTCATGATAGCCCGGCCTACTCTGTTTCTGTAAGTAAATCCAAAAGTATGCAGCTTTTGAGAAGATTCAGCTGAAGGCTGCATTGAACTGTGTGAATCTGTCGTGGTGCTACCAGTATCAAAATCCCAAGACTTCACTGCACTGTGTTTTGTTGCATATGTGTATTTAGAGAAACAATTATTGTTATATCTGTCTAGCTGTATACATTTAGCTATATCCAAGACATTTACATTGGTCTTAAAGCTGTTACTGTTTTAATCAAATGAAAATAATGCTGAAAAAAACAAAATAATCTAAAGATGTTAGTTTAAAGAATACATTTCCCAAAGATCCCTGAAGTAATTACATTTATAAACTTGTTGGCATGAACTTGTTTTCCTTAAAGTGTGCTAAAATTAAGTTATGAATACATTTCTATTTATTACCTTTTAAACAATCAGAATACAAAATTGGATGGTTCCATTTCCAAACATGTATGAATAATAACTGTATAACTTATGTGTATACTGTAAAGTTTTTCATGAAAAAAATTAACTTGGAAAAATAAACCCATAAGCACATTTCAATCTGTTTAGGTCATGTTTTTGAAGAATAAATCAAGTTGTGCAGTAAATGATCTCAGTTGTCACCTTTTTTGTTGTGGTAAAAAAATCATTGCTCAGCTCTGTTTTATACACTTTTATTTTCAGTGCTGAAAATCAGCTGATGAATTTATCATCTTGTTTTTCTCTCCCTTTGGACATTCTGCAAGCAGTAAGACAAATGGCTCACTTATTTTTTTTCAGTATATTTATTGTCAAACACCGAAATATCTCTTGAGGAAGTCCACAGAATGTTGTGATTCTTTTTTTGTTAACTTGTCTTTGATGTAAATGTTTGAGCTGAATAGTCCAAGACAATTCTGTAGTTAATCTCGTTCAATGGGCAACATTTCTGAACATCCGATAGAGATTTGAGCAACACTGTGACTTTAAAATTCGTAATCTAAATTAAATAATTCACTTAGCTCTGTGGTACAGATGAAATATAACATTTATTCATAAGCTTTTCCTTCAAGAGTCTGCAAGTAAGCAAAATAAACCTGGTTGAAGTGGTATGTATATAAACATAAAACATGAAGTGCAGTATTCAATGACATTTTTTTTTAAGAATAGCACAGTTACTAACACCTGGAACTGAGGTCAGGCTGACTGCTTGGTTCCAGTGATTTGTTCATTTCAAGAACATTCAAGGATGCACACATTGGACATTGTGTACACAAAATAGATTTTTTTCACTGTGTTTTAAGAATTATGTCTTCAATATGTTGGCCATAATTGGTGATACACTCTTCAAGATGATTTCTGAACGCTCGCATGACTTGTTCGGCCATTTCAAGGGGAATAGCTTCCTTGAGCGCTTCAAAGGTTTGAGGTAGGTGTGTGTATACCTTCGACTTGAGATTGCCCCACAAGACGAAATCACACGGAGCGAGATCAGATAAACGTGAAGTCCTCCCGACATCGCCGCGCAGGGAGATCAGCTTCCCTGGAAACATGTCATGTAAAACTTGCATGGATCTCCTTGCCATATTAGCTTGTAGCAGTGCTACTAAATAAGAACTGCATCTCCCTGCAGTCCTGTGTGGGGCTGGTGGGGTCAAAGGAGGGCAGCGGGCAAAAGGGAAAAAAAAGTTTGTTTTGTGTGTTGTGTTTATCTGCCGTGCTGCCTGCTGTTATTGGAACTTTAATTAATCGTTGTGTCCTGGACTGTATTCATTTGATGGGGTCTGGATCATCTGTCTACCTGTGCACTGAGGACTGTGTTGGATTCATTGGTTTTCCGGAAGAGTGGAGCGCTCTTGAACCATCCATCCGATTTCATCCTTTCAGTAACTACCAGTAGGACTGTGTTTTCTTTCACCCTTTCAACATACAAATCGCTGGACTTAATTTCGTCACGTCCCATTTTTCGTCCGGTTTGGTTTTCATGAACTTTGCTGTGTGGTGTTTGTGTATATATGTTAAATGTAATATCGCCGAAGGGGTCAGGGGTGGTATTACTGTTTTCATTTAATTTTGTTTCATTATATTCTTTATTGTTTACCCTTCCCAGTGTGCGTTATTGGTCTCTGTAGAGTGTGTGTGTGGGTCGATCCAAGGCTGGGGACGTTCCTGGGATTTCCTCTATTAAAATAAATAGATCACCGTCACCTTTGACGGTGTGAATCTTAGCGGCCCCTGACCGCTACAAGCTATTGCTCCATCCTATTGAAACCAGGCATCCACCACATCCATTTCTTCCAGTTGGGGCTGCAAAAAGGTCTCTAGCATTTTAATGTAACGTTCTGAAGTGATGGTGACTGTTGCCCCTACCCCCTTCTCAAAAAAGTGAGAGCCTACAATGCCAAATTCTACAACAGTGCACCAAACTGTAAGATGCTCACTGTACAGGGGTCTTTGATGACGTTCACAAGTGTTGGTTTCAGCCCAATTGTGAACGTTTTGCCTATTTACACAGCCATTCAAATTGAAATGTGCCTTGTCTCTGCACATGATGATGGCATCTCGATGAATGGTTTGCAGAATGTTGGCACACAACTCTCTACGGCTCTCCCAGTCTGTCTCACTGAGTTCCTGCAATACTATCTTTTTGTATGGATGGAAATTAAGGTCCTCATGAAAAATCCTCCTCAAATATGTGTTGGAAATGCCAAAGTCAGAAGCATGTTTGCGCGCTGAACGTCTAGGAGACTGCAGAATTGATGCCCTTATAGCTTGCATGTTTTTAGGCGTTCGTACAGTTCGAGTACGACCTGGATATTTTCTGTTCAATGTCGTACCCATCTGTCTAAATTTAGCCACCCACTGGAGAATTGTTTTCCGATTTGGGATCTCACCGTTAGGAGGAATTCTGAAGTGCAATTCGGAAGGTGCGTTGCGTAGTGATGATGGATTTGTTGTTTTTGAAGAACACTTCGACAGCGAAAGCATGGTGCGCACTGGACCAAGGAATGTTGCCAACTGAAAACTACAAGGGATCACCTATCCCACTCTACCTCGCACAATGACCTTGAGAAATTTGGTACTTCATTTTGGCTCACGCTGTACATTAATTACATCTAATGCTATTATCAGAAATCCTATTTACTGTTCTCCAGGGAATACCAAGAGAAAATGGCTACTGTGTAATGTTTTACTTATTTTTTTCCTCTGCACAGATTTTCTTCTATTTGATAATTATGCATCTACTTTCTTTTTACAGAAATAATTTTCTATGTCATTTCATGTTGTGTACTGGCACCAGGGCACTCACTAATAACCAGACTATGCCTGTTTTCATCGGGATCCCAATGCAGTTATGAAAGTGGCATTAGTGTACTGTTTAAGATTAACATTTTTGCAATATTTTGTATTGCAACAAAAGTATTAAACTACATTCGTGTCATTCATTTCCTTACACTGTAATTTTGTCATCTTAAATTTCCATTCTGATGTGCCCACATAACAAAATGGATAGCTCAACGTACAGAAAGCAGCATCTTTGCAGGGTTCACTCCGAGTCTGGGCTTTTCGGGAAGTGGTTCCTAAGTTCAGTCCTGGAGGACCACTGTGGCTGCAGGTTTTTATACAAACAAATTTTACTTTTACTTGGACTCCTAATTTAATTCAACAACCTGTTATTGCCAGGTTCCTGTGTCTTAAAAAAAAATGGCAAGACTGGATTTGTAAATGTTTATTAGGAAGCCTTTATGCACGTTACATGGAGATACTTTCAAATGTTTTTATCTTTATGGTTTTTATCACCCTTATCATGATTTTCATTCCAGTTTTCCTGGTGTCCAGACCATTATCAACAACTAAGCACCCTAGTGATTGTGGCCACAGCCATTCACCATTCTGTGTTGTCTGTGCTGGGGTCTACGTCATTCATTGTTAATAGTCGTTATTAGAATGCAATTAACAGAGAAAAAAAACTGTGATTTATTATGAAAATTACACGATGGGTAAGTTCTATTGCAAAATTTCAGATGTTTCTAAATGTATTATAAATGTAAATCTCACACTACCGTGCTTTTTTGAATGCAAAATAAGAGGAGAGAAAAAATAAGACTAGCTAATTAAACAATGACAACAATTCAAGGTAAAGTTGATTGTGAAACCAATTGGAATGAAAACCTGCAACCACAGTGGTCTTCTAGGCTTGAACTTGGGAACCGTTGTTCTAGAGTGCTAAACCAGTTCAAAGTTAGGCTTTAAATGTAACCACTGTAAATACAAAAGCTAGAAACCACTGAACCATATGCCACTTCATCTCTTCTACACATCATTTATAAGCATGTATCACTCTTAGATTGTTCCTGAACATGTTCATAAAAATAAAATCCTTGTGTTCTGATACTGCTATTCTTATGTATGATTATGATTGTAATTTTTGTGTTGTATGAAACAGGCTGAGTGTAAGGTCATCCCCAACTTTTCAATCATAAACTTTTAAGGACATGCGCTCACCTAATTTTAACATGCATTGTTTTGCTGGAGGTCCAGCGAGAGCCACAATAAAGTTTAGTGTGTTGGTGGAACGTGGTGCACTCACAAAGTCCTCTGTATCCGAATTATAATAAGCTTACATGTAACCACTGTAATGAATGCCTAATTTCAAAGCTTGTTTTGTTAATACATAGATGACACCCCATACTGTGATAAAAGCCATCACGCTGTCATAGCTTAAGGTATCCTTGAGAGATAGTATGTGAACAAGAGGGATTGTTCTGACATTGAGATTGCTGCATGATGGATACCGTGTGCACTTCCTAAGCGAGTCAGGCATAATAACTGAAGAATATTAAAATGTATAAAAGCAGTAGGCTGATTTGGAAGCCTACTAATATAATTTTTCTTTTGCCTGTATTATGCAGATGTTGTTGCATGCTTTTAATATGAACAATTTCAAACTTGGTTAATCTTATGAATGGTCATGGAGTCCTCAGCCTATCCTGGCAGCAGCGGCCTCAAAGCAGGAAACAGCTGTCTTTTCAAATGAAGTAAATAATCTAGGCGTCTTGTGTGAAATAAGTGAATGAATGCTAACCAGGAATTGACTCCTAATATGAGGACTGCTCAACAATATACATATGGGCCTTGTCACTTTTCTTTGTCCCCTTGCAGTCCAGCTTTTGTAAAAAAAAAAAAAAAATCAACAATCACATCAACATGAATTTTAAAATGCACCAGTGAGCAGAAACTTGTGGTATAAGCATAAAAATACATGCCTTTGTGAAATGTTCTGCTATCGTACGGCTACTCTTCGCATGCACACAAGTAAAGTAGAATGCCCCCCAATCCACTAAGCAATTTCAGAAAACTGGTGCTCCATCCCAGAACAGACTAGCAGAGAGGTTATTGGAGTAAGAGAGGGAGAGGGAGGAAGGGAAGGGGGGGGTGAGGGGGGGTACAAAGAGAAGAGGGAGGGAGTGAGACTGCACTGCTGTGTGACTGGAAACTCTAATCACGCAACAAAGAACAAATTATTTGCCTTCTATAGAAAAGAAAGTCGGAGAGAGAGAGAATGGGGGCCGAGGAGAGGGGGGATGGGAGCGCATCTTTGAATCCTGATCCATTTTATATATTTACGAATTGTTTCAAAGATGCACATATAGTGTACTGCTAACCACTGTGTCTTTATGGAAAGCCTTTAACACAAAGGGGGGGGGGGGGGGGGGGGGGACGTCGTTCGTTTAAAATGCCGATAGCGGATTCCATTCTGATGCTCCAATCAATGTGTCATTTTAAAAGATACAGCCTCGTCCGGATATATATGGACATGCGGTATCTTTCATGAAGTGAGCAACTACGAATTCATACCAGATAGACAGTTCCCAGTCACCCCGAGTACCGTGCTGAATCTGACCCATTGCCACGTTTAGACTCCCCCAAAACCCCCCTCCCCTACGCTCGCCGTCTTTGCCTGTCACTGAGGCATCAGGAGTAAGGCAACATGGAGCTTCCGCAGCGAAGAACAAGAGGGGCGAGCGCCTAGGAAAACAAACGAAGGAACGAAGAACGCGCAGAAGGAACGTAAAAGGGGAACAGAGCCAGAGGAGGAACGTGGTTGCACTTTCTTATAATTCCGCAGTATCGGATTTGAATTCCTTGTGGATTATTCGGGGGTCTGCAGACGTGGCCGATTCAAGGTACCCCGCCCCCTACACCCACCTTTCCCCTACTCGCTTCCCCAGTCCATGCAACAGAAAATATCAAGGCTCTGAAAGTGAAAGAGCCTATATTTGGCCCGAATGTTCGGTTTAAGTCGGTTACCTCTTTACGTTTCCCACCACCTCCCTGACGGAATTCCACCTCAACGCGACCTGAGAAGAGTCGCTATTTACCTGGCATCCAAGGAGATGTGTTTCATTAATACACGTCTACCGAGGCATTTCTACAGATCACAATGGTGATGCACATCTCTGAATGTCTCGAGTCGTGTGTGGAAGCAGGTCTGACAAAAATGGACTTTAGTGACAATAAAGTTCAAGCTTCTGAAGACGTCTGAAGATATAATTCTGAAGCAAAAACACACACACACACACACACACACACACACACGCACGCACACTTCCGGATAAGAAAAAAGTGGATGCGCAGCCTGTCTCCGACCTGCATTCCCTCTGTCCGCCGTACATCGGCAGTGATTCGGCTCAACTCGGCTCGGTTCGGGTAATTTCGACAGGCTCCGTCTTAGGCACGGCACCGCAGGATGCAGCGACCGTCGAATAAGGCATTTTAAGAAAACCAGCCTTTAAAACATCAAGAACTCGCAGCCGTGTATTTTTACCTTTTAAATTACACGAAAAAGACTGCATGATATACATACGTGTTTACACGCAAATGGTTTAATATGTATATCGCTCCACGTATGAATTTCTCGATTCACCGCGGCGAGGAGTGGATGGAGCTGCTAGAAATGGATTTTGGAATAATTTTAACTGTGGTAAATATTCGGAGCTGTCTAGTTTTGAATCTGCAAATACAAGTGATTTGAGGGAAAGGAGGAAACTGATCCTTAAAAACAAATAATTAAATAAAGGAACTATTTTTTCGCGACGATGGATTGTGCTTGAAGGTCACGATTTCCAAGACCTGGCGAATGGAGGAAGACCGATCATCCTTTTAATTTAAAGATGACTTTAATTGCTAACTGATATCCAACTGAAATTACCTTTTTTTGCACTCGAAGACACCTGTTCGGCAGTCTGGACTTTAATTATACCTATCAATTTCGTTTTGGATGGCATTATTGAATTCATCTGAAGCTGCTCTCATTTCTTAAAATCACGTTTCGTATTTCATTTTTTTTTTTTTTGCATAGGACACCCGTTATCTGAATACAGTGCCTGAAGAGATTCGATTTAGATATCAGTGTTCATTTTTAGACGGTGGCTATTCTTTCATTAATTGTTTTCTCTCTCTCTCTCTCTTTCTCTCTCGTGCGCGCGCGCTCTCTCTCTCTCTCCCTCTCCCTCTCTTTCTCCCCTTCTCGCGCTCTCCCTCTCTCTCGTATTCCTACCGCTATGATGGCGAGGCTGCATTTTGTGATTTCTTAGCACAGGTTTGTTTGGATCTCATATCATTTTGTGCCTCTTTGCTGTGCGCGTCGATGTTTTATTTTGACTGCAGAGATAAAATAGCTGACACACTCGCCGAGAAAGAAAGATTTTCTAGTAGACTGGATATCGATTTTCAGTTATTTCGCATCTTTGCGTCCCATTTGTTACGTCGTCGATATTTTTGAGGACTTAGGTATTTCATACTCGCGGATGGGTTGATTAGTGGCCGTATTGCTGCCGAAAATATTTTTAAAAATTGCTGCTTGAGTTAATTTGAAGTCGGGTAGGAAACACCCCCCCCCCCCCCCCCTCCCCACCACCACCACCACCTTCCAGTCCCCCATGGAAAAAAAAATCAAATCGGTGGCCGTAGATGATAAACTGGCAACACTGCCAATTCATTGACGCGAGAGGTTTGATTTACCGTTGATTCTTAACGTGTGTTTTGATACATTTTGAAGGAAGATTTCACTATTAGAGATTTCCGTTGTCACGTATTATTTGCTATACCTGCTGTGATTAACTCTTACAGCGCTCCAATGCTTAGGTTGCTTGGCTGAAAGACTCATTATGCTGTCCAGTCATTGCACTTCTTAGCACATGCACTACACTGGCAGCTTCCATTCATCTTCTCACTATGTCATATTGTGGCTTTAAACTGACCGATGTGAAATAAATCCATTCCACCGAAAAATAACTATCTCGCAGTAATCTAAGTTTGAGGTGGATGGGGTTTGGAAAATTTCCAGATTTAAAAACCTCAAACCCTTAGAGTTGCTCGTGCTTATTTAAGCAACTAAATTCTTGGCATATGGAGGTCACAGTTAAAAATAGTCGTCATAATTTGGTAAGATGCAGACTGGGAGAAAAGTGACTAGAATTCCAGGAGGGAGAGCTGGATCGCTATGATGAGTTAGTTACAGATTCCATTCTTTCTTTTTCTTTTTTCTTTTTCTTTTCTTTCTTTACAGATAGATTCTAATTGGAAGTTCTTGATCACATCATTGAAATTGTGTGTTGTTTGATGTGCCCCCCCCCCCTCCCCAAATAGATAGGGTTATGAATATTAGAGAATGAAGTTCTGTGAGACAGCAGGCTGTTGAATCATTTCTTCCGTTTCTGGATCTGAAGTTGATTTTCTTTATTCATCCCTGAAAGTTTATCATTATTATTATTAGTATTATTATTATTATTACCACCGGGTGGGGATGGAACAAGGAGGCGGGATATCAGTCGGATCTGATCTCAAAAGGCACCACCCCCCCTCTGCCTTTGCTGCTGCTGCTGCTTCTGCTGCTGAGACACAAAATGGTGAGTGATCTCCATAGGCAACTAAGGCTGTTTTAGTCTTAGTACTAGCGACGTGGTGAAGGAGGTTTGAGCTAGTGATTTACCTCAGAAACACAGAGACAGAAGATGGTGGTGATGCTGTTATTTGTTGGGGGGGGGGGGGGGGGGGGGGGGGGTCTGGGGGAGTGTAATTCCGGCTGTTTATTTGCTAGAGGGATTTGCTTCTTCATTTTCTTGTTATGTATGAGAGAAGATGGAGAACCTATGGTGGGGGGGGGTGCAGTTTCTGAATATGAGGAGGTGTTACAGAGTTGGGATACTGGTTGCTCTTATAATGAATGAAAGGCTTAATGGTGATGAATTTTTCCTCAACCCCCTTTCTCCCAACAACCCTCACCCCCACCACACACACACACCAACACAAAATGGTGCATGTAAAGGCTGGGTTAAAATGGAATTGTAAATGATTTTTGCGTGATGATTTTTATCCTGTTGTATTTCTAAAAAAACTGTTTCAATTCTGATGCCACCATTATACTATAGGTTGCAAAAGACAAGGTAGACCTTTATGGCGGCTTAAGGAGTATAAGGTTCTGCATTTCAGTATTAAAGGGTAAATCAGTGTCTGTGGAGACCAGGGGTATGAAGAATGGCAATGTCTGATGACACGTTATTGAGGAGGCTGAGGGTGTTTGGCAGGACAAGGTTGTGTGTGAGTGGACAGTCAAGAAATCTGACATGACAAGGTGTAGAAGGCTGTGTCATTTAGAAGCAATGCTCAGACATTCATACTTTTTCTGTAGAGAAGCAGCTGGAGTTATTTTGTCTGGATTTGTGCCTAGCTGTTTCTGCTCAAGTACTGCTTTAAGGTGGATGCAAAGTGAGAATTTTCCTTTATTGTTGCACAGTATACATGGAAATAGAAGTTATAAAGGACAGTGCCATCAATAGATGTTCTATGACTCACACAGAAGACATCTTTAGATTTCTGCGGTAATGGCAGATATTTCAGAAGATACCCTACTTAGCAGATCTGTGTCTCTCATGGTAAATGTCAGATGGAGAATCAGTATGTGGTGAAAAGAGAGCCTGTGTTAAAATGAATAAAGAAAAAAAGAAGGGGCATGATCTTGACAAGATAATTTTATAGAAATCCATAAAGGATGGATGACGATGAGGAGGAGGAGAAGGGAGTGATATGAACTACAGGTTTTTGTTGGTGAGGCTGTGATTGCACAGGTGTGTAAGAGTTAGCCATGAGGAGTATGTTAGTCCACTCACATGAGCAGGTTTATGTAAAAGTGATGAGAAGGGAAGTGCAAACTGGACATTTGGAGAGAAAATTAAAGCATAGCACGACTTTGTCAGGGCAGGTGATTGGGCTTGTTTTAGTTAAGGAGGAGAGTAGACCAGGACCTGCTAAACCATCTTACATGGTCTGAGTGGTTGAACAGTTTGGTATTTAAAGAAAGAGTACCAACTTGGCCTGGATTGCTGAATGCGCTTATGTAATAATGAGACCAACAGGTCAAACAGATGGAATGTCCCAGTCTGCCATCGTTAATCAGACGTCTATATAAGCAATGGAAGAAAAGCGACTAGATATTTGAAAAGGGTTTCACAGATTGGAGGACACATCTTGACTTAAGAAAAGTGTTTATATATTTTCATACAACAAATAAGAGAGAAATTGAACTTGGAAGATAGGCCAGGGTGACAGGATGTGGGTCAAAGAGACATAGAGAAGAGAAGTAGTATCCTGAGAATTGAGAGGAGATGTAGATTGAAAAGATGTGGCATATGTATGAGAATCGGAAGCAACCGAGACATGGGGCGCAGATTCATTTTGAATAGATTGTAGGATAAACTTGTACTGTACATGAAATTTTGTTTGTAGAATATGGTCGATCTGAACAGATTTATTTAAAAGTGGTGTGTGGTGAAACACTCCTCTCTCCTGGAGGTTGTTCTGACACCAAAACTAACCCATGGATGATATTTATAAGCCATTCCCTGGCAGTAGCCCATGAAACATGGAGTAGGGGGCCAAGTTGGGTCAAGGCCTTAACTGATACAGATATAGTGTAGTCAACATTTTCAGAATTTGGGAGGCGAGTGTGAAAGTCGTCTTGATATATCAGCTACTGTGTTAATGGTGGGCAAGGGATTATGTCACCCCAGTTGATATTTTGGGAACAGGGCCTCTGAAGTCAGACTTGGTGGCACTGCCTGCATTGTTTTATCTCTTCTTTGTCAAATACTTTGTGTTCTCTTTTTGATTATACTCCCTTGTGTAGTTGATTATTGAAGCAGCCATTTTCAGCTTCAGTGGCACTTTATGTTTCTGGGTCAATGTGGCATACAACATGATTTTTGTGGAACAAGTAGGATGAATGTCCTGATCTGCTTAATTTAATTTGTGTATATACATATCAGAGATAAGAGGGGTTCTAACGAAGGAAAGGTCATCATGTTTTCACAGATGAGACAAGACAGGGAATGTACCTTTCAGAGATGTACAGGCTTGTGTATTTCAAGAGTAAATGGCTTGGTCATTGGCGAACCAGTTCAACCTGAAGGGATGGAAAGATACACTTTGACAGAATATTTGAGTAAGTTTAGTTTGAAGTGACATACCTCGAACAAGTGTATGTGGAAAGGTTAGCTGGAGAGACTTGGCAGGAATACATGGATGCATCTTTGTTATGTGTAAGAACTCAGCAAATGCAGCTGAGTGGAGACATGAACAGGTTTATAGATTAGAGATAAGAGAAAGAATCTGTTCAGTATATCTTTTTTAATTTAAAGGGGATGAACAATGAACTTGGAATTGATTTTAAAATATCTTTTTTTTAGAAAGCCCTGGACAGAATGTGTGTGTACAAAAGAGATGGGAGGAGAGGCTGGGTTTGAGTAGATGATATGTCCATTTAATTCATGAAGAGGTGTCCTGTCTATCAGGCCTGATTTGAAATAATGGAAGGATAGCCTTGTACTAAACAGTTAATGCTTGCTTTGAAAGATACATATATAAACATGGATTCAAATGTATATATCATAGACTTTTGACCATTCTGGAGATGAATGCATGTTTATTTCATTAAAGATAAGAGGATAAATAATACATTTTTGACGTAGGTTCAGGATGTTTCTAGAGTTTAAATAGATGATGAACCTGGTCTTTGATAGGCAACTTAGAAGGAAGGTATCACGATTTATTAAAAAATAGTACATTTTAGAAGATGTGACTTTAGACTTGCAGTGTGTACTTCCATATATCTGCTTAGAAGAAAAAAGATAATGCCTGAACAAATGTGTATAGAAAAATAGGTTTATGAGGTTTAAGAAAAAGTGATTGAGTTTATTTAGAAGAGAAATGAGGCAAGACCTGCAGTTGCTGGACAACCAGATCTATATAGGAGAGGCCTGGTCTAAACATGTATGTGAGCTTTTTTACAAGATCCTGTAGATGACACAGGAGAAGAGCTGTGAACTGGACAACTGAGCTGAATGTTGGAAGGAGAGAGGGAGAGTGTTAAACCAGGGTGCGTCCTCTTTCATAGGAGAAAACAGATTAGATGATGCTTCATTTGGGTAAAAAAAAGTGTGTAAATATTTGATAATCTTCTCTTGGACCTTGTAAAAGAAAGGAGTAGAAGAAATAAAAAAGAGATTTCCGGGAATTTAAGAATATGTAAGGAATTAAGCATTGCTTGGTTAGGTAGTATTGATAAAGAGACTCAAAAATACAAAGTTAAGAAAACAGCCTGTGTCACAGAGTACAGGGGATATGGCATGTGAGTGGGTGAGAGGGGAGGAGGTGGAGAGGAAAATAAAAGATGGTGGTATTTGTAAGAGAAAAAGGGAGTCAGTGCTTTACCCTGTGTGTGAGAGAGTATTTCCATGACAACCCCATTGTAATGGTGGGAAAGAGTGGAAGGGAATGTGAATGGGAATAGAAGGGAAGGAAGGAAGATTAAAAATCAGTGAGGGAGAGAGAGGCATGGAGAACCTGAAGAAACAGGGAACACAGAGAACTGAAGAAAGCAGGAAACGAGAAACAGCACATGAAAAATGAAAGACAGAGAGCGAAAGCCTTTGTGCTTGAAAGAAAAGGGAAAGCTGTATGTAATTTATGAAAGCTGAACATACAGTGAGAGTGTGGGAACACAAAGGAACTGGGATACTGGATTCTGTGGGGGTTGAGACAGGCAGAAAGTGTAGGTTGATACTTGATGAGGGAAGTAAAAAAAATGATAATTTCCTTAAATGGCTTAGTGTGGGTGAATATGGGTGGAAGCAGCCATATAGGGCCTCTATATTCAATACTATCATCATGGTAGAGGGTAATGAGGCAAAGTTTTTCTGTTTTTAGAGCTTGCTTGCTATTATGTATACAGCAGCAAAATTGCGAATTCTCCATCTCTGCTGTCCCGTTTTTAATGCTGCCCATGCAATAGATTTGGTTGCCTTTTCCTTCTTGCTGTCAGTTTAATTCCAAGATAATGGAGTTAGTGTAATGGTGTGTAACAGAGTGTAATTTGTGGGAATCTTGATTGGGGGCAGCTCCTTAGTATTAAGTAAGATTTGGCATTATATATACTAGAATCCAATTCAGAATGGTGAGGTGAATTCCTTGCAGAGTCTGGTCTTTCTGTGACCATCCTGTGTATGCTGTTAGTTTTTTCTAGTTGTTCATGGTAAAAGGTTCTTTATTCTGAATTATGTATATTTACAGTACGTCTGTCAAGCTTTAACTCTTTCTTTCTTCTTTGCTTTTTTCCCAGTAACTTACAATTGCTCTGCCTCTCTAACTCTTTGCTGTTCAAACCAGTGAGGGGACATGAAGATATGGAAATGTCTCTTGCCACGGTAACCGTGTCCGTAAAGAAGCCTGTTCCTTCTCCACACCTTCCTGCTTGAGGTGTCTCCTCCTCTTCCTGTTTTGTTGTCTTGTTGCCGTGGCGAGATGTGAGTGGGGGCTTCGCCATGTCCCTCCCCTTGCAGCTGTTCCAAACCAGGCAAGTCGTGTGATTTGCACCCCCGAGATCTACAGGAAGTGCCTGAGAGTATCTCTGTCAACACACGGGTACTTGAACCTACAGGAGGAATGCTATACAGGAGAGTGGGTTTTTTATTTCTGTAGGGAGTTTCAGAGACATTTAGTATCTTTAGATATTCCAATGTAAATTCTCTCTACCATCCTTTATTTCTTCGTATCTACTGATCGGTGCATCTTATAGTGTGGCATATCATTTCAAGTCAAAGTCATTCTGATTTTTCTATCTGGCTGTTTACTTCTCTTGTTGTTTCCTTTCCGTGCAACTCTCTCTCTCCTCTGTCATTATCTCATGCATTTCAAGATGACTGTCTTTTAGGCCCCTCACTGATAACACTTTCTTCTTTTCCCATCAGGTAATTCGGACAGATACCTTCAAACACTTGCGGCACTTGGAGATTCTGCAACTGTCAAAGAACATGATCCGAACTATTGAAGTAGGTGCATTCAATGGCCTGCCCAATCTCAACACCCTTGAACTCTTTGACAATAAACTAACGCTGGTGCCCACGCATGCATTTGAGTATCTGTCTAAGCTGCGGGAATTGTGGCTGAGAAACAATCCCATTGAAAGCATCCCATCGTACGCTTTCAACCGCGTGCCATCACTGCGGCGTCTGGACCTGGGCGAGCTTAAGAAGCTGGAGTATATTTCAGAAGCTGCCTTTGAGGGTCTAGTCAATCTACGATATCTGAACCTTGGCATGTGTGGACTTAAGGACATTCCCAACCTCACACCTCTTGTGCGACTTGAAGAGCTGGAATTATCTGGGAATCGGCTAGAAATTATTCGTCCCGGATCCTTTCAGGGGCTTGTGGCACTGCGCAAACTCTGGCTGATGCATGCACAGGTATCAGTCATAGAACGAAATGCCTTTGATGATCTCAAAAACCTGGAGGAACTGAACCTTTCCCACAACAACTTGCATTCTCTTCCCCACGATCTATTCACACCACTTCACCGCCTGGAAAGGGTGCATCTCAACCATAACCCTTGGATCTGCAATTGTGATGTGCTGTGGCTTAGCTGGTGGCTGAAGGAGACAGTGCCAAGTAATACTACCTGTTGTGCCCGTTGCCACGCCCCTCCGCTTTTGAAAGGAAGATACATTGGTGAATTGGACCAGAGTCACTTTACTTGCTATGCCCCAGTGATTGTCGAACCACCTACAGACCTGAATGTAACTGAGGGCATGGCAGCAGAATTAAAATGTCGAACGGGAACAACAATGACATCTGTAAACTGGTTGACCCCAAATGGGACCCTGATGACTCATGGGTCATATCGGGTGAGAATCTCTGTGCTGCATGATGGGACTCTTAACTTCACCAACGTGACAGTGCAGGACGCAGGCCAGTACACTTGCATGGTGACCAACTCAGCAGGCAACACAACTGCCTCAGCTGTGCTGAATGTTTCAGCCGCTGATTCTGGCAGTAGTTTTAGTTACTTCACCACAGTCACTGTTGAGACGGAGTCAAATGCGAGGGAGGGTGCTGTACGACAGGACACAAATGAGTCCACTGTACGATTTAGTAGACCCACCCCCTCTGAGAGCTGGGAAGGCTGGGGTCCAACTTCTGCAACAACCACATCACCCCGCTCTACACGATCGAATGAACGGGCTTTCACTGTGCCCATAACAGTAGTGACAGAGAGTTTTTCAGGCTTGGATGATGTGATGAAAACCACCAAGATCATTATTGGCTGTTTTGTGGCCATCACTTTTATGGCAGCTGTGATGCTGGTGGTCTTTTACAAACTCCGAAAGCAGCACCAGTTACATAAGCATCATGGGCCTGCACGAGCCATTGAGATTGTCAATGTGGAGGATGAGCTTACAGGAGGTGCGACTGCTGGAGGAGGCAGTGTGGGGGGCATTTCTGGGGGCACGGGACTCTTACATGGAAGCGGCGGCACCCTCAGACTTCAGTCTTCACATTCCCAAGAGGGCAATGTGATGACCTTGCCTTCCATTGCACGTTCTGATCACCTCAATCACTACTACAAGGCCCATTTTAACAATAACATCCTCTCTAGTCGCAGCAGTGCTCTCTCAGGGGGCTTGACCTCAAACCTGCTGTCATCATCTTCAGCCAACACCAATCCACTCACCTCCCCTTCCCTCATCCTCCAGGGACCGAAGAGCAACTCAGTGACATTGAACTCCATTCATGAGCCCTTGCTCTTCAAGAGCAGCTCCAAGGAGAATGTCCAGGAAACTCAAATTTAGCTGCTGCTGGGATGTAGATTGATTAAAAAAGGGAGGGAGAGAGTGATTTGGGAATGGTGCATGTACAGGAGCTGGGGTAGAAACTGAGACAGAACAGCAGTGGGAAGAATATCAAGAGTATTTGGCATCCTGAGGCAATCAAGAAAGCTTTCACTAGACGCACACATGCTTTCCACACACTCCCACGCTCCACCGTGGTGCAACTAAACCCTTACCGTTTTGATATAGTCATTGGTGGGGTGATAGGCATTTTCTTAAGAGTGAGAGGTTGGTAATGCTAAAGGCCCACAGTGAAGAAGAAGAGAGAGGTACACCTACATGAACCAAGCCAAAATTGCCTTGTTTCCTGGGGAAGTATCCCCTTGTTTTATTATGTGTTTACTGGTAAGATTTCAGTTGGACAGTAAGATGGGAAAGAGCAAATAATGCTGGATTAGTCTTATGAATTCTGCTCTTTATTATTGATGCCCTGTACATCCTCTGAATTTAGCTTAGGGGTCTTTTGGTAAATTCATGTCTTGTTAGTTAGTACAGGTTTTGACCTCTTCTGGGAAATACAGCATCAAGAACTCAGGAGGGATTGTCAGATGCTTGCAATGCAGAGTTCAAAGATCTTGTCCCAAGAAACATAATTTAGCAAAGGTCCATCACTCCCTCATGCTCCTTCCCTCTTGCCTCCCATTTTTGCATATGCAGGAGATTTTATGCTCTTGCCCTCCTATACATATTCTTGTAATTCATGTTTTACATACCATGCCAGATGCTTGAGAAAATGTAGCCCTGAGATGACATGGGATGAAAGGGGATTGGTGGACTGGTAAAGTGCAATATGGTGATATGTTTCTGTCTTACTGTCCTTTTGGCCGTGGAGTTTTCCAATCAGGTGCCGCTGATCCTATGAAAACTCTGCTGTAGTGGCGACTTGTTTTCTGGGACACATTGACAATGGTTCGGGAAGAACAAGGGCCGCCGCATAAGACTCTGTATCAGTCTGAACATCGGCTATTGTGGGCACACAACAACCTGAGAGCAAATTTCATCACAGGTACAAAAGAGTAAAGAGAACTTACAAAAAAACAAAATGTAATGGAAGGTGGAAGTACTTTGAGCCGGTGTTAACTTCAGTTGTGCCAAGACATTATTATTATCATTATTTTAAAATTTTTACTTTTGGAAAAATTAAGATGTGCACAAAATATTAAATATGGCTGATTTCTTGTGAATTTTGGGAACAGCAAAAAAAAAAAAATGACACAATTACCTTTTTACTGGATTTTCTTTTTCCGTGACAAAAAAAAAAATCAAACAGAAGGAATTCTTCAAATTCAGGAAAAACAATCCCTGCCCCCTCTCACAACAGCGAATGATGAACACAAAGAAAAAGACAAAAATAACATAACAGATAAGTTAATCTTGGTCTGGGAAATTTGAATGATAGAATTCCTCAGCCAAACTGAAAATGTGAATGAACAGACCTGGGAGTATTATGAAGCTGTGCTTTGTTTCTTTGGACCCGAATGTAAGAAGAGGACAGCTCCCAGGTCAATTTGTGTTTGCTTTGCTCATAATCTGAGTGACTAACATGAGCTGTTGCTCCAGACACCTGTCCAGCCCAGTTCCGCCAGCACTGGATACAACCAAGCTCATTCGGGACCTGTGAACAGCGTCTCCTATGGAGGGAGGCTTCAATCTTAGACTCTGGATTGGGGGTGGGCTCTTAAGAAAGTGTTTAAATTTTTTTTGGTCCATTTTTGGTGAATTTTTCTTATTTTGAAATTTTTGAATTCTTTGTAATTTGTTGTGTTTTTCTTTTTGGCTCTTTCATTTTTCATTCTGAATGGTTTTGTTACAGAGCTGAGAGTGAAGAATACCTTGTGAATGTTTTTGTTAATATTTTTTTCTCTTAATTCATTGATAGTATCAGTTAGTCCATTTATTATAAGGACAGGGTCATTAAGAATATTCTCTTAAAAAAAAAAAAAAAGTACTTGCAAGAAGTGCATCAATTAGGCCTTTATTCCCAGGATGTGCATCAGTTAGGTTTCTATGTACAGGAAGTGAGTCAATAGAGACCTTTGGCAGGAAGGCTGAAATTCTGGAAAACTGAGCACAGTGCTAGCATATTATTAGAGAGTGTGGTATTTGTTGGCTGCTCGGAGGGTGACTGGTCATGTCCCCTCTCTGCCCCTTATCAAATTCCATATGTGTTACAGAAGCTCTCTGTTAATGATGGAGCCCTATTGATTCAATTTGTTTCTCTGCTGGGCCTTAGTAATTTCTTTCATTTGGAATTTCTTGTTGAGACTTGCTACCTACCTGCACGTATATTTGCTTTCTTGCCCCAATGGTGAAAGGGACCTTCCATCTATCTGGTTTCCTGATTATCAATTGCATTTTTCACAATGAACACAGAATTTGCTCCCCTGCTACAGTACCGAACACCTCACGCGGATTGGGAAGCTGCTTTTTTCTCCTTCTGTAGCTCAGACCTGCTGGTCATGTTCTCAAATGGAAGGGAAGCTGCTTCTCATTGGCTACAGGTCAAGCTTAGATTTTTTTTTTCTTTTAATAGGGTAGAGAAAGCAGTAATATGGGGGTGGCGGTGGGTGGTTAGTGCACATGCAGTATTTCAGTGCTTGGAATATGTTAAGAAAAGTTGGTGAGTTGGACTTGAGAAGGCTGCGGTCTCCTGTCCTTGTGGCAGAACTCTCATGTGGTGCTTTTACGTGTGGTGCCTCTCTTGTCCTCTGGGTACATCTCCACCTCTGCCTCTCTCGTTTCATGTGTGCATATCATCCCCGTGCTCATCAGTGGCACATGTAACTTGTATCGTAGTTAATCCAGTGGTGGCTCCTAGGCAATACTTTCTCTACAGATTTAACCCCCAAGCCTTCCCTTTGTTGTTGCTTGCATATTTAAAATCGTTTCTGCCAAAATGCCCTTTGCTTTCTTTGTATTGTGTGGAAGCCTGCTGTCAGTGCTCATCTGGTGCCTGGTGGGATTATAAGGAAGCATGTCCATGTGGGGTTTGTGCTCTTCAAAAGAACAGAGCAAGATCCAGCTATACATGATTTGCCTTTGAAGCAGGTATTACAAATAAGGGCATCCCTTTCACCCATTAAAAACAACAGAAAGAAATAGAAATGACTTAACCTGGCCTGGAATAAACACTAAACTTTGTTACATGCAAGATCCAGCCCTTTTAGATCTAGATCTTGTGTGGCACAAATTTTGTAATTTTGATTTGATCAATTTCCTAGAATTTCATTTTATTATTTCAAAGTTCAGATAAGTAATTAAAAAAACAAAACTCATTGAATGGTAATAAACCAGATAGTTTGCAACACACAGAATTATTATAATTGGGGCCCTTCCCCGATTTCCCTAGTGCACATTAACCTGGTTTAAGCTTCACCTCGAGTTAATCACTAGCAGATTTTCTTTTGAGGATTGTTAAATAGGTTTCATCTAAAGTTATAAATGATGCTGAACCTAGCAGCTCCAATCACAACTCTCCACCGGAAGGATCCCAGCAGGCTTTGAATGCTGGCTAAGATGGGACAGGCCACCTTGTCATGGAAGTATTAGCTTAAAACAAGTAAAAAAAATCAGCTAGAAGAGAGAAAACTTGCTTTCCAAAGGCATTTTACTTAGTCACTTCCATCCATGTGCAAAGGAATTTTAAGATGCCTAAGTCACCAAATCCATGCATGTCTCCTCCCCACGAATAACTAAATTGGGAAAACTGATGGGTGGATGTTGTAATCTCCAGTACTTTTCAACATAATGAAGGAACTGGCTTAGGATGGGGCCGCTGTCCACCACAGAGTCGCACAGTGGCCAGTGTAGAGATGTTAATGGACCTGTCGGCGTGTCTTTGGGCTGTGGGAGGACAGGGCATGCAAACCCTGCGAGAACAATGACCATTTCACATAGCAGGCTCCGCACCATCAGAACACCGTTACTCAACTAATGTTTGTTTTCATTTTGTAACTTTAGTTGCAGGTAGAATCCCAACACAAAACTTTCAGTGTGTTAGGCAATTTTCAGAACCGATATTGTAACAGCAGTCATCTCAAATGCAGAGGCAATGGTTGGATTCAAACTGATGACCTAATGGTTTTCCAATCAAGTTCCAACCTATTTTAAAATGATACAATATCTATTGCCAACCCTCCACCACCTCACTCACCATGCAGGGGCCACCACTGGTCAGCACCAAAATGCTGGCTTTGGAGTAGGACTGATTGTTTTTTTCATTATTATTATTATTATTTTTTTAACCAAAGAACCCCATTTGCAGTAGGCATAACAAGTAAGCAAGGCTCAGGGTCATCAGAGTAATCCTCGTAGTTTTAGAATGTTACAGGAGATCTTTTTGTACCCACCCCTTGTACTTATCCATTTAATTTCAGGCCTGCTGAGGGCACAGAGAGGAGTAAAACAAACTAGTGGGGGAACATTTATTATTTTATGTTGCTTTATTTTTAACTAGGAGTATTATTATTACATTTCTATATATTAAAATATATAAATATTATATATGATATATAAAATTTGTTATTTTTTGCAGCAATATTGGTTCTGTAAAAAGAAGCCCTCCCACTTCCTGCTGCTGGGCAACAGCCATTCAGCTTGCTATGTTTCCTCAAAAATATTAATTTATATTTGATAACATGTCTTGGAATTGAAGACATAGACACATGCGCACACAGTCAGACATAACATGCATATATATATAGATTTATATTTTAAAATATAGAAATATATATTCCCTACTTTTTAAGGGGCATAAGGACACATTGGAAAAATGTATTATTTTCCTATTTTTCTGGTCAATTGATGCACTGTCATTTTCAAAGGCTGACATACTTTTTGTGCTCCGATGTTTTTGCCCCTTCACTCCACATTTCCTGTTTCCCCTCCTCCACTATTTTGTGACCAGGGACCCTTCAATAGGACAGGTGACAACAGTTTGAGGTGGGTTTGCTCCGGGTCCAGTAGTTTCAGGGATTAGGATGAGGAAAAAAGGGTTAAACACCGAAAGGGAATAAAGAGAACAGAAAAATCTGCTTGTGCTCAGTTCAGTCACACAGAGCAATTCCAGTCAAGTGTCTTACTCTCAACTGCTTGTGCCAAATGAATGCCAACCTGTCCCATCACTGCTAGTGTGCCAACAGGCAGCATTGCCCATGTGCCAATAGCCATCTTTACCAATCTGTCCTATTGTTATTTTTTAGTCAATTGAATGTTACAGCTAGAAAAAAAATTGTGTGTTATGTGCCAAATGTACTGCAAAGTGGTACCTTAGGGGTGAGGCTCATTCAGGAGTGGAATAATATATATATATATATATAAAATATGTTTTATATATATATATATATAAAATATGTTTATATATACCCTTGAATAGTCCTCCAAAGCTTGAAATGTTATAATGTGCCAAACCTGCCAAAATGACACTTCAGGGAGAGGGATATACAGCTCATGCAAGCCAGTCTCATTCTCCATTCCCTTTCCCCACCTCTCTATCACAGTACACTTGATTTGTTTTTTTGTTTTATTGGTGAACCCCAAAATACCTTTCTTTGACTCGGCACAGGGGTTTGAGCTATTCTGCTTGTGAATCATCACTGACTGTGCACCAGACATGTCCAGGGTCCCAATGCTTTGCCGAGCCAACAGTGAGGCAGCTCTGTCTCCTGACCACTAAAGACAGTGTTAATAGAATCTGCCGAAAATGATGTACCAGACTAAACTGTTGTTTTTGGTTGTGTTCTCTTTTTTAAATAAATAAACAAATTAAAAGAAAGAAAATGTGGATTTTGAAGATTATATGTTTTTATGAGGTAGACATTTCATTTACTGGCTTAACTGAGATCTGTATAAAGAATGACATGCTCATTGCCCAAGCCTGATGATTTAAAATTGGCCAAAATGGCCACTCCTGCAATGAGGAAAGGCTGAATTTGAACTGAGCAGCCTGAATGCCATCCAGCCTGTGTGTGTTCTGACCCTGTTTTTTTCCAGTAAAGAATTGTAGGGAGTATGAGGACTAATCTTGACAGCAGTGGCCACAATACAGATCCAGTCATGGGGCTGGAGGCCAAGCTGTCCAGTCACACTTTCGCATACGGCCATTTTATAGTTTCTTATTGACTTAAAGGACTGCCCTTTGACTGTGTGAGAAACCTTGAGTCACTCTGGGTAAAGGGTAAATGTGGAAATTATCCATACTGAAAATCAACTGCGAGCCGGCTTTGTAAGGGTTACGCCAGCCTAGAGCCCATTCTCACAATGCTTGCTGCGCTTGCACTACAAAAACTAGACAAGTACTTCAGCCACCTCACTAAAATGAGCAAAAACTATCTAAAAGAAGTGCCAAGGCCAGCCATTAGCAGACTTAAGGTGACCAATAAACCATGGAATTGATCAGGCTGTTTATAATATCAGCTGTTAGGACTTAAATTATAAATGGAATGGCTAAATAAAACAGTTTGGAAAACAGTAAGCCACCCTAATTTGGGGGTGTTCATAAGAAATGTGGTGTTTTACTTCATGAGGTAGAAGTACATAAACAAGAATAGTTGAATCAGATATTTATAATGTGTGGTTTCAATTTAAACGTTTAAAGTCTAAATATTTTCGATTGCAATAGGAATTTTGAGAAGTCCATAGAGGGCTAGATCCGGGATCAAAAATCACATCATATTTGTAATAATGACATTGACATAGTGTAAACAATACCCCACGTGCTTATCCTTGAACATTGTCATTTTGTGACCTTCTAAGAGTAGCTCTTAGAGAGAACTTGCACCACCAGTAAAAGAATTAAATATCAAAAAATGTCATATTTGTGATCAGCATCCTCGAAATAGCATAAAATGACACTCCACATGTCTGTATATACCAATCTCTGTTTTATGTTTTGTGAAAAGAAGTAACTTTTTTACCTGGTATCTCATTATGGGGTGAACCCCTGGGGTCAGTTGATGTGGCATGCACAACTTCAAGTCCTTCTGATCATTTTTTCTAAAGACACCTATTGGTTTTCTTTTTATCATAAAGTTGTAATTTTACTGCTCAAAATATTATCCAAAAATGGCCTAAAATGAGTGTTTGTTTGTGGCCTAGAGGGCCAGAAAAGGGATTATGGGGGCAAAAAGCTTGATGCCTTGTATAAGTAGACATCAGGATGAGTGGAATGGTGTATTATATGTGGGGATTTTCTTGTACTGTTGAGTCAGGAAGCACCAGACAACAGCACTGAAGTGATTTCAAAGTGTTCATTAGTTATTCTTTTTAACACAGTAAAGAAGCAATGAGGCAGTGCAAGAAAATTTTCCAAGTTTCAACTAACTAGACCTTGAAACATTTCTCTTGTCTCAGCTATACTTCTGAATATCTTTACGTCATATTGACCACAGCCAGAGTTTGTGAAATGTTTAGAGAAGGATAAGCTTTTCCTTTAATGTCACAGAATCTGAACTAACCACTGCCACATTGTGGTAAAAATGTGAAGCTGAAATGTAACGGAGCAGGCTGACGTTTTGCTAGATGTGTCTGTCAGCTTTAGGTGGCCAGAACTGTAGTGTGTAGGCTAGCCTGGCCACTGCTGTAGCATGCCTGCTGTTTTCTACTGCATTGCTAAGGACGTCCTCTACATGTCATCAAAGCATGTGGCCAAGGAAACCCAAAAGAAGGAAAGGTAGCAGATACCAAATGTGAAAATGTCAATGTTTACAGATGAATTGAAACGTCACTGACTTGACCCTCTGGCAGATTTTTAGCAAGGATGAAGAGAATGTGGTTGAGAGTCCACAGTTGCAGCACAGCACGAGTTAAATTGTCTTGCGTTCTCTTTCTTTTTTGTAACTGAGTTTGGGGATTGTATTGCAGCACAACCTCAATCAATATCTCATCTCGTTAGTTCCTTGTTCCATCGATAACAAGGATTGAGCTTAATTGCAGAAGTCCTTGACAAGGGAACAAATGATGCACGGTGAAAAAGGACAAGACAAGCAAAGAAGCAGTGCTGGCTTTCACACCAAGCCAGTGACAGATTCTGTCAGCTTTCAGAGGGCTGCTACCAATTGCTTCTGGCTTGAACTCATTCATTTTTTACAGTTCACCCCTCTACTCCACTTGAATTTCTACACTATTGCCGCAAAAGGCTTTCAGTGAGCTCTTGGAGGGCCTGTAGACCACACTGATATGGAGACTGATCTAGTCTATTTTCAGGAACATGTGGCCAATCTAAATGTCTGTTTCAGCTCATCATATTTTGGATATCTACCAACTCTCCCACTAGTGCTTCTGTCTCCTTTTAGAGGTCCACCAACCTACTTGACGATGAACTTTATTAAACAGAGGGCATCAGCTTTCGCTATTACCTTGTTAGAGATCATCCTTTCTGGTCTTATTATTTACAGAAGCTGATCTGGTCATACTTTAAGGCTAAACTTGGTGTTTCACTTCATCATGTTTCTGAATGTGCTGTCCCAAATGGAATTTATGTTGTCTGCGCTTGGATACCTTCAACCCCAACTGTTTACGGAGAGGTGCGGTCAATTGTCAGAAGTCAAAAATTCAAGAGGTTTTGTTTTTCAAATGGAGAGAACTTGTTTGTTTTTAAGAGCTGCAATTTTATTAATATGGAATACAGTTCTGACAACAATCAAAAACTTTAACTACAGCAGATTTCATATTGAACTTATTATGTTTTGGAAACCTGCTGAGTCTGGACTACAGTCATGGACCTTCTTTTAATTATATTTCAACAGCTCTCCCAGAAGTGTATTCAATTTTTTATGGTGACCGATCCTGCCATAATTCACAAAGCTACAGGATAAGAATTTTTCCTACTGAGTGATTTTATTCCTTTCTGAATTGATTTGCTCTTAAAGACTATCAGTCACATTTCTAGGGTGACCAATCCTGTCCACTGTTAGGGGCCTAGCATTGCCCTAGATTGCTGAAGTCGTGTTGTCTTTTTTTACTCACTTACCATCTGATCTGGGATCAGACCATTGTGTCATGGATCTACTTCTATCAAGTGTTCTCACCTCTCCTACTACTGCAGTGAAGTCTTATTGGAACTGATGCTGTGATGTTTCATAGGCCTGCAGCTTCACAAAGGTAGAGTCTAATGTTTGATGTTTCTTACTGAGAGAGATTTTCTTGTAATCATGTTTGCCATTTAAGATCACCAGTCACATTTCTACAGGGGATGACTCAATCTGATGCCAGAGGCCTGCAGTCATACTAGACTTGTGTTGGACTTAAATTTGTGTAACAAACTTGCCGTCTCAGTCATTCACTGTTTGATTTTGAACTGTACTTACAGATCTTTCTTCAATTGAGCAATGTGTTTCAACTTTCACAGGGTTATATTTGCATTTTTATGGCGGCAGGACCTACCATATTTCAGAGGACAACAGCCTCACTCAGATGAATACTGTTGTTCTTCCTGAGAGAAGTTTTGTTTGCTCCTAAGATACCCAGGATGAATATCTAGTGAGATTAATCACGTCTGCTCTCAGAAGTCTGTTGTCAGGAAAGATTTCTATTTCAACCTTATGCCATCTCTGATACCTGCTGCCTAACTCACTTACGACCCACATCTATCAGGTGTAGTCAACTCTCCCAGGGACTACCTTCAGGTGGTTGTTTCAACTGATCCTGTCATATTTCTTAGGCCTGCAGTCTCACCCACATGCAGGCTTACTGGACCGATTTTTTTCCTTTTGAAGGTGGTTGCCTTTTAAATTTGATCTGCCCCATTTATAGAGAATGGTACATTCTGTTGTTAGAAGCTTGCGATCACACTACATTTTTTCTAAGTGCAATGTCGCAAGGGATTTCTATTTGAAGTCTGGTGTGCCCCAAATATCTTGGTGACACAACTATCTTGAAATTTTGGGATTGCAATTGCCACAAAGTTTTTACTTTTTTTTCCATGCATTTTCCAACCCTTTTATATCCTGAGTAGGATTGCAGGAGGCTATCCCAGCAAACAAGGGGTACAAGGCAGGAATAATCAATCCCATCAAAGGGTGAACACACGCACACACATACGCACACTGGGGACCAATTTAAACAATGCCAGTTCACATAACCTGCATGTCTTTAGACTGTGGGAGGAAACCAGAGCACCCGTAGGAAATCCACATGGGGGGACAGAAGTGGGAGATCACCTTATGGGAGGCAGCAGCACTACCACTGTGCCACCATGCCACCCTTTAAAGTTTTTCCTTGTTCTGAATTCTTAAATATCGTAGATAGAGGCTGGCTTGAAAAAATGTTTGGTTTCCAGTTACTGCAACGGTCTGTGGACACCTTAATGAGAGCTTAATTTCACCGCCAATAGCCACTAGTTGAATTACACAGAGCCTGACGTGGCCTGTACTTTGGAGCAGGTCAATTTGTAGCTAAATCTTTGTCAGCACTCAAAAATCTTGCGCAACATCAGTTTTCAGGATGAACCTGCAGCACCACCACCACACAATCTGGGTATTCTGATTTAGCGGCCATAGCAATTTTTTGCTGAGCTGCATTTAACATTATATACATCAGTATTCATATTTAAAGACCTCTTCAAGAGGCTCCAGCCCCACCAGAATTCTATTTGCATCACCCACTCTGAGCCTGATGTTGCCTTCATTGAGAAGCAGAAGGTTTATCACTTTTCATATGCTTTCAGTTGTGTGTGTGACCCCCTCACAGGCCTGTCATCCCACCTACACAGAGTCTGATCACTCTTATCAAGAGACCTGCACCTACATCAGCTTTCTGCATAATCTGATTATCTGTCAGACATAAGCTCCCCCCAACTTGCGTGGAGCCTGACTGATTCAGTTGTTACGGGCCCTTGACTTTGCTAGGTTTTTTAGTTTGTTCTCTATAGGCTTTGGGAGATTTCTGGTAAATGAAACTTAATGTAAGTAAATGTAACATATTTCATGTAGGATTCAAAGACAAGTCACGCAAACTGTCACCTTTTATTGACTAAATGAACAGATTATAATATGTAAGCTTTCGAGGCAGCTCAGACCCCATCTTCACGCAGGTTATAATGTAGGAAGTAAAAAAAAGTCAGATTTGAAAACACAATGTGTTCCCTGAAACTTGAAAATACACCTTATGAGAAGGACTAGTGGATTCATTACCTTCTACATCTGGACAGTATATAGAAGCGATCAGGATAGTTAATAGGAAACCAAACTAACAAGGTTATTTATCATGACGTATGGGGTTAATGGAGGTTATGTATAAGTTAAATAACTGAATAGTGAGGCCTCATCTGGAATACTGTGTTCAGTTTTGGTCTTCATATCACAAAAATGAAATAGCAGCATGGATTCCGGGATTAAGAGGTATGAGCTATGAGGAGAGATTGAAGAGATGAACCTTCTCATTTTAAGTCAACAGTGGTTAAGAGGGGACATTATTAAAGTGTTTAAAATGATGAAAGGAATGAGTGCATTAGACCCCATTTGTTAGTTTAAAATAAACTCTGCATCAAGAACTTAGGGACTCGGTTGGAAACTTATTAAGGGTAGATTTTCTAGAAATTGTCTTCACACAAAGAACCATAGATATATGGAATAAATTGCCAGATAGTGTGGTGCAGAGCAGTATTTTAGGGACCTTCAGATCTCGACTTGTTGTTATTTTGGACAATCTAGGTGAATGGGGTGGATGAGCTTATTGGGCTGAATAGCCTGTTCTCATCCCAGTTTTTCTAATGTTCTTGGAAACAATATGCCAGATCTCAGCGAGAGGCCTCTAGTCTCAACACTTTTTTTGACTTACTGTCTCTCACAGGCCTGCAGTAGCAGCACTAGCTCAGCAGTCTGTGCCAAACCAACTATTGTTTTATCGTTTTAAGACATGGACTGGGGTTTTGCCAAGTTACATGTATAAGCAGAGCAAGCACTTGTACTTGTTTAGATAATTCTGGATCAACAGGGGGGCACCAGAGCCTAGTCAGGTGTGCCTGTTACTTAGAAGAGAAGAAAATAATGAAACCACATTCCTCTCTCTCTTGTGGTGTGCCTACTCTAAGAAACACACAGGTCCCTCATCCACCGCTGTCGCCACAGCTAATCACAAGTGTGGTGGACTCCAAGCTGTGGAAGTCAGCTTCAGTGGGATGAGAGGCCAGTGACCGTGGATTCAGACAGGTGTTGCTTTGATTTGTTTGCTGGGTGTTGTTGTTGGAGTTTAATTGCTACGGTGTTTTTAATTCCACCCCATTCATTATCACACAGAGAGAAAAAAAACAGCTGAGACAATTGCACGTCCTAATTGGCTGATAATTAATGCAGAAAGCCGCCAACTGAGTCTTAGTGAGAAAGGGGGTGGGGGGAAGTGACAGGAAGACAAGGGAGCAAGGAGCACAGGAGAAGAAGTGCATCGAAAAAGGAAATTGGGTAGAGAGCACAAGGAATGTGGGCAGGGAGAAGTCTGTATGGAACTCAGCAAAGTTAGAGGACACTTTAAATCTGTGCCCATCACTCCCCCACCCCCCACCCCAGTTCACTTTCACTTCTCATTGCCATGGTGACAGTAAAAACTTCAGAGCCCACTGTCCTTTGCTGATAAACTCTGAAAACATTGCCTACCCCCACATTCCCCTCTCCCAGGAGTTTGGAGGG
The DNA here is from genome assembly GCF_900747795.2 of Erpetoichthys calabaricus. Lineage (NCBI taxonomy): Eukaryota > Metazoa > Chordata > Cladistia > Polypteriformes > Polypteridae > Erpetoichthys > Erpetoichthys calabaricus. The sequence continues at coordinate 92,694,936 of NC_041404.2, forward strand.
TCAGGGGTCAGCCTTGCAGAGACTGAGTAAGGTCTCAGTGGGGACTGATTTTATAGACGACACCAGAACCATGACGAGAAGACGAAGCAGAGGAGGCCCTGGAGCGCAGGCAATCTTGAAGACAGCTGCGTCAGCAGAGGTCATCAGTAAAGAAGGGGGAGATGCTAGAAAACATACCTGCAGGCCCAGAAGTAAGAGGGAAGAGCTGACGATTAGAAGAGGGATCAAAGGTTTGAGACAAAACAGACAAACAAAACAGGAATAAGGGAAAGAAAAGGAACAAAATGTGTAAAAAAATCAGAGGAGAAGTAGAGGGGGGGATGAAGAACAAGGAGAATAAGAAATAAAAAAATAAACCAAGTATAATTGTTGATGGAATACTTTATCTATCTATCTATCTATCTATCTATCTATCTATCTATCTATCTATCTATCTATCTATCTATCTATCTATCTATCTATCACCTTTTGGTGCACTAGCCGCCGTTGATAGTTTCCATGGCAACCATCAGATGGAAATAACCCCCCTTTTCCCATAGCTCTGTGCTCTGATTGGATACGCAGGTTTCCAAGGACACAAGGGAACTTGCTGACTCCATGGTAACGGCTTGAACAGCAGCCAAGCTGCTAAGAGCCCCCCACGCCCCCCCTCCCCCCCACATACACCACCTACTCCCCACTCTACCCAGTTGCTTGGGCCCACCTTTCCAGTTCTTCAGCATGCCACAGAGTTCCCCCTCAGTACATGGCAGGATTCTTTAATGCCCTCTCTGCTCTAACATCTCACTGGCTCACCTCTGGCATGGGGGGCCACTCAGTCTGGACTCTGTCAAGGGAGACCAAGTGGGGCCACACACCACTCTCCCAACTGCCATTTCTACTGCATTGGCAGCTAGAGATAATTAAGAATAAAGTGAGATTTGTTTTTCGAGCTGCTGTCAGGGCTGAAAAGAGTGCAAAGCTCTGGATTTTCAAAAATGCTACATCAAGTGTTTGCAGGAGAGCTAAATTATTATTTTACGGCCGAGGTTACTAAGCTGGCTCACTCCATGTTTTTCATGACAAAGTTTGCGGTTGAGCTCGGCACTGGAGAGTTGGCATCATATAGGCTAATTTGCAGAGCATGCTGTTTTTCTCAGGAATATGTAATTGTGAAAGAAAAAAAACAGATTTAAAACTGTTTATGTACTATGTACCTGAAATTAACCCCTTTAGTGCTGGGTGAGCTTTTTACTTTTTCTTTTCCAGTTCATGCAAGAGTTTAAATCAGCCATACAGGGGAAGCAGGTGTCTACTTCACCATTACAATGCAGAGCCACCAAAAGGGGACAGTGCTGCCCTCTACTGACTTTATCCCTGTCTTTCTCATCACCTATAAGACATCTGGCACCATCACTCATTACCCTGTATGGTTTACACCAACAATGCAAAGCCCAAATGCAACTGCCTTCAAAGGCCACACTCTGCCATTGACTCCAGTGGTGACAGCAGGAGGAGGCCGGTCTGCAGCCATCTGTTACCATGCACTGGGAGAGCAGATGCTCTAATGGATTAAAATGCCACCTCAGAGAGTCGCTGAGCAAATTGGCAGGTGCACACCAAAAGCAAAAGCACTAAGAGCCTTTTGCTGGTCAGCATAAGAAAGACTTTCTTTGTGGTTCTTGTGTAATTTAGGACCCCATATAATTCTCTATTAAGCCGGAGGGCATTCAAATCAGACTTCTCTGAACAGATAAGATGTCGTGTTTGGTTACAGACAGACAAAATCTAATGAGATCAGACCTCCATGCATTGAGTGTCACTCAGGCATTTTCAGGTCTGAAATCAGTGAAGATGCCAAGAGCCAAGGTTTCACCTGATTTAGTGTATATGTTAAACCCTCAGATCAGACACCACTACAGTGTTTGAAAACTGCTACAGTGTATTCATAATCTTCCCCCACTTTCCAAAAGGATAGTAGAAATGTATGGAGTGCAGTGTTTAGACTGGCTGAAGACAACTACATTTTCCTTGGCTCAGCTCAATCTGGCAATGAGCAAGAATTGTGACTGGTGCCATCATGGGTGCAGCAATAAATAATAAGATGGGACCTTAGCTTGTTGCAACAACAGGAACGCAAGAAATGGGTTGACAAGAAAAGGCCATTCAGCCCTACATATTGGATCAATTCTAATTCACCTCACTTTCCTAAATATCTGCCTGATTGCCAGCTTATCCATGTATCTGAATTATTAGACATGTTATCAAGTTAGATCAAAATCTAATGACATTTCAAGTCCAGAATGACTGAAGACACCTAAAATCCTAAAAGGGTAAAAAGCTAACATGACTACAGACCTTGGATGAGCTCATTCTTGAACATAGTTCCAGACATTAGAGGCCTGATGTGAGCAGTGCCAGGTTTCATCATATGTACTTCTAATCTCATGAGATCAGGCACTTACTGTATGTGCTTACAGATGTGAAAGAAGATAGATAGATAGATAGATAGATAGATAGATAGATAGATAGATAGATAGATAGATAGATAGATAGATAGATAGATAGATAGATAGATAGATAGATAGATAGATAGATAGATAGAAATGTGGCTTTTTACAGAAGCTCTTTAAATAAATAAATAAATACATAAATAGAGAAATAAAAATATATACAAAAACACTATGTTGTGAACACACATTAGAATGACAGAAAAAGAAGAAATTTAATAGGCGCCGCCGAGAGTGGCAGCCTTTTCAGCAGCTCCGTGTATGACTGTATGTGTATGTGTACTTTTCTACTTTTATTTTTCTATTTTTATTTATTGATCACTCCTATCACTTTATTTTATGTGGATTTGTTCCCTGGACACACTTACTTTTACAACGTGGGCATGGATTTTTACACGCCGAGACTCGCCTATTCAAGTACTTTTGTGAATTTCCCATTGGGATTAATAAAGTATCTATCTATCTATCTATCTATCTATCTATCTATCTATCTATCTATCTATCTATCTATCTATCTATCTATCTATCTATCTATCTATCTATCTATCTATCTATCTATCTATCTATCTAACGTTTGACTTGGCTCTCACAGTCACAATAAGACATCACACCTGTGTTTTGTTGTTTATATAAAGGAGCCCCAGTAGCATTTCTTGACCCACTTCTGTTGAATGATCTGAATAATTAGTTTGCTGAAAGTACTCAGTGTGGGTGGCGCAGTGGGTAGCGCTGCTGCCTCGCAGTTAGGAGACCCGGGTTCACTTCCCAGGTCCTCCCTGCGTGGAGTTGGCATGTTCTCCCCATGTCTGCGTGGGTTTCCTCCCACAGTCCAAAGACATGCAGGTTAGGTGCATTGTGCATCCTAAATTGTCCCTAGTGTGTGCTGGGTGTGTGTGTGCCCTGCAGTGGGCTGGCGCCCTGCCCGGGGTTTGTTTCCTGCCTTGTGCCCTGTGTTGGCTGGGATTGGCTCCAGCAGACCCGCATGACCCTGTAGTTAGCATATAGCGGGTTGGATAATGGATGGATGGAAGTACTCAGTGTTGGTGTTTCAGCGAGAGGATGTGCAGAATTGTTTATAATGGCACACAGATTTGTTTTAATTCTCTCCTTTGCTACTACCTCCAGAGGGTCTAGAGGTGGGCGCCTCTTGAAGTGATGTTACCAGCCCAGCATGCCACCGCATGGACAATCGCACTGGCCATCACAGAGTTATAGAAGATATGCAGGGGCTCACTTCCTACATTAAAGGAATGCAATCTCCTAAGGAGAAAGAGCCTGCTCTTCCCTTTCTTATGCAGTTACTCTGTTTTATGAGACCAGTCCAGCATGTCATTGATGTGGACCCCCAAATACTTATATGAATGCACCACCTCTACATCCACTCCCTGAACTGGACCTATGGACTCTTTGTTGCAGCTAATGTCAGATGGGGCATTATCAGAAATATTACCAAATAATGCACCTATGGGTATTTGAAATCACAAGACGTTTAAACATTGTAAAGATCTGTAAAATCTGACTAGTGGGATCTTGACATTTGAAATTGGATGAGACCAGAATCTGTATCTGATGTTCTTTCTGGTGTCACATGAAATGTAATGCTAGTGTAAAGGTGAAGCGATCTCACCCTACAGATGCATCAAAGCTGATGAGATGTAGTGCTTCTCGAGTTAACTAAAATATAATACAGTAAGAGCAGAATTTGGGTACAGACATGCAAAACTGTTATGTCATTCTTTTCTAAGTATATTCGCGTCTCTCTGTGATCCCATGATGTTGAATTCTAATCTACAGTCTGAAATCTGATGCATTGAACATATTAAATCGGACTTGATCTGACTTTTTTTCTGAATTGCCATTGCCTGGTAAAAGTCAAGCTGAGTCAGAGTTTATCTTTGTAGAATTAAATAAAAGGCTGGAAGGAGGAACTCTTGGATGAGATGGCACACTTACACACACTCGACATGTCTGCAACATCTCTTTGCAATGGGATAAGAAAATATATGTAAACAATGAGAATGAAACGTGTCGCTTTGGTTAATTTGTGGAAGGTCCTCATGTAAGGACCACTACAGTACCACACCACCTCCAGTTTAAGGTATCCAAAAAAGTGCAAAAGCACACGTTTAGGCTTAGTTTCTTTTTAGGTACATTGATGTCTTGCATTTAGTAAAATCACTTCTATTCAAAATAGACATAAGAAAAATGATACCAAACTGGAAAAACAAACCAAAGACATTAAATTTTTTTCGACAACAACAATAGTATGTGTAACAGAAACATGTAAATACGGAAAAGTCATATAAATAGTAGAAAAGGTATATCTGGTGTCCACTGCTTTACTGATGAAGATTTAGCACAGTCATCAATGCAAATCCTGACATCACAATCAGGACAGTAGAAGTGTGTTACTTTGCACATTTATAACATTTTTTCTGTTGCTTGCACATGAGATGGTAGAATGTCAGTGCCTGGTTTGCATGATTGATGCACCCCCTTTTGCTATTGTAGGCTACCACAGAGCAAGTCTTAGTGACTCTCATATTTCCCCTGACTCATATATTGACAATTTCTGAACTAAGTGACTGCTTAGGGCCCCCAAGAGTGTTTGAAATATTTTTCTTTTTTTAATTATTATTGTTATTGGAATTACAAGGTTCTAACTTGCAAAACATGAAAAGAAGCAGTAGTAAATTTAAAGGAACGCAAACAGTTTCTTCATAAATTGTTACAAAACACAAACTGGTGTTGTACAGTAGCATTGTCTGCATGTATTAGATGCTTTCTACAGTTCAACTGGTCTGGTTGTCTGATACGACAGATCTTTATGTTGTCTCTACATTGTCACTGCAGCCTAAAGAAAATGAATACTTATTTTACCATCCTCATGACAGAATATTTCCAAGTCCAGATACGAACAACGCCCTTCATTTTCTTCTTTGAGCTAGAAAAAAATATTCCAGTGCGTCATGTCATCTTTCGTGGTGACTCTGCTGAGTGATTTTCAAGAAATTGTCAGTCTCGCCAAAAAACAATTACAATCAGCAATCTAACTATAACACAGGTAGGCTACTTCTTGGATCTCCTGCTTTGCCAGGATTACAGGGCACCCATCATGTTATTAAAACAAGGAAATAGTTTGAAGGGCACAGGTGAACGCTATTCCCCTATTTCTATATGATACAATTTACCAGAAATATACAGAAAAATCGCAGCATTTTAAATGTAAAATATATGTAATTGTGCATGGGGTCAGACATAAAGTGTGATGTATAAATGAAAGCTCTAATAATGATGTCATAAATGATTTTGCCTCCAGAAAAGCCAGGAAAGAGAGATTCTAAGGTGAAAGTGTAATATTGAAGAAGATTGTAAGAAGTACAAATAAGAATATCTGAAAAAGAGAAAAAAAGAAGTAAATGCCTTAAATTTTACTTTTGAATTTCTTTGCACATTTGTACATAGTTTTCATAATTATTCAGCTTTGTAGTTTATTCTTGAACAGTTATTGTAATGTTGTTACAGGTTCATCTTTTCATTTTATGTCATTATTTAAGTATTTATTTTAATTATTTGATGTTGTCTTTGTTTTGGGTTGCATTTTTTATTTTTAAAATAAATTATTTTATTTTATTTCATTTGAAGATGTTAGTTGTTCTGCACTTTTACTTGTTTAAAATTTTTTAACAAAAAACAATTAAAGTGTTTAACATGTTTACAGTAAATGCATGGCCTACTGGTTTATTTGGTTACTTGCCAACGCTCCACATTCACTATACAGCTTATCATTGTACTGTATCTCTCTGAATAGCCCCCCAAAGAGACAGTCCAACTTTTTGCTCTGTTTTAACTCCCCTCTGCAACAGAGCCAAGCAATCAGTAATACTGAACAGCTGGTTCAGGTATGCTGAGAGTTAGGATAAAACAAAATGTTGAAGTGTCTAGGGGAGCCTGAGGACTGGTTAGGAAACCTTCACTTTGAATATTAAGATGCACATTAACACAGGACCACTTTTGTGAGTTTGATACCTTTTTAGATTAAAAGCAACAGAAGGGTGGAAACATGCCAGGCTAACATTGGTGTAATGTATGCAACAACTAATAAAAGTGATAACGGGAGAGTTAAATTTATAGTAGGTGTGTAAATGATCGCGCATTGACAATATTACTTTTGGCAACATCAAGGCGGTGGGGGACCCCCAAATATTTTTCTGCTTTATGCTCCATAAAAGCTTGGGCCAGCCCTGGTGCTTAGGAGACTAATGTCTTTCTTGTCCTTCCACTTCATCACAATAATTTTGCATTTCTGCCATGCAGTTACTTGTTCACACTTCTAGTTGCTCACACTGAAGCTTCACATAACCTAAGTCAATAGGCACATCATGACATGTCAGTTTCATGACACTTTCTATGTCAAAGTCTGATCAACAATTCACATTATCATCACAACTGCTTGATTCAACTAATGATTCTGTTTCAGTTTGTTCAAAAACTGGATTTACAATTTTTCTGTTACATGCCATTATGTTTTTTGTTGCTGAAGGCTCCGTCCCACTCATGAATATTGATGAGTTAAAATCGAGAACCAGAACACATGGAAATATTCATGATTTTCTGCAGCATGATATTATTTTATCCGATAGATGGCAACAAAATACTGCCTGAGTGTTATTCTGGCTTAACACTGTACATACAAACAAAACAGGTTAACCGAAGTTTCACTTGGGGACAGCAGTTTTAATGAAACAGGCTCAAGCCAATAAGATTAACATACTAGTCTTTCTAGATAACTGTCTTTAGTTATGTAAGACACCAGAACCATGTCTTCTTCTTCTTCTTTTGGCTGCTTCCGTTAGGGGTTGCCACAGCGGATCATCTTCTTCCATATCTTTATGGAAATTTGTATTGTTGTCTGCATATTGATTTGGCAAAATTTTACACCGGATGCCCTTCCTGACGTAACCCTCCCCATTTATCCGGGCTTGGGACCGGCACGAAGAAGCACACTGGTTTGTGCATCCCCTGTGCATGTCTGAAAAGCATTTATACTCATTAAATGAGTATTTACGGTTAAATTTGGTAGAAAAGATTTTTCTGATTTTGAGCATAAAAATGTATTATTCTGTACATGTTGAAGGTGTAAACAATCTCAATGAGTGTTTAAATACAGCAGTTATAAAAACTGTGGCAAAATATAAAAAATAAACAATTACGTGTATTTACTTTTATTATTATGGTTCTGCCAGGGTTATTGCCCTGGATTAAGTTTTTTTTTTTTGTTAATATTCAAACATAGTTTTCATATTATTAATTCTGTTTTTGGTCCTATTTTGTCTTTGTGTTTAAGTAATGTTATGATTTTTATTGATACAACGTATAATAATTTTGTTATGTTTTATGACATCTTTTTTGTTATCTTGTCTCCTGCCTGTATGTGGAGCCTAAAGAGGCAGGGCCACTTAATTAGGCAGCAGGGATACTGGCCCCAGCAGTATTTAAGCTGAAGTCGAGGAATGCTCAACAGTTTTATCATTGGGATTGTGATTTAAATTACTGGTTTTCTTGTTTTCTTGCTTCTTTTTTTCAGGATTTTTAACTCCTACTCTTGTTTTTAAGGTACTCTCTTTGTTTACTAGTTAAATATATTTGTTTTCTTTTTATCAGGTTTTTGCATTTAACGAAAGCCGTTTTTGCTTTGTATTTTGCTCCTGGCTTATCTTTTGCAATCATTTGGTATCTACATAATAAATCTTTAAATATTTAAAGGTAAAGTTTTAAAGCCTAAGCCATATTTTTGTCCCTGCTTAAGTTGAAAGCCTGCCTGTTGAGTTTGGGGTTAAGCCACCTAGAGTATTCCTTTTCACTGGGCTCAGACCTAAATCAAGTTTGGTCTGATATTCTGGTATGAGTTTTTGTAGGCATGCTCCTTCTTTGTGCTTTTTGTGGTGGATATCATAACAATTGAAAGCCTACCCCCACATTCCTCATTTAGAATTTCCCAGATATAATTCCACACATCTGAAATCTGTTGAGATTGCACCCTAAGAACATTTCATATCTCATGCAATTATATATTTCTAATATGATTAGCTTTTCATACAACCAGACAGTATACAGCAGTAATCACAAACACTCATGGGATTTTCTGTTATATAGCACAAAGTATAGAAAATAAGTCAACGGAGGTTATGCTTAAGCTATATAACTCACAACACTGGCCTCACCTGGAGTACTGTTTAAAACCTTGGTCTCCATTTCACAAAAAAAAAGCCCTGCAGAGCAACTCTAGAGAAAGTCCCAAAAAGAACGATTAGGCTGATTCCACCACTGAGAGGTATGAGCTATGAGGAAATATTAAAGAAGTTAAACTTTTTCAATTTGAGCAACTGTAAATTAAGAGATGGCATAACTGAAGTATTCAAAGTTATGAAGAGAATTAATACAGTGGATCCTCGCTTATACTTTAAAATGAGTTCTTCAATAAGAACACAAGGACCCAGATAAAACTTTTTTGTGGTGAAATGTTTTCTGCACATGAAAAAACAACCATATGCTGAATGGCTTGCTCTTGTTAAAATGGATCTAATGTTTTAATTTGGATGGTCATACGTTCAAAAAATAAAACCATCCATCATACTGTCCACGACTCTAATAGCCCCTTAATGAATGGGAGAGTAGAATGGCTTCCACCACAATTTAAAAAACGCAATGGTGTGAATTAATTTATTTATTTACAAAAACATAAAACTCCACTTACTTATCCAAACCCCATTAAGAGTTCAGAGAAGAAAATTTTTAAAGTTTCTGCAAGGTATGACAGAGAGAAATGTTGCTTCATTACTTACTTTCAAATATTAAAATTTTGTAGAGTTACTGAGGTGTTGATGTCATCTTTGCGAATGGAAAAAGAAACTGCTGAGAGTTTTTTCTTCTGAGATGTGAGAGTTAATTAAAAAATATGTTTTGCTCCACAAAACTTTGTGTTTTGCTTGCCACTAAGCAGCTGTGTAGGAATTTTTAAAGATTTTTTTTTCCTTTTAGAAGGGTTTTTTGCTATTTTTCTGTCCTCGTAGGAGCAAAAGCAATTCAGTGTTTAGAGGAGCATTTGGAAAAGTTACTTGTATTTGTTCTTGTTATTGGTATTCAGACCTGTGTTGGCAAGGCATTCAGTAAGCGGCAATATCTGATGCTGGCATCTCTGTAAGTAAATCGTAGTAAGTAACAGCAGCAACGAATCCTTTGTGGGAAAAAAGGGACAGTAGCTGACTTCAAAGTAGCAAACAAAAGGGCTCAGTGGCTCAGGCACAAGCAGCTGTAGGAACAGACAAGACAATAAAGAATTAACTAGCAGTGGATATTCAGTAAGAGAGTTTTACATAGTAACAAGCAAAAACTGTGTAAAAAAATTTTGTAGACAGAAAAGTTCTTAGTGGTCAGGAAAGTATTGCAGTTAAGAGGGCAACAACGTAAGGGTTCGTTAATATGAAGGATTACAAATGGTGTGAGAGGAACACTTTTAATTAAGGAATTAGAGGGGCACAAAGTAGAACAGATGGAGAAAAGTAAAGTTAACTTCGTAGAAAGATAAATAGTAGACAGTCGAACCGAAGAATATTATCACTTTTTTATTGAAATTAGGTATGTGTTAAATTACAGTTAATGACTGTAGCAGTGCTTTAATCCAATTTTTTGGATTAATTTTTTTTACGTTTTACCATTTTAGGTAAATCATTTAATTTTAATAAAGAAAACAAGTTGAACAGTTTTAGTAATCCAAAGCCAAATTTTAATAATGAGGCCAGTGCAATGCAAGTTCTGTTGGATGTTGGACTTTTTAGAAAATGGCTTGGAGACGCCAGTCTTTTATGAGGAAGGAGATGCCAGCTGATCCAGCACCTCAAGCTCAGGGTTACTGAACTGGAGAAGGAGTTGGCTGGCCTGCATTGTAGTAGGAAATTGGTGGACAATGTCCAGGTGTCCTTTAGAAATATAGCGTGCATCCCTACGGTGGCGCATGAGAGGGCTCCAGACTAGACAGGCATAGATAGGTGCATCACAGTCAGAAGGTGCAAGGTAAATGGTGCCCACTGTCTGACGGCATCAACTTCGGAATTGGAAGTGTCAAATCATTTTCAGGTCCTTGCAGAGGTAGATGGTGTCTCTGAAGATTCTGAAATGGTAGACAAGTATGAGACATAGCAACGCTGGAAAAGGGCAAAGAAGAGTGACTAGGCTGATTCCAGGGCCACATGAATTATGAGGAAAGATTAAAAGAGCTGAGCCTTTTCAGTTTAAGCAAAATAAGATTAAGAGGAGACATGATTAAAGTGTTTAAAATTATGAAGGGAATTAGTACAGTGGGTCAAGGATGTTATTTTAACCTGAGTTCTTCAAGAACACAGGAACACAGTTGTCAGCTTGTTAAGGTAAATTTTGCACAAACAGAAAGTTTTTCTTTAGTGTGGTAGGCAGCATGACTTTAGGGACTTTCAAAACTAGACATGTAAGAAGTAAGTGGATAAGATTGGCAAGCTTTGTTGAGTGAATGATTGGCCTGTTATTTGTCTAGATTGTTGTAATGTTCTACAAAATCTGGGTTCAATATTTTAACAGAAATTAGGAACACCAGTTTTAAGGTTGGCAAATCACTTTCTTATTGAAATTGGGTGTGTGTTAAGTTATTGGCTTTTTAATGGACAGCCATGCAGTCCAAGATCACTGGAGTTACAAAGCATCTTTTTGTTGTTGTCTTTCTCATTATGATGATGATCTATATATTCAATAACTCTTTGACAATCTTTGGTTTTCTGTTTCATCCAAGTTGTAGGATGTAGCTTTGTATGCCCCAAATTATGTTAAAATCAGAAGTTGAACTTACGTGTTTTACGGTATTGCTAAATGTTCAGAAGGATTGTCAAAATTATCATTGACAAAAAATGTAAAAGATGTTATAGACACATGTTATTCTAGAAATATGGAATTCACCTCAGATTATTCCAGTTTTATTAAATTTCCTACCATTTTGATGTGTCACATACCTTCCTTGAATAAATAACTTGAGACATGTATCCTACTGCTCTCTGGTGGTCCAGGTTGTCTGAAATCCACATGAATCTGAACATCTGAAATCATATGCCATCATATAGGTTGAACATTCAAATTATGATTAAATTAGAGTCTGGAAGGTTCATGCTATAGCAGGACCTGTCAGGACCCCTTGGCATGTGCTACTGAGCCATAAATCCCTAGGAAGCCACCTCTGTAATACATTGACATGAAGTCACAATACATTTTTTTGGTGTTTGTGATTGTGAGGCACAGTTTTAATGGTGATCTGAATCTATATAATCCATAGAGTATAGAGTGTTAGTTAATGGCAATCTCTCTGTTTATTGCTTATAGAAAAATTCAATTTGATGTGAAAGAAACAACTAAATGCCTGCTTCTGATTGCTTGAATCACTCATGTGCCTTTTACACTTGATCATGCATTCCATATAAATTAAAATTATATATATATATATATATATATATATATATATATATATATATATATATATATATATATATATATATATATATATATACTATATATATATATATATATATATATCTTACTTATAAAGGTCTATGTGTGGAAGTGTGCGCGTCTGTCTGGCCCGGAAGTGAGAGGTGGAGTCGGGGTAAGTATATATACTATGTGTGTATATATATATATATATATATATATATATATATATATATATATATATATATATATATATATATATATATATATATATATATATATTTATTTGCTTCACCTACTACCTTATGATTAAATTAAGCAGGTTTAAATAATTGATTAAATGGATAGTTTGTTAATGTATGGCACATGCCTTTCTTCTTGATAGAACAGTCAGAGATCACTTCATCTGTCATCATGAGTGAGTCTTATTACACAACCTTTTTCCCAGGCTGAAATTCTTCCACTTCTGCAGTTTTAGTCTTTATCTACCTTGATTTTACTGCTCATGTTATGTTCAGTACTTCGCCACAATTATAACAGTACTTCAAAGCATGTCTGAATAGACAGGCACAATGGTTGAGTCACTGTAATAATTGGTAATGTGACTACTTTGATCTCAACATGAAATTTCATAACAATGACTCAGGATCCTTTTAAATGAGACAATAAATTGACATCCTCATTCACCATGATCAATAAAGATCTCACCATTGTGGGTGCTTTTGGGACATTGGCAAGAAACCCACATTAGGACATGAACATCTTGTAAACTCTGCACTAAAATCATTTTGCTGTGAGTATTCTACTGAGGTGCTCAGAGACAGAAGAACAATCTTCTGTGTCCCTTTATCGTGTCCTGATTCAATTCTCAGTCTGACTCTTAAAAGTTTGAAGATTATAGCAGTAACTCAAACATGTGCTACTTTATAGAGAAGGTGCTGCTTCTTAAAAAATATTCCAATAATTACTGTATACTTGTGTCAGAGTGTGGCTCTACATGAATAAAGCCTGATTCATTGAACCAATTGAGACTCATGGAAACAAGTGCATTTTATACTGTGAACATTTTAATGGGGTGTATTGTGGATAAATATTTTCTGAGCCAAGAGTGAAAAAACATAAACTAGTGTAGGTCATCCAGGATCCATGCCTGATCAAAGTAACTGTAGCCACAGGAGGTTATAAATGTGAATGTGCATCCATCATTATCAAAGCCTAGATATACATGGATGAGCAGTAGTTAATTCCCAGAAAATGTAGATTTCAAATAGTTAATATTCACTCTTCACTTTATGTTTCACTTCTAATTTTCTTTTTATGCTGCGGGCTGAAGTGGCAATATGCTGAGTATGGTAGACCAGGCCACTTTACCTTCAGAAGTAGTCAGCCCAGCTAAGGGATCTTATCTATAAAGTATGTCTTAGATCTTCCCATAGTTTTGTCCCAGTAGGCCATGCTTTGTACAAATCCAAAGCAAGGCACCCAGGAGACATCCTTACCAAATGGACAAACCTCTTTAACTGGCTCATTTCTCTTATTTGGGGAAAGCATTAATTGTATTTCAATGTCCTCTCATATTGCTTGGCTATTATCTTGTCACCAACAGTAAACCCAAGAACCCTGCCGAATTACCTAATTTCAGCCACTTGCACTTGAAAATTAATTATTGTAGTCACCTCCTGGAGCTCATGAACATAGATAGTAGAGTGAATGGTAAATCAAAGACTTGTCTCTTGCTGCTACAGCATAGTCCAGAATAATGATCACAAAATGGTTTCACCCATTTGTTGGTTAATCTCACAAAATTCATTATTGAAAAAAAAGAGCATGGATAAAATCATCTAGAGACTTTTCACTATTCACTTCTTCATCAAATAAAAACACCAACCATGTTCAATGAACTCAGTTTTGGATTATGAGTGTATCCCAATCTGCACTGTTCCCTTACCTTCTCGATGCCAGCACCATAAGAGTATGAGGGCCACTATCAGCTAACATCCTTCAGTTCTTCTTCGCCAGAGACAACTTAAGTTGTTGTACAGTTTAGACCTAGAGTTTTTAATTTAGCATTCATGAAAAAAAATCCAGGTTGTTAAAACAATATTTTTGTTTTGCACCCACTGTGGTGTTATCAGACTCATCCTTTCGGAGCAATCAAGACAAAGCTTGTGGATCTCTTTATTGGTGTTCATTTAAATAATATGCTTGCTTATGTATGTAAATTTTGCATGACTTGGCTCTTTTCCATTAATGTTTTAAATCTGTAAACTGGTAATAAGCAATGTGAGCTGGTGTAAGCATTAAAGAAGAATAAACACAGCAGAATTTAAACAGTACAAGCTGGAATGAATATGCTGTTAGTATAAACAGTAGGGTACCTACCCTAGAATGATGTCTAGAAGGGTTAAATATAAGCTATTGTTTTTTTTTGACTTAAAAACTTAAATGGAAGGGATGATCTCAAAGTATAAATAAATATCTTCCTACATAGATCTTGAACATTTTTATTAGTTGACGTGGTTGACTGATTTGTCTGCCTTTTCAATGCCACAACAAATGCTTCATCCTTTAGCTTCTTCTCTTTCTTTCTGTCTTTCATACACATTCCATAAAGTAGCATGTGTTCCCTAGTCCACTGACTGTTTCACATCCTTAAACTCACTGGACATTCATCTTCCTCCACTGGTAACATCCTACCAGGCCCATGTTTACTTCAGGTTTCAGACTGGGATCCATAAATTCTCAGGGATACTCACCACCAAGTCTTCTGATGGCCACAGAGATCCCTGAAGCCCTGTAGCTCCATGTGGCCAGGTATCTTAAGTAGCCTCTGGGCTAGTTCAAATACAATAGAAATTCCACCCAGTGCCACCCGTTCCACTCAGGGACTATGTGCTGCTACCTGTCAAACTGAAAGAAAACAAATTCTAGCCAGCACTTCCATACCTTGGGCGGCACGGTGGCGCAGTGGGTAGCGCTGCTGCCTCGCAGTTGGAAGACCTGGGGACCCGGGTTCGCTTCCCGGGCCCTCCCTGCGTGGAGTTTGCATGTTCTCCCCGTGTCTGCGTGGGTTTCCTCCGGGCGCTCTGGTTTCCTCCCACAGTCCAAAGACATGCAGGTTAGGTTGATTGGCGATTCTAAATTGTCCCTAGTGTGTGCTTGGTGTGTGGGTGTGTTTGTGTGCGTCCTGCGGTGGGTTGGCACCCTGCCCGGGATTGGTTTGTGCCCTGTGTTGGCTGGGATTGGCTCCAGCAGACCCCCATGACCCTGTGTTCGGATTCAGCGGGTTGGAAAATGGATGGATGGATGGACTTCCATACCTTATCCTTAAAAGGGTGACATAGTTGCACTCCTGGGTCAGAACTAGGTTCCTCCCTCATTTGATCAGAAGTGATTTTTGCCTTCAGTAGTCTTCCACTGACTCCACATTAAGGGTCAGCAGTTCTGCCAGTTGCTGAGCTGTCTTCTTACCATCATCCTGGGAAAACTTTCCCAGTTTCTCAACTCTGTTTCTTTCTCCTGCTCTGGTGTCCCTGCTTCTTTCCTTTACAAGTCACCTTGCCCAGTGACCTCTGGCTGTACCCTTCCTCAAACACTGGTATGTTTATTTTCAGCCATGCTGGACCTTGACACTGTTGTTTGCTAGCCTTTCCTGTTTGGTAGTCTTTTGTCAGTGTAGAGATCCATCAAAATATTTACAATTATAGGTGCTTGCTGGATGCAATATTTTGCTGAATAATATTTAAAGTAATTAGGAATTATTGAATAATAGAATTACAGAATTTATTGAATAATGGCTGTGGTAGCTATATAAGTAACTGTAACCATTACAGCTAAACTTTAGTGTATTAAAGTAAACAATTGCTCACCTTTTGCCCATGTACTGTACAAATGTACATTAACAACGATTTTGGAGGTGATTCATTCCAACATTGCTTGTCAGTCCCAAGTCACTCTACTTTTGAAAAACATCAGCATGTCAAGATCCGACAGTCCCCACAGAACAATTATCCACCACACTACGTGGTTAACTTAATCCATGTATCTGTGGTTCTGTGGGCACCATGGTGGTGCAGTGGGTTTAGTATTCTAGATATGAATCCTATGTTCTGTTGTTGTCTGGGCTGAATTTGTATTTTCTCCCAGATTTTCCTCCCACATCCACAAAGATACTTCATTTCATTAATTGGTGATTCCAAATTGGCCTTGTGGGTATGTTTGTGTATGGGCCCTATGATGTACTGGTTGTCTTTCCAGTATTGGTTCCCATCCTGCTCCTGATGGAGCCACGATAGTCTCCAGTGTTCTAGGACCTTGAATTGGATTGCGCATGTTTGAAAATTTTATTATATGGTTCTCTGTGTGAAGAAAAACATTTTGTCTGTATGAAATTTACCTTAGGCCAGCTTGTACCTGTGCCTCTATATTCTTTTTTAGTAGTGTCTAGTGTCATAATTCTATTATGTCCTTTCTGAAGCCCCTCTTACACTACATGAAAATTTTCATTTGCTTGATCTTAGAGAAAATTGGAAGAATTAGTGTTTCAAATTTCAACAAAATAAGTCCACTGGAAGCCAAGTTGCAGACAGAGAGACATGGCAGCTACAGCAGGTGCTTTTTACATTATATGTGAATGCACCTGAAAACACACTGACGAATGTGTGAGACTTGATTGAGGTCATTCGAGAAGAAAAGATTCTGTGGACTCTTCAAATGTCTAAAGTTGTATTATTCAGTGCAGGAAACCATCTCAGCCATGCTCTGCTCAGAAGAGTAATTTTGTCACCTTTTTCCTGTACCTTCAGGTAGACCCATGCTTCATAAATACTTAGGTTACATTCCTCCCAGTCTACTTCATCTTCAAAATAAGTGCTGTAATTTCTCTGTGTAAGGTTCCAAATTCATTGCAAAGTCAGGAAATGCTGGAGTTTAAACTGTATGGGATTTTAGGATTAGACCTACTTGACACTGGCAATTTCTGTTCTTGGCTAAGCAAAGTGAACCTTCATATTGACATTCAGGTCTTTTATTTGATACTATGGGACTTCGCTTGCCAAATCCCCATCATCCCTTGCCCCCCCAAGCGCTAAGCGCAAGCAACTTCACATCTCTGTCACTTGCATATGTGGATTTCATTTTCACCTAACAACAAAACTTTTAATTCTCACGAATAGGCCTCTTCATTGGGAAGAAACACTACTTTTCCCGGATGGCAACACGAATTAGACGATCTACAAGTGTCCAACTTAAAGTTTACAGCCAAAAAATATCTACATACTTCTGTTATATCACCTATGTCCATATATTCCATCTCTTTTCACTTTTACCTTTTCATTAATATCGCATTGAATTTTGATTCCGTGTTTGGAAGTACATCGTGACAACACAATGTATAACTGCCCGTGAGTGAATATCGTTTCTTTCTCTCTACAAGAAAAGTGTCTGATAATAGCATTCACACAAATGAGAAATGACTGAACTGTGTGCATGGTTATGTGGGCAGGACTTTTCCAAATCTCTTTGAATAAGCTCTTGTCTCGCGAGGCTTGAAATTTTCTCTCGTGATATTTCACTTTCACCAAACAACAAATCTTTTAATTCTCGCGGATACACCTCATCATTGGGAAGAAATACTACTTTTTTTTCCCTGATGGCAACACGAATTAGACTATCTACAAGTCTCTGACTTAAAGTTTAAATCCGAACAATATATTTAATCTCGTTTCGCTGTTCCGTTATTTCACTGAGTAATAATTTCCACTTGTTTGCGCTAATGTGATCTTTACTATTCTTTTTTTGAAACTTTTTAATTTTTGTACTTCCATTATCTCTAACCTGCTCTACATGTGTACCACACCACCATTTTTGAATTCTTTACGACGTTCTACTTTGTCATCTACTCTTTGTCTTTTATTTCCAGCCCCGGGTGTGGTTAAATCTCTTGGCACAAAGACTCACTTGTGGGACGTGAAAGTGTCTCTCTGAGAAAATTATGTCTTGTCTCCATCCAAGATTTTTTTAATAACAGAAAGACATCATCTCCAGCTGCAAAATCTTGGATTTATTAGAGTCTTCATCACACCTTGATGACTTTTTCAGTAAGTCAAAGATTTTTTAATGTGTTCTGCAGGTTGAAACATCTTCTACTGTCACTAAATGAGTGAAGATTTATGATAATCAGACAGGCAAGTTAGGAGACAGAGGTATTAAGCTGGATTGGTTGAAAAGCATGGAGTAGCTGAAACTCATGGGAAAAAGCTGCCATCATACACAGGGTTGTCACTTGAATCTGTCAACTTATTATATTATAATCACTGGATCTTAATCGTTGCATGAACTCTTGAATTCTGTCCTGATGATTACAGGTGTCTCCTCCTGCTGTACTCCACACACAGTTCGGACCTGTTTTACATTTAGGATAGCGAGTTATCTGACTTAAGCAGACATAAACAACATTTCAGTTGCATTCATGCATGGAAATGCAATGAGAGAATGTAATGCTCATATTAGTGTAGGAGTTTTTTGTCTTATTCAAATAACTAATGAAAAATACAGACTGTAAATAGTTATTTGTGGTATAAGTTAATGAACTGTTGTGGTCATTTTTATTCATGTAAACAAATGATTTAAATGTGTTTTTACATGCAAACATGGTCATTTTTATTTAAACAATAAACAACTGCATAAGGGGAGAGGGAAGTCTGGGCATCTCTGCTCAAGCTGCTGCCCCCGTGACCCGACCTCGGATAAGCGGGAGACAATGGATGGATGGATGGACAACTGCATAAAGAATATGCAGATGTACTGTATATGCATATTAAAAACTGTTATTTTTTTTAAATCACTTCACTGTAAATGGTAGCCTATAAATGACAATTAAATTAAAGGCTACTTATTCAAACTGCTTATAAAAATAAATCATGACAAAAGTGCAATCAAACTTTTAAAAAACCTAAGGTGTGTAGATGTAGATGTGGAGGCTGATAATGAAGAAGTGGAGAACATCAATGGAGCAAAACATGGCAGTGATTTTATTTTAAGTGTGCCTGTAAACTGCTTGTATTTGACAATCTAACTGCTGCCTTTTTGAAGCAAGGTTGGCAAATCGCTTCTTTTAAGTTTTCTGAAATCAAAACTGACTCCAAACTGCAAAAGTTATTTTTTTGCTAAGAAATAATATCCATTTTGATGTCAAAATGTTCAGAAGCCATTAAGAAGGCAAACAGAATGTTAGGTTATGTAGCACGGTGTGTGGAGTAAAAGTCCAAGGAGGTTAAGCTCAACCTTTATAATGCACTGGTGAGGCCTCATCTGGAGTACTGTGTGCAGTTTTGGTCTCCAGGCTACAAAAAGGACATAGCAGCGCTAGAACATGTCCAGAGAAGAGCGACTAGGCTGATTCCAGGGCTAAAGGGGTTGAATTATGAAGTAATATTAAAAGAGCTGAGCGTTTTCAGTTTAAGCAAAAGGAGATTAAGAGGAGACATAATTGAAGTGTTTAAAATTATGAAGGGAATTAGTACAGTGGATTGAGACTGTTATTTTAATCAAGAACATAGGGACACAGTTAGATACTTGTTAAGGGTAAATTTGTGGTAGACAGTAAGACTTTAGGGAAGCCAGAATTGATAATTAGAAGAATTAAGTGGATAGGACTGCCGAGGTTTGTTGGGCTGAATGGCCTGTTCTTGTCTAGATTGTTCTGATGGTCTCCTGTCCCTGAAGTTGACAACATTTTATAGTACATTTCCAAACCTCTACTTGCATATTAACATTTATGTGATACTTTGGTGGTACAATCAATTTTCGTATTCATATCTCATTTATTAGAAAAATATGTACACAGACTTAAATTTTTGAAGGGTGGTCTGTAGCATGTTTCACTTCTTTGTCTGTGCATCCCTGCCTTTTTCATTGAATAATCTCTCAGTAAGATGACTTACCACATCTAAGCTTTTTACGTCCTGTTACCCTATCACAGGAGTGCATTCTGATAACAGCAACGAGGAGTGTGGCAATGCTATCAGTAAGTGGTCTCCTCCTACAGTTAGAATGCCAAAAGTAAAGAATTGATGTCTGCACTTTATATTTGTGCCCAAATCATAATTGTTAGACAAAGATATTCTATTTCACCAAAAATGTTGTAATGAATGATATATGTGCCACACTGTATAGGCATAAACCTATCATATGGCATTCCTTTCTCGGGTTGCACAGATCAGGAGTGGCTTGCTTACAGGCATGAACATATACAAACATGTTCCATGCTGGGTATAAAGCATGAAATCCCTGACAATTATCACAGAGAGTAGCTGCATTTATCCACATTGATACTGTTTGTTATTGGCTGAAAGAATTGGAGATGCTGAATAAACACCTTGCAATGCAATCCTGGTGTTGTGTACGTAATTCACTCACCCTGATATATAAGAAGCATCAACAAGTAGTGGAACTTAAAAAAGGCTCATACTATGCTCACAGGGATTGCATCTTGGCTGCATCTGCTACAGAACCTGAGACAATCACATGATGAAACACTGCAAGAAAGGGTGGAGAAACTGTGAGGGTGCTGAGCAGTTGTTCAGTAAAAGATTTAGATTAAGAAACAGCAACAGAACTCACTGAGTCTGAAAATTTTCCATGTGGTTCCAGATTGCAATGCAGCAACAAAATAAGAAGTTACGCTATTTTTTTGTCTGCTATAATAAAGCAACTTGAAGCAAATGCAGCCAGCATTATCAGCATGAGTCGGGGAATGCCAGCCATCCCAGTAAGCAATACCAGCACTACTATTAAAATTGAATATAACCCCCTTGTCATGTCCAAGAAGAGTGATGCAATGCACATACAGTATCTGCAATGACTATGTCATATTAAGGACATGGTCCCAGGTTATTTAGCAGATATCGACAGGAAGGCATGGGTGGGAAGCGATAATACTAGCTGCACTGGAGCACCTGCTATATAACCCCATTTCAAAGATCATACAACAATCATTCATATGGCAGCTGGCCCAATCCACCATGAAAACAATAGCATGTATGGCTATAATGATGCCAGAAAGCATCAGGTTCCACATGCTAGACTACTAGGAGGGCTCTAAAGACACGCTGTTAATTATCATTGGAAGGAAGACTGGGACTCTTTTATTATTATTATTATGCTTTTTTGAACATCAACCATCTATTTGCTGCACATGTAGGCAGAAGACCTGGGGCCTCACGTATAAACGGTGCGTACGTACAGAAATGTTGCGTACGAACGTTTCCACGCTCAAATCACGATGTATAAAACCTAAACTTGGCGTAAAGCCACGCACATTTCCACGGTACCTCATACCTTGGCGTATGCAATTTCTCCGCTCGGTTTTGCAGACTGGCGGCACCCAGCGTCAAAGCAGTGTTACTGTTCCTGTGTGGTCACCCTTTCTTTCTTAGACCCACATTCCTGACGCAGCTTTATAAATACACTGAAACTAACGGCATATTGTTTATTAGTGTAATGCATCTGATTGTAATTAACCTGCAGCAATATAATGGTCTAGGGAATAGCCATAGTATTCCAAATACCATAACTGCTTTAGCGTTGTTACTCTCACTGCATCTGCTTCTTCTTTCAGCTGCTCCCGTTAGGTGTTGCCACAGCAGATCATCTTTTTCCATATTACTCTCACTGCACCACTCGGAATATTTATATCACTGTATCTGAGTGGGGAATCACAACAGCAGCTAATTGGAAAGAGAATTATCGGTATACAGCATGAAGCAGACGCTGCCTCAGCCACGGCAAAACGTTTCAGAGACTTTCCTGTACGGACCTCGCATTTCAGAAAAAGTTTCAGAAAAAGTGCTCCTTGTAGAACTGTTTGTACTTATAAGTACAATTACCTCACTGTAAACTTGCACTACAGTTATAATATTGCACAACCTGCGCCACTTTATAAAGCGCGTATTTACATATGATGACGATATCATTTTTAAGATGAAATGCAGCAAAATATGTTGATTATATTATACAGATAAAACTTTAACTTCATTTAAATAATCTACTGTATATTGTTAATAATTAAACATGTGAGGACACGGTGCCGCAGCGCTAGCTAGTTCACAGATAGCTCCTGCCTCACGCTGTATTCATACTGGAGCTGACGCGACACTGGAAGGATAGAAGGATAGAATAATTAAACATGTACTACGAAAATATTTCAATGTTCCTTAAAAGTTTTGAAGAATTGGCATTCTAAGCTTACAAATGGCTTCACATCTATTACAGAGCTGATTGTGTGGCGATTGGGTATTTGGAGAAAGAAAAGTAAGGACAGGAATTGGAGGTTAGTACGTTTAAAAGAGACAGTACTTCTGTAATAAATTATTTCATCGAAGGTCGCGCATGGCGCAGCAAGCCTCTTACGTGAGATATGAACAAGCACTGCGCCACCATGTTCCCATGTTTAATAACATGCTTTCATTCCTATCATCATGAAAAAGATATCACATATACATCTCAGTATTTTAATTATTCAGAGAGCTGTAATATCACGAATGTAATGGATTATGTGTCCTGTCGGAGAAAGAGAAAGAACAGAAGCAGGTAGTGATTCACACACACAGAGCACATAGAAGACCAAACACAGAACAAAGCATTTAACGTGCTACTTTAGTTACAATGGGATTTGAGAAACTAGTAAATTAAACGATTTTAAGATGAAGTTGATGATGTTCTACTTTAATGGCAAAATAAACTACGTGATTAAAGTGGAAATTTCGAGATTAAAATTGACATTTCATGCTTTTTTCCCACTGTGTGCCTATTTTTTTTTGTCTGTACCCCAATAAGCTTTCATATGACACTCAGACGGTGGGGTACGACTCACCTTTTCACGGTGACTTTGATATGTGACTTTTTTTTTATTTCGGGCACTGTGCGACTTTGTGAACTTGAGCTTTCGAGTTTCTCCGACACTCTGTCACTTGATCAACTTTCTTTTGTTGATTATATTACTGTTTAAACCAACAAATAGTACGTTTTTCCTTTGCCTCCACTTGGTATTCGCTGAAATTCTTATATTTTCCTCCGTGCTTTTCCCATTGTCTTTTCACAGAAGGCTATTTATATTGATTTGCATATTCAAAGAGTTGTAATTCTGGGAGTAGTTGGGGCGGGACAGAAGGCGTGTGCACGTGCGTTACTTTTCACACTGATCGGGATTTATGTAGCGGAAGAACGTGGAAGTTTGCGTACGTACAAATTCCTGCATCTGGATTTTTCTGTGCGTACGCACATTCCCGCTTTTGTGCTTACGCCATGTTATAGTGTGAGTTCTACGCACGGCGTTATACATGAGGTCCCTGGTCTTTTCATAATACTAATTGTTGAGGGAGTTGAGGAGAAAGCTGTACTTGATACAGATGCTACAGCTAAGAAACCTTTTGTAGTCAAAAGCATTTGTCTCCAAAATTTCTGCAGAAATTTACATTGCAAAACAAAACATAGAAACAGTGAAACACTTAGCAAAGTAGCTAATTTAGGGGTCTTGATTGAAGCTTTTCCTGATGAAAAAGATGAAGGAGCAGAACTGTGGCCTGCAAGAAATGAGAATGCAGAGGAACATTGGATCTGAAGGACATAGTCAATAAATGCCTTAGTCAGGCACCAGCATCTGCAATCCCTTTACACTAACTCCAGTGAAATATCATTGGAGGAACAAGTGAAACTAATTTATATAGTACTAATTAGTACTATTATTACTATTTAGTAGCTGATTTATTTGGTGTTAGAGTATCAAACTGTTTTTGCAGATTTTGATGATGACATTTTTTCAGGCTTAGCCCACCATAACAATGCAGCACTAGCCAGACCTATGCAGCAGCCAGTGCAGCACACTTCTTTTGGCTTCCAAGGCGAAGAGCAGGTATATCTTTACAAAATGCAGAGGGGAGAAATTTTTATGCCATCTAGCTCAGAATGGACATTCCCAGTGTTTCTTAACAGAAAAAAGGATGGGGTTAGGGGAAGGATGGGGGTGTATTGCTGTATTGACTAAGGGAACGTAATGAGTTAATAGTGAAAGATGCCTAGATGTTTTAGAAGGGCCAAATGTTTTTTCCTACATTAGACCTTGTAATATAGGTGCTATATAGCGCCCGACCCGGCACAGACTTACTCAGAGGCACGTGTAAAACAAACAGTTTCTTTATTTTTCTTCAACTGGAGGGCACGTCTTCCCTGTAATCCTTCCAGCCACAACACAGTCCCACAAGCACTTAATATATCACACACAATACTTCTTCTCTCCACCTTGGCACCACCACTCCTCCCAGGCAACCTTGTCCTCTTCCTCCCGATTCTGGCTCTCGAGTGGTGGATGCTGGCCCTTTTTATAGCCCACCCGGAAGTGCTCCAGGTGCTTGATCACCTGCGGCTAATTGCACTTCCGGGTGGGGCTGCAGAGATGTCCAGGTAGGTTCCTGGCTCCATGCAGCACCCCCTGGCGGCCACCCCAGCTCCCCACAGGGTTGTGGAGAACTCCATCTACCAGGAACCCCTGCGGGAAACTGAGGCACCATCGTCAGCCAGGGAGGCTGCCACCAAGCGTCCAGGGGGAGGTAGTGAGATGTCCATAGCTGCTCCCCTGGAACATATACAGAAGGAGCATCCCGGCCGGTCATGGGACCAGGCCGCCTGTCACAACCTGCAGTGTGGCTTTTGGCAAATTGAGGAATGACCATGAAAAAATGACAGTTGTGAAAAAGTCAGTACACTAGAATGTCTTTTGTCTTATTAAATGCTCCTAGTGTTTGTCTGAGCTAATGGTTTTGGTATTGTTGTGTTTGCAGTGGAACAGCCTTCTTTTTTATCTTGAAGATATCATCATTTAAGGAAAGAATGTAGATCAAATTTTCTGCTGAATGATGGAGTTTTGTTCTTGGATGTAATATCTCAGCTAGAGTTCTTCCTCTGGCTGGGGTTTACTTTCAATGTTTTATGTAATTTTTTCATATTTGATTCTTTTTGTATGTGTTAATTTTGTTTATGTTTATTCATTATTGTTTATGTTTCAGTGCATTTGTGATGTTCTATGTATGTTGTGGGTGATCCGCCATAATTCGGGGCCACCTTCCAATCACCACCAGGAATTTCCCTGTGTAAATAAATCTGGAGGGTCTCCCGATTATGAATTCACTTGGGAGTCAAAGAGTTTCTTTGTGTTTATTGTTCTCTTGTGTTTATTGGATCTGTGGATTTTTGACTTTCTGCTCTTCGTTTTGATCTCACTATTGAAATCTCTACTGGGACTTGTTTGATTTGGATTGCCTTCATTTCACAGGCAGTTCCATTTTGACTTTGTTCTCGATGGAGCTTCATTTTGATTAGAAAACAGATTTTTTTTTGTGAAAATAAATCTTTAATTTTATAATGATTCTTCAAGGCCCTTTTGTCTTTAGTCAGGGTTTCCCTTTCTAATGGGCATTTGTGGAAGTGCTTTTAGGATTTAGGTACTTTGGGACTTTTAGTTGACAACATTAGAACAAGTAGTGAAAGGAGTGGGGGTTAAAACCAACCCAACTCTCCTCAAAGATGTGCAAGACTAGCAGTCCCTTTCCTCAGTTCCTGTACTGCAAACATTTCTAGACTTGTGCAACTGCTATTAAAGGTGTATGCCTCACTTTGCTGAAAACGCCAATCCAGTCACTTTCCTCCTGATGGGGGAAATGATTTTGACGGTTTAATATTGACACATGCACTGGCATACCCAATGTGGATAAAATTCTGCAGTGCACTCAATGCATACCACTTCCTGACACTTCAGTTTAAGTTTAGAAAGTACAGCTGTCAGAAAATAATGGCTATACTGGCTGCAAATTCAGGTGAACAATGGGGTTCTGGGATATTGTTGGGAGGGGGTTATCGGTTCCACTCCTATGTTATTGCTATTGATACCTGCCATTGTTAAGAATGCTGTCCTTGAAACTTGCTATACACTTCCTCAATCTGGTCATGCAGGAGAGGGTAAAATGCTAAGGTACATCCAACAGCATTGTCATTGGTATGGCATGGGGCATAGTGTACATTTGTTTGTAAGAAGACTAGGGGGCTTCACCCCCTGCTCGCTTCGCTCGCCAACCCCCGTGTTTGGTTTTCCGGATACACACTTTTAAGATTTTTTTTCTTTGAATTGTTGCTATTTTATTAGTTTCACTTTTATTTCAGAACTTCTGTAAAAACAATATTTGTAATCTTGCGAGTCCCAATATGCTGAATCTTTTTAATGAGGTCAGGACAGGTTTCTCTGTTTGGAATTTCAGCACAGACAAAACGATCTACATCATCAGCAATTAACAAATTTTTTTTACAAAGTAAAAATGTAAGTAGAGTTCTGCATTGGACTCCTGTCTGTAAAGTCGTGCTGTTTTCCTCTCACAGTTCCAAATGTACATGGGGTTACCACGGTGATACCCCAGCTTTTGTCCAGGTTTTTGTACAAGGGCTAGACAGAACGTTTTTGACTCCTGGGGTAAATGTAGCTTTTTAAATAAGCGGACAGATAAATATATATACACTAACAAAGTAACCAATAAATGCATGTGCGGTAAACTCCGTTTTTGAAATTCTCAAGATTCTTTATTTGTCACACGCATAGTTATACAGGACAACACGCAGTGAAATGCATCCTGATCCGCTTATCAAAAACTGTGCAAAGTTAGAAGAATATCAGTTAGATTAACAAAAACTCATAGATTGAAAGATAACAGTATAGTAGAACATAATAAATAAGTAAAATTATGTGAATAAAGTAAAATTAAGTGTTAAGGTGCAATAGTGTAGTAGTTATTGTGCAAAACCAAAGTTAGACTGGTGCATAGTTAAATGAGGCAGTTTGTTTGTGTGCGCTACTGCGATCTTTACTTTCTTTTTTTATATTTTCTAATTTTCCTACTTTCATATCCTTTAACTTTCTCCACATGTGTATAGCGCCGTTATTTTTTTTTTTTTTTTTGAGCCTTTCAAATTTCACTGGTCTCATAGTCTCTAACCTGCTCTGCATGTGTTTAGCGCCAACGTTTGTAAACGTCTTTATGAAGTTCTAGTTTGTCATTTTACTCATTGTCTTTTAATTCTGAGCCGTACAGTACAATACATAGAACAGAATAAATCCTCAATACAATCTAAAAATAAAAATTCTAGAAGTACGGAGTAGAATTTCACATTAGATTCTATCACATAATATGATTTGGATTTGTTTTAAGTCCTGGAGACCTCATTCATCAAGCTGCTTCCCCCATTTTGCCATTCCACATCTGAAATAGCGCTAATCCGATGAAAGGACCCCTCATTCCCATGTCCCCATTCATCAGGGATGACTTTACCTTAGGCAGGCAATCTACAATTTAAAGAGATTGTTATTTTCTTGTGAATTGTTGCATATGCATTATTTTTACTTTTACTTTAAAACCTTTTGTAAAAACAATACTTGTTTCTTTATTTCCTGCCCCGCGCGTGTTTACATCTCTTTCTTCCCAGACGTATAATACTGCTCGTGTTGTGAAGGGTGTTGCGGCTGAACGTACGCTAAGGATATGCCTTTGGATCATTTGCTGTCTTTTTGCTGCTTGCTAGCTGCCTCTTCTGCCTGTCACATGTCGCTGTTTTAAGAGCTCCGAGCACATGATGCTTGCCTGCCAAAAGCAATCCAACAACTGCTAGCTTAGAGGTCTGTTGACTTGCTTTAAATGATGGCTCACTGCCTGATCTTGCGTGACTTTGTAAAAGCAATACCTGTCATTTAATTTCTGGCCCTGGGCGTGTTTGAATTCTTTCTTGTAGGATGTATAATGCTGCTCGCATTCGTTTGGGGTAGCTGCCGTCGCGCTACCCTTCGATCTTTTTAAAGCCTGTACAGCTGCTGTCCTTTTGCTACGGCCCTGGGACAATCTCTTGGCACCAAGTCTCATGTTTACGGTCCCCGCGAGACGCACCGTGGCAAGTCTTCTTGGTCTCGCGGGTCTTTTAAATGTCTTTCGAGATTATCACGTATCATAGCCTTGCATTTGCTTTCCATTCCAGGATTTCCTTTTATATATAGAGAGATATCTGCAGTGTTGGGCTTGAATAGGCATTTTTGACTATGGTAATGTCAGAGGGGGACATTTTTTTTTGTGCACTGGGTGGTTCCATTAGGCACCCATTGTTGGGACTGGGGGGTGAGAAGTTAAAAGGCTGTCTGCAGGATGTATTTATTTGCTGTACTGCAAAGGAGTCACCACTTTGAAGTTTATGGCTGGTTGAGATTTACAAACAATACCACGTGTGATAACAGAACTGCTGCTTCCTTGGAGGATCCTGGATAATCCATTTACTGATTGTGTCAGGGTTGTTGTAGACGTATTTGCTGTCTTGCAAAGGAGTCTCCACTTTGAAGTCTGGCCTTGGAGGATGTCTGTATTTACCTGACTTGGAAATATTGGTTTCTAATCAGCATATCTGTACTTATTCATGATTGGTAACAATTCCTTTTTTTAACTTGTGTTTTCATTAATTGTTAAACCCAGGAAATGCAGATGTACCATTGTTTAATCTGATTGTCCAGAACTGATAATGGCAGGGACTGAAGTAGACTAAAACTCCTGGGCAGCAGAAGGCAAAGGGGGCAGTCCACAGAAAACACTGCTAAGGCACTCGGACAGAGCACAGGGGCTTGCAGGCAGACGAGGGTACCTGGCTGGCATGACGTGAGGCACAAGGACGGCAACATTTACTTCCAGGGAGGAAGAGACAGCTCCACAAGGAGACGCCAGTTGTGGGTCCAGCGAAAGAGGGAAGCCGCATGAGAGGACCAAGCGAAGCTGACAGACGAGAAATGAGGCGTGCCTAGGTCCCAGCAACACAAGGAGCCCAGAGTGGAAAAAAAAGGAACAACGAAGAGACGCTGACAGGGATTCAACATTTTGACACAACTTCTGTTGGGAAACGAGTGTCCGGGGAACAGAGTGCATCCATGGACAGTTGAACAATTAAGTGTTGGGGTAACGCAGTGCACAAACTGGACTCTGCACCACTAAAGGTTGTATCCTCCAATTCTTGTTTTTAACGGACTTTTAGAGGGTAGACTGTGTATTTTCCTTTTTAAAAAAAGGGAAATTGATTCCTGATATGTTTAGTTTTTGTTATGTTCGTTTATCTTTTTAATGTACCTTATATTGTTTTGTGTAATAGAACTTACTGTTGCTTTTTTCTAAAATTACTGTTGTGTCTTTCATTGTGTGTTTACTCACCGCCCAATTTAAAGAAACCTGTGCGCTATTATTGGTAAATTTCAGGAGTTCTCAGTCTCTTAATAAAACTGGGTGGCGTAGTTGGATATTTTAATGGTGTCTAAGTTAGATTACCTATAAGTGTGACCAGGCACCTGTTACAGTAAGGCTAAACTGCAAAACTATGTATACTCATCTATGTATTCTTGGGCCCTTTCACTTGTCAAGGCTGGGCAACTGGTATGTCCCCCATCATAATGAGCCAGTTCACACTCTGGGAAGAGAGAAGTGAGCCAAAACAATAGCATAAAGGCTGGTCTGTGACTACATTGAACATTTTGAAGCTCCTCTAGAAGCACACTTTGATCAAGGACAACATTTTGAAAGTGCCCTGTATGCTGGGGTAAGCTGTCTGTTGCCAATAACCAAAACTCTGACTACTCCATCTCTCATCAAATGGACAGGCAAAGCAATTCAACCATACCCTCTAACAGATTATTCAGTGTTATGTGGACTTAGATAAAAAAAACTGGGATCAATACCTTCCTCTGCTCATTGTAGCCTATCGTAAAATGCCTCACTCTAATACAGTCTTTTCTTCTAAAAGACTCATGTTGGAAAGGGATGTTAATCAGCCTCATGACATCTGGTTGAGAATTGCTGGCTTTACCCAAGAAAAACAGCCAATTTCTGATTTTTTGGATAATTTACAGTCCAACCTATTACAAGCTCAGGATGTTGCACAAGAACACCTGCCTAGATCTCAAATACCACCAGACATTTAACGATTTTCAAGCTCAGAGAAAGCAGTATGGTATTGGTGACTTGGTTTTGGTCAGGGACAACAGGATATTATGCAATTTCTGAGTGCTTGGTGTTATGGTTTAGCCAGGAGTTTAGTCCTGGATCAACTTTCTTTCTTTCTTTCTTTCTTTCTTTCTTTCTTTCTTTCTTTCTTTCTTTCTTTCTTTCTTTCTTTCTTTTTTTTCTTTCTTTTTTTTCTACTTTCTTTCTTTCTTTTTTTCTTTCCTCTTTTCTTTTTATCTTTCTTTTTCAAGTGTCATTTCTCTTTATATTTTATAAATAATGTTGATCAGAGAAATTAACCAAAGCATTTTCTCCAGTGAATATGCTGTGTTCACCAATTACCTTGTTCACCAAATATTTTCCTGAAAATTCATGGTGTGGCTGGCTTAGATGAATATTTTTTTTCCCAGTGCTCATGATGCTTTACAAGGCCAGTGTGACATGAAAAAGCTGTAGCAGCCATGCACAGAACTTTCACCCATGTGTACTCTAAGTTCATTATCAGTCTACTTCACGCATATATCATGTCATAACCATGATCAACACTCCATCCATATTTCCGCCTCATATGCATTTCAAAAAAAAAAACTTGCAGTATTTTCATTTGAGGCATTCATTAACTGACAATATTATGATTACTACCACCAGATATGTAACCCTGATCACTGGGTATTTACAGCGCAGCTCAGTTTATTTGCATGCATAATTAGCCAAGTGCTACAACTGCAAATCAAAGCAACCCTTAAAATAACCCCCTCCACTCCCCTCATCTGAAAACATATGAGTCCCTGTGAAGGAATAAAAATAATGAAAGACTTATTACTATTTACAAGGCTTTTCATTCTTCTTGATGGAAAAAGTGCAAAATATCTACACAGATAAATGGGAAACAAAAATGACATTTCAGCTGCTCCTGAAGTCAAGACTTCCAACAGGGGAACACACCAGTCCCACAAAGCAACTTCATGTTACAGCCAATATGGCCCCAATGACTGGATCTCAGTCTGTGCAATGATCTATATTTTATTTGCTTATTGCTAGTATGTGGCCATTTGTTCTATTTTGTGTGTGGTATTTGATCCATCTGAGTCTTTTGTTGTTTAAGGTAGGCTTGCATAGTGGTTACCACTGCAGCCTCACATCACAGATCACAGTTTTGGCCAGCATAGCTTACAGATACTTCCCTGGACCCTGGCCCTCAGGGACACTTAAGATCATTGTACCATTATAATTTACTCAAAACTAGTTCAGTTTCTCCTTCCTCGTCGACTTCAATGCATTTTGCAGAATTTGGCAAAGCTCCCGAACATTTCCATGATTTTTTCCAAACTCACAATAAAGTGAACTCCACCGGATTTGCTGATTACTAGTTAATAATTATGTTCATAGTACTGATTTGTCTCTTCTTGGTTTTTATAAAATTGTAATTCTTTTATTGTTTTCTGTAATTATTTAACTTATAACATTTGTGTTTCTGTGTGTAAGTGAATGTCCTCTCATGTCCCTTGTATTTTGTGGGTGGTACCCCAAGAACCCCGGGCTGCCCTGACACCACCACACCTTGGCCTCCATCTGGCTATTCCAGTCAGAATCAAAGAAGCTCAGGAGTGGCCCATCGAGTTGTGAGGAGCTCTCTGTGAGTATTGTTTCCTTATTGGATTTACTCTTTTTTGATTATTTTTTCACTCTGTTCTTGAATTATTCTTTTGGATTGTGTATTGGAAATTGTTTGCTATGAATTGCCTTTTAGGCAACTCCTTTTGCTCTATCATTTTTGCATTGTTGTTATATCTTCTTTGATAAATAAATATTCTTGTTATAAAGATTATTTGGTGGATTGGTTTTTGTACAGCAAATGTTTCCTTGTCCTTGTGAGGCACTTTCAATTTTTTGAACATTTAACTTTATTTTTGAGACTTAAAAACCTTTAAATCCTGCCAAATCCAGGGCATGCTAGTGGAGCTAGGATTAATACCATTGGAGTGAGGCCTTTTCAAGGCAGGCAAATGAGACCAGGCCTGGCCAGTGAAGACTTTTGAAGGCCTCATACCAATGACTCCAATTAGGAAGATTTGGGACCCTTTCTGTGTCAGGTTAAAGACCATCAGGGAGAAACCGTTCTTTATCATGATCATCTGCAACTATTTATTGTGAACACAAATGGATGTGGAGGCTAAAGCATAAGATACTGGAAGATCTTAATGACGAAGGTAAAAACTGTTACTCGGCTAATGTACGGCCTTAGAAAGACAAGAAAAATGGTGGTAGCTCCAAAAATAATTCTGACTACCCAGGTGAACAAGTGTTACGGAAAGTCTCTATTAAAAAACTCTTAAATAATAGTCAAGATCACCATTGCAATGGATCAGGAATCAGACATCCCTTATTATAACACTGGACCTAATGGAACCCACATATCAAGAGGTGAGCTATCAATGCAGAGTGAAGAATATGACAGAATTAAGAAACACATTAATTGCACTAATCAGCAAGTAGAAAAGTGGTATAACTTGTAACACAAATTAGTCCCAAAATAGTCAAACAGATTAAAACGTCTTTGGCAGACATCTTACCATTTAATAAGAACATACACATCCTTATAGAGAACAAAATAAAAGGAACTAATTGTCAGTGCCTCATGATCTTTGTAGTGAATGTGCTGGAAAGAAATGGTACAGAATGTCTTAGTTACACATGCAGGCACAATCAGACACACTTCACAAACTCACACATAACATTTTCCCTAACAATGCATCCATTTTTGTTATTCTAGTCAATTAGTCGAATTATTTAACATCATCAAGAATGAAAGACATTTTTGGTCCTTCTGAGACAATGTACACAATTACACTACATCATGAGAGACATTATAGAAAAGAATCAAAGTCAGATAATTGCCAGATTCATCTTAAGTCTCAGTTTGAAAATTGATAATAATCATATTATTAATTACAGTGCAATCTTCTAACATGAAGACAGTCACATCAAGAATACCATCTGATGTCATGAGAAAGCCCTTCTGCCATCTGGGAAAATAATTCATTCCGGCAATGAATTTGTGAATATTGTTTTTATGCTCAAAAAACAGTTTTTTGCCAGTCACTTAGAATGTCTTGAGTAATCTGAAATAGAAGATATGACAATAAATCTCATAGGTACCCCCTAGCTGGCATAGCAAAAGTCATACCAAGTCTGGAATCAGCTTTACAGTTCAAGCTTACTGTATATCCTCGTTGTCCTTTCGTAAGGTAGGTACCATTAAAGGACCACTGGGATTATGCCCATTGCAGAAGGAGGCCCCTTTGGAGTTTGGACAGTCCTGAGAGAGCCTGCAATAAGGTAACAGCTATGCCTTAGAATTGAACTAATTTCCTGCTTAAACTGTCTGTTTCCAATTGTGTAGTGCAGTGGCTCCCAACATTTTCTATGCCCTGTAACTATAGAAAATGTTTGACTTATGTTCGCACCCCACCAAAAGTTATATCAAGTTTGAAGATGAAGAAGTCAAATTTCTAATTTTTGAACCACAAATTAAACCACATACAGTACTGTGGGTGAACAAATTAAACAAAAAAAAATCCTCTTAACTCAGTGCATAAAATTCAAAATATAAATTGAGCAGTTTACTTTTACAAATCCCAATCTTGTAAAAGTGTCTCCTGTGAAATCTAGACATATGATTGATGTTCCGGGGGTTGAAGTATCCTGTGAAGCATTAAGCACCGTGATGAAATGACACATGATCAATGATCGAGGGGTTTGGTGGACTGGAGTCCCCTGTGAAGCAAAAGATTGCCTGCATGCCACTAAGCAATGAAACTCAGTTTATAACATCAGCACTGCAGTTCAAAAACAGATGTGCCGCACAGTCCAGGACTGCCAGCAGGAGAGATGGGCTAAGTGTAAGCAGCAGCCGTTGCATCCAATTCAGTCCCTCTTGTCCAAACCGACAAAAATATCAATCAATCAAACCTCAAAATCAGTGATGTTTCATGATCAGGACTTCCAAAGAAATCAATACCAGACCTTGCCCTTCTCATTGCAAGGTCCAAATTCCATTAAAAAAAGTTATGAATGCTCTACCTGCAGCAAGGAACCTACAACAAGGCACATTTCTATGGCTCATTCCTAGGTCACGATCGTGATGCTTGATTGTTTTAATATTATGGAACAGGAGCCCTAACTGAAAAATAACCCACAAATGCTGGCACCCTGCAAGACACAGATTACACCATAATAAAGATGCATAATGCACATCACTAATTTTTGGCAAATCATGACTCAACCTTCGTCTTTTTCACACTCCCTGAAATGACATTTTGTATCCCCTGGGTATGTGGGCACCCCAGGTTTGGAATCTCTGGTATGGTAGCATTAGTTGAATTTTCTCTTCTTAAATCTCAGAAATGTGTTTTTGCAAGTCGTACCAATACTATACCTTTTCTTGGGTTTAAAAACTTGTTTGAGGTCCCTCTATCCAATAAATGGTATAGTTTTTTAGCAACAGAGACAGCTGTCAAATTTACTTCATAAACTTTAAAAGTTACTGGTTTATCTTGTGATAACAACAAGAATGACCACAGATAAGAGTTTTCATACAAGCAAAACATTCTTCCATCTCTCCCATATGTTCACTTCACAAAGATGTCCTGTTGATTTATCCATCCTGGGTCTGTTGTTTTCCACTGAAGACAGCAATATGTGTGCTGAGCAGTAAGTGTCTAGATTATAGTAGTAGATTATATACAGCCATTTATACTTGAAGGTAATATTGTGATCCTTGTTTAGCTGCATTGCTACAGATAGAGCTGAAATGAACTCAGTTGTGTTCATCTGCTCACACCAAATGTCAGTAAGCCTAAGGTATGGAGTAATTCTAGAAATATTTACTCTGCACAATGTTTTTTCACTTGATGCCAGCCATGTTACTATGCTGCTTACTTTTGCTTAACTCCTTGCTACTGTGTTATTCCTATTTTTTATTATTTAATATTTGCATTGTAGTGTTTAATAGGAAAATCCTGAAAGGTAGTTCAACATTTTTATTACTAGTATTATTCACTTTTCATTTTAACACTGTCTTAGGATTTTGTTAGCTTTTGTTCAGCTGGTGATGCTTGTCAGGTTTGAATTGATGTGCATATGAAACAGAGTTTGCCCTGACAAGAATTTGTCAAGCCTTCCAAGGAATGATGTAGTGGATCTGACTTTCTCCGCCCAGAGTATGATGGATTTATATTGCATTGTTTTGGTGTGTATAGTTATGGACCTAAAAAATGTACATCCTTAGTATGTATTATATGTGGAAAAAATAAGAAAATATGGCATACTTTGTGAAGTCTTCCATTAAAGTTTGTTGCAACAGCACTTTTGATCTTGTCAGTCCCAGATTTAGTGCGAGTCAGGTACTTTGCTTGTATACATAGTCATATTTCACTTTCATTGTTAGATAGTACCATATTTAAAAAGTGATAGCATTGTATGATATGAGTCAGACATTCTCTTTAGTGTTTGACAGCATAGTGTTAAATCACAAGTCTTTAATGTCTGTCTTTGTATATTTAGTCTGGATTTTAAATGCTACTGCAAATGCTGGTAAAACCTTAGGTTAAAAAGGAAAAAAAGCATTGAAGTGGCAGTATAATATGTCACAATTCAATAACAGGGTCTTAATGGGTGGTGGGGTGAAAGAGGTGAAGCCGGAAGATTAAACCAGTCTTTTTAAAGATATTTTTATGCTTTCACATAAAACATTTGCATAGCTCTCAAAATTCTCAGTCAGAGAAGTGTTTAAAGTGTTACAAACGTAAGTTTGTCAGATCTATACTGACTTGCAGAAAACCATAACACAGTTCTGAGAATGTGATTAGAAGCAGCTATTGATACATTACCATAGTGTTGTAGGACACTCACACAGTCGACCAAAATTAATCATCTGTGGCACATGTGAAAATGCATTTTTTAATTGATGTTTGTCGGCTGCCACATTTCAGAGTTGTGCTATACCTGAATATTTTTGGGACTTACATTTTAAGAGGTTTTGTCCCCTATTGGAGGAGCTCTGATGACGAGGCACCAAATTCATTCTGCTATGCATGGAGTAGATATGTCAAATTTCTACTTGATACAAGCCCATTTGCTGATGAAACCCCAGGCTACTCTGGCAGAGACTCCTGGAAGTTAAGCAAATACTATGCTTTCATTCAATATGTATAAAAATACCTAAAAAAGATGAGATTTCTTCCATCTTTCAGGGATCTTGCATCCCCCACATCATTTGTTAAAAAGCTGTAGTTGTACCATGATGTACTTTCACCTCTTGCTTTTTTCCAATTTGAATTGGTTTGTGTACTGCTCTTTTTGTCTGCATGGATCCCAATTTGTTTGTGCAGCTGTTATTTTGTTTGCGTACTCCTCCATTTGCAATTGTTGCTTCTGATTTGGATTTGCATTTTCAATTTGTTTTCTGATTTGTTTTTATGTTTCCAATTTGTTTTAGTGTTATCTAATTTAACTCAAAAATCTAATTTTTGTATTTCCTGACTTGTTTTTATATTTTCAGTTTTTTATGTTTTGTAATATTTTTTGCATTATCAGATTTACTTTTGCCTTTTATAGTTTGTTTTTCCATTTTATAGTTTATTTTTGCATTATTTAATTATTTTTTTGTGTTTTTCCTTTTGTTTTTGTGTTTTTGGATTTGTTGTGCTCTTTAATTTGTTTATTCACAGTGCACTTCTGGGCCACTATAATTTGCTGCAGAGAAATAGATATCAGGTTGTCACATGTTGTTGCAAATTCTTTTCTATAATGGGGAAATTAATATGGTAAAATAATCAGGCCCAGTGTTTCACATCCAGGGTGAAATCCATGTTGTTCCTCCTGAATCCAAGGCTTGATCAACAGCCAGATCCTCCTTTCCAGAACCATGTCATAGGCTTTCCCAGGGAGGCTGAGGAGTGTGATCCCCTAAAGTTGGAACAATCTTCTGGTCTTTCTTAAAGATGGAAACCACCACCCCAGTCTGCCAATCCAGAGGCACGGTCCCTGACCTCAGAGCAGTACTGAAGAGGCATGTCAGCCAAGACAGACCAATAACATTCAGAACCTTTAAGAACTTTGGGCAAATATCATCCAGCCCTGGAGGCTTGCCACCCAGGAGTTTTTTTAACTACCTCAGTGACTTCTACCTCCTCAATGTTACCTGACTCTGCTTCCTTAAAGGAAGCTGTGTTGATGGAATTTAGTAGGTCTTTGAAATGCTCCAACCTCCTCCTAACTATATCCCCAGTTGAGGTCAGAAGCAGTCTATCTCTGTGGTAAACTGCATTGGCAAAGCATTGCTTCTCTCTCCTCAGTCACCTGACAGTTTGTAAGAATCGCTTTAAAAGCTGGCTGAAAGTAATTTCCCATGGCTTTACGGAACATCTCCAATAAACAAGCTTTTGCTTCCACGACGGCCATTGCCATTCTCTGCTTGGCTTTTGAGAACCAGTCAACTGCCTCTGGGTTCCCACAAGCTAACCAAGCTCAAAATGTCTTCTTTATCAGCCTGACAGCTTCCTTTCCTGCTGGTATCCACCATGGGGTTTAAGGATTATTGCCATGACAGTCATCAATGACCTTAACATTTGCAGCTCTGTTCAGCCACCTCAGCAATGGTGTCACAGGCTATAGAAAAAATTGGGTTTGAATGTCCCCAGCCATCCTTGGAATGCAAGATAAATTAATCTGGAGATGCAAGATAGAGGGTCAATGTGTCTGGTCCCTCATCTAGGACCAATTTGCCATGGGTGACCCTACTATGGGCATTTGCCCTCAGACAACATAGCACCTAGGATAATTGAAACACACAAATCCCACTAGCACGATAATGTGATGATTTACAGAAAGGTGACTTTTGCAGTTATAAAAGGCATATGGCTACGTCCATCAAAGTGTCCATTAGGGGGT
Source organism: Erpetoichthys calabaricus (assembly GCF_900747795.2). Taxonomy (NCBI): domain Eukaryota; kingdom Metazoa; phylum Chordata; class Cladistia; order Polypteriformes; family Polypteridae; genus Erpetoichthys; species Erpetoichthys calabaricus. The sequence goes on from NC_041404.2 coordinate 92,732,944, forward strand.
GCTTTGGGAGTGTGGGGTACCGGGCCAGCTCTTGTGGGCTATTCAGTCCCTGTATAACTGGAGTGTAAGCTTGGTTCACATTGCCGGCAGTAAGTCAGACTCGTTCCTGGTTGGTGTGGGACCAATTTTGTTCATAATTTTTATGAACAGAATTTCTAGCCACAGCTAAGGAGGAGAGGGTGTACAGTTTAATGGCCTCAGTATTGCTTCTCTACTTTTTGCAGATAATGTGGCCCAGTTGGCTTCATTGGGCATTGATCTTATGGACACACTGGACCAATTTGCAATCAAATGTGAAGAGGCTGAAGATTAACTAGCAGATCAGACCAACATTTGCAGTCATACAGACATTGTACTGGTCAGTTGTGATTAAGAGGGCGCTGAGCCAACAGGTGGAGCACTCAATTTCCCAGTTAATTTATATATCTACCCTCGCTTATAGTAATAATCAGTGGGGAGTGAACAAAAGAACTAAATAATGAATACAAGTGGCAGAAAGGAATTTCCTTCACAGTGTGTCTGGGCTCAGCAGTAGAGATAGGGTGAGAAGCAGAAACACTTGGGAGGATGTCAAATTAGAGCTGCTGCTCAGTCTGAATTGAAATAAGCCAGTTCAGGTGGTTTGGACATCCAATTAGGATGACTCCTGGATGCCTCACTGGGGAAATGTTTCGGGTATATCCAACCAGGAGAACACCTCAGGGCAGACTTAAGACACGCTGAAGAGATTATATTGGTATTCCTCTGTATACCTCGGTTTTCCCCTGGAGGAGGTGGTGGGGAAAAGGGATGTCTGGGCATCATTGCTTAGGCAGCTGTCCCTGTGAACTGGATAAGTGTCAGAAAATGGATGGATAAATGGATAATAATCAGGCCTTGGAGTTCAGTACCTTAGAGCAAAGGATATGTTTTATTTATTTATTTATTCATTCAACACAGAAAACATTATTGGAGGGCAGCCTTTACTATTCCCTCATTTAGTTGCAACAAATGGAGGCTCAGTTTTCAGCTACTTCACCACTGTACAGAACATGATTCCTTCATTAGGGTTCAGTAATCTCTACTTTCACCTTTTAGTTGGTTTATGTGTTAGGGATCCAAGATCCTTTTAATTGGCACTTGAGTCCTTTGCAAGAAATGGAGCATACGTTGTACGTTGGTTAATGACATGCTGGTTCTCCTGCCTTGATCTGAAAATTGTTTACTGGCAGGTGGCTATTACCCCGGAAGCAAAGGTAAGAGCTGCTTTTACAACAGAAAGTGGCTTCTGGCATTCTAGGGCAATGCCCTTTGGCTGGTGCAATGTGCCAGAAGTGGTGCCACTTCTGAGTGTCTGATGACATGGTACTATCCGATATGTTTCACTCCAAGTGCCTTGTCGATCTGGATGACCTCTTGGTGCACAATTTGTCCTTTGAAGGAACCCTAAATTCACTTAAAAAAGCACTCCAAAGATGTAGAGATGCCAACTTAAGCTTCATACTGGTAAGTGTCATCTGATGTGCCAATAAGCAGCTTTCTTGAGGCACTGAGTGAATGGACAGGGCATTCAGATGGAACTGGGCAAAGAAGCTGTGGTGCGTATCTGACCACTCTTGCAGAATCAGTGATAGATGTGAGAGTTTTTGGATCTAGCTTCATACTACAGATTTGTGCCAAATTTTGCAACTATTACAGCTTCTTTGCATCAGCTACTGCACCAGAAAAAGCCTTCCAGTAGAGCACTCAAAAGAGGAATACTACTTCCAAAGGCTGAAACATGCTCTCTGTCATGTTCCAGTTCTTATCCCACCAGATGTCACCTTACCTTTTCTAAGGGGCACAGATGTTGCTATTGTGGGCATTGGGGCAGTGCTGTCCCAGTAATATCCAGAGGAGGAGCATGTGGTGGCCTACTACAGATGAGCCTTTGGTATACTTGAGAGGAACTGCTGTGTGAACTGGAGGGAGCTGTTCGCAGTAGTACAAGAGAAGCAGTTTGGTGTTTTCGCCACTACCTTTGTGGTCTAGCCTTTTTACCAAACTGCACTGCAGTGGCTATTCTTTTTTGAGAGCCAGAGGGATAGCTTGCCAGGTGTCTGGAGCAGCTTTCAGTTTCAGTTTAAAATACAGCATTGTGAATGTGGGAACCACAGCAATGCAGATGTCCTGTCAAGCAGACACTGTGCAGAGGATGTAAGTCAATATTGTGTGCAGCAAAAGGTAAAGAAGAAGGAGAAACACCAGGATGCTACACCATGCTGCTATGCTGTGGAGGTGCCAGCATATGGAAGTGGATGGCATACATCTGAAGAGAATGACCCAGAATTGTGTCAGATGTTAAGATGGCTGGAAGGGATGGATTTAGCTGTCTTGGAAAGATGTTACACCTGAGGCCACTGCTGTTCCCACTGGGATGGTCTTGACATTCATGATAGGGTCCTCAAGTGTATAGTGGCATCATCTAGCAACTGGAGAAGGAAGGTGGAAGGTTGTGGTTCCTAGGGCTTTGGGAGAGGAGGTATTGCAGCAACAGCGTTGTAGTGGATTCAGAAAGTATTCAGAACTCTTCACTTTCTGTACACTTTATTGTGTTACAGATTTTATTTTAAATGGGTACATTTTCCATTTTTGCCCATCAATCTACACTCAATGACAAAGTGAAAACAGGTTTTCAGATAGGTCTGCAAATTTATTAAAAATCAAAAGCCAATCAAATACGTATTCAGACCTTTTGCTGTGGCGCTCCAGATTGTGGTCAGGGGCATCCTGTTTGCTTTAATTACACCTGAGGTGTATCTGGAGTTCTTCTGTAGCAAATTGAATTGACTGGTCATAGTCTAGAAAGGCCCACACTTGAGTATATAAGGTCACTCAAGTCACTGCACATGAGGACAAAAACCAAGTCATGAACTGTATAGAACTTTCTATAGTCCTCCACAATAAAATTGTGGCAAGCCATATTCAGGGAAGTGAAGGGGTCTAAATACTTTCTGAATTCACTGTAGCTTACTTAAGATTGTTACTCTGACATATTCTTCAGTCTGCTTAGAAAACATGCCTGTTGATATTCGGGCTTTATCGAGTCCAATGTTATAAAAAAAACATTTCTGATTACTGACTCATTGCAATGGTGTTCTCGGCTGTTATTTAAGAGTATTTTTAAAGAGAACTGCCACTACAGTTAATTGGTGCCAAACAACCAGGAAGCTTGTGATTTTCTTGCTGTGGCTTTGCACCTGTGGGGTCAGTGTGTCATTGCATTTTTCTGGTTTACGTGGAATAACATTCACCAAGAAAGATTCTTCCCAGTTGTCTCTGAGTCTGCATTGCCAATGGACTCTCCCTGTTTGGACATCAATGCCTTGGTGCAGGCCAGGTTGGATTTGTGAGTATTTCCATTCTATTTTTTTTCTTTCATTGCTGCAGTCCCCTTTTTTGTAGTTTACACATATGTGAAGGAAACTTCACCTCTGCTAGGAAAAGTGCACTGAAAGAGACCTCTAAAGAGATGAGTTTAGAAGATAAGAAAAAAGTGGGAAAATGTATAAAATCCTGACAGGAGATAAACAGTGCATGTGACTAAAGAGAATTTCTGGGCTTTTTCTTGAGGGGCCATCCTCACCTCTTCTTAAATGGCTGTGCCTACTTTTTCCTTAAGTAGTAACAAAAATATTTTCCAGATATGTTGCTGTGTTTGTCTGGGTTGAGGCTGTGCCTTCCAAAGGTAAACTTGTATCCATTAGAGTGCTTGCCTAGATTGCCATTGTACCGGACCTTTATGTTTCATAAATGCAGGGGAATGAATAAAGTTAATTCAAGAATGTAAAACTTAGATAAAAAGAAAGCTAATATTTTAAAGGGATTGGAAACATTTTGAAAGACAAAGTTGAATCATAACGGTGTTTATGAAACTACTTAGGATGGACACCAAATTTGGACAAAAACAATTAGCAAAATGAGCAGTTGAAGCTCCTGCATATGACCTCTTTTTTACTTAGTGAAATGTTCAAGACAAGAGCACAATTCAAAAGATGGCAAAGCAGGAAGAGTGGGAATCTTAAACAAAGACACTACCAAAATAATGTAAAAGGAGCAGTTAGATAGTTAAATGTTGAAATAAACAGAAAGATCTAACATGTAGTAAAAGGGATTGAATAAATGCTTGAAAGAACGAAAGATATAAGAATGCTGCTTTTTTTGTTTCATAAGGTGGAATGCTTGAGAAGAAATATTGCATTGACTAAATAGGTTAAAACAAAGCTGAGTGATTTTGAGGATGTTGTATTATGTGTGAGAAATGATGTATAATCATTACTGAAATATTATGGGCACACAAAATTGGAAATATCTTTAATTTAAAATTAACAGTGCTCTAAATTAATATAGGTTAAAGATTACAATATGTGTAGTATCTGGTCAGTGCCGGTGCTAGGTTATTGTGCGCCCTAGGCCAAGTTTAGCAGTGCGCCATCTGATTGTTCGGCAACTGGCACCCCAAACCCCCCCATGATTTGCACCCTAGGCGAATGCCTAATTCGTCTTAATGGTGCTGCTGGCTCTGTGTCTGGTATAAAGAAGACATTTCCAAATTGGCTTTTAAAGCAATATTTACAAATGTGCAACATCTTGTTTTCAAGGACTGACCATGCTTTATGAGAAAATGTTCTTTTGATAATTCTAAAGCATAAAAGAGACAAATTCTCTCAAAACCAAAAATGTTGCAAGCTGTGGAATGAGTATGTCTGATTGAGTGTTCATACTGTACTGCTTTTGAAAAATGTCAATTTTCCTGTTTTTTTTTTTGTACATTTTATATGAAATGTTTGTATAAGAAGGCTGTTTAGATGAATAATACTAGATAAAATGATTAGGAGTAAGATACTAACATTGTTAAGCAGAACAAAAATATATAGTTATGAGGTAAACAATAAAATGATTAACATTTTTAGATTGAGAACAATCAGAAAAAGTGTGGTGGAGCAGTGGTAGCGCTGCTGCCTGCAACAAGGAGACCGAGGTTTACACCCCAGATGCACATTCCAGTTCACCCAGTGTCCATGCAGGTTACCTTCAGGTGCTCTGGTTTCTTCCCACAGCCCAAGGATATTGTTGATTAGTAATGTTAGATTGGCTCTGGTGTACCCTGTGATAGACTGACATCTTGTCCAGGTATTGTTCCTGCTTTGTACCCAGGGCTTGCTGACATATACTGTAACTACAAAGGTGGTGTGTACATATATTGTAATATGCAGCAGACAGGAAGACAGCAACAGGAATTTCGGTAAGTTTGAGATGCCTTCTGGCACTTTTTATTTTTAAGCTCTGCAATAAACCCACTCACACTAAATCTCTCTTGGCTCTTCTAAAACCCACTCTCCCAGACCTGCTTTCCCTGTCTTTCCCTGCCTTCTATATATCTCTTTTTCTGATGTCATCTGTCCACCCCAGCATAGGGAGGACAGCACTGCAACCAGAGGTGGTGGCATTTCAGAAGAAATTCTCCTTGAGGGATGCAGACTCTTTTGTATGCAACTGCCACCAGGTATTACACTGTCCCTTCTGCTTGCGTTGTGAAAGGGGGGATGGGGGTGCTTAACACACGCTAAGGAGATGCGGTCGGATCATCATATATATATATATATATATATATAAATATATATATACATATATATATATAAAATCTTCATTTGGATCTTGATCTTTGTTTGTCCGCGAATGAATTAGAAGAAGAAGCACTAGATGGCAGTAGAGAGACAGCTAAAACATAGGCATTGCATTAAGAATCTCCTCCAGGCTTATACTACTGAAGACTGCAGTACTCCAGTCACACCTCAAAACACAGACATTCAAACTAAACAAATTGTTGTGCTTTAAATGAACTAATCTTTATATATAATCTTCATTTGGATCTTGATCTTTGTTTGTCCGCGAATTCCACGCATGCGTAGACCACCTTCCAGTTTAGTACGTTGTTGTTACTCACGGATGTCAACAATGTGCCGGAATAACGAAAGGGGTGGTGGACAGTGTTACGCTGGTTAGCTCCTGAGGCCTGGTTAGAGAATGAGATTGCCGAAGATAAAAGGTATGTGCCTACATAACATATGAATGAAAGAAAGACAGTGGGTAAAATGAAGGACAACATAACAGCACGTTCCAGAAATTATTATTGTTACGTTGTAGCCGGCGAGTGCTGTGCGTCTCACAGTTGTACCGTGGCTTGCTCACATGTCAGTGAAGTGATCCCTTTTTATGTTTTAAAGAGCCTGGATACCTATGTGTCCCCCTTTTATAACCATTGCTCCGTGTATATTACCTTACTCTTTGGAATGCCACAAAGCAACCTGCAAGATTGGAGAAAGGTTGAGAAGAGATTGTAAGAGGAAATGACAGCGTCGTGAAAACGAGACGGACTGTGAACGGAGAGAAGCAGAAATGCTCCTACACCACCACATAATTACTATTCGGACAGTGATTCTGAGTAGGCCGTTCCTATTGAATCAATGTCCAAGGGTTTTGTTTTGTAATTTTGTTTCCCTTATAAAAAATCATAATGCTGTGCGACGAAGGGCCCAGTTCACGACTGGCAGCCACGTTTAAACCGGGAGCCCTTCACAGACAACTTTAACACGCGCAACGTAGTTGGGCGCACATGGCTAGTATATATATATATATATATATATATATATATATATATATATATATATATATATATATATATATATATAAAACGATACACCCCCCCCCCTTGATCATACTGACTTAGTCACCGCCACCCACCCCCCCACCCCCCCCATCCCCCCCAATACTGAATGTGTTGCTATATATTGCCTTTGATTCTTGTAAGTCTAAGCATTATCCTCTGATGAAGACCCCTGATAGGGGTTGAAAGCTCAGGAATAAAACTATTTTATGATACGTGATTCGTTTTTTCTCCCTTTGTGGATCTCCAACTGCAAATATGCAAACCGTATCACAGACCTTCTCTTCCATTCATATATATATATATTATAATATTTATTTAAAGAGTTTTTGTAAAAAAGACAAATTTCCTCCGGGGGACAAATAAAATTCTATGTATTAGGGAAGTGCACAGAGTGTGTGTTGAATTGTAAATCCTTCTCAAGAAGACTGATTGGAGGATAGGACCCAACCCTGGACAGTGGACAAAACCACATGCCTTTTGGATATGGATAGCTCTGCTGTCTTGTTTCTCCAGATTTCAAGATTCTAATTTTGACTCACACATGCCACATAGTGTGAATATTTGCACATTCTTTTTTCAGGCTTTCTTTTATTTCTTCCCCCTTTCAAAAGATGCCCTTTAAAACAACTGGTGACTTTAAACTGATTCCTTAGTTAATGCATGTGTGTTTCTAGCAATCAGCTTATTTCCCATTCAGGGCCAGTCAATGTTGCTGTCTCTCACATTGAAATGTATGATGCAGGCTAATAAGATAAGTGTTTGAGTAATGACATTGCAAGATGCTTCATTAAAACAGTGATAGACAAAGTGATTTGGCGTGATTACAGTCATTTATAGATATGAAATAATGATTAAGTTCAGCCTTGAAAATGTTACACAGTGGTTTTTCTCTAGATTATTACACTCTAGGAATATGATACCATTCAAGAATTAATAACTGTTTTATCAGATATGTCATTTTGGGATTAAAATAATTAATTTTGAAACCCAAAGTAAGTTACTATCCTTCAAGTTAAATGCAATATTAACAAAGATTTACTAAAAAATTTTGAAGTAATTCCAGAAGACCTTAGAGTAGTTTCCAAAGAAAATGAAGAAAACTTTCTGAATTCGTCTCACAAATACATATTTATCATCAGTTTCAGTCCTAAATCTATGTGCAAGAAAAACTTGTTAAACAGTTTAAAAGACAGATCTTTCACATTATTTTTTAATACATTATTTCATATTTTATTCCGATCACTACAATCTAACACAGCATTCCATTTCATAACAACAACTGGTGTAGATGACTGACAGCAAATTGGGACTTCTAATATCAATTACAGCAAGAAGAACACATAAGGCAAAACTCTTGACACCTACAGTTGAAATTCCATTATAAACAACCGTTTAAATAAACTTGCAGAAAAGATTTTTTCAGTGGCAGACCGTGCTTTTCACACCTAGGCCAGCAGTAGTGCTCCGTCTGAATCAACCCGCCCCTGAAAAACTAATTTATGGTTATAAAAACCATCTTAATATGCAGAAATACAGTATAAAGAGCCGTTGCATCGCAGATAGATAACTCCTGTAGCCACAATAAATGCCTTTATTGAATAGACAAATCAGGGGTGAACAAGTTCCTTTCAACTGCAGCTAAAGCCTGCGACACACATAAAAAACATCAATAATAACTCATAAACTTACAATATTATTTAGGAAAATCACAACATTTTACTCACCAAAAATTTGGATTATTTGTAAACAAAATCCATCCTCCTCGCTTTCCTCAAAAACAGTTCAATTACTCTGTCGTACAGATTATCCGTGCGCTTCAGTTCCATCACAAAGTCCCTTTCTATCGCCATCGAAGCTAATGCTGAAAGTCGAACCTGCCCTGTCGTATTTCTGGCATAAGTTTTAATTCGCTTTAGGGTTGAAAATGTCCGCTCGACAGAAGCAGTGGACACGGGAATGGTCACCACCAAACATACCAATGTGTACAGCTGCCCCATGATGCTCTCATTCAGATTTTTCTATTACACCATTCGCACCATCCTATCCAATCAACGGGTCTGAATACGGTGACGTTGCCATACGCCTGCTAGAGGGCCCTAGTGAAACCAACTCAAAATTTGATTGTTTGAAGCAACAGTTTAATCGACATTTATTTTGTGTTAGAGGGCCTGCAGAACAGATTGTGAAGGCCTTCGGGCAGACTTCTTTGACTTTGACCCTGCCTGGCAACAAATGATGGCTGAAATGTGATTGGTTAAATGCTTTAATACGAAAATACATGTCTGGAAGCAGGCGTGGCACAACCATCGGAAAAGCTATGAAAGGAAGCGGACAGACTATTTGGAATTATTTAATAAGTATTCATGGACAAAATATAATTAACATCAGATGATTCAGATATTTTTTTAGGCCAGCAGAGAAGGCCTTGCAGGCCCTGACGGCCCGCCACTAGATCTTTTAATAATACTACAACAACAACATTATTTATATAGCACATCTTCATACAAAATGTAGCTCAAAGTGCTTTACATAATGAAGAAAAGAAAAATAAAAGACAAAATAAGAAATTAAAATAAGACAACATTAGTTAACATAGAAAAGGAGTAAGGTCCGATGGCCAGGGTGGACAGAAAAAAAAAAAAACTCCAGAAAGTTGGAGAAAAAAATAAAATCTGTAGGGGTTCCAGGCCACGAGACCGCCCAGTCCCCTCTGGGCATTCTACCTAACATAAATGAAATAGTCCTCTTTGTAGTTAGGCTTCACACGGAGTCACTTGATGCTGATGGTCATACAGACTTCTGGCTTTTAATCCATCCATCATTGTTGGAACATCATGGTGCTTTGAGTGCGCCACCACCAGTGCCGGATTAACCAATAGGCACATGTAGCATATGCTACAGGCCCCGCAATTTCGGGGGCCCCCAAATGGTGGACCCAATATTTAATGAAAAAGTGTAGCATTGAAAAACTGGTCTTTAAAAATATTATCTTTACGTTTTTAAACTGTAAATTTCTTACACAACAAAACTTTAGGGGCCCAACACATAAAATTCACATAAATATTATAAGATTCTTATTATAATCGAGAGTAAAATAATTATTTAGTCCGGTTTGAACTGTTCAGAATCTAAACTTCAGATGATGCAGACCAAAAGGGCCCCCAAATTTGAAATGTGCTACGGGCCCCCAAAGCTCTTAATCCGGCCCTGGCCACCACCAAAAGGACACCGGAAAAGGAAACAGAAGAGAGAGTAGGGGTTAGTACAGATTTTAGAGCCACCATGAATAGTTATTATAATGAATTGGATATACAGAGTATCAGGATTTAAATTACAGTAAAGTTATGAAAAGGCCATGTTAAAGTAATGTGTTTTCAGCAGTTTTTTAAAGTGCTTCACTGTATTAGCCTGGCAAATTCCTACTGGCAGGCTATTCCAGATTTTAGGTGCATAACAGCAGAAGGCCGCCTCACCACTTCTTTTAAGTTTTGCTCTTGGAATTCTAAGAAGACACTCAGTTGAGGATCTCAGGTTACGATTTGGAATATAAGACGTCAGACATTCCGATATATAAGATGGGGCGAGATTATTTAAGGCTTTATAAACCATAAGCAGAATTTTAAAGTCAATCCTGAATGACACAGGTAACCAGTGTAGTGACATCAAAACTGGAGAGATGTGCTCGGATTTTCTTTTCCTGGTTAGGATTCTAGCAGCTGCATTCTGCACTAGTTGCAAACCATTTATGTCTTTTTTGGGTAGTCCTGAGAGGAGTGCGTTACAGTAATCTAGTCGACTGAAAACAAACGCGTGAACTAATTTCTCAGCATCTTTCAATGATATAAGAGGTCTAACTTTTGCTATGTTTCTTAAGTGAAAAAATGCTGTCCTAGTGATCTGATTAATATGCGATTTAAAATTTAGATTACAGTCAACAGTTACCCCTAAGCTTTTTACCTCCGTTTTGACTTTTAATCCTAATGCATCCACTTTATTTCTAATAGCCTCATTGTGTCCATTATTGCCAATCACTAAGATTTCAGTTTTCTCTTTATTTAACTTGAGAAAGTTACTATTCATCCATTCTGATATACAAGTTAGACATTGTGTTAGTGAATCAAGAGAATCGGGGTCATCAGGTGCAATTGATAAATACAGCTGTGTGTCATCAGCGTAGCTGTGGTAGGTCACGTTATGCCCTGAGATAATCTGACCTAATGGAAGCATGTAGATTGAGAAGAGCAGCGGACCCAGGATAGAGCCTTGTGGAACACCATATAGGATATCATGTGTCTTTGAGTTGTAATTACCACAACTAACAAAGAATTTTCTCCCTGCCAGGTAGGATCCAAACTAATTTAAGACGCTGCCAGAGAGGCCCACCCATTGACTAAGGCGATTTCTAAGAATATTATGGTCAATGGTGTCAAATGCGGCACTCAGACTCATAAGATCAGAATATAAAATTATACCTATTAATAAATTCTTCATAGTTCATAACAAGCTAGTTCACAAATATATAATTGTTTTCATATATGTTTTTAAAAAATATAGATTTGTCTTGGGATGTTATTCTTATCATTTCATATGGTGTATCAATTCAGGGAAATGTTAAGGTTATAAGTTAGTATCCAGATTTAAAAAATATGCATATTGAAATAAAACAGTTTTAATTTCAAATATGCATTTGAGAAGAAATTCCAAGCCCCTTACCTGATGACAGATGAAGTTCAAGGAGTATGCTCGAAATTTGTATTAAGATAATTTTGTTACCATCTATTTATAAAAGTACTTTAGCACTTTTATAACCAAGGGTATTTGAACTACCACTATTTTTATTTTCTGGGTCCACATATTTTGTCTTTCTTTAAGTAGTGTAGTTTTTATTTCCAAACAAAATTAAATGATTTTGTCTCTACTAATTGGATCACATATATGGGTACATCCAAAACAGTTTAAAACTACCACCACAACTACCACCACCACCACCAACAATTTATTTCTTGTATGGCCTGTGACGATCCAGATTAGCTGCACACTCCTTGGTGGCTTCTGAGAGTCACTTGAGCCTGGTACCACTGATTAACATACCCGAGGATGAGCCCAAATGAGGACACATACAATTAGAAAGGGGTTGGTAGAAGTGACTAAAAAACAGAAAGAAAAAAAAAAACACATAGTGTCCAAAGTGCAGTACAGTCCAATTAATAAATAATCTATAAAATAATATGCAAAATGGAGGTTAAGACATTCAATAAAGAAATCCATTAAAAACAAGGCTAAAATTATAGCATGAATCTGTCCATTCATTTAAAACAAACACAAGTCCCAGTGCACCTTCTAAAAACCAATGTCTCCTCTACATACCCCAAATGGATCTTTAACCAATGGAGATGTCCTTCAGACAGTCACAGCCAGCCATTTAACTTGGCTCAGGCCCATTCAGCTGCCATAGGTTCTCTGCCAGGCTCTGTGCCGTGTTTCACTCCTCCAACTCCAGTTGCCACTACTCAGAAACCTTCCTGGAGCAGTCATTCCAGAAGACTTCCTCAGTCCCCTCTTCCCGGCTGCCTGCCTCCATTCCTTCTTACATAAGCTCTTCTCCTGATCCTGCTCTTCTTTCTACCATTTCTTCAACCTTTCACTCTTTCTTTTTTTTTTGCCTATCTTTTTTTCACACTGATTTCACAGTGCAGACTCATTTTATCCCTTGCTTGGGTTCAGGTTCTGTCCTCCACCTGCTTTGAGGTGTGAATGAAGCACATGACCAACCTGTTCTAATTTGAACATGAATGCATGATTAGTCAAGCACCCCAATCAACTTGGGTTCACACATGCACCTACTGTACACTCACCTGGAGCCTGCACACTCTGGGACTCTAAGTTACTTATTTAAAATTGCACTTCACCATGGACCTCTCTTATCACATAGCCCAAAATCACACAACAGGCTTTTACATGCCCTGTTTTTTGACAGCCACCCAGCTTTGACACCCTAAGAAGACAAAGCCCCCCAAAAAAACAACTATGAAAAATCTTATAACTTAGACAGCAGAATTTATCCATTCAGAAACAGATCTCTAAATAACCATGTATAGAACCTTTTGTCAATTTTATCTAACTTTTGTTTTTTTTTTGCAGTTTGATTATGCTATAGTGTTTTCACTGGAATCTCACACATATTTTCAGTTTCACAATTATTTAATCTATATTAAGGGTCAGACCAGACACTTCACTAAAAGAGCTCAAACATTCCACAGCTTTCTGGACATTTGTCTGATCTCTAAGAAATTATATTTTATTTTCTGGCAATTGTGAGGATTGTACAGTATTTCCATTTCTAATCTGCACTCCCTTAAATGGATTATTATTTATGTATAAAAAATATTTGTGTTACTAAAATAAATAAAAATGTGCTGATAGAACTACCATGGCAAAGACTATGAGCCAAGTGAAAGCTTTATGATGTTCCTCTGGCTAATTTAACCAAACTGTTGGAATTTTGGTATAATGTTGTGACAGCCTATTGAAAATAAATACCAAAACCTAAATATTTTAGTGTCTCAAAATTAAAAGAGTGTTCAACAGTGTCAAACGCTTTCTCGAAATCAACAAAAATAATCAGACTGTCTTCATGAATGTAATTATTATAAGCCATTATTTCTAGAGTCAATCTATTAATGTTGGAAATATGTCTGTCCTCCACAAATTCGGACTGAGAAGTATTGATTGCCATGTCAGATCCACTCTTTAGTCTTTCTGCAAAAACTGAGGCAACAACTTTATAATCACTGTGCAAAAGTGTAGCTGGCCTCCAGTTTTCTAAATATAAAATATCTTTATTTGGCTTGGTATAAGAGTAATTAAGGACTAATTAAGCCTTGAGTCATCAGAGAAGACAGAGAACTTACAGTAATTCAATTGCCTCTTTTTAAACACTTTAAAGAAAGTAAATGAGTACTTTTTGTCCTTCCTTGTAAAATTCTTTTATGAGGTGTCCTTAGCTTTAAGCTTCTTTATACTGTTTTTGATCTCTTGAAATTAATTCCTTATAACTTGACTTGAACAATTTCATCAATACATGAACAATGTTTTATCATGTTGTTTAAAAAGGTAGTAAATAAAGAATGTATTGGTAATAGGACATTTTTCAATAAAGATGATTATTAAACTGAAAAACATATTTTGAAATATGTTTGAGGATATAATTTTCAGTTCTACCTACTCTTAGTTTATGTATCAACAACAATTCCCCATTTTTCTTATGATGAGTTATGAGAGAATATAAGTTATAATAGTAATTAGAATATTTTTCACACTTGTCTAGCTGATTTTTTCTTGAAATTATAAAGGTACCTTTAGTCCATTCCTTATGCATATAATCAAGGACTAATTGTTATATGGATAGTCTAAACTTATCATTTTGATCAACATTATTTTTGTTAAATATACAATTACTTTCTCATTAAATTCCATTCATTTATTATTTTTAGTTTTACCAGTTTCTTTCCCCATTCTTATGGCAAGCTGTCTAATTTCAAACTAGATTAATTCCAAATACTTGCAAAATGTTTCATTAGAGCATGTGTAACTCCATTGTGTTAAAAAAACACTCTTAGCCTCTAATGCAATATCCTCTATAAATTTATTATTAAACCCGGGGGCTTACTCCCTGCTCACTTCACTCGCCAACCCCCCTTTTCTATGCTACACGCCAGCAACTTTGCATTGCTGCTGCTCGTGTTGTGAAGAAGGGGGCTGAAGGAGACGCAGTCACTCCTCCGAAACCCCCTCTTAAACGGTGATACAATAGAAAACAAATACAGTTTTTTTTTACCTCCTCTTTGCTCAATCAGCTGCTGGCTTGCTGCTGCTACTGTGCCTCATGATCTGCATCTTGCGTGGTGCTTCAAACATTTAAAAGCCTGTACAACAGCTGTCTTTGTCATCTACTCTTTGTCTTTTATTTCCGGCCCCGAGCATGGTTAAATCTCTTGGCACAAAGTCTCGTCTCGCGGGACTTGAGCTCTTGATATTTTTTTGATTATAATTTAAAAAGGAATAAGAATCTGAAACTCTAATGACATCACATTAACGTTTGATAAAACCTGAAAAGAATGATACCAAACATATATATGTAGGTTTTAAAATAAGCCCAATTTAAAGCGTGACAAAAAAAAGTGGCATAAAAATGTCACATAAGATCGTTGCCCAAAATTATTGCACTTTTTATATATATAGAGTAGATTTCCAGTAGTGTTTTCTAACATTATTAAGAACACCAATTTCTAAATCCAAACAAAGATATATTCCTTTATGATTTGTTAATGCAGATGATTCAATGTACACTTTTTAAACTTTTTCTCTTAAAGCCTCAAAGATTAATTAATAATCATTTCTGGGCTGCTTGTTAAAATCTTTAGTAACCACATAAACAGTTTGATTTTAGGGTGAAGGGTTCTCTATATACCACAGACTCCAAAGGCTTTTTATACAGTATTTCTTGTGAATTAATGTTGGATAAAGAACACTAACATGGGAGTATCTAAGAAAGAGTACAAATCTTCATGTAAAATAGTTAAAATTTTGGAAAATGTGTGTGATACTCCTGACTTCATCTCAAAATACTTGAATAATATTCTTATTAGTACTTTTAATATTAGCATAAATATTCCCTAATAAAACTGTCAATATTTAGCCTCATTATAAAGAGAACCAATTGACCTGAATGATCATTATATGACTGAAACATCTCCCTCCTGAAATTTCCTCTAAATATGGCAACACCTGCACTATGATTACTGCCAATTAGCCAAATAGCCAAATGTCATTATTCCATTGCTGTTAACTAAAATGAAAATCTAAGTTTCAGAAAGTAAAAATCTGCATTAATTTTTTTACTGTACAAAAAAAGTTCTTTACACTTCAATTAAATTTAATTAAATGAATGTAAAGAGAATAACATAAAAAATAAACAATTGGATTAAGTGTTAGCACTTTTTTTTAGAATATACAACATTAGGGGCTAGCTAGCTATGTAATCAAATAAATGATATACATTGATAGAATATAGTCACTTCAGGAAATAAAAACTTTTTTGTATAATTTGGACATTACCTTGTATTGTCAAAAATATAATTTTGAAATTAACATTGTATATTATTAAAATAAGCTGACAAACTTGTGACAGATTGTGCAAAATGTTGTATTTTATATATTTACCATTGGAATTTTCCAATATAATACTAAGCAATACCTTATAATTTATAGCTCCAGTAAAGTTTGAGAAAAAAGTTTTCTTTTTTCTGCAAGATGAAGATTTCAACCTGGCTTAAATGTCTATTATTTTGCCCTCAATGTAAGCTGTCTGACCAACAAATCCAGCCTTCTTCCTTTCTTTTCTAGGTATTTCAAAGAGAGGCCATAATTTTTTATGCATGTCTCTGTCTATTTTAAGTGAAGATCATGTATTTTTGTCTTATGAGTACACAGTTCTAGCTTCCTTCCAAATACTGTCCCCGATTGTTTCAGTGTTGAATCTAATAATGATCGGTCGCGGTATGTTTTACATGCATATGAGGTATTAAGTCATATGTACATGATAGGAAATCTGAGTCTGAGTGCTGTAAAGGCAGGTTCAATATTGTTTAAAAAATAATACCCCCTTCCCACCCCCAAATTTTGCTGCCCTAGGTGACCACCTAGTTTACATAAATGGTGGTGCTGGCTCAGAAACTACAGTACCATAAATGTGGACCCAAGCTAAAACTCAACTTTTGAAACTCATCTATATTACTAAACCGCAGTTTAATATTTGCATGGATGGTGAACGCAGGACGCACCGAGGCGCATGCGCCAGAGCGCCTCAGTGCCCCAAAATCAAACCCAGCGGCTTCCCAGAGTTGGTAGATGGCGCCCAAACAACACAACCTGTAAACTAAACTTGCTCTAATCCACTGTACCAGCAGTCAGTGTGGCATATTTGAATCACATAATGGTAATTCAGTATTAAAAGTAAGTTGAATTATGATTCCGAACAGTAAATGACTTCTACCTAATGACACAGCCACAGAAAAACAAAAACAAGACCGCATGGATAAGAACAATAAACGAAGGCTCCTACAACGCGCTTCAGAGACACCAGAAGCAAAGAAGTCATGGCTCCAAAAAGAAAGAGCTCAACTAACGGAAATACAAAAATGAGCCCGTATGGATACAAACAATGAAAGAAGGCACCCACAACGCGCTTCTGAAACAGCAGAGGCAAAGGAGTCATGGCTCCAAAAAGAAAGAGCTCAACGATTAGAAATACAAAAACGAGCCCGTATGGATATGACCTGTAAAATAAACCTGAGGTAAAGCGTGCACGCCAGGTTGTATAGTATATATGCACAGATGCCAGAGGCAACAGGCAAGCCGTACACACTACCACCGCTGCCCGAACACGACCGCCCACACCACCCCATATACCACCTTCGTTTAGTACTGTGCCCCTCCAAGCCTGGGTCCGCCGCCATCGTCACTTCAGCACGCAAATCCGCCGCCGTCACCAAACGACTTCTAGCTGACGACACAGCCATAGAAAAACAAAAACGAGACAGCATGGATAAAAACAATAAACAAAGGCGCCTACAACGCGCTTCTGAAACACCAGAACCAGATGAGTCACAGCTCCAGAAAGAAACCGCTTCAGTACAAATATGTTTATTTAATTGAATGAAAAATTTCCCAGGATGCACCCACCCTTCATGATTTTTCATCCCTCCAAATATCGGAGGGAACAGAAAGTGATTGGCATTCTTGTATTTGCTATTCTTTCAAGAATCGCGGGGTTACTGGTATATATATATATATCACAGATACAAAGTACACAGTACATTATGTTATGGTCGTACCAGAAAAAATTCAAAATTACTATTAACGGATACACTTAAGATCAAAACTCCAGATGGCTTTGATTTTTTCTAGTGCAGTTGGTAAAAAAGGAAGGTGAGACTTACTGCCCTTCCTTTCTCATTCCCTTGTCCTCTTTTGTACTTAAGATCCTGACCATTTCTTTTTCTGTCTATACCTTTTATAAATATCATGCTGTACTATATTTGTGGTGGTGATCCAAAGGTATTATATAATAAAAATGTTTGTAATATCCTTGGCCCGGATCCAAGATATACATGTTCCTCAGGGGACTGAAGACTGGCAGAGGCCAAACAGCCATAAAGGTAGCTCCTGAGAGCATGGAAAAGGAAAGGAGGGGCAGGGGGTAGACACAGCACTTCAGAAGTGGCTCTCTACATCTAAAGTTCACCAGCCTGGGTTTGTGCCCACTGGTGAGCTTTAGGTTTGGACTCTGGCTTTGGTTGGCTCACAGAGCCAGGGGAAATTGTGGTAGATGGTTACCTCTGACAGAGTACAGTATGTGTAGTGAGGTGAGGCTTTATATGCAGGCCAGGAGTTCATAGAGCCACGAAAGATATAAGCATTGTTGAAGAGTGGCTTATAAAGAGGGTAGTGGGTCCAACTGCTGAAGAAATGAACAGTCCTTCAAAGGACAAACTATCACCAATGTGCAGAGTGCTAAACCCATACTTCTGTTTCTTGAAATCCCAGGCCATTATAGGTTGATTGGTTTATAATAAAAAATAATCCTGAGAGTTTCCCTCACCCCCAAATATCTTTAAACTTGTAATAAATAGGTTTAAGAAACAGCACTGTATAGGATGACTGCCACTCTGTGCAATTGAAATGTTCTTGCAGGGTCGCTGGAGTGGTAGATTACAGACAGGAAAGTCTGGTATGAGGTAATTTAACTACTTCAAATAACCTGGTGTGGGGGTTAGAACACTCATTGTATTGTACTGTTACATTTGCACAGGCCAATGGTCCACCCTCACAGGCCTTGCATTATAGGTCACTGGCCTGCCTGCATACTCTAAGGAGAACAGGCTAAGGCACAGTACTGGGCTCCTTGTGGTACAGGACTATCTTTACAATCACCCCAGAACACCACAATGCTACAGTTGCAGTTCTATACAGTACAATTCTAACTTATTTTTTTAACCTGAATTTGTAAATCATTACAAATTAATTCTTAATGTTTTCAAATGATTACAATCAACGCAGACCAAAAGCAAAGAAAAATATTTGGATGCAGTGTGAAGCTGATGAACCTTTTTTTTTTGAAGAATAAGAATTATTGTTTATTTCTACAAAATCTTATTCCTGTTGCTTGAAACAAAAACAGCTGTATTATTTCACCAAGTAAGTAGCATTGGTATCATTATTATGGTATTTGGTACACTCTATTAATTTCAGAAGGGATATTGTGTTTTCATGTGACCTTTGGAGGTTGGAGTGCAGGGTCGGCAATTGTAAAGCACCCATGGAGCAAATTTAACGTTAAGGGCCTTGCTCAAGGGCACACCAAAGTAGGATCCCTTCTGGCAGTACCAGAATTTGAACTGGCAACCTTCCAGACACCAACACAGATTCTTAGCCTCAGAGCCACCATTCTGCCTTACTTGCAGAAAAACAAAAACTGAACAGACGTTATACACATACAGTATATATTTATTCTGTTTCTCCCTACATATCCTGAGGTGTAAATTTAATCTATCTAGTTTAGGACCGTAGAGAGACAGTAATTATCTTAGCAGCACTGGATGTAAGGTAAGAATATACATAAACCATATCAGAAAAATATAAACAGTAATCTGGTTAAGATTGCAGATGATGTAAAACTAGCTGGAAGAGCAGCTAATGTACAATCAGGCAAATTGTTACAGAGGAACCTGGACAGTATACAAACTTGGGCAGATTTATGGCATATGTAATTTAATATATAAATGCAAGATATTATACACTGGAAGTAAAATGTCAGATTAGAATACACAATGGGTGGTTTAAAACATGAAACTACACATTATGAGAAGGATCTAGGAGTCAATGTGGACATCAAGTCAGTATACAGAAGGCTCTAAAAATAATTAATTAGAAGAATTTAATTCAATTGTATGTTAAAATTGTATTTAAATGAATTTGGCAATTCAAACTAAGCTGATTGTTTTTATCCTAACACTATTTAAAAGAGTTACTCTAACAACAGTCAAAGGAACCATGTTAACCTGACTCATTTGAGTTACTCAGATTTAATTTAACTTAAAACAGTAAATACAAATTAATTAATGTTAACTTAACAAAACTTAAAGATATCGACTGTGGGCTCTTTAATTATGTAATAATCTCCTTTCAACTAAGTAAATCCAAAAAGGAACAAATCTTTATTTTCACATTTAATTAAACTAACAAGCCATCTGATAACTGACTACAACCACATCATTATTAAATAATATTGTCAAGTAACCAGTGCCGCCCAAAGCCAAATTGGGGCCCTAAGAAGAATCTTCTTGGGGCCACACACCAAACCCCCACTCCACACCTTCCCTTCCTGAATTCACTACATTAGTATTTCATATAACAGCTTTAATTTGAAAGCTAAATAAATAAGAAATAAACAAAGAAGCACACATTGTAAACTGAATTATACCTTTTAACATCAAATACATTTTTTTAAATAATCAAAACCTGAAAGTGAATGTTTAGGGGTTTCTTCAGTCTCTTTCTTGCATATCACAACAACACATGTCTACATTCTCTGGAAGAAAAGTCATCTATAAGGTCATCACACAACAGCTTCTGCACAAGGTCTGAGTTGATGCGATGACAGCCAACCTGCTTATATGTTCTTGTGCCTTGGATAACCTCAGGTATGTCTTAATGAGTTTAAGTTTTGAAAAACTGGTAACTGGAAGGGTTGCTGCAATCCAGAGGGCAATCCATAGATTTGAACTTCAATATCATTTAATGGCAGTGATAATTGATTTGTTTTCTTTATAACTGAAAGCCTAATTAGTAACAACAAGAACAACACCGCCAACATTAACACCAATAACAATAATAATAATAATAATAATAATAATAATAATAATAATAATAATAATAATACTGGTCCAAGGTATCAATGTGCTGTTACTATTTGTTACTTGATACAACCAGCAGTATCACTTGTGACACGTGATATAACATCAAAAAATACATTTTTAATACTACTAGATAATGAACTACTACTACTAGTAATGTATAAAATGCTAATAATAATAATGAATTAAAAACTACTGCTACTATTACTACTAGTACTAGTGATACTACTGAATGTGCTAAATAAAATTACTTAATGCAGTAAATACAAGGTCAAAGTGAAACTAAATATTTAGATATTTTAAAAAATGAACATGTGAATGAATCACCTACACTTAATTGTGTGAATTTATTAAAACTTAATCTTGTCCCACCTACACTTAATTGTGTGAATTTATTAAAACTTAATCTTGTCCTTCCAATGACCGCAAATAGCAATAAGGCATTGACTAAATATGTAATATTAGTAACCTTTAAAATTAACCAACAGTTGAAGTTGATATGAGCTAATTGTACTTTTTTGCATGTCGAATTTGCTTGCCTAGGCCTTTCCCACAGTTCCATAAGTAACTATTAAGCAAGAGAGCCTGTGTGATGGTGAAATTTAGAAACATGTCCTCAGTGCAACAACACTCAGAGCACTTAATATGTTGACTAACGTTAGCAGTCTTTAACAATGTGTATCAGTCCTGAGGTCTATATGGCAGTCATAAATAACCCTCAGCCACATGTCAACTAGATTCTATAACATCCGATAATATGTCAAGCTATTACATATAATGCTATTAAACTACTCCAGTGAACCGCTAGTTTTAGTGTAGTGGAAATTGATATAACATTAACTGGCTTACTGGAAGCTGGAAAAATTTAGATTTCTAAACACAACTGTAAGTTGTGCATGAGCTGCTTCTTCATGCTTTCGTTTTTTTTTTTTTCTGTGTTCCTCACTGGTGTTGACTTGAAGCCATCTTTCTGCTTGTTAATGGAAAATTATCCCACCAGGTAACTGTTAACAACTTTAATTTGACGATTCATGAAACACCAGTAGAGTTAAGCTGTGGACCTCCAGCACTCCGGTCTGTTGAGGAGGTAATATTTCAGTACTTCAGTAATGTTATACAATATGCCCTGTTACACTGCGGTTAACACTGGGGTTATGGAAGAGTTATGTGACTCAAGTCAAGTAAAGCAAGTGACAAAAACATGTAATGCAACTGGCTGTCCAGCAGAGCTCCTGAATCACAGAGGTCTGCAAACCCCCAAAGAGACCCACCACATTGTTCCTTTGATCATGGGCCTCTTGCACAGTGCTTGATCTGCATATTGGAAGGGGTAGTTCTGTAAGTATCCGATTACACCAAGGTAATTAATATATAACATAGCATTGTGCACTTCCTCCGTATTGCCATGGGTGAAATACTTAGGAGACAACAGATTCTCAGAGTTTGTTCAGCAATTCCAATGTCTCCAGCAAATAACAAAACATAAAGATGCAGGTAACTCTTTCACTATCACTGTCAGGGTTGTGGTGCTTTAGCCCTAACCAAAAAGCATGTATGTACACATCTGTACCCAAAGCATACAAGCAACTACCACCTGTCCTGCCCAATTTCACCCAAACAGCCCACCTAAATGTGTGGGCCCTAATTGGCTCAAGCCACAGGCGCTACACTCATCCTGTTCATTACAATAGCTTCCTGTTGGAGAAGAAAACCCTGCTCATATGGTGTAGGGTGAGCAATAGGTTTGCCAGATTATTGAAGACAAACCCACCAAAAGCCACTTTCACAATCACACGAATCTTTGGCACTTACAAAAGCACCATTATGTGAGGTCTTTATCTTTCTCTGATATTAGATAAATGGTATAGATTGCTAAAACTGTCCAATATCTTTACAAAAATATTGGCCCCTTATTGCTAAATAACCTAAATTATGTTAAGACTTTTTTAACAAACAAAAATAGCCCAACACTGATCAAACATTCTTGAAAATATCCCAAAAAATAGCTCTCTGTCAAACCCTGTTTTTTCTCCCACACGTTTTTTTAAAAATACTTTAACCTAGTTATTATGACATGTAACCAAATTATGTCAGTTGTTCTAAAAACTGATACATAAGGTGTCTGCAAACATAATAATTTTTGGTTGAATTAAATTAAAGCAGTTGCATAATGACAAATTTCTCCAAAAGTAATGTTTGAAAACTTAAAAACATAATTATTTTGAGCAAATTCAACATAAGGTAATTGAGTAATGGCAATATACAGTATGATAGAAATGAATTCTGTGAGTGGTGCTGTTAATCAAAGCAATGAAATCCATTCATACTGTTATTGCATAAAATAGATAGATAGATAGATAGATAGATAGATAGATAGATAGATAGATAGATAGATAGATAGATAGATAGATAGATAGATAGATAGATAGATAGATAGATAGATAGATAGATTCTTTATTAATCCCAAGGGGAAATTCACATAATCCAGCAGCAGCATACTGATAAAGAACAATATTAAATTAAAGAGTGATAACAATGCAGGTATAACAGACAGACAATAACTTTGTATAATATTAACGTTTACCCACCTGGGTGGAATTGAAGAGTCGCATAGTGTGGGGGAGGAACGATCTCCTCAGTCTGTCAGTGGAGCAGGACAGTGACAGCAGTCTGTCGCTGAAACTGCTCTTCTGTCTGGAGATGATACTGTTCAATGGATGCAGTGGATTCTCCATGATTGACAGATGCTTGCTCAGTGCCCGTCACTCTGCCATGGATGTCAAACTGTCCAGCTCCGTGCCTACAATAGAGCCTACCTTCCTCACCAGTTTGTCCAGGTGTGAGGTGTCCCTCTTCTTTATGCTGCCTTCCCAGCAGACCACTGCGTAGAAGAGGGCGCTCGCCACAACCGTCTGATAGAACATCTGCAGCATCTTATTGCAGATGTTGAAGGAGGCCAGTCTTCTAAGGAAGTATAGTCGGCTCTGTCCTTTCTTACACAGAGCATCAGTATTGGCAGTCCAGTCCAATTTATCATCCATATAATAATAATGTCACATCCAAGAAATTTAGAATTTAGAACTGGGTATGTAAGGCCCTAAAATCTATTCATTTTGAGTAAATTCATTGTAAGTTAGCTGAGTAATAGCAACGTATGACAAGAATGTTTATTTTTTGAATGAAGAAAGCTTGCAGTATTCTAGGTTTTATATCACGATTTGTGGAGTTTAACTCAAGGGAGGTTATATAATGTACCAGTAAGGACTCACCTAGAGTACTGTGTTCAGTTTTGGTCTCCATATTACAAAAAAGACACAGCAGTGCTAGACAAAGTCCACAGAAGAGCGACTAGGCTGATTTCGGGAATGGGAGGTACAATCTATGAGGAGAGAATGAAGGAGCTAAACCTTTACAGTTTAAGAAAACAGAGATTAAGATGTGACATGACTGAAGTGTTTAAAATCATGAATAGTGTTAGTACAGTGTTACTTTAAAATGGATTCTTCAACAAGACATGGTGACATTGTTACAATTGTTTTAATGTCTGGAAGTTCTTCTTCATGCAAAGGACCATAGACAATGGAATAGATTACCAAGTAGTGTGGTTGAGAGTAGGACTTTAGGGACTGTCAAATGTCAACTTCATGTTGATTTGGACAATCTAGGTGAACAGGATGGGTGAGCTTATTGGGCTGATGAACTAAATGTGGCCACCTCTTTACAGCTCACAATCACACACCCAAACAGAAAGGAATGTGCTGCATGCAACCCAGAGAAGAAACCCATAAAGTATACATTTTTTTCTAATCATGTTATTAGATACAATTTGAAGCTGGGTGATCAGGTGGCACAGTGGCTAGTGTTAAAACTGTAAATTTTCTGCCCCCTCCCCCCACATACATTTCAAAGACACATAGTTTACTGTGATTGTTGAGACTAAAGTCAACACTGAGTCAGTATTCAGCAGGTGTTAGTAAGTGTGTACCTCCTGGCTTCTGCTTTGCACATGCAACTGACAGGATAGACACCTCCCTTGTGAACCTGGTAAAGTAAGAGTGTTTGCAAAATCAGTTAATAAACTTTCAATACATTACAATAATCTGCAAAAACAAACGAGTAATAAAACATTCCGTTAAAAATTGGCAGATATCATTTGTCAAAGCTCTTGCAAAATATGTAATGGTTGTGAAAAGATATGAAACTGTAACACAAAGACTTTAATATGAAATTAAATTTCAAAGCCTTTAAGGTATAATAAGTAAGCTGTATACCCAGAAAAAAGGGGATTGATGTAATAAACTCAGAAGTCAAGAAATTGAGCATATTTTGGTAATTGCTGTTACTAGAAGCACAACATGTGTGCGATGATATCAGCAGCAGACAACAACAACAACAACAATTCATTTCTTGTACAGCCCAAAATCACATAAGGAATGCCTAAATGGGCTTTAACAAGCCCTATTGACAGCACAAAGCTTTGATTCTCTGAAGAGACAAGAAAAAAATGGAAGAAATCTTGGGTAAGTACAAAAAATGGGGTAAACACAATACACAAAACAGAACACAAGTAATGCTCTTCACAGAGCTAGAACAATCTATCATTGTCAGCTTAGAAATACAATACAATAGTACAAACTACAAGGAAAAATGCAAGAATACATTATACTACTCACTAAATACAGGACCATCACGTATGAGGATACAGATTCGTTCAAATACATCAAAAACAAAGTAGTAACTAATTAGCATAAATGAAAAACAACAATATCTGTCCACCAGCCAATTGTAGATCCACGGCCAGATTGCAGTAAAGGAGTCAGACAAGCCAGACACAGTCAGAGTCCTGGAGACCTCAGCCAACAAGCTGCCTCACCCCTACTGGCCATTCTACAGCTGAGTCAATGCTGGGCCAGCAAATCTGATGAAAGGAACCTCCTACCCGATGATTCCAGTGCTTCTAAATTTGAAATGATTTTTCCATAGGTTTGCAAAGCTTTTGTAAAATAGTGCAAAACTTTGTGAAATATATATATAATATCGTAAAGCAATGCAATATTTTTGGTGTGGTCTGAATAAATTAAAATAAGCTAAAAATTGTTCATTTTTCATTAAGTAAAACTATACTTTGGTTTTGATATTTAAATCACAATGTTACCATGATATCATAGCAGAACAATTTAATCAACCTCTCAATCAATCAATAAATTAAAATTAGTGGCATTTTTAACATAAAAATTTTGGTATTAACACATGGACATGGGAGCGAGATGCTGTTACCCTGAGAAGCCGTGCAGTGGGTGTGTATGTGTATGTGTGTGTGTGTGTGTATGTAAGTCAGTAAAAGAAAGATGCAATAAATTCACTAATTAATGTAATAAAAAAAGATGTCTTTACTGGTGATGTAAATAAATAAATACACTTTATTTTTTACACTTTTAACACGATCCTAAGAGATTCTTTCAGTATTTTAGTAGTAAAAGAACAGTCAAGGAGGAGGTCAAGTGCATCAGAAATAGTAAAGGAGAATTAAAAGATACTGACAGTGAAATAGCAGATGCCCTAAACTTACATTTTTCTGAGGTCTTTACAACTGAGCAAGTGGATAACTTCCCAGAGGTAAACGTGACTACTAAGGAGGTACTGAGGGATTTGGAAATTGTAGACAGAAAAGTGCTGCTTTGATTAAATAAGCTGAAATCAAACAAATCACCAAGACCAGATAATATTTACCCTCGAGTTCTTAAGGAGGCTAGCGAGTACATATATAAACCCTTGACACATATTTTTAGGAAGTCACTGCACACTGGAGAGATTCCGAAGGACTGGAAAATGGCAAATATCATCCCATTATATAAAAAGGGTGACAGGACAGATCCAAGCAACTATAGGCCAGTAAGCTTAACATGCATCACAGGCAAATTAATGGAAGGAATTATTAAGGATAAGATTGAGCAACACCTGGCAAGGACAGGAGTTATTCTGAACAGTCAGCATGGGTTCAGAAGAGGGAGGTCGTGTTTTACTAACATGCTGGAATTCTATGAGGAGGCAACAAAAGGATACGATCAAAGTGGAGCATATGATATTATTTATCTTGACTTTCAGAAAGCATTTGGTAAGGTGCCACATGAGACATTGGGCATCAAATTAAAAGAAATGGGAGTTCAGGGTGATGTTTTTAGATGGGTGCAGAATTGGCTCAGACACAGGAAGCTGAGGGTGATGGTGCGAGGAACCTCTTCAGAATTGGCCAGTGTTAAGAGTGGTGTTCCACAGGGGTCAGTGCTAGAGCTGCTGCTATTTTTAATATATATAAATGATTTAGATAGGAATATAAGTAACAAGCTGGTTAAGTTTGTAGATGATACCAAGATAGGTGGATTAGCAGACAATTTGGAATCCGTTATATCATTACAGAAGGACTTGGATAGCATACAGGCTTGGGAAGATTTGTGGCAGATGAAATTTAATGTCAGTAAATGTAAAGTATTACACATAGAAAGTAAAAATGTTAGGTTTGAATACACAGCGGGTGGTCGGAAAATTGAGAGTACACCTTGTGAGACGGATTTAGGAGTCATAGTGGACTCTAAGCTATCGACTTCCTGACAGTGTTCAGAAGCCATTAAGAAGGCTAGCAGAATGTTAGGTTATATAACACGATGTGTGGAGTACCAGTCCAAGGAGGTTATGCTCAACCTTTATAATGCACTGGTGAGGCCTCATCTTGAGTACTGTGTGCAGTTTTGGTCTCCAGGCTACAAAAAGGACATAGCAGCACTAGAAAGGGTCCAGAAAAGAGCGACTAGGCTGATTCCAGGGCTACAGGGGTTGAATTATGAGAAAAGATTAAAAGAGCTGAGCCTTTACAGTTTAAGCAAAAGAAGATTAAGAGGTGACATGATTGAAGTGTGTAAAATGATGAAGGGAATTAGTACAGTGGATCGAGACTGTTATTTTAAAATGAGTTCATCAAGAACACGAGGACATAGTTGGAAATTTGTTAAGGGTAAATTTCGCACAAACATTAGGAAGTTTTTCTTTACTCAAAGAACGATAGACACTTGGAATAAGCTACCAAGTAGTGTGGTAGACAGTAAGACATTGGGGACTTTCAAAACTTGACTTGATGTTTTTTCGGAAGAAATAAGCGGATAGGACTGTCGAGCTTTGTTGGGCTGAATGGCCTGTTCTCGTCTAGAGTGTTCTAATGTTCTAATGTTCTAATGTACATCATGTCTTCCTTATATGGCAACACTGGGACATCCAACCCCACCTACATCTGACTCCGTCCTATTCCATATCCAGCAGCAAGAGCTTTTGGAGAGAATTGGTGGAGCAGTTAATGCAGCACTTACTTGAGCTGCTCAGTTCTTCAAATCCATTACCATGGGTATGCGACTACAGGCGATTCCAACAAAAGAAAAGATCATCAAAGGCACAAGAATGGAGCCATGGCGGATTGAAGTGAGTGTGGACAGGCCGATCATGGACTGAAACAGTGCTGCAGAGGAAGATGAACAGGGTAGCTGGCGAAGTGACACAAACAGCCAGTTTCCTTTTAATATGGTTCAATCTCACAACAATGGTTTCTGTTTGGCATTTTTACCTTCTTAAAAGAACATAGATGAACTGTTTTACAGTATGTGTGTAATTTCAAGATGCATATCAATGCTCAATAACATTTTTGGCTTGAAAAACCATATCCATAACATTAATGAAAACACTGACAGACATCCATAGAGAAGGTTGTAAGCAGACAAGTGAACTGGAAATGTATTCTTTACCTCAAGGAACAAAGTTCCAAGAGTCGGTGATAAAATAACCATTTCTAGTTTCCTTTCATTATCACAAGGATGCCTCATAAATGTATATATCTATTTGGTAAGTTTTGCATTCACCTTTGGACTTGCATACCCTTCATCCCAATTGTAAGTTGCAAGAACAGGCAAGGTATTTTTTTAAATATATAAAAAATGCCTCAGTTTAGAACACAACTTTTTGTGGTAAATTAGTATATACCATTATTATGAAGAAAATGCCTCGAATTGAAAAGTACCAAACTTATCTGGCAAGAGGGGAAAGAGAAAAAAAATGTTAGTGTTAGTTGTACTGTATAAGTAATTGTAGTGTACTGGTTTCCAAGGTCAACACGAGGTGGGGCATTACTGTGCCTTGGCCCAGCGTCCCGTGTAGTGTATGTAAGCAGGCCAGAAGCCTGTGAGAAGGGGACACTTGCCCGTGAAAACCCCAACAGAGTGCAGTAGGTGCTGCTGGAACCCGATCGCATTAGTCCGTGAGAAACGCGAGCGAAACTGAAGACGTCAACATGACAAGGAGACGCACGCTGGCCAAGTTCGCTCCATTTAGTCTGTCTCTTACAGGGCGATTGCTTTTTTTTTATAGTTTGCGAGGAGCAAGTGTTACGCAGCACCCCCAAGGTGTACGTGTTCAGCCTTTTCAAAGACGAAAAACTACATGTAAGATCTGGGCCACAATATATACAATCACTCTAGGATTTTTTTTTTTTAGTAATCAGACATAAAACAATCGCAAGCACTCAGCGGTGTTAGTGAGACGCAAGGCAACAACCTGAGTCGAGCAGGTTGCCAGTAAATCACAGCACAAATGATCGCGCTGATCGACATCCATCCTAACAGGAACGTTTAAGTGGCATTAGATCAAAGCGGACTAACTGGAGAATGGCTATGTGCAGAACGTACAAAGTACGTGAATAGAAGCCATGCTTCATGTTCCTTACCAGTGTGCCAGTTAGAATTGCAGGGGTAGACAGACACCTCATCAAGATCTTGCAAATTTTGATTGATCACACACAAATGTTGAGAGAACACAGACTCTCAGTATTTGTGTCATACTTCCAGGAGTTATCAAAACACTATAAATCTTGTAGTGTTGTCTAAATCTATGGATGTTTTCATGTATGCATGTGCAGAACACTGCGATAAGCTAAGAAAGTTAAAGCAGCATCCATTCGTGCATTTTAAATTGAATGAGATTACAGACTACATCCACAAATATGCTTATCCAATATACAGGTGCAGTTCTTTGCACTTGCCGTGGAAAAAAGGGTACACGAAACAACTAATTGACTAAAGTTGTAAAACAAGCAACGACCACAGACGTCAGGGTAAATTTTAGGTCTCTGCTGATTACAAGGTTCGCTAAAGAAAACACGGTGGAGAAAATCGTTAGACAAGCTCTAGTGTTCGCGGTCCATCCCAGAAAAACAGATTGAACACTAAGAGCAAAACAAGATGAAACATAAACCCGAAGTGGTTAAGGTCAGCAGTCACCTCCTGCGCAGAGCCCATTGTTAAACACGTAAAAATGCATTCCTTGATGCTTACAAAGTGTAGTGCCGCTCCGTAATCTTGCCAAATGAGTACCTGTGCGCGCCGCAGTGCCGGCTGCGGGTCCGAAGTGCTCATTAAACAAGCGCCCGGTACGGGGGAGGCGGCTTTACCTGGGCAGCTACTTAAACCGTGACGCTGCTGGCGAGACAAGCGGGTGCCGGACAGCGAAACGGAGTGTCAAAGTGCTCCTCAAACCTTAAATGATGATTTTTAAACATGTGGGAGAGAAGCACAATGTATTTAGACCGCAAATATGATCTGTTTCCCGTTAAAATGGGATATTCACATTTTCTTTAGTTTTTGTTTAAATCAAGGGAATTCTATGCAGATAAGGAGAAAATACAAAAAGGGATCATTTAATTCCCAAAAACGCGGAATAAGCTGCTATTTAATGTTTTGAAGGGTCTTCATAAAGTGACCGGACAATGCGTGGATGCGACAATAAGGTCCGGATGCTTTTCTCAGCAACCGCTCTTTGGATGATCGTCTTGTCCTGTCAGCATAGCAAAGCGGAGGCACGAGTTTTGAAACTTGTGATCGCGGTAAGTGAAATATTAAGATTTTCACTTTTCTCCCGTTGCAGCGTTTCAACTTGAAAACCCAAACAGACTTTCAAACGGTTAATATATAGGCTACAAATTAACTGTGGACTGATGTGGTGTTAAACTTGACCGAAGATGTAATTCCTGCGACTCTATAGTTAGATCAAGAGAGCTTGGAAATGGATGGAGGGTCTGAGTGAATTTCAAATGAAATCTGATTAGATTTATTATGATTGAGCTAGCAGTACTTAGACGGATAGATAGATAGATAGATAGATAGATAGATAGATAGATAGATAGATAGATAGATAGATAGATAGATAGATAGATAGCTTGCTACCAACAACTGACATAAACATGAACACGACATCTAGCACTGAATGTAGCATATTGTACATATGCAATACTGTATATACATGAAATAATCGTTTACTTGTCACTGGTTGTAAATAACATCAGTTCATTTTATCAATCCCAAGTACATTATTTTGCTTTCCACTTGTTGCAACCGGGTTATCCTCGGATTTATGTGTTCTGTCAACGCAGGGTTATTCGAAGGCTAGAATAATATGACAGATCACTTACTCACTGTGAGACCGAAGAAGGCAAGGGTCTTCAGATACTTGTATGAAGGCTGCAAATAAACTGTTCAAGGTACTGATAACACAAATATAGCATTTGTTGTGCCATCTAGTGGTTAGGAGTTATTTTTGAAATGATCCTGATTAAACATTTCTTTCTTTCTTTCTTTCTTTCTTTCTTTCTTCTTTCTTCTCTTTCTTTCTTTCTTTCTTCTTTCTTTCCTTTCTTCTCTTTCTTTCTTTCTTTCTTTCTTTCTATTTCGGAATGTGTCGTCTCTAATGAAATCTTGCCATTAGGATTGCTTTCAATAAAAAATGGTCACATTGTTCAATGAACGCATTGCCCCCCTTTCTTTAACTTCTCATTTCAGGTATTTCGACATGGTGATCGCTCCCCGATTGAAGCATACCCGACTGATCCTAACAAGGAAAGCATTTGGCCTCAGGGCTTTGGCCAGCTCACCGAAGTAAGACAGCTCTCAGGCGTTAATATACATTTCTGCGCCGATTTCTTGGGAGAGCTTCAAGGTTCCCCACACCTGAAAGTGTGATTCAGCCTTAGCTGTCCGGATTGTGTTTCATATTTCCAAGGAAGGAGGCTTAATGTTTCAGTTGCTTTTCACATTTATTACGTCTTAAAAAGTGAGAAATGTCTATAAACTAGTAAAAGGAAAGATGCATTTTAACTATAGGCGCATGGAATAGATTCTTTTGCGACTCTGAAATGACTCAGTTTGAGTTAGTCAGGTCATGTACATTGTGATTTGGGCTCGTTTTGCTCTCATTACCTCTAAATATTTTTCAGTTTACTCGTGATTAAGCTAAGCAGGTTCAGGAAATGCATCATTATGGATCATAAATCCACACTTACAGTAGGTTCCGAGGTATAAAAAGCCCTTATGGATCCCACATGTGTTTTATATAAGGTTCCCATATGTATGGCCCATATGGGACCCTTCAAGTTGTGGACTCAGGGATGATATGGAGCCCATATGGATTAGTACACTGTTACTGTTTTCTTGGTACAGGTGTGCTGGGATCGAGCAAAAACCTGGGAAGTTTGGAGGTCCTAGAGGACTGCATTGGGAACCACTCATGCACTAAAGCTTGAAGCAGTCTTTTTAATTAATGAAAGATTTATTAACTTATGTTTACTTATTTGGCTGACACCTTTATCCAAGGCAACTTAAAAACTTTGAGATACATTTGGTTCCATTTCTTTTGTTTTTCCAATTGGAGCACAGGCAAGTGAAGTGATATTCATGGTCACACAGTGTCAGTGGCAAGGTTTTAATCCACAACATCAGGGTATGAAGACCAAAGTCTTAACCGCTATACCACATTAAAAGCAAGAATTTATTCAAATAACATCAGAGCATTTTATATACTTTAAAATGACATTTTCCTGTGCAAGATATGAATTTACAGTATATGATACTTTGATTTGAGTGACCTTTTTAGTATAAAATTTGGTGCAATTTAAATGACATTTTGAGTTTGACAAAAGTAAATATAAAAATGTTTTGATGCTTTTTTATGCCATCTTGTTTTAAGTGTGGTATAGTGGTTAAGAGATTGGACTTCAAATGACATAAAACCCATATGTGATCCGTATAAAACTCCTATGGGTTTGCTACCTGGGTTTCTAGCTAACTGCTCTTCTGTCTTTTATACAAAGTTTTAAGCATGTACATTTTCATGATGAAACAAACTAAGACCAGATTTTCTCTATTTATGTATTCTTCAGCTTGGGATGAAGCAGCAGTATGAACTGGGAAAGTATTTAAAAAGGCGGTACACAGGTTTTCTAAGTGAAGACTACAATCGCAAAGAGGTGAGAAAATGAATTGTTGGCAGCAAAGTCCCGCTGATCTGTTGGTCACTGTGTTAGAATCCTCTCAGTTTCAGGTTGGCTCTGTTTGAACTGGTGAGGAGGGGTGGGGGTTATGGCAGTCAGGGCTTTTTTTTTTTTAAATTTTTTTAAGACACCCAACCAACGTGCTGTGTTGAGATTCAGAGAGAGACAATCAATTTAACAAACTGTGAGAAATAGAAAGAAAACTTCATTTTTGTTTTAGAATAGCTTTTACTGGGCAAATGTGCAATTGTGATAATGATGTTTCAGCTTAACATGCCAACTTGAGGTCCAGACTCATGAAAGTGAGTTGAGGGAAACCTATATTGCATTTTCGATGCTATCTGTCATATTACAGTTTGGAAAGTTTTGTAGACCAATCAGCCTGAGATTTAAAAATTAGATTTCTTTTTTTATCATTAAATTAATATAAGCCGAGCATTTTGACTAAACAGTCTTTCATTCTTGTCCTTTTCACCATGATCAGGTTTTTGTACGTAGCACAGACTATGACCGTACCTTGATGAGTGCACAAGCCAACTTGGCTGGCTTGTATCCACCAAAAAAATCTCACCCAGTGTCTCCAGGCCTCACATGGCAACCTATTCCTGTACACACTGTCCCCACCACCCAAGATAAGGTAAATTTTTTTTCTTGGATCTGCTTTAATTTATTTTCTATTTCTAAAGCAGTTCAGAGTTTTCTCAGCCATTTGTGCTGTGTTGATTGATTAATATCTATATACTCTTACACAGTGTACTTTGTGTTTTTTTTTTAGCTACTGAAGACACCCAGCAAACACTGCCCTCGATTCCGAGAGTTGATGGCAGACACATTCAAGACTGATGCGTACCAGCAGATTATACACTCCTATAAGGTGAGTGAGTAGTATACACACTCCCATAAGGTGGGTGAGCAGGGCCATGGATATAAATGTGATTCCCCATCCTTCACACAAATGTTTTGTGCAAATACAGTTTAGAATACACAACTTTTCTACATAAAAGTCAGTAGGTCATTGATTGACTATGCATTGTAAATTGATGAAAATTCTCTGCACATTTCAAATGGTCACTGTTTTTATTTATTTGGCTTTATTTATCGAGGTTAGCCGGCTAATAATTGGCTGTTATTTTGCATTTGATAGTTTATGCATTCACATGGCCTCAAACTATGAAGTATCACTGTTAGAAAACAAGTAATAAGTGGAAATGTTCACAGTACCTTGTATAACAGAGAGACAAGACAACATAGATGTAGTACACTATGGTCAGTTAGCAAATAGCAATTCGTCATTGGTACTGGATGGTGAAATATGAAGAGATGTTCTAAGTCTCTATTAAAAACTGGTTACAACTTGGAGCTGGGCACTGCTTCTTCTTTAGTAGCCATTTCACTCAGCTGTATGGCACATAGAGGACACAGGTCTTCACTAAATACCCATTAGATGATAAAATGGAATTCATGCTATAAATAAACACTATCACTTGGCTGTACATAGTCATAATTTAGATGTTAAACTAAATAAACCAATTAGCTACTGGATCTTGAATACATTCCTAAGTTTCTATATCTGAATCTGTATCTACTATACCTTCCCAAAGTAATCAAACCACTTCACTGTTTGCCAAATTTTACTGTGTTTGCAGCCTTGTGCTAAAATAATTTACATTCATTTTTTTTCTCTCATTAAGCAACTCTTAATACCCCAGAATCACAAAACAAAAACAAAATTTTAGAAATTTTTGCAAATTTATTCAAAATGAAAAGCTGATATATTGTATTAACACAAGTATTCAGACCCTTTACTTAGTTGAAGTACCAAAGGCAACAATTACAGCCTGGAGTCTTTTTTGAGTATAATGCAACAAGTTTCCCTGATCTGTATTTGGGAATTTTTTGCCTTTCTTGTTTGCAGATTGTTTCAAGCTTTTTCAGGTTGGATGAAGAACATTGGTGGACAACTATTTTCAGGTCTCTCAGGAGATGGTCAATTGGATTCAAGTGTGGGCTCTGTCTGGGCCACTCAAGGACATTCACTGAGTTAACTCTAAGCCACTCCTGTGTTGTCTTTGCTTTGTACCTAGGATCATTGTTGGAAGGTGAACCTTTGACCTAGCCTGAGGTCCAGAGTATTCTGGAGTAGGTTTTCTTTTAGGATATCTCTGTACTTTACTTCGTTTAGCTTTATGTAAACCACAACTAGTTTCCCAGTCCCTGCCACAAAAAAACGATCCCATGGCAAGATCCTGCCATCCCCATGCTTCACTTTTGGAATGGTATTGTGCAGGAGGTGAGTGGTGCCTGGTTTCCTCCACATGTGATGGTTATAATTGAGGATAAGAATTCAATTTTGGTTTCATCATATGAGAGATATACTTTCTTATAATCCAAGAGTCCTTTAAGTGTCTTTTTGCAAACTTCAAAAAGGCTTTCATGTATCATGTGGCCACTCTGCTGTAAAGCTCAGATTGGTGGAATTTGCAGTGGTGGTTGTCCTTCTGGAAGTTTCTCTTATCTCAATACACCTTCTCTGGAGCCCAGCCAGAGTAACTACTGGATTCTTGGTCACCATGACCATGATGCTTCTCTCCGGATTGCTTGATTTGGACAGGCAGCCAGCTCTAGACAGAGTTATGGTTGTTGCAAACTTAATTCCATTTAAGAATTATGGAGGGCACTGTACTTTTGGGAAACTTCAGTGCTGCAGAAATCATTTGTAGCCTTCCCCCAAATCTGTGCCTTGGCACAATCCAGTCTATAAGCTCTGCAGGCAATATCTTTGATCTCATGGCTTAGTTTTTGCTCTGATACACAATGGCAACTGTGGCACCTTCTATAGACGATTATGTGCAATCGAGTTAGCCACAGGTAGCCTCCAAACAAGGCATAGGAACATCTCATTGATGATCAACAGAAATACGTAGTTGCACCAGAGAAAAATTTCAAGTGTCACAGCAGTCTGAATAATTGTATGAATGTGATGTTTCAGGTTTTTTCTAATAAATCTGCAAAAGTCCTAACATCCTATTTTCACTCAGTCATGCTGAGGTATTGAGTGTTTTTTGATAAGGGCAAAAATGAATTTTAAGTGATTTTGACATAAGGCTGCCACATAACAAAATGTAAAAAACAGTGAAGGGGTTGGAATAATTTCTAAAGGCATGTATATCTATAGCTATATTTTAATCTATATTTAAAGTATGTCCATATCTATGTGTAACATCTACAGTATACCTAACTGTAGAAAGATGTAGATTGAGTAGACACTATAGATCTTGCTGTTTAGAGCTGTACCTGGCCACTGCCTATTAACTACAGAACTTAAATCTTCCATATGTACAGTATTCACAATTTTAACCATACCCTAGCTGGAAGCTTGGGCTTTCTACTTACTATTTTATTCACTAACTTTGATCATTGCAGCTGGCTGACTTAAGTAAATATGCAGAGTATTAAATTTGAAGCAACACCAACCCAACAAATTAATTCAGAAAAGGCAGAACAAAAAAGACTGTGATGAGGATACTGCTAACTACAGAGACTCTGTGCTCTGGCTATTGTCCAGATGTTAAATGCCTTAATATCTATATCAGTCAGTCAGTCATCGTCCAATTTGCTATATCCTAACACAGGGTCACAGGGGTCTGCTGGAGCCAATCCCAGCCAACACAGGGTGCAAGGCAGAAACAAATCCCAGGCAGGGTGCCAGCCCACTGCAGGACACACACACCCACACTAGGGACAATTTGGGATCACCAATGCACCTAACCTGCATGTCCTTGGACTGTGGGAGGAAACTGGAGCACCCACAGGAAACCCACGCAGACACGGGGAGAACATGCAAACTCCACGCAGGGAGGACCCGGGAAGTGAACCTAGGCCTCCTAACTGTGAGGCAGCAAGCGCTACCCACTGTGCCACCGTGCCGCCCTCAATATCTATGTGATGAATTTAAAACAAATTACTATATAATGCTGCTCTCTTGCTGGTTGCTGCAGTTGGTCACTGCAGCATGATTTGACGCCACCCCCAGACACTGTCCTGAGGAGTCTAGTGATAAAGAGAAACTGCGGAGGCAAGGAGTCAGCAAGTGTTCTTTTGTAGTCTGAGGATTTTACAAAAAAACCCTGAACTGAAAACAGTAGATGAGTCAGCCAGATTCTGATACAGATGCAGACCCAGAGGGAAGCACACATGCAGACACCTCATGACATACAGATCCCCATGTTTTACTTTCAAATATGTGTTATCATATTCATTAATTATATGCAGGTCTTTGCACATCTCCCCCGCCACCTCTCCTTGTCTGCTCGGTGCCCTTTGTCCCTTTCAAGCATAATTACAGTGAAAGGAAAGCTTACATTTTCACAGATTTTGGCTTTGTCTTTTAGTTTTCTTCCTTTTATCTTGCTCACCTGCTCAAAATTTTCAATACCCTTGTCCTCATTTTCAAATTTTTCTCTTTTATCTCTTTTTTATTCTTTCCCTTTTCTCTGTTGCCAGCTTTGTGTCTGCAGATGGTTTAAGTGAAATGTTTAAAATGCAATTATAACTTACTTTTGTGATGCAGTCATTTTTCACACTCTTCATTGCCCTGTGGATATCTTGCACTCATATCTTTTTCAGGTCTTTTCTTCAGTTATAGTTCAGTATTCAAACCCATTTATCCATTCATTCAGCCAGGTGTTTTCTAGCCTATTAATCAGATTACATGGTTGTGGTGTGTGCTAATTTAGGACCATCAGGTGCAAGGCAAGACCCAACTCTGACTATGAAATTACTCCATTAAAAAGTATACTAAAACAGGATAATTTTGGGGTTACCACTTATATAAAGTATCTCACATACTGTAGCTTATGCATATTGCAGAAAAACAGAGCACTAGGAAAAACATCATGTGTTGCTGAAATAACATAGGAACTCCACACATGCTGTGACAAAGGCAGACTTGTGAGGCAAAAGGCCCCAATCCCTACACCATTTTTCTCAGTTACATAACAATTTCAAACCCACTTAGTCCAATTCAAGTTCACGGCTAATCATAACAGCATGAAACACTAACCCTAGAAAGTATGCCAGATCATCACAGGCCACACGCTGAGTCAATTTGAAATCATTAATGAACCTAACACACATCTCTGTGATGTGGGATGAACACTGGGGCACTATTTGAGAAACATACATACAATGCTGTGAAAATATGCAAACTCCAAATGAAGAATGACCATGCATGACATTCAAGCCCAGAATGCTCACCTATAAGGCAGCAGAATTACTGAATTACCTACTGTGCCACCATACCACATTCTCTTCAGTTAGCTGATCTTTGTTTTATATAACAGCGCTTTTCTCATTTATTAGAACACTATGCTGGTATAGTAGATAACCACACCAGAGATTCACTCTAAGCCTGCAGCCTTGAGAAGCATAAGGGCATTTCATATTCTGCAAAATGACGATCACTGAAAGACTGCTAACAACATGTCATGTTTCTCTTCTCTTGCAGGATTTTATTCACAACCTGTCCAATCACACAGGTTACTCGATGGACAAATTAGTTCTGCGCAAGGTGTGGAAAGTGTATGATGCACTGCTCTGTGAGGTATTCACTTTTCATTTTGTTTAACACATGACATGTCCATTGCTCTCCTTATTATTAGGAATCTTTCTTTTTATTTTTCTTTACCTAGAAATCTCACAACCTTACTCTCCCTGAATGGGCCACCTCCTCAGTTATAGCTACACTGGAAGAGATTGCCTCCTTTGAGGTTGTTTCAAGCATCATCCACCACCGGAGGGAGGAGAAAGCCAGACTGGCAGGAGGTGAGTAACACTGGGTATAATGGGCAGAAGTCCACAGTTACCTTTTTGGCAATCACAATCAGGCTATAGCATGCATCATAGGCTCTCTGTTGCTTTGCTTAATGCATCACTTGAGAATGGACAAGTCAAAACTAATATTTGATTGCCTTCATGATTAAAAGTATCCCAGTATGCCTTAACCACAATATTATCCATCTTAGACAAATTTACAATCTCAGTGTTTACAGAATATAATCAATAAATCATTTTTTATTGTGTATAATGTAATTGATAGCAATCACAAACCATGAACTACTTTATAAAGTAGGAAGACAAATGGAAACAATATTAAAAAATGAATAAAATGTTACATAATCAAATATCATGGAGGTATTCATTCATCCATCTATGTTCTGTTCCACTTTCACTGGGAAGAAAGTAAATGACAATACATTGTAGGAAAGCCTTTCATTGCAGAATACTTCAGCCACCCTCATACTAGTTAGACCACATTAAATTATGAAAGGAAACTGGAGGAATATGGAGTCCAGGACTTGAACCTAGGCTCTTGGAGCCATGGAGCAGTAAAAGCACCAACCACTGTGTCACCCTCGTTGATTCATGTGCTTCCTTAATTATTTATTAGTGTTGTTAAATGTCACAAATGGAATTCATCATTTTGACAAGAAAAATCATCTATTCAAAAATATGTCTGTTAGTACAAACATGTATACCTAAGTCATTCAGGTCCCAAGGCTGCATCTTCATATTGCCTGCCTTTGTAATTTCACACAAGATTGCTGTCTAGGGTTGAAATGTCATAAATGGTACTGGTCTTTTTTTTAATTTGAATGCTCAAGTGCATCTCAGCTACATTGCATTCACAGAGTAGTTTGAATTTAGTGCCTTTCAAAATATGATTACAAATTCACAGCTATTGTAGAAAATGTATCTGGATCTCTCCAATCTAGAAGAGCTGCTTACCACCATCTCTTTCCTCCTCCAATGCAGGGGTTCTGCTTGACGCGATTCTGAGGAATTTCTCCAGCGCTGTGAAGCGTGCCAGTCCCCTGAAGCTCATCTTGTACTCTGCTGTAAGGTGCCATCACCACCTTTTGCATTCAGTTGCTTGTAATTCTCTATAGATTAACTCCTTGTCTTCCTTGCTCTTCAGCACGACTCCACCATTATAACCCTTCATGCAGCCCTTAATATCTACAATGGCCGACTGCCTCCATATGCTGCTTGCCAGCTATTTGAGTTTTACCAAGAAGAAGATGAGTAAGTTTTCTTAAAGTTTCACATC
This sequence comes from Erpetoichthys calabaricus, assembly GCF_900747795.2. NCBI lineage: Eukaryota > Metazoa > Chordata > Cladistia > Polypteriformes > Polypteridae > Erpetoichthys > Erpetoichthys calabaricus. The sequence continues at coordinate 92,773,071 of NC_041404.2, forward strand.
TTCCCAACCTCCACCACCTTGTTTACACTTCCCATATCCATTGTTTGGATCTTCATATCTATGTTTTTTCCTAGTTCATACAGTGTTGGGCTTTTCTATCGGAATGACTCATCGCTTGATGCTCATGAACTTGTTCTGCCCGGCTGCACCTCACCCTGTCCACTAGATCAGTTCACAGACCTAACCAGGAGTGTCATTGCTACAAACTGGGAAGAAGAGTGTGGCACAGCACAAAATGTGACTCCTTCAGGTGAACATCTCAAGAATAGATTGAAATTTAAAAACATTAGCAAATACAACCATTCAGAGGCAACCCTCGGGCTATCATTAGCCATTAGCTATAGTGATGGTCAGCTTTTAAGAAAGGGGTGCACAACAATTAAAAGCCTTAGATAAATTAGTATATGTTGCTTGGAGAGGCCAATGACTCCTTGAATGGTCTATGCCACTCGTAAAGGTTAAGAATAATCAATATTTCAAACATTTGAAGCAAAGCAGTAGTTTGAATTAAATTATGTAAAATCAGAAAAACCCCAGCGTATTTGGCTTCACCTGAGAAGGAATGTAGGCTCAGATATTGAACTTAATAGGAAGAATGTGTCTTCGGAATCAGATTGCAACATAAACTCAAATCAAACACTTAATGTAGGAAACATAGCCATGATGACAAATGGACTGAATGAATAATGAGTGTAATGGCGTCCAGTCCAGCCAGCTGAGTCTGATCAAAGCTGCATTTCTCTCTGCAGGGCTGGTCTTGGGTCTTTCAATCGCTGTTGGATTCCTTGCAGTTGTACTGTTAGGAATGGGAGCTGCACTGCTCTACAGAAGAAGAGGTTATGAGTCTGTCAGCAAGTGATACAGACATTTGCAGTGGAAGCAGGAGGCAGGATGTGCCTACAACTCAGTAGACTTCAAATAAAGAAATGGTGGGAAAACCTTCTTCATTCTTATCATCCATCCCTGGGAAACTTGCCGAATGTTCAGAACTCAAGCTTAGTGAGTGAAGGAATCAAACATCAAACATACTTGTGAAGAGCACTGAAAATCATTTAGGGCTGTATTAAAATGTAATAAGAACACAAACGTGAGACACACAACATGAACTATAGATACTGTATATGTATAAAATGTATATATGGCATAACATTCAGAAGCATTTGAGTATGTCATAGGTAACTGATGGAGATTTTGAAATTTTGTTAGTTACTTCTTCAAGAGTCAGTAGTCACATTTTTGAGTTTTAAATATTTTTGTAAGAATGAATAATATTCATAAATAATAGTGATAATATAAAGCAATTGAATTTGTGAGTAGAATACATTAAAATGCACCTTTTTAACATGTACTCTACATTATGATGTAGTTATAAAAATAGCCCAGATTTGTTAGTTGTGGCTCAATAGCTTTGATAGACAGTAGATTCCAATTAATGTGATGCAAAGATGTCATCAATTGAAGTGCTACTGTTAGCTATTGGTTGTGGAGGGTCTGTGACAACTGTACTTCAAATTTCTTAAACATAAAAAGGGGAAATTATGTGGTGTACAGAAGACTTGCGTGTGTGCCTTTCTCTGCATTTGACTCACTTGGATCGGTGTTCCATTTCGCCTTCAGGAGTGGCTGTCAGATGAATAGAAAAGGAGAAATTACAAAATATTCAAGTTCAAGTGACCTCCATTAAAATAAATAAGAAATGGTAAACTAATCTATAACAGAAGTCACTCAGAATGTTTCTCTGACTTAAAATAAACAGGTTTACAGATTCATCAGTGCTTTCAAAGTAAGATTTCGGAACTTTGTACAGTGCACTTTATTTGAGATAGGTAAACATTAATTTAACTTTCTCAACAAATGTGCCAATTTCAACAAAATCGGTTCACTGTGAGCTGTGTTTTTTCATTTGAACAGACAGACATGGCAGCGGCAGTTGGTGCTTTTTGTTTTATATGTTTACAAACCAGAAAATAACATGCTACCAATTAGGCAGCTAGTCCATCACAAGACACACATACAGGTCATTTTACACAATCCACAATCAATTTAGGCAGCACGGGCACCTCACCACTGGGACAAGAAGAAACTTTGCATAAAGATCAATAGATAATCCAATCCAGTGACCCTTTGAGGTTTTCGAGGCTATTCTGGGAGCACTTGTACCAGCCTTGTACAGGGGTCCAGTCCATCATAGGGCCCAGCCACACACGCCACACAGAGGACAATACAGGAGCCCAAGAGTTATTAAGCAGCAGGCATTTGAAGGTAAGTGACATGAATCAGGCAGCAGATGTCTTCAAATTAAAAAGCAAGAGTATTCAGGCAGACAATTGATTTTCAACCTAAAGAAAACCGTTGGCCATTAAAAAAGTTTAAACATTCACTTTTTTATATTACTTAGTAATTATGCCTTTTGTCGTGTTACAAGTTCGCTCCCTCAGGACGGAGCAGAAACACCGTTAAATGTTATTCCAGAACAAAAGAATTGATGACATCTCGATTTTGTACCAGTGCATTCGTCTGCATATTCGTTTGCTCCGAGCTGCTGGTAGCAGCCCTTCAACAATATGACGCCAACAAACTGATAATGACATTGCGTCTCCACACGTGAGCACATAACAAACAAAACTAAACTGGCCTTTTATCACGATCGATCTGCACTCGTATCAACGGAAAGAGACGCAGAAAAAGCCTTCTTGTTAATGGCAGATGAAAACAATAGCAACGACTGGGGCAGTCCAGGCGCCTACGAGTGCCGCAGCTACACAAATAACAGCGTAAACGGGCCATGCAGGTACTTGTTAATTATACACCCGTGCAGCCTATAATAAAAAATACTGTTCTTCATGCAGCCATTTCAAAAACATTTAGAGTTACGCCTAGGTTAGAATTAGTCAGAGTTATGTTAGCTTAACCCCTATTGATCCATTAGAGTAAACAGCAAATATTTCAGAATATTAGCTTGTCTTCTTCCAGTGGCTAACTTTTAAAACGAACACCTTGATCAGTTCGCCAATATGTTAATTGGATCGAACGCAGGGGCTAAAATGTCAATTTTCAAAAATTATCATTCCAACTTCGAAGGGACTGATTATGGAAATTAAATGTAATTTGTTTTTAATACAGGGTCTTTCAAGGCCAAATCTGTCACTCGCCGTTTTATATTTAAACGTTAAACAGGAACATACGGTAGAACAAGAAATTACTTGCTTTAGTAAAACACAGCAAAGAAGAAAATGATAAAGGCATAACCAAAATGTTCTCGCTTCTCGTTTCTTTAGAACAGCTTAGCTATTTGTCTAAAAGTTTGATGGATAGAATGGTATCCTCTCGTTTGACAGTTTTCATTTGTTCTTATGTTCTAAGAGAGCGTAGTAAAAAGCTAACAGCACGTGTGATGTTACAGTAAGAGCTCTAAACTGCCCAATGACGTCATCCAAGCTAAATTACGTCTGAGATGTCCTGTAATTCTGTTGCATGTCTTCGCAGGAAAAAAGAACAGCCAACACTTTATTAAAAGTCCTATAGGACTGAGAGCGAAGAAATGCAATATATACATACACACTTAATTAAATGTTAATTGACTTTTTTATTTTAAGTGATAAACAGATTATAAACATATTTTTAAACTTATTACTTTGGAGTCGCCGCAGCTCCGTAAACTCCTAACTCAAACATCTCGACTATAAAGAAGAAATATAAAAAGCATTTTACATTAACAGATGTGTCACTGATTGGCACTTTGGTTTTTCGTAGCTGAAAAACATCTGACACGCAAGAAAAGAGCCGAGACAGTGACCAATAAACTGAAAGACTAAAGGCAAGAGCCTGTCATATTACTCCATCTGACAGCAGGTGTTTAGACTGCTGGAGAAAACCCTCAGAGAACTCGTACATCACGGCGAAAGCATACACCATTCATTCATTTTCCGAACTTTCATAGTCGAATCTGGGTCGATTCTTGGTACCGTTCTTCACAAGACGGGGACCAACAAGGTTCTCAAGGTACTCCGGGTTCCTCCCACCTCCTAAAGACGTACACGTCCGACTAATTGAAAACTGAATTTGGTAGGTAGCCTATAGGATGGGTGTACGCGTGTGAAACAATGTGCCCTGCTGGGTACACTGGCGTCCGAATCCGAACGGTGATTCTGCTTTGGTGCCTCTCCGAGCATTCGCGATAAGTGGATCTGGAAAAGTAGTGCATAAATTGTTCAAAGTTTAACAACTACTTTGTATGAATTTTTTTTATAATGTTAGGGGTTACTGAATCTACTTTAGCGATATGTTTGACTTTTGTTGGAAAACCTGGCGATATGTTTATATTTCTGTGTGATTTAACTTTAAAAATTTCATTTGGCATTAATAATTTTCATAAACACGTATAGGAAAATTGATCGTTATCCAATTTAATAGCATTCGTACTGCCATGCTGTTTCCAATCCACTTTTGATTGAGGAAAGCTTATAAGCTAGTTCGTAATCAATCAATTAATCAATCAATCAATAACGTGCATGTCGATGTACTGTATGTTTTGCTTTATTACTCTGTGAAAAATCGCTATTGCTGTGTCATCAAGAAATGAGGAATTGTACACGCTGGAGCTTTTCAATCAGCACCACAAATACCAATTTATCCCGCTAGATGTCAGCATCGGGGCATTTTGCAATCAATTTTATTTTACAAGGAACACATCAAGAGGTTTTACTTTTGGAACTGTCACCCTTTTTCCAATGCAGTTTTTCATTATGAAAATGAAATACTGAACTATGCGACACTGAATATAAATGAACAACTTTTCATTATGATGATAGCCCCAAACATATTCACGACACTCTGAAATATACAGGATTTCTTTAAACCATGCTCAGTTCTTGTTATTATTTCAAATGTTGTTTTCATTGTGACAATTTCTGAGTTCAGGTCACAGGAATAGAAGCTCCTCTTCTAATGATGGCTTAATATAAAATTATAATTATACAGTGTCACTCCTCTGTCCCCCGTAAGTAATAGTCAGTGACAAGCGAACACGGTGTCAAGTGTTGGAGTGTGCAGAACTGTATGGCCAAATGGACTCTAAAAGTGTTAAGTGCCAAATTTTGATTTGCCAGAGTGAGTTAAATCTGTTTGTCGAGATAAAACTGCAACTGATTAGGCTCCCATCTGGCCTAAATCTATACTGAGTAAATTGTTACTCTTATTGCAAATGTGTGGATTCATAATAACTTGTCGATACTGCAAATCATTAAGCCTGTAGACATTGAGCTCTCCAGTTATCTGTATGGAGAGATTCAGCACCTGTGACTTTTTGAGTCATTCAGTTTTCAAATACTTTTTTGCAACAGAGGACTAAATGGAGGATGTGGAGTAAAACAAGGCAGAACCAACTCTGGATGTTTACATATACACCACAGGATGCAGTCAGATACAACTCAAGTGACTGAAGAAATCTCATGAAGACACAGGAAGACCATATTAATTCCACTAACTTTGTGTGTGATCACTTATTCTTAATATTTTTTTAAGTGCAGTTAATATCCAAGGTGTTTATTTTACTTTTATGAAATTCCACGATCACCTTCAGTTTCATCTTACTGAAAAATAAATAGGATCTTTAATTTTGCTATTTGTAGCTTAATGGGGAAAATATAAATAATAAATTAAATAAATATAAAAAATAAATATTTAAATTGAGGAGTGATTATAGTTATTCAAGAAGTGTTTTAACTTGGCAAAATAAAAGGTATGTTTGAGATGTAAAAGATTAAGATCAGTGAAGCCAGCCCATAAAGTTCAGTGTGTGTTGATGTCACTACCTGGAGTATAAAAAGAGATGATTATCACAAAGCATACTACTAAAACAGATATAGTCACAAAAATACTTTACTTTAAATGGCACCTTTCATGAACAACATTGCAAAGCACTCCATGGACCCATGGAAAGTTCCCTTAATTGAAAGAGAACTACAGGGTTAGCAAGAGTGGGTAAGCATATATCACTGTGAGCACACAGGGGTTGCTGTAGGTTAGGGATATGTTGCATGCATGCTGTTTACCACAGGAGAGAAAGAGCGAGACAGAGATGTTTAAAGATCCACAGTAGAAGCATGTAAAGACATGGGCAAATTTGTTGATACCCCTTCACAAAAAAAAGAAGGACCCACAACTGTCTCTGAAATAACTTGAAACTGACAAAAGTAATAGGCACCCATCATTGTTTACTGCATAATTAACAAAAATCAGACTTTGCTTTAGTGTTTTGATCCAACAGAATATTTAAATTAATAACACAAATGAAAATAGCATGGACAAAAATGATGGGACTCTTAACCTAATACTTTGTTGCACAATCTTTAGAGGCAATCATTGAAAACAAGCAATTCCTGGAGCTCTCAATGAGATGTCTGAACCTGTCAACAGGTAGTTTGGCCCACTCTTCCTGAACAAATTGCTCCAGCTGTATCAGGATAGAAGGGTTTCCTTCTCCAGACTGCATTTCTCAGTTCTTTCCATAGATGTTCGACAGGATTCAAATCAGGGCTCATAGAAGGCCACGTCAGAATAGTCCAGTGTTTTGTCTTAGCCATTCTTCAGTGCTTTTAGCTGTGTGTCTTAGGTCATTATCCCATTCAGAGCATTCATGAAATGAGCCTTCTGACACTGTGCAGTACTTTATTGCTACAGAATGTTTTGAGATTTCAATGTTCCCTGCACAGACTCAAGGCACCTTCTGCAAGATGCAGCAAAGCAGACCAAAACATAGCTGAGCCTTCTACACAGTGTTCTTTTTTTTGAAAGCTTCATTTTTGCATCTGTGGACATAAAGCTGATATGACCTAGGTTTTCTTCCATTGAGACCACTGTTACTCAAAAAGCAACGGATGGTGTGATCATACCCTGATGGACCTTGACTTTGGTGTTCAGCTTGTGTCTCTTTGGAAATTGTGCTTGGCCTTTTTGTCTGTCATTCTCACTATCCTTCTGCTCATTCTGGGGTTGATTTTCCTCTTGCAGCCACATCCAGGGAGGCTTTCTATAGTCCCATGGACCATACTCTTCCTAATAGTATTTGCGACAGTAGTCTCAGGAACATCAAGCTGGTTGGAGATGGTTTTATAGCCTTTGCCTTTAACATGCCTCTCTATCATTTTCTTTCTGATCTCTTCAGACAGCGTTCTCCTTTGCTTTCTCTGGTCCATGTTCAGTGTGGGACACACAGTGACACCAAACAGCAGAGTTACTGCTTTTCTCCATTTAAATATGCCAACTGACTGATTGCAAGATTGGAGACATGTGTGATACTAATTAAAGGAAATAGCTAGTTTGAAAAATCACTCTAATCCAATTATTTATTAACTTTTCTAGGGGTATCAACAAATGTGTCCTGGCCATTTAGAATATCTTTGTAGACTAAGTAGAAAGATTACAATATGCAAGCTTTCGAGGCAACTCAGGCCCCTGCTTCTTGCCTGAAGAAGGGGCCTGAGTTGCCTCGAAAGCTTGCATATTGTAATCTTTCTAGTTAGCCAATAAAAGGTGTCATTTTGCTTGGCTTTTCTCTACATTCATAATGGCTAACACGGTACAACACCCTAGTACTACATTTGTAGACTAAGTAATACTTTATCTCTTCCTTTATTACTGTTCACACTTTTCACACTTTCTTTGCTTTAATCAGTTTTCAGAAGGCATACTGCACTTTTTCAATGTTCTTCCCAGACACTAAAGGGCAGGCAACCCAGCAGTTGGCAGGGATGCTTGTGCCTCAGTCTGAAGAAAAAGGGAGTCACAAGAGGACCCCCTCCTAGTGGCCACTTTCTGTCCACCAGAAAACAACATGGTCCTGGGAGAATGTGTGTGACCATACTGTCTTGCTAAAAGCAGCCACCTCCCCACCTTGTCTTTTAGAGACAATTTAAGACATGGGGTGTAGGGATACCAGAGGCCCACAATGTTACATTTATCCTGGTATCCATGGAAATGAAGCAGGGACAGCCCTCAACCCAGAGGTGGCCAGAAGTGATCCCAGGGTGGGGTTCAAAGCAAACCACGTGGGAACAGTTGGCGTGAGAGTGGGGCAAAAGCTTAGCTTGCCAAAGGAACAGAGACCAAGGTCACAAGAGATATTGGGAGAGAGACATGGCATATAAAAGTTGTGCTTATTTGTATTGTGTATTCCCCTTTCAGTAGATCTTTTGCTTATTTTTTTTATTTTAATGTATTTTTTTGGAATATTTGTGAATTTAGGCAGCATGCTTTTAATCCTGATGGTGTATTTTTGGATAAGAAGGCCTGGCACAAGCTCCCCATCACAGAGTGCAGTACATTTTTCAACAGTCACCTATTATGCTGACTGCGCTAAATACAAATTGAGTTAATCAGTCATCTAAGCAACTGTTCAAATGATCTCTGAAAACTAGGCAGCTGGTTTGCTGAAACATGTACTCAAACAGATGGTGTTAAACTGCTAAAAGAATTCCATAAACAGATATTCAATACATATTCTACAAAACATACTTTGCATAAAAATGACAATACTGTATACCAGAATCTGATGGCATAATAAAGTATTGCACATATAGACTGTGCTGCATTTAAAACCTTTAAACCAAGAACTTTACACAAATTAAGTGAAAATGTTTATACTTTTTTATTAACATGTATACCATGTGCTGAGCAATCAAAGATTCATTTAATTACATAAATGTTATAAAAAAAACATTGGTACTACAAAAAAACATTGACTTATGCAACTGATGGCTATTCTGTACAGTGCTGTGAATGTAGCCTTCTCGTCCCTTAATGCAAACATTTATCTTGGTCTAAAATAATGGAAAAAACATCCACTTTGGATGACTGTGTTAGGAATCCGGTAGTGATTAGACTAACTAAAGAGTGAATAGTTTGGCTACCAGTTTGACCACAGGGCTACTAGGTCAACAGTGAGTTGGGTGTCTAAGGAGTCAAAATTTAGTTCCACGGCACTAAGGAGATAATCAATTACAATTAAATTGTAAGGAATATTAGAATTCCAAAGCATGTAAACCCTGGAGTTAAAGTAAAATGCTAGTTGCTAAATATTTACTTACTTAGAAATAAAGCTGCTTTGGCAAATTACATTACACTAAGTACAAAATCTGTGCTCTGTTTTTATATGGATATTTGACTTAGTAAATCTGACATATTCCTTTAGCTGAGGTAGCCACTAATGATTTTACATTCCTTAATAAATCAAGAGAAATTAATTAAGTCAGTGGCTTTGGAATAATTCTTCATAAGGAACTACATTCTACTTGTATGTAGGTGAATGTACATACATTGAGATGCTCATAATAGTTATTAAAACAGAATCCATATACATTTATTTGCTTAGCAGTTGCTTTTATCCAAAGTTACAAAAAAGGTGAACATAATCAAGTAAACATCACTCTGGGGGACTGTTTAGAAACAAGTGTGACAAGACAAAGATACAAAATTGACCATTACAAATGACAATTCCTAGATTATAAAACCTATTAAAATAGAATAAAAAAAAAATAAAAACTAATATTAGACAGAAAAATCACTGAACAAATCCATCCATCCATTTTCCAACCCGCTGAATCCGAACACAGGGTCACGGGGGTCTGCTGGAGCCAATCCCAGCCAACACAGGGCAGGAACCAATCCTGGGCAGGGTGCCAACCCACTGCTTGACACACACAAACACTAGGGCCAATTTAGAATCGCCAATCCACCTAACCTGCATGTCTTTGGACTGTGGGAGGAAACCGGAGTGCCCGGAGGAAACCCACGCAGACACGGGGAGAACATGCAAACTCCACGCAGGGAGGACCCGGGAAGCGAACCCAGGTCTCCCAACTGCGAGGCAGCAGCGCTACCCACTGTGCCACCGTGCCACCCTCACTGAACAAATGAGTCTTCAAACACTTCTTAAACACACTGAGGGAGTCAGATTTCCGAATGGAGATGGGCAGTTTATTCCACCAGTTAGGAACTACACATTAAAAGAGTCTGGACTCAGATTTATTACCACACAGAGGTAGCATCACAACAGGTGCTGTTCATCAGCAGACCTGAGTGTTTAAGAAGGAGAATAGGACCTCACAAGTGTCTGCTCTGTAGGCAAGAATCAAAGGAGCAATGTAGTGATTTGAAGAGAGGAGTGACATACGTCCGTCTTGGCTGATTGAACATCAGACATGCCGCTGCATTTTGAATCATCTGCAGCCACTTGGTGATCACTTGATGACACCCCATATACAGTACATTAAAAAGAACTGGCAATAGAATTCTACCCTGATGCAGAGAGAGGCTTCGATGGTGACTTCATCAGAAATGTTATTGGTCCACTTTAATGTTCATTAGTTGTTCTCATATGATGAATTGGAGCACCCATTCCCTTTAATATTTCCCAGAGCACATTCCTTCCTGCAGACTCAAAGGCCTTGGAATAATAATGAAGCAGAGATACTTTACTTAGCCAGATTCTCTGGCTTTTTCAATGATCTGTCTGATGTTTAGGACATGTCCCCTCATGCCTTATTCTGATACAAAACCAGTTTGCATCTTTGGTATCAGGGAGACCAAGAATATATTTAAGATGATCATTGATGATGTTCAAGAACATCTTGCTAACATGAGGTTTAAGTGCAATTATTCTGTAATTGCCGCAAACAGTAGAAGAGTGTTTCTCCATTTTGGAAACAATATAGATTTGCATCTTTATTTAGGCTAAATACTCAATGTTCACATTGTGTAAATAAGGCCCGCCACCATTTATATGTAGCATCTTTTTAATCCATTACTGTATTACCTTCTTTAATTTAAATAATTTTGTATAGCATTATTTGCTCAGAATGTTGTAAGGAGTATAAAATACACAATTATAGTTATACAAGTAAATACACGTAATTAAATAGGGATTTGTTTAAATACACTGCATAACAAAGCAATTTAAAACTAATTGTAATAAATGAACTATAAAAATATATGTCCATTAACTCTTTCAAGGCTGATGTCGACTTTTGTCAAAATTCAGTGGTAGAGGACAGTAATCAGCTGTAATCTGCGACAAAACTCACCTTTACATTTTAGTTCAACTGTATTATTATTAAGATATGGCCAGCTGACAACACAGAAGAAAAGAAAAATTCCAATCAGCAGCATCCGTAAAGGTAATAAACATCAGTTACAGGGCATTCCATGGTCTGTTATTACAGAAAGTCATAGACAAAATCAGACATAGTCCCAGTTCTAGAGACTGAGGCTAAATGGCCACCTGCCCTCTCTTTGGCATTCTACAGTATTAAATAAGATTGTGCTGAGGACTCTAATAAGACAACAAGCATCATTTAATTCTTGAATATATCCTTCTATTCCAAGGCATATTTCTAGTGTCTTTCTCTTGTGGCAGTATGGCAGTGGGACAAAGTCATATTGAAAAGAGAGACATAATAAAGCAAAACCAGAAACAGTTTATAATTATTATAATACTTATAAACTTTAGTTTAACTGGAAGCTGAAGTAAAGGCTAAAGAACAGTACTTTCTTGGTCTAGTAAGGATTTTTGAAACACCATTTTGAATGAATTAAAAACAGCATATAGAACAATTTCAACAGTCTGTGAAAAACAGATTGCAGTAGTCAGTTTTACTAAATATGCATTAATTTCTCAGTATTCTTCACATATAGAAAATATCTTAAGTTTCCAATATTTTATAAGCTGAAAATATTATGTAGATTTTTAAAAAGTGTAATGTGCTTTGTGCACATGCAACACTCGTTTATATATCTAATAGATTTTTTTTAGGAGATCTTTTGACTGTAAACAGTTCATCATAAATAGGAACTTTCTTTCTGTTGGACCAGATTAACAAAAGCATCTCTGGTCTTTACAGTTCAAAATCATCGCCCCTACTTTGAAATGTTCGTGAATTGTTGGATTGGTTTAGAAATTGACACTCAGTGGGCCATCTAATTGTATATATTTTATGTTTGGGTTCAGTGAGACTACTGTTTTCTGTTTATGAAACCTCAAATCAAACCGCTTCTACAACCACGAGGAAAGACCAAAGCAAAAAAGAAGAGCTCCTGAACAAAGAAAAAAAGTTCACTGAATATTCTTCCACATATACTGAAGAAAGCTGACCCAGAAGGATTGCAACAAAGCGTCACCTACATCTGTAGTCATCAACTTTGATAGTAGATGGAAGTTAGGATAAAGCCAGCTAATGAATCCTGGTAATTGGTATCAGGGCAACTGAAAGGTAGTATGCTTAGTGAAGGATATATTTTTAGCAGTTAAAAATTTCTCTTCCTAATTTCAGGAGGAAAGTTCAGACCAGCTTCTCTCTCTCCCACACACACAGGAGCTGTGAGTGTGGGATTAACTAGCGTAGACTATCTATGAGCAAATTGACATCACCATCATTGTGTAGGCACTAGAAACTTCATGAATAGCTAAAGAATGTATCCATTATGAGCACATTAATTGAAAGATCAGAATATATAAGTTATTTGTCGTTTTCTACAGGAACAGTTTTCTACAAGGGCAAACTAAGCTAGTTTAAATGTATGTTTTATGTTTCCTTCATTTGTATATGCATACATATACTGTATCAATCTTCTGTTATCCTTATGTTATGAATGCTGTAAATTGTACTACATGGTATACAAACAGAGAAAGTGAACATTTTTTTATTTTGACATAAATTGTTTAGATCTTTTCATAGTTCTTGCATTCAAGCTGAAATGTGAAACAAAAATCCCTCACACATACAAAAAAAGTGTCAGAATATAGTTGCAGTTTGTATGTCTCATCTGAAATAATAAAATATCCGTCCTTTTCTGTATTTAAAGATATGTAATTGTCATTTATTCACTCTTTTAACTCACTCACACTGTAGCAAAAAGAGGATGGAAATGTGAGTATATCTCTTTCCATGAAAAAGGTGTGATTTATAAAAGAAAAATTGGCCAGAAAACTATGCAAAATTTCAGAGAAACTGTGAAATAACAACACCCCTGATCAAGTAGAGAAATGCAGCCATACCAGCAAAATGATGACTCATGTGTGTAATGATTAATATCATGTAGCCGTTAATTTCAATGTATGTTGATGTGGCATATACATTAAACCTCAGAAGTGATGAATATGATGTATAGACTCTGTTTTGGTTTTTGGTATTTTTGTTTTTCTCAGTTTATATTGGCTATCTATCCATCCATTATCCAACCCGCTATATCCTAACTACAGGGTCACGGGGGTCTGCTGGAGCCAATCCCAGCCAACACAGGGCACAAGGCAGGAAACAAACCCCAGGCAGGGCGCCAGCCCACCGCAGTTATATTGGCTATCTGTTGTCATTTCTAAGGATTAGAAACCAAAGCGCAGTAAAAACACAGCCATAATTCACTTCTTACATACAGAAAGCTACTGTATAAATTTCGTACCCTATAGCCCATTTGTAGCTTAATATTTTTATACAACATAGCTTGTTTGGTACTGCTTGAAGATAAAGTAAATGGCCATATACAAAGAGAATACGATTTTAGGGACTGGCAGGATTTTTTTGCCTATGATGATCATAAATGGCTTATGAGATAATTTGGCCACCACACCTGTTCATATTCAGGTTTTAACAATACTTGATTTAGGGAACCAACATCTATAAGAGAGAACTGGTTGACAAATCAAAAATATCTCAGCCAAGCTTCAGCCCTATCATGCCCACTGTGCTGAAAGCCATAAAACACTTTAGGTGCTACATTAAGTTTCTGTAAGTTTTGGTTGTACATACAAACATAAAAAAAAATTACAGCAGTGTCCAGTTTTCCTAATGTGATCAGGGCAATTGGCAGCACTCACACTGCAATAAGGACACCTAGTATGATTGACACTTGCTTTTGTTAACAGCAGTTACATTCAATTAATGCATGTCATTTGTGATGCCAAGATGAGACTGACAGACATTGTAACTGAGTGGCCTGGGTCAACCATTTATTTATTTATTTTGAGGAAAAGTGGTGTTAATCACATGACTTGCTGAAGGTCCTGTATGTGATGACTGGTTTGTTAGCAAGGCTGAAACCTCAGTGTTTCATAACAATATATTGCTATAGAAACTCTTTGTAATACTATACTATTTATCGATATCATATCATTACATGTGTAAAGTGATACTGGCTATTCGCTCAAACACTGGCACCTTCTGCCTTTGCACGACTACAGAGTACAGAGGAGAGGTACTTAAAATGCAGCGTGGAGCACAGCATAGGACTCCTTTCCTTAAATGCAGGTGGTGGTGTATGAATGTGTCAGGTGAGAGGTGCCCTACAAGCCAATGATGTTTTGCAGAATCATGATTGCATATATATATAAGGATGATTGTATTAAGGTATCGTTTCATTGTGGCAACCAGGTGGGATTCAAGGTGCATTCACATATGCATATTTACAAGACGATTATGATTTATACAGATAAATTGCACAGAAATCTGTTTATGCTAGGTTTTATAAACCAGATTTTTTTTGGCACACGCATATTTTCACATTCAAATCCACACAAAGTTTTATAAATGAGACCCCGGTCACTGAGAGGTTTCTTATCAAATTACCACACAGAACACAAGTATTCACTCATGCTGTGCTATTTCCATATCTAAGGTTTCTTACCTGTAAGGTAAACTTTTAACAAATGCAGAACTGGACAGTTGTTGTAACCTGTTTGGTTATTCTCTTGATGCAGATTGTGGATAGCAAGAAATGGAATATGACATCAGTCAAGCAGTAAGGGTACAACAACATTTCTTTAAATGGTATGGCTGCTTTATTTAGGGAACACCAACGGAAGGCAAATTACTACTTTTCTAATGCTTCCAAACAACATTCCTGTGGGACCCTAACATATGTGCAGGTCAGTTCTCTATTCTAGACTTTTAAAATGGGAGACCATAAAGCTTATAAAGCCAGGATATCTTGTATAACACAGTTAAGAAATACATTAGGTTGCACCAATCAACATACAGATAAATAGTATAATTCATAACAAACTCTACCTTTGTATAGCTAAAGGTCCCAAAATATCTAGATAGATGAAGAGTCTTTGGCAAACATCATATCATTAAATAGGGAATTATTATATATAATACATCAGTTCAAATGATAAAATGTCATATGATCTCATCTCCTCCATGGTAAATGTGCTGGAAACAATTGGTTCAGAAAGTACAGGAACTCACAAATTCACCAAGGAGGTTTTCTCTAACACTACCTAAATAGGATTACAACAATACAGTATATATAATATATAAACACTCTCCTTCTGAGTTTTTTCCTTTTATCAACTAACCTGTGTTGTACTAGATGCTGTCGATATAATCTTTTGTGTACAAGTACCTGAAATGAAAAATACACAGTCAGTAATGGCCAGGAGAATGCTTCTGAGTTTTAATTCTGGGCAATTTTCCAAACTTTATCAACTATCGATCCATCCATCCATTATCCAACCCGGGTCATGGGGGTCTGCTGGAGCCAATCCCAGCCAACACAGGGCACACAAACACACCCACACACCAAGCACACACTAGGGCCAATTTAGGATTGCCAATGCACCTAACCTGCATGTCTTTGGACTGTAGGAAGAAACTGGAGTACCCGGAGGAAACCCATGCAGACATGGGGAGAACATGCAAACTCCACGCAGGGAGGACCCGGGAAGTGAACCCGGGTCTCCAAACTGCGAGGCAGCAGCGCTACCCACTGCGCCACCGTGCCACCCACTTAATCAACCACCAAATCAAAATTATTTTTTTTCTAAATATCACGTGTGAAGACAAAATAAACAACAGATTCCTGCCATGCTGGTCATAAGCTGATCATTTGAGGTTTTGAACCTGTACTACCCACTAACCAGCCTCTTCAGGCTACATTTATGACAGTTTGACTGAGCAGCCTGATTCTCATTTACTGCAGTAGGCTGGTTAAAACACAAAAACAAAACAATTCAGTTAAGTGCCCAAGACAGTAATTGTGACAAATAGAACACCGTACCAAGTCCAACTTTTTTACCCAAGTGATCCAGCAATGCAAGGTACAAATTAGAAAACAGAGTGTCAGTCCATCACAAGGTACAATCATACACACCCATACTAACTCATACTAAGCAGTATACTGTCAACATGTGTATTTGGAATGTGGAAAGAAAACCATTGCAGCTAAGAAAATTTTATGAAGACACAAAACAAAGAAGTAAGGTGCACTCAAGAGAGTGACTGGGTAGGGAACAGATTCCAGGTCTATTTGTAATATGCCCTTATATTAGAATAGATATTTATAAGCAAATGTTATTTA
Source organism: Erpetoichthys calabaricus (assembly GCF_900747795.2). Lineage (NCBI taxonomy): Eukaryota > Metazoa > Chordata > Cladistia > Polypteriformes > Polypteridae > Erpetoichthys > Erpetoichthys calabaricus. Next base: position 92,789,421 of record NC_041404.2, read on the forward strand.
ATTCATACATCACCAAGGATGCAAAAATGTTCTGGTGTTTAGGAATACTCAGCCTAGACCATTTTTGTAGGGAAAGAGCTCAAGAAAAAAATACAGCCTGTGAGCATGACAGATATAAAATATTTATTTTTCTTAACTTAAATGTGTGTTAATGTCAAGTTCTTTTGTTTGGAGTAATACTGATGTTTTGAAATAAAAGTCCCTTTATTTCAACTTGGTGATCTCAATTGTCTTTTTATGTTATATAGTATACTGTGGCAGTCCTTATCATTTTTTTCTTAAGAATTTTCTATGAATTGCTATTTACTACTGTATTAATCTACTCAGATAAATGCACACCTCCTTCAGAAAGCAAAGGACTCTTTGCAGACAATATTGATGAACACCAATGAGTTATGCTCCTTACATTCTTTCCCCAGTGCTGGCTCATAATATATCTGGTGAATCACTGTAGGCTAGGTTCACAGTAACATTAGCCTGGTCCTCTGTGGAGCTAACACAATCGGTATAAATATTTTGCAGGGCAGCCTCAGATGACAGGTCGACAGTTCCTAAATTACAGTCTGGAGAGCTCATGCTAGCAGCATTTACTGGTGTAATGTTAACAGTGCTGGACAGATTTCACTGTCTGCAAAGCTAAAATTGACAAGCAAAGCTTTTTTTGGACATTATTATCATTTGCAAAACATAAAAAAGAGACAATACTGATTGTTATTGGTGACTTTCTTTTTTTCTGCAGACTAGAAACACTTGACCAAGACTGACTTATTAGTTTGTGTGCTTTTCACTTGAAAATCTTACAAAAAAAGTATGTGCCAAAGAACTGTAGATGTATCAACTTGATAGTCAACACACACATGCTGCCTATAATGAAAGTTTAAGGGTTCAAAAATGTTTTGTGTTATGTTTTTATTTTATCTAAACTAAAATATTGAAATTTGGACTGTTTAAATTATAATAGAAACCTCCCAAACTTTCACAAATAGGCCTCACAAAAGACCTCATTCCTCATTCAGGAGAACAGAACCTCCCCAGTTGCTTTACAGTATGTTTTGCAGAATAATCTTATCCACTTACTCCATTTCAGTGTCACTGAAGCAAAAGCTTATCCTAGCAGCATCGGGTGCAAGGTAGGATACAGTCTTATATAAAGAACCATTCTATTGCAGGACACAGTAGTGCACTTACCTACATTCACCGAGTACAAAATGTTAGAGAAAAAGTGTGCAAAAAATAAGGCATTTACTAATTATATCAAAGAAAAGTGTGATTAAAGGCAAGCTGTGAAAGTCAAAATAAGTAAATATGATACACAAAAAGTAATCTTTATTTACCGTGATAGATATGGGTACACAACATAATATCTCCTATCTAACTAGGGTGGTGGCTTTCAGCTAACATCTAATTATAATGGGACTTTGAAGGAGGCATTGGATTCAGTAGCTCTCCTCAAAACAAGAGTGATTAAACTGCATTGAAACTCACCCCAGTTTAGTGAAAGTACTCATGCTTTTAAATTAGAGTCATAGAAACTGGAGCATAAGTAGAGGGCAACAAAGCTGCTGGTCTTCTGCACTGCATGGACAGACAGTGTGAAAAAGTACAAAAAGTATCTCTTTATGGTTTATAGGTAACAATAATAATCCTTATGTAGTTTTAGAACAGATGCTAATCTAACAAATTGAAAATCTGAACTACAATCCAAAATACCTACAGACATTATAAGTGCAGACTTTAGACACTAGTTTAATGACAAAATTAATGTAATAAGATTCCAGATTTCAGCCTCACCTCGTAAACTAAATACTACATTGGCAAACTCTGTCTAAACTTGCACACAATACTGTAGTAATTTTAATTTAATAACAGAACAGGAAGTCATATCTTTAATTTCTAAAATGAAATCTACTAGTTGCTTATTAGACCTAGTCCTAACAGAATAAGTGAAAAGCTCAATGGATGTTCTGGCAGCACCCATCCTTACCATTATCAATAGTTCATTACTAAATGGTGCTGTTCCTGAAGCATGAGAACTGTCAGTTATCAGACTGTAATTTAAAAAGTCAGAGCGAAACTCATTTCCTCTTTCTTTCTAAAATAAGTGAAATATTTGTTGCCTCCCAGATTCAATATCACCTTATACATTACAATTTATTTAAAAACTCCTGTTTGTCTTCTGCACCATTCACACTACAGAAATAACACTAAAATGTGTTGTAAATGACATTTTGATATCCTCTGCTGAAGAAAATTCCATAGTAATAATGTTGTTAGGCTTAATCACAGAATTGGACACTATTGACATTTCAATTTTATTATCATGGTTGGAAACTGACATTGGGCTCTCAAACACTGTCCTTACCTGGTTAAGTTCATATTTATCAAATCAATTTCAGTACATATTAAAATGTGCTGACATTACTCCTTCAGTATCCTCAAAAGTTAAATATGGTGTCCCGCAGGGCTCAATACTTAAACCTTTACCGTTTTCACTGTATATGCTTCATTGGAAACTGTCATTTGAAACAATAACAATAATTTTAACTTGTATGCAGATGACACCCAATAAAATCTTTCTTTTAGATGAAATGATAATTCTCCAATGGTATCCTTAATTATTTGTGTCAGTGAGTTAAATGTATTCTTGTCTTTGAATACAGAAAAAACAGAAATATTACTTATTGATATGATTGATGCAGACCACAACAATATTCTGTCACTTTTTAACTCAGTTGGAATCATCATTAGTCTTACTGAATCAGCACACAGTTTGGGCATTATCTTTGACACTGGCATGTCTTTTAAAACACACACAGAAAAACTATTGAAAGAATGTTTTTCTTTCTTAACAATGCTGGAAAATTAAGACCATTTTCTAAACTATGCAGGACAGGAATTAATTAATGCATATATTTCTAGTTGGATTGACTACTGCAATGAGTTATTCACTGGATGTTCCAAACATTATTTATGCAGCTTGCAGTAATTCAAAATGTTTCTCCAAGAACCACAAGGACTAGAAAGTATGAACACATAACTCTGGTCTTCAAGTCTTTACATTGGCTTCCAGTTATGCTTAGGATTGATTTCAAAATCCTCCTTTGTACATGTAAAGCCTTAAATGATCAAGGCCCTGTGCATTTTTCTGAACTTATCATTACCTATAAATCAGAATGTGCATTAAGATCTCATGATGCTGGCCTACTTAAGATTCCAAGGTATAATAAAATAGCAGTGGCGGGTGGAGCTTTTAGTGACAGGGCCCCAGAGCTGAGGAGTGATCTGCCTGTTCATATATGAAATGTCAGTATGGTCTCAGCTTTTAAATGCAGGCTAAAGAGTCACTACTTTCGGTCAGCATACCCCGATTAGAGCTGTTGATTAACTAGCTGTGCATAATGCATCTTTGTCAGTCATTTGTGCAGAAATAGAATCAATATAATTATTCTGCTCTCATATTTGTGTGTCTATGCAAAGCTAGACAGGTAGCGAACAATAACTTCAGTGAAAACATTTCTTGCTGAGAGTGAGGTTTTTACTGGGAAATCTTTCATTCTTGGTTGTAAACCTACAAAACACAATACAAATGGTGTTTTTAATACGTTGTACAATGCTCACACCAAACAATCAATCAATACAGAAATACATTTAGGTATAAATCAATTAACTGTGGAAGAAGAACATGTTGACAAGTATTTACAAAATAACTATTTAAAAGATAAATTTACAGGCATCTTCACCAAGGCTGTCAATGTGACAGAATTGATGGCACATTGTGCCTGGAACATCACTTAACTGCCCTGTAAAAAAAGCGGATTGAACAAACTTAACAAAGTAATACTTAAAATGAGGCTAGGTGGCAAAGTTTGAGACAAAAGTGTGAACGGAATAACAACAATTATAAACTGTTACTAACCATCATCTATTCTGTTTCTCTTCTTAGCATCTTGATGTTGTACTTGGTGCCACTGCTTTACTACCAAGCTGTTATACTGCCCATGGAAAGGTCATCTGAGATACTAAGAGCCTTCACATCATCAGATGGAAAGACTGTGTCATCAGATTGAATAGCCAAGCACAGACTCTACTATAGAGTGTCCAGGAATGTTTGGGCAGCTAGTTGACCGGGTTCTCCAGGACTGTGACTGTGTGTGACTTTGTCTTTGACCTTCTCTCTTACAATTAACTGTCCAGAGGTTTATTTTCTTCAGGTATGCTACTGACAGAAGGTTTTGTTTCCTGTCCTCCACTATGGAGCAGACTGGAGGCTGTGAGACTTGGTAACTGCGCTGGCAATTGGAAAGTTGCTGGTTTGAATCCTGTAAATGCCAGATGTGACTCTACTCTGTTGGGCCCTTCAGCAAGGACCTTAACCTGTAATTTCTTTGTCCTGGGTATAAAGGTAATCTGCATCCAGCCCTGCAAGCAGGTCTTCCAACTTGCAGAGAAAACTTGGGAGTTGGTGGCAGGATTGGCACTCTAGCCACCATAAAAAAAACATCACACTGTTCCATTGTGGTGTTGAGGTGTCACCCGTTGTACGGCTGCATTCAGTTACCAATCCGACAGGTTCATCCTGTGGTGGGTGCAGCAACACGCTGTATCAACACATGTTCCCAACCTTTATATTTCTCTTAAACTGGCCATAGTTAAATATTTAATTAATGTGCCTGCTCTGAGTGAGGAGTGCTATACAAATGTAAAGTAAATTGAATTGTTGTATTCACCAAAAAGGAATAATGCAAGTCGCAAAAGGCAATTAATGTCACACCTGGCTAGAGATGAAGCTAAAGCCAATGTCAGAGTTGCCAACTGAGGATGCTGATCTCGTTACTGGACCATGCCAATTTACATGATTAAAAATAATGGGCATGTCACATTTAGTGGCAGAATGCCGACCCTCCAGCTCAGCCATGCTCTCCTTTTTTTGTGACAGCCAATAATATGCTGCTTGATGAAGCCAGTGTTGTATGACGGGTTAGCATAAATGAGTTCTGCCAAAATTTTGGCTCTTTTTTCTATTTTCCATTATATTGTGGTATGTGAAACATAAAACAGACACAACTTTTTCTTATGTTTGCAAGGTCAAAAACACCCAGTTTCCTTAATCCTCAATTGGGTGAATATTTATTGAAAGTAAACTCTCATGTACACAGAGCCTGCCCCTATGCCCTAAAGACAAAGTCAAATCAAACTTGATTGTATATTTGTTGAGGGTTGAAATTTTGGTTTGTTAAGTTTGATTTGATTTTATAGAATGTTATTTGCTTCAAATTAAAATCACTAAATATATAATTAAATCACTAAATATACATGCTGCCAGCTCGCTATACATCTCTATAATTATGTAAGTGAAGGCTATGACTGAAAGTTGCTGGGACGGTCGCATAATGTGACATGATCTTTAGCAGGGTTTTGAGATTTGCAAGTTCTTGAAACTCCTGTTTGATGACAAATAAAAGGTAGGAGAAACATATCTAATACTGCTGCATTCTCATTTAAATTAATCACATAAGTTAATTACAAAGTGGTAAAATACTGAAAATGCTAATTGTAGTTGCTGGTAAGTAAGGCAGGATCAAGCATGGGTCAGACTCATGCCATAAGAAATCTCTCAATCTAAAAAGGTTCATTTTAAAAAGGTTTAGTGAAAATTCAAGCAAACAGTCCACATTAAAATAGAGAAGTGCTGTAACACACATAGAATAAAAGGCAAAATAAAAGGAAAAATGTTTCTACTTGTTAAACTTCAATTGTATCTATACTTAAGGATGAATTATTTTATTATGCTTTACTTCATATTCAGTACGTTCTAAACGTACGGCTCTGCACATACAACTGAGCATGTTAAGGCACGGTTTGAAACCATGTGCCTTCCATGCCTTACCTATGGCAAGGCAGGTCACTAAATGAGACTAATCTATGGTCACAGGGACAAGAAATAGTTACTGTACAATATGTCTATTCAATTCAGCTTGTGGGGGTGGTAAGAACCTCCCATAGACTATGCACTAATATATAGCAAACAGGGCCGGATTTTCCTATAGGCTAACTAGGCTTCAGCCTAGGGCCTCAAGATCAAGAGGGGCCTACATTCAAATTGTTAGCAAAATTTTATTATCTCTCATGTAATTTACAAACTTAAAAATGGAAGGTGAAAGGGCCTCATAAGTGGAATAGCCTAGGGCCTCTTTTTATATAAATCCGGCCCTGATAGCAAACATTTAATATAACTTAGGTAACTAGCAAATGGCTCTTACACCAATAAATAATAATATATGACATTTAAATTGCATTATTCATTGCCACCTTTTTTGTCAGTGACGGTATTGTTTTAATATACCAAATGTTATTGCAGTCTTTTTTACTACAGTTTAAATAAATCGGATATGTTCATTACAACATGGTAAAACATTAAAAAGTATGCATTCTGTCTATTTAAAGAATTAATAATATATCATATTGAAATTGTTAGCTATTCCACAACATTGTGCTTAGATGCAATAATAAAAAACAGGACATAAAGATGTGCTCCATAATGTTAAAATTGTCAGTTATAAAAAGTATCAATTCTAACTCAGTAATCCTCTAATAATAAGTAGCGGAGAGATATTCATAATAATGTACTGTACACTGCGGTGGGTTGGCACCCTGCCCGGGATTGGTTCCTGCCTTGTGCCCTGTGTTGGCTGGGATTGGCTCCAGCAGACCCCCGTGACCCTGTGTTCGGATTCAGCGGGTTGGATAATGGATGGATGTAATGTACAAGAAAAGTGTCACACTTTAAGACATTTCTTTTCCTTAAAATCTAATTGTGGGTGCTTTAACTACACAGAGCTTTTAAACGACCAGCACAACTAATAATTAAAAAGAAAGCCCATTTACTGTACGTATGATATGTGTTATGACAATATGTGTATGTATAATAATAAAAGTAGCATTAAATACAGCAGATTACATTATGCACCCCAAAAATTAAGTGCTTTGAACCTCTTTATTATTCTTATAATAGGCCAAATATTTCTTTCTTCACTAGAAAGATACTTAGAATACTAAACATTTGTAAGAGGATTTGGAAGTAAAACAGAAATACTAATCAAAATTGGAAAGTCTGCTCCGGTACTCACAAAGATGATTTGTGGTTACATTTAAAAAATTCAGGTTCCTTTTAACAATCCTTTAGGATAACCGTGAACATTCCCTGAAAATATGAGAGAACTTGTATTGATTGTAATAATACTGTTAAAAGACAGCACAAAACCCTTGGAATTTCCATCTATATACAACTAGCCATAGTATCTGTTGAAGACAGATAATAGAATAACTCATATGTCTTTCCTTGGTATATTTGTGCCTGATTGTCTCTTTTCTGGCACTCCTTTTCTCAAGTGTGTTGTAATGAAACTTTGCTTCTCAAATTCTGTCATTTCTGAGGTGCCTTTCTCACTTCCTGTCTGCTTTTAGATTAAGGAAGAACTAAGCAGAAAACAAAAAATAAAACAGAAGTCTAAAGCTCTCTAATAACACAACAAAGTATTACGGCAAGCAAGAAGCTTAAATAATCCTCTCAGGTCATCATGGATGTAATGACTGCCACAATTTAGAGTCCTCATATTGAAGGAGGCCACACCCCTGCAGAATCTGAAAACAACCGAGGGTAACAGACCAGGGAAAAACAAAGAAACAAAATGAAAACAAGAGCAAATATTATCCCAAAGTACATCAGCTAGACCATAGCACGTACACACACTAATCATGTTTTTTTTATTTCCACCCACCTTCTTTGAATAGTCCACTGACAAAACTAGAGAGAGAGAGCAAATGTTAAAATGGAAATAACAAATGATCAGGACATATGTGTGTCTTTTAACTAAGAAAATAAAGACAAAACAGGTTTCTCAAGGGACTGTGATTTTCTATGAAACAAAGATGACTAAATCATGATTATACCAAACTCAGATTACAAGGAGTCATTTACTAGAGCACTATTATCCAACCAATGTCAAAATGCTAAGCTAAAGAATCAAATTGAATTGAGAAAACTATGAATCGTTATTCAGAAAGCCAGAACCTAAATTACTAAACTGCAGTGGTTCACAATTCAAATCTGTAATCTTGGGCTACTGACAAAGGGTTACTGCTGCTTTGCTGGAAGTGTTCATGATACGAATCATGGCACCTCTTGAGAATGGTCTTATTTATTTTGTCTTTTTTCTCTTTCTTCATCATGTAAAGCACTTTGAGCTACATTGTTTGTGCTATATAAATAAATGTTGTTGTTTAGCAATGAAACAAGGTTTCTTAGCAACCTGTTATCCTCCTACTGAGGTTTTAAAATGGTATAACACACTTTTTAAACAGAAAAAATATTTCTCAGAAGGAAATTAAAATATACACGTGAAAATAAAGCTTACTTCAGCTTTATAGATATCTCATGAAATGAAAAATGTATCTAAAGCAAAAAACGTTTCTCTAATGAACTAAAACAAGTTTTTCAGTTTATACTGCTGCAGTCATGACAGTGGCAGCCATGGTCTCCCCATATGAAGATTCTAGTGTTTGTTTCAAGTTTGGTCTGTCCTTTCATTTTCCTTTTATTCTTATTTTATTTTTTCAGATCTGTTATGGTTTTTGTTTGCTGTAGAAAAGTTAGTAAGTATTAGACAAGCACTTACACGTTTAGATGGAACAACTCAAGTAAATTCTTCTGTGGTCGTCCATAATGTCTGCATTTCCGTAGTGACAGGGCTTTCTCATCGCATGTTGGTTTCTCCCTGTCACTTTAAAAATACAGCGACATGATTTTGCATGGGCTACATTCCTAACATAGTTTGTTTTTGATTAAAATGTATTTTTCTACTTTATTGTAAATAGCTTTGTTGATTTTGTTTTTGAAACAATTGGTTTGATTACATTTTCTACTTTTTGTGTATCATTTTGCAAACTTCTTTTTTTTGGGTTGTAAATCCCTTTTTTTTGTTGAGCCCTGGGAAGTTCAGTAGGCCTACAAGTCTTCAGCTAATGGGGTTGGAACTAGTTGCTCATTTAAGTGCCTAGGAGGCCTCAAACAGGTCACTTAGGAATTGGCTAGTTCTGCTTGTGTTGTTTGGCTCGCATTTTGTGCTTCCCTTCTATTCATGTACCTTTTATATGTTTATGGGCTCATTATTGCCAAATATATGGAAGAAGGCAGTGAAATGCTTACTTGCATGTGCTAATCAACATATAGTTAGGTCCATAAGTATTTGGACCTGCTTCAAATTCCACACTCGGAATCAATTCCAGACCTTTCACCTGCTTAATAATGAATGAAATAATGAGGATACTGCTCCAAAATAGCTATGGAATAGGTTGTCAGTCAAATGTCCATATACTTTTGAGCCTCTGGAAATGGATGGGGGGTGGGGTGGGGTTGGGGGGGGGGAGTCTATGAAGAAAAATGGCTGTCATTCCTAAATGGCTCATATGATGCATTTGGTAAATCTTTTCAATTAAAGCTGAAAGTCGACATTTCAATCACATGATTGTTTAATTTAAAATCCATTATGGTGGTATACAGAGCCAAAATTATGAAAATTGTGTCAATGTCTAAATACATATGGTGGTCCCCCTCTTTAAGAAGGGGGATCAGAGGGTGTGTTCCAACTACAGAGGGATCACACTCCTCAGCCTCCCTGGAAAAGTCTATTCAGGGGTCCTGGAGAGGAGGGTCCGTCGGATAGTCGAACCTCGGATTCAGGAGGAACAGTGTGGTTTTCGTCCTGGTCGCGGAACAGTGGACCAGCTCTATACCCTTAGCAGGGTCCTGGAGGGTGCATGGGAGTTTGCCCAACCAGTCTACATGTGTTTTGTGGACTTGGAAAAGGCATTCGACCGTGTCCCTCGGGGAATCCTGTGGGGGGCACTCCGAGAGTATGGGGTACCGGCCCCCCTGATAAGGGCTGTTCAGTCCCTGTACGATCAGTGCCAGAGCTTGGTCCGCATTGCCGGCAGTAAGTCGAACCCGTTTCCAGTGAGAGTCGGACTCCGCCAGGGCTGCCCTTTGTCACCGATTCTGTTCATAACTTTTATGGACAGAATTTCTAGGCGCAGCCAGGGTGTTGAGGGGGTCCGGTTTGGTGGGCTCAGGATTGGGTCACTGCTTTTTGCAGATGATGATGTCCTGTTTGCTTCATCAGGCCGTGATCTTCAGCTCTCTCTGGATCGGTTCGCAGCCGAGTGTGAAGCGGCTGGGATGAGAATCAGCACCTCCAAATCCGAGACCATGGTCCTCAACTGGAAAAGGGTGGAGTGCCCTCTCAGGGTTGGTAGCGAGATCCTGCCCCAAGTGGAGGAGTTCAAGTATCTCGGGGTCTTGTTCACGAGTGAGGGAAGAATGGAGCGTGAGATCGACAGGCGGATCGGTGCGGCATCCGCAGTAATGCGGGCGTTGCATCGGTCTGTCGTGGTGAAAAAGGAGCTGAGCCGCAAGGCGAAGCTCTCAATTTACCAGTCGATCTATGTTCCTACCCTCACCTATGGTCATGAGCTATGGGTAGTGACCGAAAGAACGAGATCGCGAATACAAGCGGCTGAAATGAGATTCCTCCGCAGGGTGTCTGGGCTTTCCCTTAAAGATAGGGTGAGAAGCTCAGTCATCCGGGAGGGGCTCAGAGTAGAGCCGCTGCTCCTCCGCATCGAGAGGAGTCAGATGAGGTGGCTCGGGCATCTGATCAGGATGCCTCCTGGACGCCTCCCTGGTGAGGTGTTCCGGGCACGTCCAACCGGGAGGAGGCCCCGGGGAAGACCCAGGACACGCTGGAGGGACTATGTCTCTTGACTGGCCTGGGAACGCCTTGGGATTCTCCCGGAAGAGCTAGAAGAAGTGGCCGGGGAGAGGGAAGTCTGGGCATCTCTGCTCAAGCTGCTGCCCCCGCGACCCGACCTCGGATAAGCGGGAGACAATGGATGGATGGATGGATGGATATTTTAAATTTATTTTGGAATTTTTAATTATTTTGAAATTTGTTTATTTGATATATTTTGAGCTCTTGCTTTGTTTTGAAACATCTTTATCCATTAAATTAATTGAAACATAAAGGCCTTATTATTTGTGGGCCGTGAATTTTTCCTCATTGGGGTTTTTAGTCAAGTCAGGGATTTTCAGTTTTTAGACCTGCAAAAATAAGGCCTAGACTCTTTAGCAGCACAACTGTGTCTCTTAAAAAAAGGTCTTTCTTTGTTATGAAGCTGCATCATGACATTTTCAAGCCTTTTTATCACTGTGGTAGTCCTGGAGATTCCTGTCTTTGAACCACTCCAAATATCTCCCCTTTGTGTTATTTGTCTGCCCAAATTGGCTCTTTGATACACAGTATAACTAGTGTCTGGTAAACAGAAAACCAAAGCCTATTTCAACAACAGTGGGTTCAAGGCTAAAGCTGAGAATAAAAATTACTCCATAGTGAAGCACAACCTAACACTTATAGAACATTTCAGTTTAGTATCGATAATTTACCTAATTCACATGAGGAAACCAACTATTTTCCAGATTACACTAACCACATTCACACTTCAACTTCAGATTTAGTTCCAAAATTGCAATGTCAGCTACATATGAACAGGCTACTGAGGCAGAACTTCACCTAATTTAGTAAACACCTCAGGAAATGATGTGCCATACGACACTACTGAGCTCTCAGAGAATGCCTGCTTTGATCCTGATTATAATGTATAAGCACAAATGAGCTACTCTCTATGTATATTGTTTTGTTTATCAGTTGCATACTGTTACATGCTACACAAGAAGCAGTAAAATTAATTTGACATTCCAATAGGGTGGGCACATCAGTTAGCATTGTTGGGACTTGGCTCCCAGTACAACTTGTATCCATTCTTTCATGTTTAGCCTTTACAGTACAGTGTTTCCTCTCAGTTCACAAGGATGCACAGATTGGGTGGAAATCAAAACTGGCCTAATGTGAGCAAACATGCTTTGTGATGGATCAGCACATTCTCCTGGCTTATTTCCTTTCTGGGATAAAAATTGGAACAAGTAGATTCAGGTAGTGAATAAATTAAATAGTATTCACTGGTGCATCGTTTATCTGTTATGCATTTCAGAAAACTACACCATAAAAAATGGTCAATAGGCCCATAATAAACAGTAAGAGGTGGTAGACAGAATGGCTAAGACTGTTATTTTCTTATAAAATGAAACTTAGCTGGGTTAAAGAAGAGAATGAATTAAGACTGAAAATTATCCAATTGCTGGTTTTATTTGAAAATTCTAATGCCAGTTTGTACGATTAAAACCAAGTTCTATTTTGTGATATTGTGTTGAAAATATAAAATTAACACAATTTTCATCCAAATAAACCAAAGGATGAGATTTTTGTCTAAGAATACTTTTTACTGATGATATTTGTAATAATTTTTTGCATTTATATAGCACTTTTCTCACTACTCAAAGCGCTCAGCAATTGAAGGTTAAGGGCCTTGCTCAAGGGCCCAACAGAGCAGAGTCCCTTTTGGTATTTACGGGATTTGAAACGGCAACCTTCTGATTGCCAGTGCAGATCCCTAGCCTCAGAGCCACCACTCGATATTTGTGATTAAACAGTTGTTGTGCTATCTAAGTAAAGTAAGCATTAGTCAATTAAAAGGAGAGAGCAAGGAGCTAGTTTATATCACAGGATTTAGCATCTAACAATTTTTGTTCTTAAGCAGAGGGCTCATAATTAATGGCATCTGACTGAGAAAGAATAAAATTTAACTGATGCTTGTAACAGAATGAATAATGTTACTTTTTTATCCCTGAAAATGAGACATCTACCTCTTTCTGGCAAGGGATTTCAGGCACCTTACACACACACTGACAAAAATGTGTGAAAGTGTTGATAATGTGTTACATTTTTGTTTGATCAAAGTTGAAAGTAATTTAAAGAAAACTAGGGGGCTTCGCTCGCCAACCCCCATGTTTGGTTTTCCGGACACACTTTTAAGATTTTTTTTTCTTTGAATTGTTGCTATTTCATTAGTTTCACTTTTATTTCAGAACTTCTGTAAAAACAATATTTGGAATCTTTTGAGTCCAAATATGCCGAATCTTTTAAATGAGGTCAGTGAGACATGTGTTTAATGACTTAGTCAGGATACAGATAATGAAAACTTGAATTCAAAAGACCCCAAAAAAACATAGGTGTGAAACACATGCAGAGCAAGATACAGAATATGAAAGCAGAAAAAAACAAGTGTCAAAAAAAAACCAAAAAAAAAAAAACCTCGCATTAGTGCAAAAAAATTTAGAAATTATTACTCTGAGAAATAACTAAAATGCGTATAGAGATCGAATATATGGACACAGGTGATATGTCAGAAGTATGTAAATATTGTAAGGCTTTGAAGTTTAAGTCAGAATTTCAAAAACTTGTTTTACCTCACATGCATTTGTTTACTTTGCAAACAAAACTATTAACTGATGATGATGTAGATCGCGTTGTCTGTGCTGAAATTCCAAACAGAGAAACCTATCCTGAATTATCTCTAACCTGCACTGCATGTTTGGCCCTTTTGTTTTGTTACCTCTTTATGAGGTTTTACTTTGTTTTCTACTGTCTTATTTCTGATCTTGCTTTGTCCTGCATTTTTTTCAATGGCACCTGGTCCGTGGTGTTTATTTTCCCTTTTTCGAGTATTAATTTCCGTTTGTTTGCGCTACTGCGAGCTTTACTTTTTTTTTTTTTATATACTTTCTAATTTTCCTACTTTCATATTCTTTAACTTTCTCCACATTTTAATCACGCATATTTTTTTTGTAGCCTTTCAAATTGCACTTCTTTCATAATCTGCCCTGCATGTGTATAGCTCCAACGTTTGTAAACGTCTTTATGAAGTTCTACTTTGTCTTTTACTCTGTCTTTTAACTCTGAGCCCGATTGGATGTGCTTTGTTTCAATTCCACTTGTTATGGGCTGATAATTACTTGCCTTATTTTCTGAATTTGCACCTAGATTATTTTTTCTTTCCAAAGCTTTCGAGTCTCTTTTCTCCGCGTTGCTTTCTTCTTCGCCATTTCGTTTATAACGTATTGTCCTTATACGCTTTATATGCACCGAGACCCTGGATCTATATGTGCTTAAATCCTTCACAAGACTGAATGCTTTGCTGCCCCATTGTCTTATTTGATGAATTGTAAGTAAGGCGTGTCTTGCAAGAATCTTATGTTCTATGTTATCACGAGATGGTCCTGGGTCAATCTCATGGCAGAATGTCTCATGTTTATGGTCCCCGCAAGATGCACTGTGGCAAGTCTCTTTGGTCACGTGTGTCTTTTAAATGTCTTCCGAAAAGATCACTTATCGAAGCCTTGCTTTTGCTTTCAAGGCAAGGATTCTTTTTTTTTTATAATTGATGCATTACCCTCTCTGTTAGAGTACGTTCAATGTTATTACTGTGAATCGACCACAAGGAAGTTTTACTCTTTCTGCCCAAGTTGTGCTTTGAGACTTTGGGTTGTGAAACAGCCCCGGCAATTTTTATTGTGTATTATTATTAAAAATAAAGACACACTGTTGTTCTGATCAGTAACGCCAACCTGGCGTGTAGGCTACCTGCAATGGATTGCCAGTACTTGTCTGACAAGGATATGTACTGTATAGGTATAATGCTTCAATAAGGAATAGCCATTTATTCATACTTTTAATTCTATTTAATCTGAGGTAAAACATACTCAAGCAATAGTTTGGGAAATACACTTTCTAATTATGAAAATACAGTATCACCTTCCAATCAACATTGCTTAAACTTTAGGGGTACAATAATTATGAACAGTGACTCTTGAACAAATTCCTACACAGCAATTGAAACACCATGGAAGAGTTGGAGAAAGCTCTGATGTTTAAAGTTCCAACAAACCTTGATACATCCTGTGTATTTCAACATCATGTTCCCTCACCTTTTCCTTTGCTTGACTTTGACTGCTATGCCTATAATGCAGCAAGCATTGTTGTATTCATATTTTTATGATGTAATCTTTCAATTTACATTAAAACTATCAATATGGAGTAGGAATGGACTTCTATCAAACTGCCTCTAAAAAATGGAAATGACAAGGCTATTAAATCTATGTACATCCTCTGATGCTCTGTACATGACACATGTAATTGTTTCAAATTATTTTTTGTTTTAAAACCCCTGTTGTATTATGGATAATTGTATATGAATGTCTAAAATGTAAAAGGTGGAACATACATACTCACTGTTACTTTGTGTGCCCCCCCCCCCCTCCAATTTCTAAAGTTTGAGTGACTCCCAACTGTGTTTGTGTGTCAACACATCATACATTGGCTCTCCAAACTAGTCATGTGGGATTTATAATGAATTAATGTTAAATATTCTTTCCTATAATAAATTTGATGCATATTGGAAAATGGTAGGAATTATTTAAATGATTCCACCTGTTATATTTGATGTTGGTAGAAAAGCTGAAATTGTTAAGATTGGTCTATTGAAACAATACCTACAGCACCCTTCATATACATACTCCAGTCACAAATTGCCACTTCCACAGTAAGCACACGCAACTCGGCTATGGAAAAGTCAACAGGCCCTAAACAAACCCCTGGCTTTTAATT
This sequence comes from Erpetoichthys calabaricus, assembly GCF_900747795.2. Taxonomy (NCBI): domain Eukaryota; kingdom Metazoa; phylum Chordata; class Cladistia; order Polypteriformes; family Polypteridae; genus Erpetoichthys; species Erpetoichthys calabaricus. The sequence continues at coordinate 92,805,035 of NC_041404.2, forward strand.
GTGGTAGTATTTACGCTCATGTTGCTCGTTAAAGAGCAAGTACAGTATTCAAGCCAATTTATTGCTTCACAATTACATTTTATTAAATTTGCCACATTAAAAATACCCAAACTTCACCCAGTGTTTAAAATGGAGGTGAAGGTGCCTGGATCCAAAAAAGAAAAACGCACCTTAATATTTTTGGTTTAAATAGACATCACACATACTGTGAAACTAAAACTTCAAAATAATGTGCTAAAAATTTAGTGACTGCACTTGAGAATGTTAAACAATTTTTAATTTTTAGCCTGTAGAAGGCAAGAATCAAAATGTCAAAAATCAAGGCATTTTACATCGAACACTAAACATTAAGACTAGTGGAGGCCTGGAAGGGAACCAGGAACAAGACAAAATTCAGCATACTGCAGTGGCCATTTGAGCTTGCAGAGGTCAATTTAATCCTTCAGGATTGTTAGGAATGCAATGGGAAGACTTGTTTAGAGTAGAGCTCAACAACCTGCCAAATTAAATATGGAGACATCAGAGTGGATGTTTCCCTGCATCACTAAAACATGTTGATGCAATACCCTAATAAAAGTGATTATAAAGGGAAGCAACAAAATTAAGTCCCTGAGCAGGTATATATCTAATAAAATGACAACTATGCATGCACTAAACATTTGTTCAAAACTATCGAAGTTGGATGCTGACCCATTATGAAATTGTGATAGTTCCAAGAGGCCACATTATAATCCTTGGAATTTGAATGCATTTTGAAACAATCCAAATATTCTTCATCTTAAGATACATGTCTTCATCCATGTACAGCAGTTTCAGTGATGAGAATGACAGACATGCTGTGTTTAGTAATTCACAATATGAAAGTGGACTGCATTCTATAGGTCACATTTTTCCTTTCCTTTTGAAAGCCCGCAATCTGCAGAATAGAATTAGCTGTGTTGTGTTTTAACATTTAGCAGTAACATTAACATGGCCATGTACACTATAGTTTACGTGCATGTCAAATCAATATGCAACACTCCCCTGTACCATTACCAAAACAATAGAAAAAAAAAAAAAGCTTGCCAGATGTACTCCGGTTTCTATGCTCCCATTAATAAAACTAGCCTCCACCCCCCAGGTTATCTGGAGAACTCCAGTCTTAACTCGAGCTGTCCCATTTTGTACATCTGGGATACATTTAAATGGCGAGGAGAAAAAAAAAACCAAAAAACCCCATGTTAAACAAAAAAAAAAAAAAAGTATAAAGGCTTTTGTATTCTGTACCCAGTTTAAACCCAAAGCACCTCGAATTATAAAATTAAAACCTGCCATGGAAACTCGAAAAATGACAGAACTGACTCTGCATCTCATTGGTGATGCCAATATTTAACTTCCGGGAACTATAAAACATTTCAAATACAAGTATAAAATACGTAAAAAATTTTAAATCAGTAGTACAGCAAACCTTAATAGGCAGGTTACCCAAGAGCACTCACTAGAACAGGAAAAGGCAGAACTAGCAGCTCACTTCCTTTTAGGAATTAAAAAAAAAAAAAAAAAAAAACCAAGCCAACTGAGAGAAAAAAAAAGTTTATTATATACAAAAACAATTTACACTTTACATGCCACAGCATCTGACCATTCAAACACTAGCCAGCCAATTTGTAACCAAGTTATTTAAAAAAAAAAAAAAAAGAAAAAAAAAAAAAAAAAACAGCAAGAGGAAGTCATGATCTTTCATGATGCACACCTGTGGAGGAAAAAAACAAAATTAGCATATATCTACACAAAAATGCATAGCAACTCACTAGCCACTTTACTGGAGTGTCTGCAAAAACCACAGACCCATTTACCATTCAGAATATAAGTTTTTTGGGGTCCCTTTGTTGCAATCATATACTATGGGGAAATGTGTGTTGTGCTCATTTCATGTCACATGGACAGAAGGCAAGTCAGATGTCACGTTAGAAATTCCAAGTAAACATTTTGCCAATACAAATGCAATTTGGACAAAGAAAAGTTACCCGAATTGTCAGTTTAATGCTGACCGCTCACCTTAGTCAACTGCTTAAAATAACCTGGTCTGGCTGAAATACCATTGTTGCAGAAGTGCACTTAGTGATTTATTCTGCTCTATTTCCATTAAAAAAATGCCACTCACTTTTTACTACTTTTTTGCAGACCAACTAACAACTCTGAACTTCAAACAGTCCGAGCATGTGAAGAACACAGCAATAACCAGTAATACCCACTGAGCATTCCATTGCTGTTTCTTACAGAATTCCTGGGTGTTTTTTGTGCAATCAAGGAGACAAATCAACAGCAGTACAGAATTTAAAGTATACTGGAAATACACAAATGGAAGGTGTGACCCCAATTTATGTAATGCCATGATGCTGTTCAATGTAGAAAATGGTAGGGAAACTAATCCAGTGTAAGCAAGAGTTACATAAACCCTAGCCTAGACGTAATAAATAAAAAACTTAAATGCAATTTTTAAAATTAAGCTATTTTTGAACGTGCCTAGCATTTTCAGACTTGTAGGCCAATACCCACAACATCTCTCTTCCTCAGGAGTTGCTGGATGTCAAAGGCCCAGCAAGTATGCACATGCTCAAATCAGCAATAGTCATCGCCCAGTGCTTCTCATCAGTGGAAGAGTCACGTTTAGCACATGGTGCTCAAGATCACAAATTATAAAATGCTGTATTTTCACTTACTTTAGGACAGTTGCAGTTGAACAGACGCGTCTCCGACCATGCTTACCTATAAAAAAAAAAAAACAAAATTATATATATATATATATATATATATATATATATATATATATATATATACACACACATACACACACACACATACATACACACACTTTATATCACCAAGAGTGTTATACTCTGATCCTAAATAAACTGCAGGGTTACAGAAGCACTCTACGTGCAGAAATATACATAACTGAAATTCAAAGTTTCCAGTATGCCACCTGTATGCAGAAATTGCTGCACATTAACCCGTAAGCCTATACTTACGGCACCCTAGTAAGTATTACGCAGTCGGAGTCTATGCGGGTAACAAAACATTTTTAAACACCGATACGTCGGTCAGTCCCTTGGCAAAATACCCAGCGCAATATAGGGCGCTGATAAACACACAGTGCTCCGGGGGAAGCGCTCTTCCCCGGGTTACACAGACCTGCAAAATCCTTAGTTTCGAAACTTTTGGGGAAAGGAAGCATTGCTAATGGCTGCACACTCGTTAAAAAAATCCCAATGATTAGCACTTAATCGAAAACCACGTATTTAATGAGATCGTGATAACTCTACTTACCCGTTTTTGTGACCAATATTCAGAATGACAGCTTTGAAGGTTTAAACGGTCTCCAATTTAAGGGTTTAAAAAACAAAAAAAAAACACCCCCAAACAATTATCGAACCATCTACATTTTCTCTAATACCACAAATCTAAACGTGAAACCAGACGACAGTCAAACTGCCCCCACTGTTAACGCTTGTTCGTGCAGCTCAGCTATGAAGGCCATTCCTTCAATTTATACATGTGGACAAACAGATGCGTCCGCAAACATTCGTTATTGAACGGCACGGGGACTTCTAAGCCTCTGATCTCTGGCGCCCAGCCCATACTCTCATTCCCACATACACCCAATTAATAGCGCCAAAACTCTCAACATCATATACAATATAGCCCCTGATCAATAGGAACTTGCGCGAAACTCCACTTTTCAAATGTATCCACGTGCAACAGCGCGCCCCGAACCACTTACAAAGGCTCCCAAGCCTACCCCGTTTTACGATATTCCAACTGTCTCCTAAATAAAACCGGTTAAATTACAAAAATACCAACTGCAACTGAAACACGAATACATCACAAACATGTTTAAAGAAAATGCAACTGTATAAACACACAAGGTTTTTAAAAACGATTGATCCAAACTCTAGTGCATTTTGAAGAGGACAGACAGAACTAGGTTGCAGACCTTGGTCGCACGTGTCCAGACTCCTCCATCTTTGTACAACTCTGACTCAGCGACTCAATTCAACTACGTGTACGGAACACAACACGACTGTGTACGGTCAAATCAGGACTCGAGTGTACAAACTGACGGAAGAGTGCAGTAAAGAGTTCCAGATTACGGAACTCGAAGTTACACGATATGAGATGCGATAAAGAGCATTACCGTAGGCTACACTATTTTATAAAAAAAAAAATGACCATAACATTCTAGCAGTTTCCATGAAAAATACACGTGCGTTCATTAGAAACTGCATTAAAAATTAAGCACGAAGTATTCGCGCGCTCGCAAATAAACACTGTAAACATCTAGCTCATACACTACCCATGACCAAAAAGAAAGTTCTTCCTCAGTTTCGTGCTTAAATAACATGGACTTTCTTCCCAGCGGGCACTTCGGCGTTTCCGATTACTCTCACTGATGTCACCCTCACTGGAACGCCCCTTCGTTACCGTAACGCTCCTAGAATTCTGCCTTCCTGAGGTGAAGATTACAAGCAAGCTTTAAAACTTTACATAGGTTGGTTTCAAGATTTTGGATTACATATTTGCGCATTGGCACTAAATAAATTATAGTTTTTCCGCAGTTGTGTTTGGAAAGAGATTAAAATAAAGAATTGTCAGATGCATTAAATAGGAGATTATCTTTATTACTCTCACTGATGTCACCCTCACTGGAACGCCCCTTCGTTACCGTAACGCTCCTAGAATTCTGCCTTCCTGAGGTGAAGATTACAAGCAAGCTTTAAAACTTTACATAGGTTGGTTTCAAGATTTTGGATTACGTATTTGTGCATTGGCACTAAATAAATTATAGTTTTTCCGCAGTTGTGTTTGGAAAGAGATTAAAATAAAGAATTGTCAGATGCATTAAATAGCAGATTATCTTTACTTGATACATTGCAATATAGTCAACAAGGTCCCCGGAATGATGGTATTGCAATGTAACGGTATGGCATATGACATTTAGGCCTACTTAGTAACCTCCGAAGTATGACCCATTTACACACACACACACACACACGTGCTCCATCGATTCTGCCATTGTTGGAAGCACCGGCGAAAGGCTTCTTGTGGAATCTCCCAGAGTTCAGGCGTACCACTTGATTGGATGTCCTCCACAGTTGAAAAACGTGTTCCCCTGAGTCCCATTTGTAATGTAGGGAACAACCAAAAATCACACGGAGCGATATCCGGTGAGTACGGTGGCTGGGTGATGACTGGAATGTTTTTATCGGCAAGACATTGCTGCACAACAAACGATGTGTGGCTCGGTGTGTTATCGTGGTGCAGAAACCACTGTCCCTGCCACTTATCGGGCCGCTTCCTTTGAATTGCATCGCGCAACCTCTGCAAAACCTGCACGTAGAAAACACCAATAACACTCTGTCCAGACTGCACGAATTCATGGTGCACCAAACCGTCAATGTTAAAGAATGAAATGAGCATCACTTTTGTCTTGGATCTGACGTAGCGTGATTTCTTTGGTTCGGGAGACGACTTTGTGTGCCACTTTGATGACCGCATCTTCGTCTCCGGGTCGTAGGCGTACACCCATGACTCATCACCAGTGACAATCTTTTCGAGAAATGTCGAGTCCTGCGAACTTTTCTGAAACAGATCTCCAGCGACAAACATGCGAAATTCCATTTGATCCGTGGTCAGCAGCCTCAGAACAAACTTCGCGCAGACACGTCTCATTTCCAAATTTTCGGTCAGAATCGCATGGATTGATCCGCGGGAGATACCAACTTCTTGCTCCAACTCCGCGATGGTTATTTTTCGATCAGCTCGAACTAGTCGTCGCACTTGTTTAATCATTTCTTCATTTCTGGACGTTGGGGGCCTACCACTACGTGGGTTATTCTCCAGCGTCTCTTGTCCGTTCTTAAACTGGGAAAACCAGTCGTAAACTGCGGTTTTCTTTAGTGCATTAGCACTATAAACTTGCTGCAGTGCCGCTAGCGTCTCTGAAGCTGATTTACCCAATTTGCACATGAACCTGATGTTAACACGTTGTTCAAACTGCGACATTGCACCGAATGACTATGAACACGTCTAGATTAAACTGTAATTAAAACAATACTACACACCGAAACCAATCCAGACCTGTTGCAACTGGTCTACAGACGTGCTGCACTCCCCCCCACAACAATGCGTACTTAATCTGATCTCTCACTCTCCCGCTATATCACAATTCCGGGAACCTTTTGACTGCCCAGGGTCGAAGGATCTATTAAAAATAAGGTTGAATCAGATATTCGGCAGAAATGTTAGCGATTTATTTCGCCCATGAATCCTAAAATGGACGCTCCACTAGAGAAAAAAAGAAATCAAAAATGAGATTAAAAGGTCTGTACCGTCTGAATGTTGATTAGGTTGTCGATTATAGTGGTAAAGGCCAATGTTTGCACAAATTTCATCCTGTTGTTAGGGAGGATTTGTCCATGAAAAGAATAAGTAATTAGAACTGCACTCCACTTACAAAATATTGGCCATAAATATCCGCATACTACTGAAAAACATGTACATGGGATGTGTCTCTAGATCACTTTATAATGACATGCAAAGGATATAGCAGACAAAGTAAGGAATTACAAAAAAACTTTAGGCAGAAAGGACTGCAGTTGATCAAGAAGAGTCCAAGAGACAGGAATCTGTTAAAGTCTGTTATAAAATATTTAAAAGACACAGGAAAATCCATCCATCCATTTTCCAGCCCGCTGAAACCGAACACAGGGTCACGGAAGTCTGCTGGAGCCAATCCCAGCCAATGCAGGGTACAAGGCAGGAACCAGTCACGGGCAGGGTGCCAACCCACCGCAGGACACACACAAATACACCCACACACTACGCACACACTAGGGCCAATTTAGAATCGCCAATACACTTAACCTGCATGTCTTTATACTGTGGGAGGAAACCGGAGCGCCCGGAGGAAACCCACGCAGACACGGGGAGAACATGCAAACTCCACGCAGGGAGGACCCGGGAAGTGAACCCGGGTCTCCTAACTGTGAGGCACACAGGAAAATACAATGCATTTTAACTTAGACCAGATATATCCTACAACCAGTATTTGGAAGCAATGTATCACATGTAGTGATACCATACTGTATCTACCATACCTCAGAAGAAGAATAACTTTACATATATTTTAATGTATGTTACTGTCACAATATTTAAGCATAGTAATGGTTAATGAATTTATTTGATTGTTGTGTGTTTGAATTGTCTACATGTTTCTAGAGTTTCCCCCTCCCCAAGTAATGTACTTATGCCACCACAGATATTTCAAAAACTAGTGTACAAGTATTACGTTGATGGCTGACTTTAAACTGGTTACATCTGAGTGAATATAGAGACATGTTTGAGTGTGCACAGCCATAGATTAGCAAATTGTGTATGGCTGGCTTGGGATAGTCTCCATCCACTGTCCTGTTACAATCTAATACATATTAAAAATATTTCTTATTATGCTGTTTAGGAGTAATATTTCTATTTTAAAACAACAAAAAGCAAGCAGATATGTATAAAGCAACATATATTACAGTGGCCAAGTTGTACACTCATAGATGTAATGGCAATGTTTCATCATTTTTATTTACTCTTGCGCTTTCTTTTTATCCTCCAAAAATAAAACAGTGGAGTTGTTTTACTTAAAATATTAAGTGGTTAGCTTTGCTGCTGCCTCAGAGTTGTGTTGGCAAAGCCCCTCCGGGTAATGGAAAAAATTGACTTCTTGGATGGGTACAATCTTTTGAGAAAAACTGAATATATAAAGATAAATGTGACATTCTTAATTTAAGTGTGGTGCTTCTTCCAAGTATAATACTTTAGGCAGAATACTTGATTGATGCCCAGTCCGTATTTTGTTCATGACTTGCAGACAATGCTTAACTCATTTAAGTAAGTTATATTCTAGATGAATGGATTTGGAACACCTGTGTTCCTTTTCCTATAACTACAGCTTAGTGCGGTGGAGTGATTTGCTTAGAGCCAGCACATTGCATTCAGAGTCTCTCCCTTTCATTTGTTATTTAATAAATGATATCTAAAAAAAGGGTGTAGTAACAGATTTTTGGAGGATAGCAGTAGATGGATACAGGCTCAGACAACAGAAAATGTACTATATATTTGATAAGATAAAAACTTCTAAGTGAAATTGCTGAAATGAAATGTTAAATATTATAATAAATTGGATAATCTAAAATTAATACTTCACATCTGCATTTTTTTAGTCAAAGTAAAATGAAATCGACTTTTGGGTATAAAGGCAACTAAAAATCAAGATAAGAGATTTATTCATCTGTAGATATAGTTCAGAAATGTAATATTAACTTCAATTTGTATGCAGATAACATGTATCTGTATTTATGAATTAAATGGTACAATTCTTCAATTGTATCAATTAGCTATTTGTTGAGATTAACATAATTTGTTTTAAAATTATAATATCAGAAATTTTTAGTAAATAGTATATTCTGCCAAGTCAAGTGAGAATCATGGCAACTCAATTAAAGGGCCTAATATTTAGTTTAGCTAAATTCTCCAGAAGTTCGGGTGTTATATTTGACATACATTGGAGCTTTAGTTACCTCATTTCTAGATTACAGTATATAAATCCTGCTTTCTCCATCTTAGAATGGTTGCAGAATCAATTTGCAAGGTCTTGAAAAGCTTGTCTAACCTTTTGAATAAAGCATAACTGCCTCTTCTAATGTTTCACTGTCAAGTGGAATGGCATTGAGTCCACGGCTCATTCTTACCTTGGTTCCAGGATAGTCTGTGCCTCCAATTCAACCTTGAATTGCAATAAGTGGATTTGATCATGAAAGAATAATTGAATGAATATAAATTCATATTGTTTGCTTACTACTGTACAGGTCTCACTCTAACCTTCTTATTAGATAGATAGATAGATAGATAGATAGATAGATAGATAGATAGATAGATAGATAGATAGATAGATAGATAGATAGATAGATAGATAGATACTTTATTAATCCCAATGGGAAATGGAGTAGGACAGTGACAGCAGTCTGTCGCTAAAGCTGCTCTTCTGTCTGGAGATGATACTATTTAGTGGATACAGTGGATTCTCCATAATTGATAGGAGCCTACTGAGCGCCCTTCGCTCTGCCACAGATGTTAAACTGTCCAGCTCCATGCCTTCCTCACCAGTTTGTCCAGGCGTGAGGCGTCTTTCCTCTTAATGCTGCCTCCCCAGCACACCACCGCGTAGAAGAGGGCGCTCGCCACAACTGTCTGATAGAACATCTGCTGCATCTTATTGCAGATGTTGAAGGACGCCAGCCTTCTAAGGAAGTATAGTCGGCTCTGTCCTTTCTTGCACAGCGCATCAGTATTGGCAGTCCAGTCTAATTTATCATCCAGCTGCACTCCCAGATATTTATAGGTCTGCACCATCTGCACACAGTCACCCTTAATGATCACGGGGTCCATGAGGGGTCTGGGCCTCCTAAAATCCACCACCAGCTCCTTGGTTTTGCTGGTGTTCAGTTGTAGGTGGTTTGAGTCGCACCATTTAACAAAGTCATTGATTAGGTCCCTGTACTCATCCTCCAGCCCATTCCTGATGCAGCCCACGATAGCAGTGTCATCAGCAAACTTTTGCACATGGCAGGACTCCGAGTTGTATTGGAAGTCCGATGTATATAGGCTGAACAGGACCGGAGAAAGTACAGTCCCTTGTGGCGTTCCTGTGTTGCTGACCACAATGTCAGACGTGCAGTTCCCAAGACGCACATACTGAGGTCTGTCTTTAAGATAGTCCACAATCCATGCCACTAGGTATAAATCTAATCCCATCTCTGTCAGCTTGTCCCTAAGGAGCAGAGGTTGGATTGTGTTGAAGGCGCTAGAGAAGTCTAGAAACATAATGCTTACAGCACCAGTGCCTCTGTCCAAGTGAGAGAGGGATCGGTGTAGCATATAGATGATGGCATCCTCCACTCCCACCTTCACCTGATATGCAAACTGCAGAGGGTCAAGGGCGTGTTGAACCTGTGGCCTAAGGTGGTGAAGCAGCAGCCTATTAATGCCTATACTCCACAATGCACACTATGATCTCAAGAAACATGCATGCTTGCAATTTTAAGGATAAGTGAAACAACTGTATAAAGAAGAGTTTTTAGTTACTTGTCTACAAACTGAAAAATCATCTACTAATATTAGAGAGACCTTTCAGCCTTGAATTTTAAATATAGACACATTATTTGGAGCTGCAGTTGTTGCTCTTCATAGTGCCTTTTAATAAATGTAGTAACTGTATTGAATGACCTTTACTAAGTCTTTCTCATTCTTTTTAGCTTTTCTACATCTTGTCATGGCAAATAGTATATTTGGAGTTAAAATGTAGTTGCTAACAATGGACATTTTGTCAGTTCTTCATTGGGTTCTCCTGAAATTGACATTGTTTGCCTGTGTCATAATGCATCACCCACTGCCATCCTGGGAGTGTGTTTGCTGAGAACAGTTGGTCTCCAGCACTGGAACTGTTGACACTTTAAGGAATCTTTGTATTGCTCAAAATCATGCATGGTTATTTCTGTGTGGATTTTTGTTTCAAAACTTTTTTTGTTGTTTTTTGTTTTAATTTAGAGTATAGCATGCTGAGCTCTAGGTTTTTGAGGCAGAGTTGTAACTGCTATCCCACACATCACTCACAGGTGATCGAGTGACCCTTAGATATAATTAGTTAGGACTTGTAAGAGGGCGGCACGGTGGCGCTGTGGGTAGTGCTGCTGCCTTGCAGTTGGGAGACCTGGGGACCTGGGTTCACTTCCCGGGTCCTTCCTGCGTGGAGTTTGCATGTTCTCCCTGTGTCTGCGTGGGTTTCCTCCGGGTGCTCCGGTTTCCTCCCATAGTCCAAAGACATGCTGGTTAGGTGGATTGGCAATTCTAAATTGGCCTTGGTGTGTGGGTGTGTTTGTGTGTGTCCTGCGGTGGGTTGGCACCCTGCCCGGGATTGGTTCCTGCCCTGTGTTGGCTGGGATTGGCTCCAGCAGACTCCCGTGACCCTGTGTTTGGATTCAGCGGGTTGGAAAATGGATGGATGGACTTGTAAGAATAATGCTGAGTAGTTTGAATTAAAGGTTGATGCACACCAGGGCTCAGGTCTAAGCTCTTGTTATTTATAACAGCAATGGATACAATAAGTGGAGATTTCAGAAGAGTTTCTCCTTGAAATATGCTATATGTAGATGACCTATTGAATACGAAGTCTCTGAAAAATTGTAAGAAGCTGTGATTATACAGCTGAGTGGGTATGATGTAAACTGATTACGAATAAATGTAGAGAAGGCAAAAACAGTTTTTTCAATTAAACAAAACAGCAAATTGGCTTTATGGAAACATCTGGCACTATAATGATACAAGTGGACCCTACTAAATATCTGGGGTCCATTATAACAGCAAGCGGAAGATGTGAAAAGGATGTGAAATTAAAGCTGGGTGGAATAAATGGAGGGAACTGTCTGGTTTGATGTGTGACAAAAAATTGCCATTAGGTATATAAAGTAATTTATTTTATCTGTGATGCTCTATGAATCTGTAGATGTACAATAAGAAGATGTGAGGAGCAGCTGCTGGAACAAAGCAGAGGTGAGAATGCTGAGATGGTTGTGCATTATAAGTCTCAGAAAGAGTGAGAAAAATAAAGACATTAGTAAGAAAACTGGAGTAGCATGTACAATTGACAAGGTCAGAGAGAATAGACATGTGTGGAAAAATGTAAACCAAGGATGGTGTTGGACGCTTTAGTTATTGGAAAAATGTCACAAAGACAACCAAGGAAGAGATGGCAGGGTGACATAGACAATGACTTGAAAGTACTAGGTCTACTATCTGTAAATGCAGAAGATAGGAATCTGTGGTGAAGGAAAATTCATGTGGCTGACACTGAAAGCTAATAACAGCCTGAAGGAGAGAGACAGAGAGAGAGAGAGAGATTCATTTTTAGGTTGTGGTGCATAGCATGCTCACTGCTCTGGGGTAGAACTCATACCCATCTTTTTGGAGTTTGTACATGAATTTTATCTGCAATAACTTTTCATGTGATGCTTTTGTTTTCCCCCTAAATCTCAAAGATGTGTATGTTAGGTTGATTAACAGCATTGTTAGTGATAGCGGATGTGTATGTGAATATGTTCTGTGATGGGGTGGTTCCATGTCCAGAGATGGTTTCTTCTTTTTGCCCAGTCTGTTGTGCTTCTAAACAGGTTTAACAGAGTTCAGGGATGGATGGGTGGATGGATGGAAAGATTGGTGAAGTAAATTTAATACAACATTCTTAAAGAAGGAGATCTGCAAGGCTAAGGTCCATATTCAAAATGAGAAATGGTCTTCAGACTGCTGTGGACATGGAAGAACAATGTTGAAAATATTTCTAAGTTACATGGTTAAAATAAGTCAGTTCACCTCCTATCCTTTAAGATGCATTTTTGTGTATGTATAATTGGCAGGTAACACTTTGATTTTTTTTCTCTAATGCAAGCTTGAGTCTTAGTATCAAGTAAATAGGAAATCATATACACATAGGGAACTTGGCTGGCTGTAATTAGATTTTGAAATGTTGTATTATTACTGTAGATACCATAGAAAGCAAACAATGGCTTTATTTACAAGTTTGTGCTCAGGTAGAGTGCATTGAATTTTAAATTAACATTCTGGGCACAGAGTGATGCTGTGAGGGACACTGTAAGAATGTTTTCTCTTTTTGTTGTAACCCTATTATTTTGCACATTGTTATCTAAGTGTATAGCTCAAATATTAAACCGGAGTAAAGGAAATGTTAGACTAAAGATACAACAAATAGCACCCTTGACAAGTGTCAGAAAAACGACTATAAGACATTGAGAAGGTTTGGGGCAGCCACCCGTATAATTGTTCCCGTCTGCAAAACTCATTCAACAAAGACATGTTCATTCAACTGAGTCCAAAACAGAACTGATTCTCTTGAGACAAGATGGCGGCTTTAAAGGCCAGTAAAGGAAGTGATGTCATCAATACCGGAACCGGAAGTGATGTCATTGGCTGCCCCAGAGCACTTCGACACCCCCTGGTCTGGCATGGAATCACATGTGTTTAAGCCCTTTAGTTGTCTCCTAAACACACGTGTGTGACACAAGATAAATTGTTTTGCACAAAATTTTGTGATCAAACTTTTTGGCAGAGCTGTCTATCAGCAAGAATGCTGGCTAATTATTTGTGTATAACATCATGAGGTATGGCAACCTATGCATGTCTTTTGACATAAAGATCAGACCTTCAGCCTTTTGGTCAAGGTTATATCCAGAGACACTGTGAAGGTGTGCTACCATTTACGCATCTAGGTTATTCTTGGAGACCAAGGTAGCCTTTATGTCTAGGTTATGTCCAGGGACACCTGTGTGTTGTTTGTGATAAAGATAGTGAGTCCCTGTGTGGAGTGCTGAGGAGCGATTGGCTATGCAGGCATTACTTAATCACCACTTAAGTAGATAAGGTTGGTGTGTCCTTCTATGTGTGCATTAAAGTTAGGGTGTGAGAGTAGACCAACTCAGGACGAATTTGGTAATTTCCACTAAAGCCATTCATGAGTTTATATGCCAAATGAGGAATATGGAAATTTGGATTAAATTAAATATAAAAAAGTGTTGACTTTTATAAACTGAGGCAATTTAGAGTTATGTTTTAACATAAAACGTCCTAAAAACAGGCCAGACTGATTGCACTCCTTTATCTCAAAAATGGAAAATCTTTCCCTGAAAATCCTTTGCCTAGGCTTGTCTCCAAAAGTCATATAATGGAAATAATTAATACTTTAGGCTATTGTGCTCAAAGTTAATAATAAGAAAGACTTAGTTAAAAGTAGGTGTAAACTGGTTAAATTGGCTTTTACATGCTTTTTTCCTCACAACATCCATACAATCCATCATTTTTTCTTATTCACTTTGTCCAAATAAGGGTCAAATGAGCATGAAGCCTTTCCTGTCACCATTGGATAGGGTACCAGTCCATCTTGGGTCACTCACACACATGCGTACACCAATACCTATTCATGACGGGCTTCTAAATCCAAATATAGGTTCACTGGAAGATGACACCTATATTGATACACATATACTAATTTAAATAAAATCAATGCAAAAGTATTTTTATACATTTTTATTTTTAACCCATATTACAATTTCATAGCACTTTATTAATTAAAGCTTCATATGTACTAATTTTGCAATTTAATGTAACCAATTTCACACATTATATTAGATAGATAGATAGATAGATAGATAGATAGATAGATAGATAGATAGATAGATAGATAGATAGATAGATAGATAGATACTTTATTAATCCCAATGGGAAATTCACATTCTTCAGCAGCAGCATACTGATACAATAAATAATATTAAATTAAAATAAAGTGGTAGGAGTAATCAATAAATAAAAATAGAAAAATAAAAGTAGAAAAGTACACATACATATACAGTCATACACGGAGCTGCTGAAAAGGCTGCCACTCACGGCGGCGCCGGATATTAACCCTAAAGTTCCCCTGATTAAGTATCATAACCTCATAGTGACTGGAAACCACTCTAAATAAAATATTTTGTTGCTTTTTTAATGTTTAAGAAAAAAATCTCAATTATCTTGTGTCATGTAATCCATATGTCACATAATTTGTCAGTCATATAATTTATGACTGACAAAAAATTATAATCCAGTGTGATGGACAACCGGCTACAGACTCCGGTCGCCACCCCCAGGCCGCTAGGAGGAGCCCTCTGGACCGCATGATGGTGCCCCGAGTTCCAGCAGGGCCTCATGGACTTTGTAGTTTCTATACACAGCCCTGCTGGATACCTTGGGGACCGCCGGGAGTCGCTGTAGGGGGGCTAGTGGGCTCTTGCGTGCCCTATAACCCAGGAGTGCGTCACAGTCATGTGACCGGAAGAAACGACGTACTCCCGGGATGAAGAGGAGGACTGTTTGCCCTGACCCGGAAGGAAATGGACTTGTGGGTTGTGCCAGGAACCACTTCCGGGTCAGGGGCTATAAAAGGACTGTGGGAAGCCCAGTACACTGAGCTGAGCTGGGAGGTAGGGTGGCAAGTGTCTGGGCGAGGAGGAGAGAGTATTGTTTATTGAGAGAATAGTGATTTATGAGTAGTGTGGTGTGGAGAGTGCTTTGTGCACCGTATAATTATAAAATAAAGATTAGTTATACTTTTACCTGGTGTTCAGAGTGGTACCTGAGGGTTCAAGAGGTGGACAAAGGGCTTATTTGCTACACCAGTCATATACTTTGGCTATAATATTGTTAAATACCTCCCTCCTGTCAATTCCTCTTGTAAATGGCCAGGGTGTGCATAGTCAAATGAGAATGATCTTTTTGAATTGAAGACCTGTGTTCTCCTTATTCATTGGTCAGAGGAGTCCTGCCCTTTAATAGCTCATTCATTGACTGCCTTGGCACTTTGTGTCATGTCATCATTATAGAGTAGGTAGCAATTAGGAAAAAACGTGAATACTATTATCAGGTTGTAGAATTAGGCTGTATATACTGTATTGTGTTTCTGTCATCCAAACTCAAAAGACACTAAACTGAAAAGGACACATTGTGCTTTTAAGATTATAAATGAAGAATGCTGTGCCAATTTGGGTCCTTTTTTATTTTAACACTGTTGTGGTTTTAGTGGTCTTTTTGAAATTGAGGTCAGCAAGTAAGAGGGAAGTAAGAAAGAAGTAAAGACTTGAATGCTTGATAAAGGATAATAAATCAGGGAGTAACTGTATTTGGATGACAGGATTCCAGATATACTGTATGTTCATAAAGGCAATTACATTCATGCACAAATTTACGCCAGTTGGTAGAGAAGATTACTGTAATGGAATAAGGAGAACAAACATATTCTAGAACAGCATGCTGAGAAGCCAAGTGAGCTAACAAAGATACACGAACAAGAGGAGATCCCCGACAATCACATTTTAGTGTGCTTACACCAAATGAGAAAGGACACTGAATTCCATGGAGCACAGATATCTTCGTAACACCCGTTCAGATACTGTATACAGGGTGAGCCAAAAAGAAGTACAACATTTCAAACGTTTATTCTACAAAAACGCTACAAGATAAAAAAAAAATTCATTATGACACAAGAAAGGGTATACAAAATAGATTTTTTCACTGTGTTTTAAAAATGTCTTCAATGTGGTGGCCATCATTAGCAATACACTCTTCGAGATGATTTCTGAATGCTCACGTGACTCGTTCGGCCATTTCAAGGGGAATAGTGGTGATTTTGTGGCGAATAGCGTCCTTGTGGGCTTCAAGGTTTGAGGTCAGTGTGTGTATACCTTCTGCTTGACATAGCACCACAAGAAGAAATCGCATGGATTGAGATCAGGCAAACGTGAAGACCACCCGACATCGCCGCTTCAGCCTCCCCAGACACATCTCCCACAAAACTTGCATGGATCTCTGCACTGTATGAGCTGTTGCTCCATCCTGTTAAAACCAGGCATCCACCTCATCCATTTGTTCCAGTTGGAGAAAATGTTCTCTAGCATTTCAATGTAACGTTCTGAAGTGACGGTCAACGTTGCTTCCTCCTCCTCAAAAAAGCAAGGGACTACAATGCCAAATTCTGCAATGGCACACAAAACTGTAACACGCTCACTGTGCAGGGGTCTCTGATGAAGTTCTCAAGGGTTGGTTTCAGCCCAATAATGAAAGTTTTGCTTATTTATGTAACCATTCAAATGGAAATGTGCCTCATCGCTGCACATGATGATAGCATCTTGATGAACGGTTTGCAGAATGTTCGCCCACAACTCTTTACGGCTCTCCCAGTCTCTCTCACTGAGTTTCTTCACTACCATCACTTTGTATGGATGGAAAATAAGGTCCTCAAAGACGTGTTGGATATGCCTAAAGCAGAAGTATAATCGTGTGCTGAACGTCTAGGAGACCGCAAAATTGATACCCTTCCAGCTTGGAGATTTTCTGTTCAATGCTGTACCCGTCTGTCTAAATTTTAGCCACCCACTGAAAAATTGTTTTACGATTTTGGACGTCACCGTTACGCTGGGTTTATACTGTGCCTGTGGACACTACTGCTGCGCAAGCGTTGTACTGATTATACTTGCACATGTACTTTACGTAAATCTGGAAGATTCCACCACATGGCAGTGCGAGATATCATCACGTTTGGCTTCGCTATGTTGTGAATTGCCTGAAACATCCATTAAATTCCGAAGACACCTTGCCACAATATCTCTGAAAAGGATGTTTAATGATTACATCCATCAATCCAGGGATGTGCCCATTCTAGCAATCATTGATTGTCGTTTTAATAAAAGCACTTGGCACTTTTATATATCACCCCCTTGCTCCATTGTTGTGCCTCACTGCGAGTCATCGGTGACATTACTGACGGTGTTGGGTTCAAGGGCTCCCAGACAGAAGATGGGAGCATGGAGTCGAACCCGCATCATCACAGAAATTCCTAAACCTTCATGTCTTTGGAAGGAAACCGGAGCACACTGTGGAAACCCACAAGGGAAATATGCAAACACCAGGGACATGACTCCCTGCGAGACAGCAGCACTACCGCTCTGCCATCGTGCCACTCCCACATGTGTAATTATTAACAGTATTCATTATTTAAATGACATTAACGATTTATCTATAAAATGTAACATACATACTTTAATGCATTTCATCGTGAAAGTGATATCAAGTATAAATCTAAGGATTCTAAATGTGCAGAGAGCTGGAATATCATAAATTTAATGTGTTCTGTGTGGCGATCTATTGTTGCTTGCCGCTGCTGTCATTTCAGGAGGAAGCTCCAGAAGCATGTAGCAATTAAAAACTGGGTCGGTTTTAAGATGATGTTTACAACTTTAATGATAAAGTAAACTATGATGTTAAAGTGGACGTTTCGAGATCAGCGGAATTATACATTTTAATCACAAAATAGACATTTTCACCATGTTCTTAATTTTTTTCTTTGTGGCTCAAATACGCTGGCGTACATTCTGATGCTGTTGTGAAGGTGCAAAACAAACAAAAAAAAAGATGGCACAGAAGATGGTATGTGAGACTTTTAAAATGTATTGTGTCATTACATTGGGGAACATGCGACACCTGAATATAAAAGCACCACGAATGCATTTGTATGTCAGAATTTTGCTTCACCACATCGAACCATTCATCAAACATTGAAGCGAGCACATCAATCCTGGAGGATCTTCAAAGCGGCTTTCTGTCACATGTAGATAGTAGACAGAGACTCTGACGTTACATTCCAACTTTTACCTCATTATGTCCCCGACTTTTCACTGGTACTGCAACTTGAGCATGTGTCGTGTTAATTTCTGAGGACGTGATCAGAAGATGCGTCAAATGAATGCTGGGAACATGTGCCAGCCATGATGCGTGCGTGTACATGTTCTGAGCGTGAAGTATAAATGGACCCTTAGGAGGAATGCTGGTGCGTTCGGAAGGCGCATTGAGTAGTGATGATGCATTCGTTGTTTTTGAAGAATGCTTCGATAGCAAAAGCATGGTGCGCACTGGACCAAGGCATGTTGCCGACTAAAAACTACAAGGGATCACCTATCAAAGGACCCCCAACCCACTTGGCTGCCTCTACTTAGCGCAATGATCTTGAGAAATGTGGTACTTCATTTTGGCTCACCTTGTATATTAACTGGTTTAGATCAGTGATTTTTCAGTGGTTCACAAGTGTGCCACAAGATTTTAAAACAAATTAATTAAAGAATTCTTTAAAGAAATACAATGCAAAATAAGTCTAAGGTGCAAATTTTATACCATTTTATATGATTTAAATATCATTATTTTAATAATATACAGTACATATACTGTATGTGAAATAAAAAGCAATAAATGTATGATTTAATGCATTTATAACCATTTTACATGTGTGAACTTGTTAAAATTGTGCATATTAAAATTAATTTTGTATAATCAATTTATATTAACATTTACTTCATTAATATACACATTATCTTAGTATTATGTGTGCACCCTAACCGAGAATGCTAAACCGGATGATGGACGCAGGCACATCCGGCAATGGGCCGTAGCTGCAAAAAGACGTACTGCGCAGGCGCTAAAAACAGTCCGCGAGAGTCGGCTGAGGAGCCGAGAAAGGCGGACAAAAGAGGGCGAGAGAGGCGGATGAGGGGCCGCGAGAGGCGGACAAGACCACAGAAAAAAGGAGTGAGCACAGGAAAAATGGAGAAATGAGGAAACGCAGGCAAAGCACGAAACACATTGCACACGAGACTAGACCCAAAAAAAAAAAAATAGAGGCTCGCGCACAACAGCAAGGCACCCCCCCCGCCCCCTACAGGCACCGGACGGGACACACACCAAGAGGGGGATTCAACAAGCCCATGGAACACAAAAAAAAGAACACAAAACCACCCCACAGACCCTACAAGCAAGGGACGGGACACACACAAACAGGGGGATTCAACAAGACACCCAAAGCCACATATTCTAAAGTGAACATCAACACCTTCACACTAGACAGCATAGGTGTCAGCATTGGTGGATCTTCTTACAATAAAGCACTATTAACCGTTCAACTGCAGAAAAGGAAACATATTAACAGTGACTGCGATCCTCCATATTACTTATCCATATTTCGCATGCTGAGAAAGAAACAAGTCATGAATACACGGTCACGGGTACAAAACGAAAAGGAAAGGATAACAGGAACAAACACACGAACACGAAAGAAACAACAAAATAGACGGCTATGCAGCATAGGTGGATCTCATTACAATAAGGCACTATTAACCATTCAACCGCAGAAAAGGCTCCATATTAACAGTGAGTGCAATACTCCTTATTACTTATCCATATTTCTAAAAGAAAAAATGACTCGACTCCAAATACGCAAAGCTCAACTAAAGCTTCTAACTAACGATGTACCTAAAAGTAAAAACTTTATGAACTGCATTAGATCCTACAATAGTTCATTTAATATGCACAAATCTACATCCTAGATCCACATGACGCAAACTATCACTCAAAGTGCTGCATCGCAACAGGCACGGATTCAAAACGAAACACCTCCCGTCTCAGACATACGTTAATGGCAGCGAAGGCTACAACGGGCTTCTCACACAGCACAGGCAAATCGATTACAGCTCCAAAACAACACGTCCCAAATAATACACATGCAACAACGCGCCTCTCAAACGGCACAAGCAAAACATACACCAGGAAAATTCATTCGGATTAATGAATGTCATTTGCAATCATTGTCATTCAGTTCACTTCCCTGAAGAAACAACTGGCAATACAAGTTATACATTTACACGTTGTTGTCAAAAGGGTCAAATTAGACTGCCTTCTTTACATTCATATACTGAATATCTACAGAAGCTTATAACTGACGATGTACCTGAAAGTGAAATCTTTATCAACTACATTAGATCCTACAAATCGGAATCCACTATGAACATTAACGGTGGCACTGCACGTGACATCCGTCTTGAAAAAATGTTGTTTATTGATGAATGTTCAATGGCATGAACAAACGTTTATGAATAATAATATTCGATTTGGAGGAAAGGTACTTTTATGAGGAGGAGATTTTAGATAGTGATTAGCTATTCTTCCAGATGCCATGCACTCAGCTATTGTTCAGTGCACCTTAAAATACGCAGACAATTGGCATTGCTTTCAAAAGATACAGTTAGTAAAAAAGATACGATGTCCAGAAACAGATCATAACAATTGCTTATTACAACTGAGAGATGGTACACTCACCAATACAGATGGACTTCACCCACATATTATTACAATTCCTCAAGCCTTTATCTGTGACGACTTAGTTACAGAGAGATTTGGAACAGCAATCTCATTAGACCAAATGCCCCTTTTAACACAACGCACTATATTATGTCCAAAAAATATTAATGTGGAAAACATAAATACCCAAGTCATTCCATTACTTCCTGGAAAGACACAACTCTTTCTAAGCTCTGACAAACTTGACTCTGATCACAACAATAACCATCTTAAATGACCTTACAAGTTCTGAGCTGGAATTACCTTTTACACTTAAACGGCGTGTACAAAGAAATTTTCAAATAAACCTTTACACTGTGCCACACACTTTATTGTTTGCTTTCTATTTGCATCATCTACACCGTCACACTATTCTATATCTCATTCATACATCACGCTCTTTGTCATTCCCAACACCAGGGGTTGGCGAGCGAAGCGAGCAGGGGGCGGAGCCCCCTAGTGTGTATAGAATCACTGAAAGGATATGCCATAGTTGTGAAAGGCTGAAAGGCGTTGACGTATTAAAGGAACACCCAAAAAATGATACCTTTTTCAAATGTTTCTACACAATGCGGTTTGTAGTGATGGCCACGAAAAATGTGTTTTAATTTTTCATACAGAACAGAGCTAACAAAGTTTATGTTTCAGTGGAACTGGGCGGTGACCAATACTGGACAATAGCAAACAATATCGGAATGTCCACAAAAAAATCTCATGTTACTCGTGTCACATAATCCATGTCAAGTCTTCCAGTACTATACCTCAAATGTGCAAAATGCATGCATTTTTTGCTAAAATATTGATATTTAATTCAGAAATTTAACCCTGTGTGAAAGAGCATTGTGACTTCATGACCAATGCATGAGGAAGCACATGCTGGTTCTCGAAAAAGTCTGTTGTGTCAGGATGTTTGTTATTTTCGTACTGCAAAAAACATGAGGTTAAATGTTTTACTCAGCTGTTATTGCAAACAACATGGGGTAAATAACATATTAACTATTTCAGCCCTGACATCCTCTTACTAGTACATATATGCAGCCATTTTTGTAAAGCACAGGTACGTCTGCAGCCGTTAAACAGGGCCAAAGGGTGAAAAAGTTGTCATTTTTGGGTAGTCTGTTCTATGAATGTATTCCATCGACTTGAAAAATAACAGTTATCTTTTAATATGGAATCGTAATACTGTATTCTGTATGCAATGGTATAATAATTATGTTCTGAAATTTTTCAGGTAAAGAAGAGAGAAGTTTCAAGGCAAAGGTGGTGTACTGCCTTATCATGGCACCAGAGAGTGGCAACATGCTGCAAGTGGAATTTTCTGTAAACTTTACACATGTCAATAATTAATCTATCTAAATTATATCTATGTTATATCTATCTATGTCTGCTTATCCAGGGTGGGGTTATGGGGCAGCTGAAGTCTATCCCAGAAATCATCTGGTGCATGCCTTTGAAATGTGGGAGAAAACCAGAGCAAATCCACACAGACAACATGCAAACTCCTTACTTCAAGGCAGCAGTGCCACCACTGTGTTTACTCCAATAAAAATAATTAATCTATAAAACTATTAACAGCATGTTTACTTCTTACTTGCTTTTGGTACAATAGGCACACTTCTGTCACAGTGCACACTTACAAACATCCCCACACTTTTTCAGTCTCTGCCAGTTTAAGGTCAACAATTAATCAAACTCGATCATTTTTTGGATACTGGAGGAAAACCAAAACAAAATGAAGAAACACCCACATAGAAATAGAGAATGTGCAAATCCAGCACAGGCAGTAACCAGACTGGGCTTCAGACTGTCTCTGCCACTGTTAAAGACATGTCTATATTATAGTTTGGTCTCTACATAAATAAAAAAAGAAAGTAAATTTTGCTGTTAGACAGATAATGATATTGAGTGGGTAATGTTACTATCTCACCATAGCTAATGGCCTGGATCAGTGCCTTACTGTATGGCTCCTGTTTTGAGTTGCATATTCTTAATGTCGGTCATATGTATAGGAGCCCCTTTTTTCAGCATCAGTTCTAACTCTGTCCAACCCTGAGTAGGAGAAAAGGAGGTAATAGCATATGTCTTTGGATAGTTTGAACTTCTTATATTTACTGGATTTTGCTACATAAAAGCATGTTTTCTTAGCATTCACATAGGTTAGGGTTAGGTGTTGGTTACACTAAATATTTCCAAAATACTGGTGTCTTTGTGATACACTAATGACCGGAGTATTGTGAGACAGGTTAGTTTTTCATTACTAATGATTTGTTGTTATAATAGCAATCCTGCACAACATGAGAAAAAACACATTTTTAGATATTTGGTGATGTGAAGCAACCCTCTGTGGGACTCGCACCTAAAGGCAACAGTACACTAACACTATGATTGTTATAGTTTCCCTTTTTAGACAAGGATGACATATTCCAAACAAAAGGTCAAGAATTCAAAAATAATAGCAAGTTAACATGTTAAAAAAGAAGTATCTGATACATAGCAACATCTCAGAAAAGCATTTGTTATTTTTTGTTTGTATTGTTTGTATATGTTTTTTGAGCTCCAACAAAAAAGCCCGGATAAATGGGGAGGTTTACGTCAGGAAGGGCATCTGGTGTAAAATTTTGCCAAATCAATATGCGGACAACAACACAAATTTCGATACCGGGTCGGTTGAGCCCCGGGTTAACAACGACCGCCACCAGTACTGTTAGCCAACAGGGTGTTGGCGGAAATTGGGCTACTGTTGGCCAAAGAAGGAGAAGAAGAGGGGGGAGACGTGTCCGGAGGCAGAAGGAGAGGAGGAAAGTAAAGAGAGTGGAACTGAGGGTAGGAACTTTGAATGTTGGCAGTATGACTGGTATGGGGAGAAAGTTAGCAGATATGATAGAGAGAAGGAAGGTTGATATATTGTGCGTGCAAGAGACTAAATGGAAGGGGAGTAAGGCCAGGTGGATTGGAGGTGGATTCAAATTGTTCTATCAAGGTGTGAATGGGAGGAGAAATGGGGTTGGAGTTATTCTGATGGAACAGTATGTCAAGAGTGATAAATGTTGTAAATGTGTTTTGGAGGTGAAAAGAGTGTCAGGCAGAGTAATGATTGTTAGTGCATATGCACCACAAGTTGGGTGTGCAATGGGTGAGAAAGAAGATTTTTGGAGTGTGTTGGATGAAGTGATGAACAGTGTACCCAAGGAACAGAGAGTGGTGATTGGAGCGGATTTAAACGGGCATGTTGGTGAAGGAAACAGTGAAGACGAGGAGGTGATGGGTGGGTATGGTGTCAAGGAGAGGAATGAAGAAGGTCAGAGGATAGTGGATTTTGCCAAAAGGATGGACATGGCTGTGGTGAATACGTATTTTAAGAAGAGGAAGGAACATAGGGTTACGTACAAGAGTGGAGGAAGATGCACACAGGTAGATGACATCCTATGCAGAAGAGTCAATCTGAAGGAGATTGAAGACTGCAAAGTGGTAGCAGGGGAAAGTGTAGTTAAGCAGCCTAGGATGGTGGTCTGTAGGATGACGTTGGAGATCAAGAAGAGGAAAAGAGTGAGGGCAGAGCCAAGGATCAAATGGTGGAAGTTGAAAAAGGAAGACTGCAAGGTTGAGTATAGGGAGGAGGTGAGACAGGCAGCGGGTGGCAGTGAAAAATCACCAGACAGTTGGGAAACTATAGCAGATGTAGTAAGGGTGACAGCAAGAAGGGTGCTTGGTGTGACATCTGGAAAGAAGAAAAGGAATCCTGGAGGTGGAATGAGGAAATACAGGAGAGTATACAAAGGAAGAGGATGGCAAAGAAGAAGTGGGAAAGTCAGAGATTTGCAGAAAGTAGACAAGAGTACAAGGACATAAGGCGCAAGGTGAAGAGAGAGGTGGCGAAGGCTAAAGAAAAGGCGTATTATGAGTTGTATGAGAGGTTGGACACTAAGGAGGGAGAAAAGGACCTGTATCGATTCACTAGACAGAAGGACCGAGCTGGGATGTGCAGCAGGTTTGGGTGATAACGGACAAGGATGGAAACGTACTCACAAGCGAGGACATTGTATTGAGCAGATGGAAAGAGTACTTTGAGAGGCTGATGAATGAAGAGAACAAGAGAGAGAAGAGGTTGGATGATGTGGAGATAGTGAATCAGGAATTGCAACGGATTAGCAAGGAGGAAGCAAGGACAGCTATGAAGAGGATGAAAAATGGAAAGGTCGTTGGTCCAGATGACATACCTATGGAAGCATGGAGGTGTTTAGGAGAGATGGCAGTGGAGTTTTTAACTAGATTGGTAAATGAAATCTTGGAAAGTGAGAGGATGCCTGAGGAGTGGAGAAGAAGTGTACTGGTGCCAATATTTCAGAATAAGGGGGATGTGCAAGACTGCAGTAACTACAGGGGAATAAAATTGATGAGCCACAGCATGAAGTTATGGGAAAGAATAGTGGAAGCTAGGTTAAGAAGTGAGCAGCAGTATGGTTTCATGCCAAGAAAGAGCACCACAGATGCAATGTTTGCTCTGAGGATGTTGATGGAGAAGTTTAGAGAAGGCTAGAAGGAGTCGCATTGCGTCTTTGTGGACCTGGAGAAAGCATATGACAGGGTGCCTCGAGAGGAGCTGTGGTATTGTATGAGGAAGTTGGGAGTGGCAGAGAAGTACATAAAAGTTGTACAGGATAGGTACGAGGGAAGAGTGACAGTGGTGAGGTCTGTGGTAGGAGTGACGGCTGCATTCAAGTTGGAGGTGGGATTACATTAGGGATCGGCTCTGAGCCCTTTCTATTTGCAATGGTGATGGACAGGTTGGCAGATGAGATTAGACAAGAGTCCCCGTGGACTATGATGTTTGCCGATGACATTGTGATCTGTAGCGATAGTAGGGAGCAGGTTGAGGAGACCCTGGAGAGGTAGAGATATGCTCTAGAGAGGGAGAGGAATGAAGGTCAGTAGGAGCAAGACAGAATACATGTGTGTAAATGAGAGGAAGGTCAGTGAAATGGAGAGGATGCAGGGAATAGAGTTGGCGAAAGTGGATGAGTTTAAATACTTGGGATCAACAGTACAGAGTAATGGGGACTGTGGAAGAGAATTGAAAAAGAGAGTGCAGGCAGGGTGGAATGGGTGGAGAATAGTATCAGGTATGATTTGTGACAGACAGATATCAGCAAGAGTGAAAGGGAAGGTCTACAGAACGGTAGTGAGACCAGTTATGTTATGTGGGTTGGAGACGGTGGCACTGACCAGAAAGCAGGAGACAGAGCTGCAGGTAGCAGAGTTAAAGATGCTAAGATTTGTATTGGGTGCGACGAGGATGGACAGGATTAGAAATAAGTACATTAGAGGGTCAGCTCAAGTTGGACGGTTGGGAGACAAAGTCAGAGAGGTGAGATTGCGTTGGTTTGGACATGTGCAGAGGAGAGATGCTGGGTATATTGGGAGAAGGATGCTAAGGATAGAGCTGCCAGGGAAGAGGAAAAGAGGAAGGCCTAAGCGAAGGTTTATGAATGTGGTGAGAGAGGACATGCAGGTGATGGGTGTAACAGAACAAGACGCAGAGGACAGAAAGGAAGAAGATGATCCGCTGTGGCAACCCCTAACGGGAGCAGCTGAAAGAAGAAGAAGTCATTTATTTCAGTATGCCATTTACTAATCCGACTCAGTCAGTTTGGACTGACATGATGCTGGAACCTATATTTGTGGCACTAAATACAAGGCAGGTGCCAGTCTTGATAATAACTGGGCTTTGAATTTGAACCCAGCTTTTTAGAGTGAAAAGGTGTCAGTGCTAATCAATACATAACTGTGTGTCCACTTTTTTGAAGCTTGTACTGTCAGTTGTAAGCCATTAGATGGCAGTAAGGACATTGGGAGAGTACATTGGCATGTGTCTTTGCCATAATGGTTAAACAGTGCACCAGACCAGTCTTAAAGCCTTTTCTATAAAGAAAACAGTACCAACACTGGATGAACGTTTGTCAGGGTTCTGGCAAATGGTGCCTGTTTCTTTACATAAAAATATTAGTTAAAAATATAATTATAGCTGTGAATGTCCTTTGGAGGGTTTAAGCCCCTAGAGCAAAAAGCACCTTGAGCATGGGAAAGATGCTATATATATAAAATGTATTATTATTTATTATTATTAAAATCTGATTTGTATATTTTAAGTAATTTTAACATTTAACTGGCATCATTACATGATCACATAAGCAATGTTTGACAAGATTAGAAGTCAAAGAGTTTTATGCAAAATACCATTTGATTGTAAATGAAAGTTACCAGATAAAACAGAGTAAGAAAAGTGCATTGGTAAATGAAATGATTAGCTGGAGATGTGATTATATCTTTTGGGAAATACTCTGTATACCAAGTCCATTTTTGGTATTTAGGAGGTTATTCATTCAGTGCTTATTGCCCAGGATACTTGGGGGATCTCCCACAACCCAACTGGTGACCCTATATTCTTTAGATGTGAGTTTGAGTGTGTCTAGTGTGCCTGTAATGGAAATAAAAGGGGTCAGGAAATGGTCAGACATTTTATAATTACTTCAAAGGGTAACATGGGTGCAGCCCTAGATTGTGTGGTATAGCTAAATATCTTGCTGAGGTGCAATTTTTAAACAAGTTAAAGAAAAAAAAACTGTTTTAGCAGTGACATTAATAATAATAAATAATAATACATTTTATTTATATAGCGCCTTTCCCATGCTCAAGGCACTTAATATGACATGCAGTTGTTATTTTCTTGAGAACATGACTAATGTTTTGATTAAATCAAGCCACCCAGCCTAGCTTATTGTATCTTTTAAAAAATGTCAAGTCAAGATTTTAAAGTAAATAAGACATTACTGATTACTACATTTTTCTGATTACGTAACTGATTCCATTTAACTGTTGTTCTTCATGTGAATACAATCTTTCTGACATTTGGTCAAAATGTATCCTCAATCATCTTCTGTCTCTGCCTTTTTGTTCTTGTTGATAAACAACAGCTGGCTTCTACAATATTCATTTCCTTCATCATTCTAAAAACACTTCTATCAAGTCACCTTAAAATCTTTGATTGACAAATGGAGAAGATTCAACTCCTTCAATCTTTCCTTATAATTTGTACCTCGTGTTTTATAGTGTGAGAGTGTTCACTAAAGGTACTTTAAACTCTAAGGTTCTTTTTATATTGGTGGACAAATTAATACTGGAAATGCCAAAATTACTAGCCTTGATTTAATGTACACCCAGCAATACTTACGTATTTAACACGTGAGCAAAGGCTGGCTACCTCAGTGTCAAAATCTCTGCAATGTCCAAGGCTGGCTACCTCAGTATCCATAACTCAGTGAAGGACAGAAATCACATCACTCATGAGCCGCACTCACATTGGGATACCAGAAATACTATTCCTGAAAGAGCAAGGATTTCAAACTACCTTAGCAAAGGCCAAGAGGCATGTCAAAAGTTGCACTTTTGCTGGGACTTCCCAAATAGCTACTTTTGAAAGGGCTGCAGAAATCAAACATGAGCACAGCTTGCACCTAAACAAACATGCAAGACATACACTACCTTTAAAAGAGTTAAACAAATACCAAATCACTGGAGCAAGCACACTTGATAAGATGATAAACAAGGCAAGTTTCAGTGAGATAATATTCAAATGTTAGTTTAATCATTACTTATGTTTATTTGCAGAAAAACCAGGCAACAAACACTAGAACTCAGAAGTAGAAGAAAACATACAACCTGAATAATTCAAATCAAAGTCCTTACAGAAAGCTTCACTTCAGTATAATTCAGAGAGAGTTGTCAGTGTAAACTGAAGATTTGACTCTTCTTAATCCAGCTGTAGCATTCTTTAAAGTGTGCACCATTGTTCAATCCTTTCTCCTCTCCTTCTTTGATGTGGCTCATTTTAGGTTGTGATGTACAGTACTTCAGTCTTTTGACAACATGATGGTTTAGTGAGTCTTTTTAACACACAGCATTTCACGTTTCTCATATTTAAAGTAGTATATGATCCCTTCATTTTAAAAGCCATATGTCATCTGCCACTGTCAAAAGCTTTATGGACTCCAAGTATTCTGATATAAAAAAATAAGATTGGCATGCGAACACATGACTGTTAGGCTGAATGACTTAAAAACTGCTGAACACGAATCAAGAATATCAATTAAAAGCACAAAGACGAGTTCCTGTTTTTAGTGCTGCACAATTTTTACTTTTGAACCAAGCTGTTTTATTACTCAAGTATTATGCACTGAAATGATCACCTGTTTATTTAAAGATGGAAATGCTTTTTTTTAGATCATACTAAGTGTGATAAGTGTTTGTTAGAACAAAATAAGAAAGAAAGGAATATGAATTATGTAAAGAAATGCTAAGAATAGAGCTGCCAAGGAAGAGGAAAAGGGGAAGGCCTAAGTGAAGGTTTATGGATGTGGTGAGAGAGGACATGCAGGTGATGGGTGTAACAGAACAAGATGCAGAGGACTGGAAGATATGGAAAAAGATGCTCTGCTGTGACAACCCCTAACGGGAGCAGCCGAAAGAAGAAAAAGAAAGAAATGCAAATCTTAGTTATGTTCATTATGGGTTATCAGACTTAATTAAAGGACATTGTCTAGTTTAAAAGAAGTGAAAATTGTAAGTAAAGTAAAAAAGTTAATTCGGAAGTGAGTGTTTCTGTGCACTTGTGTACAGAATTAATAAATTACACCTTAAATCTCTTAATGAGATTTGAAAAATTAGAGATCACCATGAAGTCTAAAAGGGAGTTCTGAATCTGTGTCATCACTGCTGAATAATTGTAGGAATATTTTCTTTAATCATAATTTATCTGTATTATAGAACTAATAGTTATGCAGGCAACACATTAAAGTTTTATATTGGATATGATCTTCAATTTATCTTTTATCTTTCTATTTTATTTTGAGCTTTAATAAATGAGGTCTTTTAATGTTAATTTAGTCTATGCTCTTACATTTGTTTGGTTTCAAAGGTAATGGTTGGTTGGTGCTAATCGAGGGGTTTCATCAGAGGGTTAAGCAGGGTTAGGGATGTTAAATATAGGTCTGCAGGGATATGGCCTGAAACAGGTAGGCCAAATCTGTTAACACCACAACACCAGGTGCTAGGATAAGAAATCTGGAACTGAAGGGTGAACCTTAAGGGTCCTAAGGACACCAATGCCTTCATATCTTTAATCCCATAGGCAGAGAAAGAGAGAATTTTGACCAGGGTATCCCTTCAGGTCTGGTTCTAGGCACCCCACAGTACATGCATTAGACTAGCATCTCATTTCTCTTGTATTGATGGCTTCTTTTTAATATGAAGACTAGCAGCACACACAGTATTTACTCTAGATCATCCCTCAAAAATGTGTTATGTAGGTTAAGAATAATCTTGACATTTGTGCTATATAAGGTAACATTCTATTAGCCTTTTTTATGCATTGTCTGGATGTGGGCAGTGATGAGACCACTTCAAATGCTAAGTCACTTTCATAAGGAGCACTTAGGTGTCACACCCCATTTGTTAATTATATGGAATATTGTATTTCTTATATGTAACACATATTGAAATCTTTCTAGGTCCATTTGTAATGATATTTCTTATTCAGTGCTATCAGTTAGTCCCTGTATTTTAGTGTTTTCTGAAAATTTAACTAGTTTGTTATTTGTATTCTTATGTTAGAGCTGCCTCATTATTGTTCTGTTATGATATGTTCACTTTCAATTTATACATATTTTGTTGCTTTACCCTTTGTTGTATGCAACTCTGTTTATGTCCCTTTTGTTTGTTTATTTGTTTCTGATGTGGAATGCATTTCTTAATTAGTTTTCAGTGTTCATTTCATTTTCTGATGGTTTAAATTAGTTCATGTTATATCATGACCCCACGTTAGCAGCTATTTGTGAAACATAACTTCTAAAACTTCAAAGAAATGCTGACTTAAATATGGTTGCACTGATGACGTAATATGATGCAACCTCTGGTACAAGCTCCTGATAACTGGCCACTACATCATTGCAATGGGATAATAAAATGGAGATGCCTGTAAGAAAAACAAAATGGCATTGCTGGAGAATGCAGTTAATTTTTTAACATTATTAAAAATAATTCAAAATGAAAAATAAATGGTAAAATTTAATTTCTTGAGTTTAAACCCCCTAGTTTTTATGTACTTGTTTTTTTGTAAAGTCAAAGAAACAGCCAAAAAAATGAAAAAAGGCACCAGATCATAACAATTTCCTTCTAGGAAGACCATAATCCCTGTGGGAACCCACCTCTCACATCATTTAATTCAAAAGGTTCCTACACTATAACAGACTGTCTTCTTTGCATAAATCAATTTTACAACCATCAGCACACTTTGCTTTAAATTTCAGCTTAGTTTTGATCACTGGCCTCTTGTGTGGTACCTTATAAAAAGCATTTTGAATATTGGGATAAATAATGCCATATGTATCCTTCTGTTCAAATGCTTTTTTTCTTCTTCATAAAACTGTAGCTTGTTTGAGAAACATAATCTCCCCATTCTAAAGCAATGTTAACTGTGTGTTATGCCAGAATGTTAGGAGGAAAATACAATACATAAGGCAAGGGTTAGAGGTAATCCCAGTCCCCTTGTAATATCATGTATACAGTGCTTTCCGTAAAGTCTGGGACAAAGACACATCTTTCCTTGATTTACCTCTGTGCTCCACAGTTTACAATTACAAATCAAACAATTCAGATATGATTAAAGTGCATGCTGCAGACTTCATTTAAGGGTATTTGCATACATTTTGGTCACACAATGCAGAAATTCCAACATTTTCTATACATGGTCTCCCATTTCAGGGCAACATAATGTTTGGTACACAGCAATGGTAGGTATTTTAGAGCAATCGTATTTAGTACTTTGTTGCATAAATCTTACGAAGGCTGGTGATGCTCTGCAAGCTTCTAATGCAGCCATCTTCAGCTCCTACTTGTTTTGGGGGCTTGTCCTTTTACATTTTCTCTTCAGCATATGGGAAACATGCTCAATTGGATTTAAATCAGGTGACTGGCTTGGACATTGACAAATTTTCAATTTTTTAGCTTTGAAAACCTTCTGTGTTGACTTAGCAGTATGTTTGGGTTCACTTTCTAATGAGTTGGGAGACATTTACTGGAACCTGAGTAAATAAGATGTTTCTGTACACCTCAGAATTCATTGTGCATCTGCCATCAGCAGTTACATCATCAATGAAGATAAGTGTGCCAGTAACTGTGGCAGCCATATATACCCAAGCCATAACACCCCAACCACTATGTTTAACAGATGAGGTGGTATACTTTGGATCTTGGGAAGTTCCTTTTCGTTTCCACACTTTGCTCTTGCCATCACTCTGATACAGGTTCTTCTTTGAGTCATCCGTCCATAAGACCTTTTCCAGAATTCTGCTGGCTCTTTTAAGTACTTCTTCACAAACTGTAATCTGGCATCCTGGTTTTGTTGCTAACTAGTGGTTTGCATCTTGCCACATGGCCTCTGTATTTCTGTTCCTGAAGTCTCCTGCGGATGGTTGCCTGTGATATATACACAAATATGCCTCCTGAAAAATGTTTCTTATTTGCTGCACAGGCATTTGGGGCTTTTCTTTACCATAGTGAAGATTCTTCTGTCATCGGCAGGGCAGTTCTCTTCTTTGTGATTACTGAGCTCACCAGTGCTTTCTTTCTTCTTAATGATATTCCAGACAGTTGATTAAGGTAAGCCTAAGGTTTTACCGATGTCTCTAATGGTTTTATTCTAGTTTTTCAGTCTCATAATGACTTCTTTGGCTTTCCTTGAAACGCCTCTTGTCCCCTTGTTGAACAATGTCAATTACAGACTCCAAATGGCAGAAACTAGCCTATGTATTGTACAGCTACATTAATGGAATGCAATGAAACACATCTGAGTAATCACAAACACCTGTGATGTGAATTATCTCAAACTTTTATGGTGCCCTGAAATGGAGGGACCATGGCAAAAAATGTTGTAATTTCTACATGGTGTAACCAAAATGTATGCAAATATTCTTAAATTAAAGTCTGGAATGTGCACTTTAATCAGGTCTGAACTGTTTGATTTGTAATTTTAAATTATACTTCCAAGGAGTAACTCAAGGAAAAATGTGTCTATGTCCCAAACATTATGGAGGTCACTATATTAGTTACACTTGTGTAACAGTTTAAAATATGGAGTTGTTGTCTTTGCTAAGCGCTCCGATGGACTACCCAGACCTGCTGGTCATCTCCTTTCAGACCAAAGTGCCTCTAAGACATGGGAGAGCTGGAGAACTAGCATGACTAGACAGCTTGGAAGGAAGTAATTTCCAGTGTCACATTAGAAATTTCTGCTTTTTTCATCCCTAATCTGCCCCCACCAGGTCCTCAGAATGGACACAGAAAGATAATGAACAATGTTTTATATTTTCTTGAATTATTATTTCTATTAATTTACCCATAATACACATTATGCTTACTGACCTAGGGTCGGTTTAGCCCGAATACCTTTTTATATAATGGCAAAATATTTACTAGCTTCTCAGGGATTTCACCAGAATTTCCGTCAGCAAATTCACCAGTGTTAAATGAAATCTCCCGGTGTTAAAGTAAATCTTAAAGGGAATATTTGAAAAGTGTGTTTCCTGTTATACAGTTTGGGGTATTTTCTTAGACAGGGATTAAGTTTATTCACTAGGTAGAATACTCTTAAAAACTAGACTCATTGTTACTCACTTACTATGTCATGGATTGAAATATTTTTAGATTTAGCGTAATCTGTCTATAAATGATCTTGATATTCATGTACAGCATTGGTGTTACTCCAGAAGCTAACAAAAGTTTAATTTAAATTCTTAAACAAACAGGTGAAACTTCATTTTAGTGTTGTTTGTCAAAGGGAAACATGAATTACATGGACTATGTAAATGAAGACCAATAACACCAGCCAGACTACATCTCATTGCGAAAAGTGACCCATTACATGATTGTGATTAAATATGCTTTCTAAATCATTTTTAAAAGCATAAAGTAAATGCAGTACAGATAACTTCTGTTTTGGAGACCAGGCTTTTTTCTATGATTCTGAAATGGAAAGCCTATACCACCTTGTTCTGAAAAGCTAATAACTTTTAAGATTTTTGTTATCTATACTGTCAAGGATGACTGAATCAGAGGAGAACCAAAGAACTGTTGGGATGCCAACTGGGCCACCTCAATTACTGCCAAAGTCCATAAAACAGAACAAAAAGGAGCATGTGGTGGAGCAATAGAAAACAGGTAAAATAAATTCCCACATTCAGTCATATGAAAAAGTTTGGGAATCCCTATCAGTCTGCTTAATAATTTACTCTACTTTCAGCAAAAAAGTAACAGTGGTATGTCTTTCATTTCCTAGGAACATCTGAATACTGGGATGTTTTCCAAACAAAGATTTTTAGTGAAGCAGTATTTAGTTGTATGAAATGAAATCAAATGTGAAAAACTGGCTGTGCAAAAATTTGGGTACCCTTGTAATTTTGCTGATTTGAATGCATGTAACTGCTCAATACTGATTACTTGCAACACCAAATTGGTTGGATTAGCTCGTTAAGCTTTGAACTTCATAGACAGGTGTGTCCAATCACGGGAAAAGGTATTTAAGGTGGTCAATTGCAAGTTGTGCTTCCCTTTGTCTCTCCTCTGAAGAGTGACAGCATGGGATTCTCAAAGCAACTCTCAAAAGATCTGAAAACAAAGATTGTTCAGTATCATGGTTTAGGTGAAGGCTACAAAAAGCTATCTCAGAGGTTTAAACTGTCAGTTTCAACTGTAAGGAATGTAATCAGGAAATGGAAGGCCACAGGTACAGTTGCTGTTAAACCCAGCAGGTCTGGTAGGCCAAGAAAAATACAGGAGCGGCATATCCACCGGATTGTGAGAATGGTTACAGACAACCCACAGATCACCTCCAAAGACCTGCAAGAACATCTTGCTACAGGTGGTGTATCTGTACATCATTCTACAATTCAGCGCAATTTGCACAAAGAACATCTGTATGGCAGGGTGATGAGAAAGAAGCCCTTTCTGCACTCACGCCACAAACAGAGTCGCTTGTTGTATGCAAATGCTCATTTAGACAATCCAGATTCAATTTGGAACAAAGTGCTTTGGACTGATGAGACAAAAATTGAGTTATTTGGTCATAACAAAAAGCGCTTTGCATGGCGGAAGAAGAAAACTGCATTCCAAGAAAAACACCTGCTACCTACTGTCAAATTTGGTGGAGGTTCCATCATGCTGTGTGGCTAGTTCAGGGAATGGGGCCCTTGTTAAAGTCGAGGGTCGGATAAAATCAACCCAATATCAACAAATTCTTCAGGATAATGTTCAAGCATCAGTCACAAAGTTGAAGTTACACAGGAGTTAGATATTCCAACAAGACAATGACCCAAAACACAGTTCGAAATCTACAAAGGCATTCATGAAGAAGGAGAAGTACTTTGTTTTCTGGAATGGCCGTCACAGTCCCCTTACTTGAATATTATCGAAAATCTATGGGATGATTTGAAGCAGGCTGTCCATGCTTGGCAGCCATCAAATTTAACTGAACTGGAGAGATTTTGTATGGAAGAATGGTAAAAAATACCTCCATCCAGAATTCACACACTCATCAAAGGCTATAGGAGGCGTCTAGAGGCTGTTATATTTTCAAAAGGAGGCTCAACTAAGTATTGATGTAATATCTCTGTTGGGGTGCCCAAATTTATGCACCTGTCTAATTTTGTTATGATACATATTGCATATTTTCTGTTAATCCAATAAACTTAATGTCACTGCTGAAATACTACTGTTTCCATAAGGCATGGCATATATTAAAAGGAATTTGCTACTTTGAAAGCTCAGACAATGATAAACAAAATTCCAAAAGATTAAGAGAGATTCCCAAACTTTTTCATATGACTGTAGACTATTAGGCTTGCCACAATGATAAGCTTTCTTGATTGGGTCAATATTGGGGAGCTCTGTCATGCTGGTTCACATTCGCAAACTGAGCTACCTTTTTGTGGGAGGTCTCAGTCTTATGTGGTCCCAACCAGAAGAGGCAGAGCTTCTTAGGGTGTTGCAGGTGTGGATTAGCTGCCCTCATTTGGTATCTCCTTAGTACTACAGAGGAAAAAAGCATTGATACTGTTAGTGACAGAGCCACCTATCGTCAAGACATGGTATTTTGTATCTTATCTGAACTTACGTGACAATGCCTTATACTGTAAAATTAGGGATTTATGTGTCATTGATCTAACAGTATGTAAAGTTATTTATAGAGTCTACAATGCTATTTGTGAATTAAGAGGCAATTACACGTTGTTCCTGGATGCTACACAGCATAGCATCAGAAGCATAAATGGAAGTTTGACAGTAGAGAAAGCCAAAGGTAGAGAGAAACATACTCATATACACAGTATCCAATGCAAATGCCCAACAGGTGGGAAGAAGTGATAAAAAAGATGAATTTTGAGATTAGTTACTAGAGTTAACATCTGGGAGTGCTTCAAGGGAAGGGTGTTATAATATGGGATGATTTGAGAAAATTGGAGCCAGTTTAGTAGAAGGAACATTTAGGGAGAGGGATGAGGGATTATGGAGTTTAGTGGTGCAATGGAAATGAATGTGTGTAACATCATGCTTAAGAAGGAGCAAAACAAGTTGTCATTATGTGAATCTGGGGGTGCAGTGAGAAACAAACTATTTGTTGATAAGGAAAGTTTGGACATGTTGAAAATTTGAAGGTGCTACCTGGAGATAGAATTGTGTATCACAAAATTGCATGGTTATAGAAGATATATTTTAGTCAAAGGCCTGAAGAGAAGAAAGAAGAAGAATGGTAATTAGAAAGTAATGAAGAACATCTGGCTGAAAACAACAAACATTTGTGAGTGAATGAAGAGAATGTTGAGACGCAAGGAAATATGTTGGTAGAATACTAAGGTAGAGATGGTATTTGAGGAAAAGAGATTTTTTTAAGTAGTGTCAGAAGACAAATGCAGAAGTTGAAAGGGTGTTATATAAGGAAGCAAAGCAAAATGCTAGAATGGTAGGTGGGAGGATGCAAGAAGCTAAGAGATGGAAGTTTGCAAATGAGGAAAGATAGAGAAATATGTACTGAATCATGAAATAAATATTACAAGAAAAGCTGGATGTTTAAGGTATGAATTGCTTGAAAAATGCTGAAGTATATATTGTGATTGATAATAATGGGATTAAGTATACCAGGGAGATTTATATGGAGAAAGTTCTGAATGAGGACAATGAGCGGGAAAATTATGTTCATTATGTTTGGAGGAAACAGAATGACCAAACTTTAATAGAAGCACTTAAAATACTAAAGTCAGTGGAAGCTCCTGGGATTGAATGGCTGAGAAACCTGTGCAATATAATTATACGTAAAGGGAGGATTCCTAAAGATTGTAAAAGAAGGTAGCTTATTCTAATATATTAAGGGAAAGGTGATTTATTGAAGTGTAGGTAATGTTGAGCAAAAGCATTAGGAGCGGGTAATGATTGTGGTTGAGAGAGTGCCAGAGAAAGGAATCAAGTGAAATTTAGCAAAATACAGTTTGATATTAATTCAGGACAAGTAACTACAGATGCATTCATTATTAGGCAAGTGCAGGGAAAAAATCAGATTGAGGGGAGAAATCTTCACTAAGCATTTGTAGATGTGCAGAAGGCATTTGAAAATGGGCAGTGACAGGAAGTGAGGTGGCACTGAGAAAGTTAGGTGTGGTGGAGTGGTTCATGTCTGAAGCGTATGAAGAAGCATGAACAGTGTCCAGAACAACAGAGGGAATAGCATCATGAATGTTTTAATGTGAAGATGGGGATGAACCAGGGATCTGTTCTGAATCTATTTGTTTTCATGATAATAATGAATGTTGTGACCAGGGAAGTGTGTGAAGGTTTGCTGTTAAAGCTCTTGTATGCCGGTGATCTTCTTTTGTTGAGAAAAAGTAAAGCAGAACTGAAAGAAGAGATACTGAATTGGAAAGCTAATTTGGAAACAAATGGCTTCAATGTAAATACAGGAAAGGCCAAAGTGATGCTAGCAAGCATGGTAAAGGTGGATATTTGGCAGAGTGGCATGTAAGGTAATAGTGTTGCGAGGAACTCAGTTCCATACACAGCTTGTCAGAAGTGAGCTTTGATAGGCCATATCAAAAGGATTTTTTGATTAAAGAAAATAACTAATTATACATTTTCTTTCCATTCACAATTAGTTGTTAGAGGTGCATTTACCAATGAAACAGGTTCATGGAGGCTTTGGGAAAGAAACAGCTGGCAGCAAGAACTGAGGCATGCCGCAGGAGAAAGTGTCACTGGCCGTTCAAGCCAATAGTCAGACCACAAGCACACAATCAGCCTGGTGTTACTTTATACTTGCCAAGGAAGGATGTCCATTTAGCTGCATGTGTTGTGGAAGTTACTGGCAAGAGAGAAAAAGGCATGCAAGCTGGTCATGCAAAGAGAGGAGCCATAAGAGTTTAAGTCCCAGAGAAAGTTCAGGAATTTAACTGAAAATGTAGGGTGCTTACATGTTTACCTTCTAGTGGACAGCACATTCCACTAAAAAAAGCATGTGTGTGGTGGAATGTCATGGCAGCTGACTGGGTGTGCTGAGCAGAAGTGTGATAGAATGGCCAGGGAAACTGTGCCTATGGCATATACAACAGTAACAATACCAGCAGGTGTTATCTTTTCACCATCTTGCTATAGGGTAAGATGCAGAGCTAGCATGTTGCATTCTTAGAGAACATTCTTGTAAACAGAGTGGTTCCATTCGTTTTTTCTGTATTTTGTGCTAGTGCCATTTTTCACTTTTTTTTTTTGATAAAACAGTTTTTCTGTCCCCTTTGTTTTTTGTATTGTGAAAAAGGAGTAAGAAGAGTTGTCTGCTTGTTTGTTTTTCTATTTTTTTCATCAATGTACATATTGCAGATATTTACCACCACATTTTGTTCATTGTTGTAAATATACTGCATTTATTTTTGAGTGCATAGCACTGGAATTTGTTTTCTGGCACTAGAAATAAAATATATTTGTTTTTGAACATTTTCTTGGAGTCTGTATTATCATTTTTCCAACACTGGTCTGTTTGGGTGCATCTACAGATACCTGTTGTTTAAGAGTCTGTTTAGAGGTGCCAATACACGGGCATCACACTGACACATAAAATATGTAGTAGTGTGAAGTATCGTCTGCAGGTGGTAAATGTGACCTTTGTAAAAAAAATGTGTGGTGCGGAATGCTAATTTAGTAAGTGTATATTTAGATATCTATACTAATAAAAGGCAAAGCCCTCACTGACTGACTGACTGACTGACTCATCACTAATTCTCCAACTTCCCGTGTAGGTGGAAGGCTGAAATTTGGCAGGCTCATTCCTTACAGCTTACTTACAAAAGTTAGGCAGGTTTCATTTCGAAATTCAAAGCGTAACGGTCATAACTGGAACCTCTTTTTTGTCCATATACTGTAATGGACGGGGGCGGAGTCGCGTATCGCGTCATCACGCCTCCTACGTAATCACGTGAAACGCCTTGGGGCCGATCTGGAAGAAGGTAGCGCAGTGCCTTGATTTAAACCATTCCATGTCTTGGTGGGTTTAATACTGTGTAAGCATACATATTAACACATGTGCAATTAAACGTGCGCATTTACGGGGTGATTTCTCAGGCTTAAAAGCTCGCCTTTTATTAAAAAAGTAAATGCAAACTGTTTTCATTCTGAAGGGCACAAACCACATTGGATTTTGTAATGATAGTTGATTAGTAAGGTCTATTAAGAGATACTTACGGAATGATTAGTAATGCCTGTGAATGCCGATGCAAGTAGGAGAATGGGCATGAACTAAAGAACGAGTAGTAGCTTGTACAGTAAATGTCTCTAAAGTCTGTCTATTAAAAAGTTATTATATCTTTCAATCCTGTGTATTGATTAAACTACGAACCTAACAAGATCACTACATGGTGTCAGAAGTGGCGGATTGGAAGAGGAATGTGAAGAAGAGGTTCAGCTTTTGAACGAGTCTCGTGTCTGTGAGTAACCCGAAAACGTGGTCAGAAAGCGCTAAGACGTTCTAGCAAAAGAGAAAAAAAAATATGGAAGGATTACAGCCCCCACCAAATCTCCAGTTAAAGGGAAATGTAGCTGAAAATTGGAAAAGATTTAAACAGAGATTCGAGTTGTATCTTGCTGCGATTGAAGCAGATAGGAAAAGTGAAAAAATGAAAGCGTCTATGCTTCTACATGTAATTGGCGAAGAGGCGCTAGAGGTGTATAACAATTTTCAGTTTGAAGAAGATGGAGACAATATGAAATTGAACAAAATAGTTGAAAAATTCGAAACGTATTGCAACCCAAAGCGCAATGTGACGTTTGAGCGGCACAAGTTTTTTACATGTTTCCAGAAAAGTGGAGAAACAATACACCAGTATGTGACGGAATTGCGTAATAGGAGCTGTTCTACGAAGAAACCGTCGAGACATCAAAGCACCAATAACCTCTAATCAGAACACTAACACCAGCGAAACAAATATTAACGAGAAAACAAGTATAAATCAGGAAAGAACATCTCAACTGCAAACACAATTAACCAGAAGATCAAAACGTCAAGTAAAACCACCAGAACGACTCATTGAGACATGTTGAGGATTAAAGGAACATTTTCAATTAAGAAATGCTGAATTCCTTTAACAGTTGTGCTTTTTATACATAGTTTGAATGCTGGATGTATGCCTGAAATGTTCTGGATAGTTCAGTTGTTTGAAGTGATAAAGAATTAAATGTGTGCATTTACGGGGTGATTTCTCAGGCTTAAAAGCTCGCTTTTTATTAAAAAGGTAAATGCAAACTGTTTTCATTCTGAAGGGCACAAACCACGTTAGATTTCAGCCGTTAAACGCACAAAAATGTCGGTACACCAGATAAATAAGCGCAACATATTATCAGTTGTATTTTATGCTTACAATACATATAGAAATGTGTTAATCGTTAACTAATAGTATCGGATGGTGTTTTTCGACTTGCGCCTTGATTTAAACGAGTGCATATCTTGGTGTGTTTGCGTAGCATATTATCAATATCTTTACACCTCTTTTTAAGACTTATTGACTGAAACGGGCTTTCACGAAAAAAGTTAGGACTTTGCTACCGGATACACCCTCCACAAGTTAAGGAAGTAAAAATAAAAGGTATATATTTCTGTTTTATTTAAACCTTTTAAGTTCGTATGCATAGCTCCATTTGGCTGTTTTAGTTTTTTTTTTTTCTTCAGTAATATTTAATCTCCTTAAAGAAAAACAACATATGCATTTTACTTTTTTTTGTATCTCTTTAGTAATATTTTAGTGTAAAAGCATAACCAGTATTTAAACCTTTTATGTTACTTTATAAAGTTATTTTACAAAATGTTGAAACATTAATCAGAAAGCTACATATTTTGGCAGCTGCTGCTTTAATTTTCAATGAAATGAAAAAAGCTCTCCAAGAGAAAACGTCAATGAAGAAGAAACAGTTTGCACTATCTAAAAAGGAGAAACCCTCATTTATAAAGGTTTGCTGCAGATGACTTAACTGAAAATAAATGAATAGTTCCTATGTGTATAATACATATTTATCTATTTGACTTATGCCTTTATTCCAGCAACTTGCAACATGTGAGGTACAATTTGTTACATCACTTTTGTTTTTTGCAGCACAGGCAGGTGAAGTGACTTCCTCAGGGTCGCACAGTGGTGTCAGTACCAGGATTTGAACTCACAAGCTCCGGGTTTGCTGAAATATTACTGAAGAATGAAAAAAAACGAAAACGGGCAAATGAGGCTATGCATACAAATGTCCATCCATCCATTATCCAACCCGCTATATCCTAAATACAGGAGCCAATCCCTGTCAACACAGGGCACAAGGCAGGAAACAAACCCCGGGCAAGGTGCCAGCCCACCGCAAGGCGCACACACCCACACACACCCACACACCAGGGACAATTTAGAATCGCCAATGCACCTAACCTGCATGTCTTTGGACTGTGGGAGGAAACCAGAGTACCCGGACGAAACCCAGACAGACACAGGGAGAACATTCAAACTCCACGCAGGGAAGCGAACCTGGGTCTCCTAACTGGCACCTTTCACTGCGCCACCATGCCGCCCGCATACAAACTTAAAAAGTTTAAATAAAACAGAAATATATACCTTTATTTTTACTTTCTTAACTTGTGGAGGGTGTATCCTGTAGCAAAGCCTAAGTTTTTTCATGAAAGCCCCTTTCAGTCAATAAGCCTTAAAAACAGGTGTAAAGCTAAATTTGCAGCACCACTATTCAATTACACTTGCCTAACGCCTCTCCTAAGGGGACATACTGTGGGATCTGGGCATCAGTCAAAGCACCAATCACAGGCCCGATTAGAAAGCGGGAAGCTGTGATTTGTCGTCTCCCTCCCATGTAACAATCACAGCCTGTGTTACAACGCACTATGTATGTATGTGTATATGTATATATGTATATGTGTGTGTTTATGTATGTGTGTATATGTATGTGTATATATATATGTTGATATGTGTATATATATGTGGATGTGTATATGTATATATATATATATATATATATATATATATATGTATATATGTAGATATGTGTATATGTAGATATGTATATATATATATGTATATATGTATATGTATATATATGTTTATATAACCTCTTTAACACACTACTTCTCCGCTGCGAAGCGCGGGTATTTTGCTAGTGTGTGTATATATATGTATGTGTATGTATGTATGTGTAAATG
Source organism: Erpetoichthys calabaricus (assembly GCF_900747795.2). Taxonomy (NCBI): domain Eukaryota; kingdom Metazoa; phylum Chordata; class Cladistia; order Polypteriformes; family Polypteridae; genus Erpetoichthys; species Erpetoichthys calabaricus. The sequence continues at coordinate 92,847,699 of NC_041404.2, forward strand.
TATATATGTATATATGTATATGTGTGTGTGTATGTATGTGTGTATATATATGTTGATATGTGTATATATATATATATATATGTATATATATGTGGATGTGTATATGTATATATATATGTAGATATGTGTATATGTAGATATGTATATATATGTATATATGTATATGTATATATATGTTTATGTGTGTGTGTGTGTGTATATTATATATATAAAAGACAGCAACACTCATAACAATGACAACACAATTACATTGACAATCATGTTACGTTATTTTTAAAATGTTTCCTTTTCTTTTTCATAACCTCTTTAACACACTACTTCTCCGCTGCGAAGCACGGGTATTTTGCTAGTTGTCAATAAAGTTGTATTTGTGTTTTTTGAACCATACCTGCATTGAGTGATGAATGTCCCTGTAACCTAATGATTCAATGTAAGGGTGAAGGAATAATAAACATTTTGAAGTTATTGCTTTTTTTTTAGATACGTGCTCAGTAGCATTGAATTCATTATAGGCTGATGTCCAAGCCTCATTTTTTCATGATTCCACAGCTGATGTGTGTTGTTTACCTTCAATGAAGGTGCGCCAATGTTGTTTTATGTGAAGTGCTTCAAAAATTCCATGCAATTTAATGCATTTCTAGGTCCATTTCTGGTTTTCCAAACAACCTCAATTTCTGTAATTGAGACTAGCACACATGGTTTCAATTTAATGTTGTCTTAACTTAATCCATGATTCCATGTTCCAGAAGTAAAAAAATTCAGATGTAGGCCTATTTCAGAAAGCCTCTTTTTAGTACTTGAGTAATTGTTATGGATTAAGACCTGATCCTGTGTTAATATAAATCCCGTCTAGGTAACTGGTTATTTAATTATTCATTTAACACTGCTGTGAGACAATATGTGCTAAAGGAAAACTCTATCTAAAGCCAATATTTTAATGTGATGTTTTTGTGTAAAATGGAAAGAAAAAAATGATGACGTAACGGAAGCCAATAGTGAGCAATGCTCTGCAATGGCAAATGATGTGAAAAACAGAAAAAGCAAAAAAAAAAATATCAGTTATCCTGTTGTATGTTCAAAATGTGCAAAATGCATGTTTTTTTTGTTACAATATTGTTAAGTAAACACTTAGCAAAATATCAGTGCATATCATAAACAGGAAACCTAAAGCCTCATGGGAATGACTTTTTGAGTTAAAGACAGGACTCTTGACTACTGAATGAGGGAGAGAGGTGGGTGACTCAATAATGTCAAAATATGTTTTTTTTATTTCATTATGATTCCCTGTAGTTACATCTTCACAAGTGAAAACTTCAATGATCCAAGAGCATTTGTCATGTTCTTTTTCTGTTTTATTTATTCATTATTGTTAACACACTTTAACACCTCTGCAAATGTTCTCTTGCCAATGATGCACTGAAAGATCCTTTAAGATCCTCATTTTGGATGAACTGAAAAGTTCAGCTCCTTCATTCTGTTTTAATAGTTTATGCCTCTCAGTCCTGTAATCAACTTAGCTGCTCTTGTATGTTTGAATTGTATGCATTATCATGGTGTTTCTTTCATCTGTAATTTCCTTCCGAATTCTTTATGTGCAGTATGCACAGAGGATTTCTGTAAGGTTTGCTTTTAAATTTTGGAATTATTTTTTTCCTGAATTGTATGAACTGCAACTTTATACCTATCCCACTGCCTTCATTCTTTTCCATATGTATATTTTCTTGTATGTTTATTCCTGTCAGATTTTGCCACCTCCATTCATAATTTGCTTTACTAAAATAAAAATGTAACTGTTTTAGCATTTATTCATTGCTACAACACTTTTAAACCTTTTATGATCACTACTTATTATTATGACATGATTAACATCCATCTGTCCATGTATTTTCTTGGCCCTGTTTATCCTGAGCAAGGTTGGAGGATGCTGGAGCCTATCCCAGTAACCATAAGGTGCAATGCAGGAACAATCCTTGGGAATGGCACCAGTCTGTTTCAGGGTGAACATATACACATACACACATGGGCTAATTTAACATTGCCTATCCATCTAACCTGCATGTCTTTGGACTGCGGGATGTGGACCATTGGGAAAACATACAAACTCCATGCAGAGAGGACTCTGAATGTGAACTCTGGTCTCCTTGTTGCAAAGTAGCAGTATGCCACCAATGATTAACATGTACTAATAGTTCTACTTTGAATCTTTATATACATTGTTTAATAATGTGTTTGTGAGGTTTTTAACTTCATTTAGCACAATATGGCTATGCTACCATTTTGCCTATGACAAAAATTAACAAGAATAATAAATATTGAAATTCATATTAAAGTTGAAAATACTAACACTCAAGAGTAATTTTTTTGTGCTTGAAAAAGTAATTACTGTAAATATTTATAAATATTTAATCCAAAAGTTCTCTTGAGGTGTTTGGACATACTGCAATCCATTGCAGAAGGCACCCACAAATTTTTTCTTGTTTTGTCTTCCCTCAGTATGTTTGACTACATTTGTCTTTTGTTTCTTTATATCCAGTGAAGTCAATGCCAAGTTTTTAACAATTGTACTCTTTATATACATAATTCAGTTGTACTGATGTTTGGTGTAGTGAAGGTAGACTGCTTTTGCTTTCAGGTTTGAGTGGCTGAGGTATTAAGCAACTATAAGCTCATGTAGTTTTGAATTAACTTATAAAATAAAAGTATTTAATAGCTGAACAAATGAAAAAGTTATTAGCAACAGAAACCACAATTATCTTGTAATTAATATTGTGTTGGCTTGTGTTTGCTGAACCTTGACACAAAACCTGGTTTTTGTGAGCACAGTTCCACTTTAGAGCTGACACATCAGTAATGTAAGTGGCTGAACTGAAGAAAAAGTTAATCATGGATAGTTAAGGAAGCAGTACAGTACTGGAAGCCTGCATATTGAATGTTTGTTATATAAAAAGAAAATACAGTAGTATCCATTCATATGCATTCAGTTTCACTATTTTTGTTCTAAACTAGAGACACCAATGTTACATTTACTTCGGAGTACTTCTGAGCATTTATGCTTTAACATTTTAAATTAATGCCATTTCTTATGTTCCATCCTCTTCTGATTTTTGTGGAACATACGTACCGGATCTATTGGTAGCCTGGTATTTCTTATTAACTGACAATGTGTATGTACTTTATTAAGTTCTTTTTTTGTTTTAGATGTTACTTTACTTGTGTTTTTCAGTACACTGTCCAGCTGAAGAACATTCCCAGCGTTACGTATTGCTAACTTGATACTATACTGTGGCAGTGCTCCTTCACTTTGTTATGTCACTGTCTTTCATTTGATTGATTTTTTTAATTAATTTTCTTTTTACCAGATTAACCAACTTTAGATCTTTTAGAACTTTTGTTAAATTTTAGATGTATCTTCCTTGTTTGAAACTGTTTGATAAATCTTCCTCTAAGCTTATTTAGCATCAAACTTTTTTTGTATAAATTGTCATCATTTCTGATGACAGTTGTCATTCTGTACTGTTACTTGTTGCACCCCAACACATTCCTGAAATTATGCTGACTTGACAGAAACCTGCTACTGGGTGTGTGTGTGTGTGTGTGTGTGTGTGTGTGCGTGTGTGTGTGTGTGTGTGTGTGTGTGTGTGTGTGTGCGTGCGTGGGTGTTTATCTTACTGCTACCACCATGTGTTCATCTACTTATAATCTCTGCTAAGTAATCATATTTTTATTGCATTACAAAATGCAAGAAATAAAGAAAATATTGATAAATACAGTATTGATAAAACAGGGACACACCTGACCCAGTCCTGCGAGGAAGATTATAAGAAAGAGAATACAGTATGTAAAGAAAGGGGCTGGCCAGTCACAGGAGAAGATTGCTACCCAATCATCAGATATATAAAAGTTACATAGTCAGCAAAGAAACTGAGATCTCCATGACATTGGCCTCTAACTACTTACATTTTCCAGTCTAAACAGAAGACATCCATTTCTTAATATTGAACATCTTGGTCCACTTTATCTAAGATCAACATGCTGCCCTGACCTTACATTTCACTCCAATGCTAATGACCTTCATTCTTATGTAAAAATCACTCCTGGATATCTTTAATATAATATCATATCATATCATATCATATCATATAATATAGAAAAGCCACTTGCTTGAAGAAATTTTAATTATTATTTAATGAAAACGGCAGTAATTGATTATTTAAATACCAAAACTACGTGGGTTTCTGGAAAATATCATGTTTCTTCTTAAATAATAAAGTAATGTTGAGCAGTTAAGTTATAAAAAATGAAGCACTCTTATCAATGTAATAAACTGATTTGAAACATTAGAAATATGATACATTTTAGGTTAGGTTAGGTAGATTGTATTCTCCCAGAGGGAAATTTGTTTGCAGCAGGAAAGTAAAAAACCACAGAGCATTGTTACACAGATAAAAGAAAATATAGACACAACAACTGGCAGTGTTATCATACAGTATATACGCACATTCAAGGTTAGTGCAAAGAAGAATTATTACCCAAAACGTTTCACAAAATAATAATTAGCAGCAGCCCTACAAGTAACAGAATACACAATACAGATAGCTCTAGGAATAAATTAGTTTTTAAATATGTTGCTGTTTACCCTCAGAAACCTAAATCTGCAGCCTAATGGGAAACAATGAAATTTAGAGAAAAAGAGGATGGATATTGTTTTTTCTTTTTTTTTTTTTTTGACAGTGGTGAGGTCTGCATGGAGGTGGGATTACTTCAGGGATTGGCTCTGGCCCTTTCCTATTTGCAATGGTGATGGACAGGTTGACAGACGAGATTAGACAGGAATCCACTTAGACTATGATGTTTGCTGATGACATTGTGATCTGTAGAAAGAGTAGGGAGCAGGTTGAGGAGACCCTGGAGAGATGGAAAAATGCTCTAGAGAGGAGAGGAATGAAGGTCAGTAGGAACAAGATGGCATACATGTGTGTAAATGAGTGGGAGGTTAGTGGAATGGTGAGGATGCAGGAAGTAGAGTTGGCGAATGTTGATGAGTTTAAATCCTTGGGATAAACAGTACAGAGTAATGGGGATTGTGGAAGAGAGGTGAAAAAGAGAGTACAGGTAGGGTGAACTGGGTGGAGAAGAGTGTCAGGAGTAATTTGTGACAGATGATTATCAGCAAGCGCGAAAGGCACGGTCTACGGGACGGTAGTGAGACCAGCTATGTTATATGGGTTGGAGACGATGGGATTGACCAGAAAGCAGGAGAGAGAGCCGGAGGTGGCAGAGTTAAAGATGCTAAGATTTGCATTGAGTGTGACAAGGATGGACAGGATTAGAAAGGAGTACATTAGAGGGTCGGCTCAGGTTAGACGGTTGGGAGACAAAGTCAGAGAGGTGAGATTGCGTTGGATTGGACATGTGCAGTGGGGAGATGCTGGGTATATTGGGAAAAGGATGTTAAAGACAGAGCTGCCAGGCAAGAGGAAAAGAGGAAGGCCTAAGAGAAGGTTTATTGATGTGGTAAGAGAGGACATGCAAGTGGTGGGTTTAACGCCACAAGATGTAAAGGACAGGAAGATATGGAACAAGATGATCTGCTGTGGCAACTCCTAACGGGAGCAGCCAAAAGAAGAGAAGGATGTCTACTGTCTGACAGAACTGAGTCAGCCTTGTTTCTAACCTGTTTGTACAGCTTAGAGACAGAAGCCAGTTGTGAAACCATTAATTTTATTGCTAATTTTTACAATTTTGTTATGATGGTTTGTATTCTTAATGATGAGGTTGTTAAACCAACATAGAGAAGCAAATGTTACAATAGATTAATTAAAGGACTTATAAAACAGTTTCATTATGGTTTTATCCACTTCAAAACAGTTGAGCTCCCTAAGATAGAAAGGCTGTGTTTACCCCTTCCTACAAATTTGTTGTACAAAGTTTAGTCTATTATTGATGATTGTTCCCCTGATATTTGTAGTGGCTCTACCATCTCCAATTTCTCTTCTTTAAAGTTGAGGAAGTGGAAGGAGGGAAGCATCTGATGTATATAACCATATCTACTTACAGCCAATCCATCTTTCTTCACAATGTTTAAGCATAAAACACAGAGCTTTTGCATTTTCCCTACGGTGAGTGAATCACTCTTCTTATTGTTAACAATTGCGCATTAGGTTCCCACTCCCACCAAGCTCTTTCAACATAATATTTCCCTCCAGGTTATCCTGCTTTCTTCTCCCTCCATGTGGCATTCCACATCTTAGCTCAAAATGATGGGAATTCACACATCAGAAACTGAGAATTCCTCAACATAACACCAATGTGTAATTTGTATTTAATATTGAACTTTAAAAAAAGTTACTTTAATTAGTTCTGCAGTAGAGTGTTTCTGTTTACACTGACTGCACTGTGTTTTAACTTATAGGACCCACTTCAGGAGTCTATTCATAATTTAATGAATATTACTATGTTTAATTTAGCTCATGTCACTTTTTTCACTTTTAACAACATCTTGATGAGAAAGCAGAAGTCTCTGGAGAAAATCCAGTTCACAAAAGAAACTGAATTAATCAAATAACGTTTTATGCAGCACCTTATATCTGAGCTCTACTATGAATATAAAAGCAATTTATATTATATTGAGTGGCCACTTTATTAGGAACGGTCACCTTTCTGACAAAAGTCAATCAGTGAAAGCCTCATAATTATCGTTAAAACAGGAATTATTTTTTGTACATTTCAGACTGAAGCTGAGCAAAACTAGAAATGTGAGTGACTTGAACATAGCATGTCATAAACTAAATGTTGGTCCAGTTGTTGGAAAGTAACAAGAAGAGTGGTTGAAAGAGACTGACTAGACATACACAATGTAACAGATGGCCCACAGCAAATCAACTTACATCCGAGTACAAAAGTGTTGCAAAAGATGCAAATCAATATGTAATCTTATTGCATTTCTTCAAAGATAGGGCAAGGTAGTCAATGAGCTAAACAAATTCTTCTCCTGTCAATAGAAGACAAACAATCAAGATTTCAGTGAACTAAGAAAAAACACTGGACAATGAACGACTGTAAATACATTACCTGGTCAGATGAATCCCATTTTCTGCTGATGTGCCCTAATGGGAGAACCACAAGAAAGGGAATACTCAGTGTTAATGCAAATTCTTAGTGTCAGTATAGTGGTGTACTGTTTCTTATAGCAGTGCTCATTGGGCTAAATGATATGATTAGTGACATTTAAACAGGATATCTGAATATTTTCATTGATCACATAAACCACATTACTGCAGCAACAACAATCTCAAATGAGTTCTTTTCAGGAGAAGCATACTGTATTCTACATTTAAGAAAATTCCTGCAATGACTTCATGAACTTAACCATGAACTCCTACTGAATGCTCTGGCCTAAAATTATCTTTTTTTTCATTGGAATAATTCTCCTTTCTACAAGGTAAAGAAAGTCTTAGAATAGTTAAAGGAGCTTAACTGTAAATGTAGACCTAATGTTGTGTTCTCTTCAGTCACTTGACCTCACTTTAGTAAAGTATCAGTACCATGTGATGGAATAAGCTGTTTAGAGTTGAGATTCAATAACTGTAGAATACATTTCGGTCAACCTGGACCTCTTGATGTTTGTTAAGACAACATCCCTACAAATTCAGGCTGCTTTGAGAGAAAATATAGGACATAATTGTTATAATTAGATAGATTGAACACTTGGTGGAATGCTGTAGAAAAGGATTAGGATGATATTGCCAGTGAATTTCAGGCAAATAACCAAAACGAGCTGACAATCTACAGATCCACGGATAAAGTACCTGTCATGTCATAATTTCAAATAAGAAGCGCACAATGAAGTCATGCGTCACAGTGACGTCTGATTACAAGAATGCAATGAACATCATCTGCATAAACAACACAACAATGGCTATGCAAAGAGAGAGAGAGGTTAGGAGCATGCGTTGATACAGCGCATTGCTGCACCCACCACAGAGTGCACCCATGCAATGGGTGACACCTCAGCACTACACTAGTTCAGATGGAATGGAACAGTTTGAGGTTTTTTATGGTGTCTGGAATGCCAATTCTGCCACCAACCCCCAGGTTTTTTCCTACAGGTTGGAGGGCCTAAATGCAGGGCTGGATGCAGATTAATGTCATACCCAAGATGGAGAAATTGCAGGTTAAGGGCCTTGCTCAAGGGCCCAACAAAGTAGAGTCACTTTTTGGCGTTTACAGGATTCGAACCGGCAACCTTCCAATTGTCGTGCAAATCCCTAGCCTCAGAGCCACCACTCCGCCCAAACTACACCAATATTTCGATTCCCACAAGAAAAACGAACAATAACATAACACTGTAGTGATATGGCCGCTATAAAGATATAACTTTGTAGATGAGAGAGATGGAGGAATGGACTTAGAATTCTGACAATGTTGGTGGTAGCTGGGCCTTAAAATGATATTCTGTGGTTCAACACACTCCCAATTAACATTCCCTAAGCCTGTACATACATGTCGTGCAGTGATCTACCTCGCACTGTTTATTTGGGGTCAATAACAACACCAACTGCCACACTTTCCTTAGCTCTGTGAGATGATCCAAAATCAGTATTGTACTTGAGGCTAGCTGGCTGCCGTGCACCCATGGTCATTTATGGCCGGCTTCTCTAGGTAGACTTCTGGTACTGTTTACAATATATTGGGAGATCCATAATAATTTATTAAATCTACAACAAGTGCAAAAAAAAGTAAATAGGGATCCCAAAACTCAGTTTAGAAGAAAATGGATCAGCTGTGAGCAAAAATATATTCTCCTCCTTGTAATCAGATACATCAGTGGCAAAAAAAGACAGCATAGCACATTTTGGCTGTTGTCAGGAAGGCTCATCAATGTCTTCACTTTCTCAGACATCTGATGAAGCTTATATTTCTGCATCTATTCTCACTAACTTTACAAGTACACAGTGAATTCCATCATTCCTGGCTGCATAACTTCATAGTATGTGGCATCATATAGCTCTGAAGATTACAGGTGGCACACATCATTAATGGTACCAAGTGTCTTTCTTTTCAGGAGATCCATAATACTCCCTGCCTTAGAAAGTCAAACAGGATTATTTAAGACATCAACCATCCTCCATAGTTGCTTTTCTCACTTCTTCAAAGTCATTTTTTCAGAATTTGGAAAGAATTCATTAATCTTATACTAAAACAAACAGTTCATGTACCTCCCTGGATTGGCACTGAATGTTCAGTTTGACCTAATTAAATTTAACATTAATGATAATAATAATTCTTTACATTTATATAGCGCTTTTCTCACTACTCAAAGCGCTTTCCACACAGGGAGGACCTGGGAAGCGAACCCACAATCTCCTTACTGCAAAGCAACAGCACTACCACTGTGCCACCTGTGAGGATAAACCTAAATATTTGCAATAATTAATGATATTGTTGACTATGCTGAGCTGAACTATGTTTAATTATTGCAATATTATATATACATTCAATAAAATGTGGAGGTAAAAAAAAACATCAAAGATACACAGATAACAGTTTTTTTTACAAAAATGGCATGGAAATGGCTTTCATTTGTATGTAACATATTGGACCTTGAACCGGATGGCTTATAGCAGCAGAAGACAAAGCCAGGTTCAGCTCCTTCTGGGTAAGAACAAAAAGGATGGGCAACAGTGGAAACTAGATAACAGATGACTGAAAAAATGTCAGCTGGTCTGAAAAAAATTCAGCTTTTGCTGCAACATATAGAAAGCAGGGTTGGGATATGGCTTAAAAAAGTGAGAATCCATGGATTCATTCTGTCTTGTTCCAATGGTGGTGGATTTATGTTGTGGGGCATGCATTTTGCCTATTAAAAACAACTGAATATCCTTTCATTGGCTCACTCAACCTAAAAATGCTGATACAGTATGTGTATTATTTTATATTCACATCCTACAAGTTTTCATCTGGATACTTCATGTCACAAAGCACACATCATCTCAAGCTGGTTCTATAAACAAGACAGTGATTCAGTTTAGTGCAGTGGCCTGCATAGTCCCCAGGTTTCAAAGCCAGTAGTGCACATTTGGGAACGAAATGTAGCAGGAGAGTTGCAACATAAATGTATGGTTGACAAATTTACAGGAACTTCCTAATGCTATTGAGTAAGCATAGATCAATAACCCAGTCCTAAGAAATTATTTCATTGCCTTGTTGAGGCCATACCTGGAAGAGTGCTAACCATTCTGGGACCAAAATGGAGTTCTGTCTGCTATTAGGAGCATCTAATACATATACAGTCATATGAAAAAGTTTGGGAACCCCTCTTAATTCTTTGGATATTTGTTTATCATTATCTGAGCTTTCAAAGTAGCAACTTCCTTTTAATAAATGTCATGCCTTATGGAAACAGTAGTATTTCAGCAGTGACATTAAGTTTATTGGATTAACAGAAAATATGCAATATGCATCATAACAAAATTAGACAGGTGCATAAATTTGGGCACCTCAACAGAGATATTACATTAATACTTAGTTGAACCTCCTTTTGCAAATATAACAGTCTCTAGACGCCTCCTATAGCCTTTGATGAGTGTCTGGATTCTGGATGGAGGTATTTTTAACCATTCTTCCATACAAAATCTCTCCAGTTCAGTTCAATTTAATGGCTGCCAAGCATAGGCAGCCTGCTTCAAATCATCCCATAGATTTATGATGATATTCAAGTCAGGGGACTGTGACAGCCATTCCAGAACATTGTACTTCTCCCTCTGCATGAATACCTTTATAGATTTCGAACTGTGTTTTGGGTCATTGTCTTGTTGGAATATCTAACTCTTGCGTAACTTCAACTTTGTGACTGATGCTTGAACATTATCCTGAAGAATTTGTTGATATTGGGTTGAATTCATCTGACCCTCGACTTTAACAAGGGCCCCAGTCCCTGAACTAGCCACACAGCCCCACAGCATGATGGAACCTCCACCAAATTTGACAGTAGGTAGCAGGTGTTTTTCTTGGAATGTTCTACTTCCGCCATGCAAAGCGCTTTTTGTTATGACCAAATAACTCAATTTTTGTCTCATCAGTCCAAAGCACTTTGTTCCAAAATGAATCTGTCTAAATGAGCATTTGCATACAACAAGCGACTCTGTTTGTGGCGTGAGTGCAGAAAGGGCTTCTTTCTCATCACCCTGCCATACAGATGTTCTTTGTGCAAATTGTGCTGAATTGTAGAACGATGTACAGATACACCATCTGCAGCAAGATATTCTTGCAGGTCTTTGGAGGTGATCTGTGGGTCGTCTGTAACCACTCTCACAATCATGCCCATATGCTGCTCCTGTATTTTTCTTGGCCTGCCAGACCTGGGTTTAACAGCAACTGTGCCTGTGGCCTTCCATTTCCTGATTACATTCCTTACAGTTGAAACTGACAATTTAAACCTCTGAGATACCTTTTTGTAGCCTTCCCCTAAAACATGATACTGAACAATCTTTGTTTTCAGATCTTTTGAGAGTTGCTTTGAGGATCCCATGCTGTCACTCTTCAGAGGAGAGTCAAAGGGAAGCACAACTTGCAATTGACCACCTTAAATGCACGTAGAAAATCTAGGCAATAAGGCATAAACACCAATAATTTAATTAAAATTACTACTTTAGATGAACAATGTATTAAAACTATAAAAACAGATTATAGATTAAACAAAAAATACACACAGAACGGCGCTAATAAAAATAACTTAGTTCCTGTTCCAAATATCAATAACGCACATAGTACTCATCTCTGCCCCTCCGAAACATTAAATATGGCACTATTAAATATTAGAGCTTTAACCAACAAGACGTTTTTTATCAACGATCTTATTAGTGATAAAAAAAATAGATTTTATTGCACTAAGTGAAACGTGGCTTAGCTCAGATGGTGCAGCTGTTTTAATCGAATCTGTGCCTCCAGATTACAGTTTTACTCGTGCAGATCGCCAAGGAAAGAAAGGCGGTGGCTTGGCAAACATTTACTCAAACCGGCTAAAATGTGAAGATGTCAGTTTTGGTAAATTCAAGTCTTTTGAGTATCTCGCCGTTGTTATCCATGGAGATTCTCACGTTCTAGTATTATCCGTGTATAGACCTCCAAAATTCAACGCGTCTTTTTTTGAGGAATTCTCTGACTTAATGTCAATTTTAATTACGAACTATGACACACTCTTAATAGTTGGCGACTTTAATTTTCATATAGATAATCAGTGTGACCAAAAAGTAAAAGAATTTATGAACCTCCTGGACTCTTGATTTGAGACAGCTCGTTAATCAGCCTACACATAAAGCAGGTCATACGTTAGACTTAGTGATTACTAAAGAACTAAAAGTTGATGTAAAGCAGGTCATTGATATTGGTCTATCAGACCATTTTCTTCTACTTTTTAATATAGAAATAATGATAGAAAACACTCATGAGAAGCATATTGTTAAAAAACGCTTCTTTGACTCATCAGCAGCTTTAAAACTTACAAAAATTCTAAGCAATCAGTCCGTTTATAGTGCCAACTATAATAGCGAGGATAATGTAAATAATAAGGTGGAAAGATTTAATACTAAAGTGAGAGCTGCTGTTGACATAGTTGCACCTGAAAAGATAGTTAAAAAATCTTCTAGCATTGTTATACCATGGAAGACCCAAAGAGTGTCTGATTTAAAGAGAACATGCCGTAGAGCTGAGCGTAAATGGAGGAAGACTAAACTAACTATCCAATATGAAATATTAAAAGTTAAAATAACACAATACAATAACACAGTCCGTCTTGAGAGGCGCTGCTATTTCTCTAAGATTATAAATAACAATGCTAGTAATCCCAGAGTCTTATTCTCAACAATTGATCATCTGTTAAACCCAAGTAACTCAAAGGAATGCATCCTAAGTACTTCAAGTAAAATCTGTGAGGCTATCGCTGTATTTTTCAATCAAAAAATTAATGATATTAGAAATAACATAGTATATCTCCCCAACACTAAGGATCCTCCTAAACCCCAGTATTCCGTTATAAACAAATTGAACTCTTTCACTAGGATAGATTTACCTGATTTACATAAAATAATTTCTCAAATGAAACCCTCCACCTGCGTCCTTGACCCAATACCAACAAATTTTTTCAAAGAAGTATCGGGCGTGCTAATTGATAATGTTCTTGAAATAGTAAATTCATCATTAGATACGGTAGTCTTCCCAGACTGTCTTAAGACTGCTGTAGTTAAACCCCTACTTAAGAAAAACAACCTCGACCCCTCTGCTCTTGAAAATTTTAGAGCCATCTCTAACCTGCCTTTCTTAAGTAAAATTCTAGAGAAGGCAGTCATTATGCAGTTAAATGAGCACCTTAATAAACATGCTATTCTTGATAAATTTCAGTCAGGTTTTAGAACAAATCACAGCACAGAAACTGCACTCATTAAAGTAGTCAATGATTTGCTGGTAAATGCAGACAGAGGCCATTTATCTGTTCTCATCCTCTTAAATCTGAGTGCCGCATTTGACACCATTGATAATAATATTCTTAAAAATCGCATTAGTCAGTGGGTGGGTCTCTCTGGCAGTGTCTTAAATTGGTTTGAATCCTACCTGGCAGGGAGAAAATTCTTTGTTAGTTGTGGTAATTACAACTCAAAGACACATGATATCCTATATGGTGTTCCACAAGGCTCTATCCTGGGTCCGCTGCTCTTCTCAATCTACATGCTTCCATTAGGTCAGATTATCTCAGGGCATAACGTGAGCTACCACAGCTATGTTGATGACGCACAGCTGTATTTATCAATTGCACCTGATGACCCCGATTCTCTTGATTCACTACCACAATGTCTGACTTGTATTTCAGAATGGATGAATAGTAACTTTCTCAAGTTAAATAAAGAGAAAACTGAAATCTTAGTGATTGGCAATAATGGATACAATGAGGCTATTAGAAATAAACTGGAAGCATTAGGATTAAAAGTCAAAACGGAGGTAAAAAGCTTAGGGGTAACTGTTGACTGTAATCTAAATTTTAAATCGCATATTAATCAGATCACTAGGACAGCATTTTTTCACTTAAGAAACATAGCAAAAGTTAGACCTCTTATATCATTGGAAGATGCTGAGAAATTAGTTCATGCGTTTGTTTGCAGTCGACTAGATTACTGTAACACAATCCTCTCAGGACTACCCAAAAAAGACATAAATTGTTTGCAAATAATGCAGAATGCAGCTGCTAGAATTCTTACCAGGAAAAGATAATCCCAGCACATCTTTCCAGTTTTGATGTCACTACACTGGTTACCTGTGCCATTCAGGATTGACTTTAAAATTTTGCTTATGGTTTATAAAGCCTTAAATAATCTCGCCCCATCCTATATATCGGAATGTCTGACGTCTTATATTCCAAATTGCAACCTCAGATCCTCAACTGAGTGTCTCCTTAGAATTCCTAGAGCAAAACTTAAAAGAAGTGATGAGGCGGCCTTCTGCTGTTATGCACCTAAAATCTTGAATAGCCTGCCAGTAGGAGTTCGCCAGGCTAATACAGTGGAGCACTTTAAAAAACTGCTGAAAACACATTACTTTAACATGGCCTTCTCATAACTTCACTGTAATTTAATCCTGATACTCTGTATATCCAATTCATTATAATAACTATTCATGGTGGCTCTAAAATCTGTACTAACCCCTACTCTCTCTTCTGTTTCCTTTTCCGGTGTCCTTTTGGTGGTGGCTTGCGCCACCACCATCTACTCTAAGTACCATGATGTTCCAAAAATGATGGATGGATTAAAAGACAGAAGTCTGTATGACCATCAGCATCAAGTGACTCCATGAGAACCCTAACTACAAAGAGGACTATTTCATTTATGTTAGGTAGAATGCCCAGAGGGGACTGGGTGGTCTCGTGGCCTGGAACCACTACAGATTTTATTTTTTTCTCCAGCTTTCTGGAGTTTTTTTTTTGTTTTTTCTGTCCACCCTGGCCATCGGACCTTACTCCATTTCTATGTTAACTAATGTTGTCTTATTTTAATTTCTTATTTTGTCTTTTATTTTTCTTTTCTTCATTATGTAAAGCACTTTGAGCTACTTTTTTAATGAAAATGTGCTATATAAATAAATGTTGTTGTTGTTAAATACCTTTTCTCATGATTGGACACACCTGTTTATGAAGTTCAAGGCTTAACAAGCTAATCCAACCAATTTGGTGTTACAAGTAATCAGTATTGAGCAGTTACATGCATTCAAATCAGCAAAATTACAAGGGGACCCAAATTTTTGCACAGCTAGTTTTTCACATTTGATTTAATTTCATACAACTAAATACTGCTTCACTAAAAATCTTGTTCGGAAAACACCCCAGTACTCAGATGTTCCTAGGAAATGAAAGACATACCACTGTTACTTTTTTGTTGAAAGTAGAGTAAATTATTAAGCAGACTGATAGGGGTTCCCAAACTTTTTCATATGATTGTACAGATGTATGTAAAAAATGTGATTCATATTACTAAACGAGAATGGTAAACCGGATATGGACACAGGGACCTGCCCGTGGACGCAAAAGACATAGTGCGCAAGTGCCACACAAAGCCCCCCCCCCCCCCCCCCCCCCCCACACCAGAGCAAAACGGGAGAGACTACGAACCGTCAGAGTAGGAAACAAAGTAAAACATCATAAAGAGGTTAAAGAACAGGGACAAACACATGGAGAGCAGGTTACAGAACAAAGCCCACCTCCCCAGAGTAAAACGAGAGAGACTACGAACCGTCTGACATGCCGCAAGCAGGATAAAGCGAGGTGAGAAATAAAACACAGAGTAGGAAACAAAGTAAAACTTTATAAAGGGATTAAAGAACGGGGACGAATACATGGACAGCGGGTTACAGATGATGAAAACTGGAATGCAACAGCTTCAAAAAAACCTAGGCACGAAACACATGCACACCGAGATGCAGAATATAAAGGCAGAAACAACGACAGTTAAACGTCCACACCACACACCATGGTAAAAACCGACATGATACGGAAGGCGCAGGCGTCGACGCCATATTGTGAGTGGCACTAATGCGTGGTGAAGGCGCAGGAGGAGACATAGTAAAACAAGAGGAGTCAACGCCCCGCCCCAGAGTGAAACGGGACACACTACGGAGTCCACAAAGGTTCATACATTAAACCCGAGATGGTACGGACACGCGTCTGAAACCGCGGAAGCAAAACTGTCTCGGCTCCAAAACCAAACAGCTCAACAACTAACACAGCTTCGACACCGAGCCCGCGTGGACAGATCTAATGAACGTGGACGCCTACAACGCGCGTCTCAAATTGCGTAGGCAAAGCAGGCACGGATTCAACACGACACAGCTCGAGTCACCGAGATACAAACACGCGCCTGCCTAGATATAATTAATGAACGCAGGCGCCTACAACGTGCGTCTGAAATGCCGCAGACCAGGCAGGCACTGCTCCAAAAAGAAAGAGCTCGATTAAATGAGATACGAAGTGAAACGGGAAACACTACAGAGTCCGCAGTGCTCCACAATGCACCACATGATAGTTCGGAAAGAGCTTCGTAGTAACAGTGGGGAGACCCACAGTGACACGGGCGAACACTCCGTATTAAACATACGTCATCCTCACACGTCCAAAATATACAGCATAGGTGAATCACATTACAGTGATGCATTATTAACAGTATGATAAACATCACAGTATCCCAAACAAATGAAAATTATTACTTGAAAAAGGGAAAATATATTCACCACGCACCAGGTGTCATTGAAACAAAAGCAGAATAAAGCGAGATCAGAAATGAAAGACAGAGTAGAAAGCAAAGTAAAACGTCATAAACAGGTTAAACGAGGGGGCCAAACACATGGACAGCAGGTTACAGATAATGAAGACCAGAATTCAAAAGCTTCAAAAACAAAAGCTCGACTGACCGAGATACAAACTGAAACGGGAAACACTACAGGGTCCGCAGTAGTCCACAATGCACCGCATAATAGTACGGAAGGAGCTCCGTATTAACAGTGAGGGGCCCCAGAGTGACACGGACGAACGCTCCGTATTAAACGTGCATCATCCTCACACGTGGCTGCCCAGCGGACACGGGTTCAAAACACGGGGGGTAGGCGAGCGAAGCGAGCAGGGGGCGGAGACCCCTTATATATTTATATATGAGAGTAGTCTAAACAAGATAACATGGCTGTATTCGCCAAAACTGACAATCACCTTGTTCATTGTAAATGTTTCATGAAAATCTTTTCTCACTAATTAATAATTTTTAACTTTTACAACAGCAAGAATGGCAACATCTATTTAACATTTTTTATGCTTGTTACTCATGGATATTGTTTTAGCAGGTTTAGTGCTACCACCTCTGGTGTACTTCCCCTGAGCACAATGGTATATCTACAGTATAGCTTTCTTTTGATTTTCATGGATTTATGTCCAGCTACTCTGCTTTCCTCCCATATCCCAAAGATGTATATGTTATGTTTATGGTGACCCTGAATTGGCCTAGTAAAAGTGAGTGGGGTAGTATGTGGAAGTTTACCCTCTGATACCCTGCCATCCTGGCCAGTGATGGTTCCTGTTTTACCCAATACTGAGAACCTGAGATGAACAAGCAGCTGGGAAAATGGAAGGGTGAGTGGGCTTTTGTTTAAAAAAGTAAGCATTTATAGTGTAATTAAGCACAATTTGACAAATTAACAGGAGTGGTGCCCTGATCAGAAAAAGTAGAGAATGCAAAAGAATACAATTATTGAATAACTAAACACAATAGAAATATAAACAAATGGAGAACACCATGTAGCAAATAAACATAACAACATAATAAACTCTTTCTGGGCCTATCTAGGCACGGTTTTATCCTGGTATACTATGCCTTGGTTACTTCTGGGCCAGAGGTGGTCACAAATTTGTCCCAAACTTGAGCTCTTTCTAGTTATTTCCATTTTAGAGCTTCAATCCCATTTTACCCACCATGTAACAATCTTGCTTCTTCATAGTTGTCACTTCCTACCCACAAAATATTTATGTTACTCATTAAAATACAGATGACAGTTATGGTGGAAATGAGGCTATTTTTTAGTAAAAGAAAGAAAAGAGATTGATTTTGTTAATGTCTTAATGTATTAGCACTATATTATATTTAAGGTAAATTTGTATAATGATATGAAAAGTTGCTGACTTTTCAGATAACTAAATTATTAAGCAGTATGCGTGAACACACTCTTCCTACTTTGTTCCTGTTTTCCATCATATTCAGTATTTTAACCATATGACATCTATTTATAAAGGAGTAACATGTAAATACCATAACAGATATGTTATATCCTGATTGTACAGGGGCGACACGGTGGCGCAGTGGTAGCGCTGCTGCCTTGTAGTTAGGAGACCCGGGTTCGCTTCCCGGGTCCTCCCTGCGTGGAGTTTGCATGTTCTCCCCGTGTCTGCGTGGGTTTCCTCCGGGCGCTCCGGTTTCCTCCCACAGTCCAAAGACATGCAGGTTAGGTGGATTGGTGATTCTAAATTGGCCCTAGTGTGTGCTTGGTGTGTGGGTGTGTTTGTGTGTGTCCTGCGGTGGGTTGGCACCCTGCCCAGGATTGTTTCCTGCCTTGTGCCCTGTGTTGGCTGGGATTGGCTCCAGCAGACCCCCGTGACCCTGTGTTCGGATTCAGCGGGTTGGAAAATGGATGGATGGATGGATTCTTGCTTATTGTATATAGTTGGAAATCAAAACAGAAAGCTTCAAAAGCAATATTGTAAAGTATTTTTTAACATACAGGTCATTAGAGGAGAGTAATTAAACACAGGCTGAGAGCATGCACTAAGAAACAGCTCAAAATAAACACCTAGCAGCCTTACACAGACCTACTTGAATGGGTGTCTGGATCCATTAACTATTATGAAATGACAACTAGTTTGTTTTGTCTTTGTTTTCTGAATTTATTCAACTGACCCTTTATTTTCTCACACACTGCCTCCTTTCCTTTCCTAGTACTTGGCCACTGTTCCTTCTGTTCATCCTCTTTTTCCCAGTTCTGAATTCAACTGGCATTCCACTCAAGGAATTGTCTTTTTAAACTTTAAATGGTGTTGTAGGAATGGTTTAACACCTGAGTACTGCCTTGTTGGAAGTCATTAACCCATCCAGCATTTGAAGATTGTTTTCGCTACACCAAACCACCAGGATACATCTGCTATTTTGTATTTTGTCCTCTGTTGCCTGATTTGAGTTATGTATGGATATGATTCTGGGTCAGAATTTGGGTGCAGGATAAAAGAGACTATTGTTCAGGAGCATATGCTCTCCCTCTAAAACACAGATGTTCACTTTCAAGCACCTCCCTGGAATCAATTCCATGGTCAGTGATGGCCATGCAAAGTTAAATTACCACAAGGGCATGACATGCTCTAGATGTCCCTGGGACTACTTTGCTGAGCCCAGATATTCTTTAAATGAATCAGGCATACAGGACAAATTGGCTAGGGCTGTTCTTACCAGTAAATAGCAAGTTCTCCACCAGATATTATACATTCTGTCCCTAACCTGTTCTGACCACTCTCTTTCTGAATGAATGTTGTGGTTGTCACCCCCTAACAATCTGATCACAAATGATTCCAAAGAACACATGCAGCTTACAGGCATTGCAACATGCATTCCTGGTTTATTGTCTCCATCTTGATCTTAACATATTCTGCATGTTTTTATTCCTGCTTTCTTCATCGTAACCGCTCCATGCAATTTAAAATTATTAATATGAGCAACAAATGCTTATATATAGTCTATGCAATTGTTTTAAACAAATCAGTTATTTTTTTTTAAGATGAAAAGCTTCCCCAAGTCCATTACTTAAAAGCAGAAAAAAATGTTATTGAAATACATATTTTTTACATTTTAAAATGATCTGCTTTGTGTCATAGAGTCAACTAAGAGGAAAAAACTAAAACTGTGATGTTGGTGTTTCCAGTTTCATACAATAATTGTGAGGGTAATATACCTAAGCAAAATACACTGCTCTCCTGGTCTAGCAGGAAGCAAATACAGTACTCAGAAGTGAGAGAACAAAGCTGAGGAAATGAAGCTCAGGACAGAGGGACACTGGAGTTTATTCCTACACAAGGTTATTAAATGCCAGTAGGCACCTCAGCAATATTTTCAGTAAAAGACTGGCCAATTCATTAGCCTTTTCCTTTTTCAGTTTCTTTCATTCCAGAAACCTGTAAGCATGTTGAAGTCAGCCAGAACAACACCAGGGTAGATTGTGCCAGTTGAAAGAAAGGGTTGTTAATGGGAGCCAGCTGTTTTATTATTGTGCATTTCCATTTGCTTCATTTATTTACTGAATGCTTTCCCTCCAATTTTAATATTGTGAGAAGGAGAAATCAGAGCCTATTCCAAGAAGTGTTCTTTTAAATAGACCATTCTTTATCAAATGTATTGCATAATTGCATAATATATTCTAGCATATTGGTGGATGGGAGTGTCTCACTTTCCCAACCTTCTTTTACAATGTCCAAAATATCACTGGAACATTTTCCATACAACTGGTTAAAAGGCAAGAATCCTATGGAGGCTTATGGCACTTTCTAATATGCAAAGAGAATGAGAGGGAGTAACTATGTAACACAATCTATGATGACCAGAATATACATGTGTCCTCAGGTCGAGGGTGCAAGGAGTCCAACTGTAACAACCACAATCTGTTCAAAGCAAATATGAATTAAAGGCAGGGGGACTAAAGGAGCACAGTCCCTTTGAGGAATCTGCCATAGCTGACACTTCAAACAAGAGCTACAAAAACAGTGGACCTCTTTGTTTATCCTCAGCTAACATAATTGTAACTTCATCCTTACTAATGTCTTATCAGAGACCAAATGGGCTTCTATAAGATGGGAGTTAGTTAGTTTGCAAACATGCTGCTGGTAAACTTACAGTACTAGCAGCAATGTCTAAACTTTATCCACATGTTCCACTGCTCAGTATTAGTTAAACAGAACATTGAGCACAAAAGGTTAATCCTGCGGCTTGGAATGTGTGGTCTTTAGACCGTTTATTAGTACAACTGCATATTATGCAAATTTAAAGGATTTATTATTCCACTACTCCCTTTTGTAAGACACTGGTAAATATTTAAACTGGTAGTGCACTTCAGTGAGAGGAGTAGTTGTAACTTCCCTGGGCAAAGCTTCAGAACCTGGTGTCTCCCTTAGTGTCTCTGGGGGAGTGTCAGGGGTAGATGAGGGATATCTGCTGCATCACACCATACCATGTCTTTGTCAGCTGTGAGAAGTACACGATATGGAGAC
Source organism: Erpetoichthys calabaricus (assembly GCF_900747795.2). NCBI lineage: Eukaryota > Metazoa > Chordata > Cladistia > Polypteriformes > Polypteridae > Erpetoichthys > Erpetoichthys calabaricus. Next base: position 92,869,024 of record NC_041404.2, read on the forward strand.
ATCCTGAGAAGGGAATTCCTCATCAACAGCCAGACCCAAGGCTATTACATGTGGCATTCCTGCCCAAGTGTGACTGGATAAGGACAGCAGATTACACCCACCATTGGATTTCAAGTTTCCCACTGTTAGGTTATCACATACATGGTGGTTCTATACCAATGGGTTTCTCTGTGGATAAAGGTAAGGATAGTCTTTCTGGATCTGTACTGTTACGGAGGGATGTATCAGTAAACAATAATGGAAATATTACTTCTAGAAGCTATGAGAGCTCTGGTCTTGTGCCTATTCATTACCACTGCAAACTTATAGGTAAGAGTAAGGGGGTTAACAACCATCAATCCACAGTACCATCTCCCTTTGCCCTTCCACAGCTCATTGGTTTGTCCATGCACAGACAGTGCAGTGCAATGTTTCCCACCTCACTGCTCTTGAAGCAGTGCATGGGTTTAGGTTTGGGTGATTTTTCTTTTGGTTGGGAAATTAGGCCTTGGTCACATTTAGAAGGCTTGGCGGCATCTTTTTAGGTGGTTCTGGGAAGAAATGGCAGGTCCATTGTCAGCAGCAGAAGTGATGTGAGAACTCCTGATCATCTGTTCTGGGGCTAAGAAAGGTGAGAGGACATAAACAACACCACCAACCCCTGCCTTGGAAAGTAATTACAATTAACAAATTCACTATTCTGTCTTCTTTCCTTATTATGAGATTAAACTTGTACCTGAATATCGAAATAAACTATTTTTAAAGTAAAATACTATATGACAGTTTCAAAACACAGAGATGCTGTCACAATATGTCACTGAAGCAAACATTTCACTTGAAAGCCTCCATTGCCACAGCCATACATGCTGATCCATGTACTTGACAAAAAAAAATTCATGCATGATCTCTGATCTTTGGATGAGCCTACAATTTCTTCAACCCTTGTAGTCTTTTAGCCACTCTACAGCTTCCTTTCTTTCAATTCCACTTGGCCTTGTCCAGTCTTTTATTTTTTATAAACTATCCAGATGGTGGTAACAAACACCCATTCTTTTTATACAATTTTATACTCATACAAAAATATGGCTCACTGGTATGTTGGGTATAACTTGGATACCCTTGGCCTCAACCAGGAAAATGAAATGCATAAATACTCACGGTGGCAAAGTTTTTTGGGTAAACTTTGCTGATGAGTGAAGTACACACAGTCTACTTTAACCCAAGTTACTTTACAAAGATGTATAGTTCTGGAGCATCATGCTACTCTGTAGCTTGCTTCTTCTTCCCCTTTCCTTGTTAGCTTGGTCACTGCCAGTGAATGCCCTTCCGTATGGTTTTTTATGTACTGCAGAAAGTTCTAAATTATAAGCAGCTCTCACTCAGAACATATTTACACTTTTGTGTTTCAGTACAGCAAAAGGCAACCCGCCACTTCAGAAAAGAAGAATCAGCTTTACCCTTAGTGAACACTATACTTTTTTACAGCAAAGTTACTTATGTTTCTCTTTGTATCATGGCACACTGTCTATCTATTTTCTCTTTTCTTCGTCTCTGTATGTCTACTATTTGTGTGCCCTTCTCCCGTTTCTCTCAGTTTTCAGACCTTTTCCTGTGGCCTTCTCAACTTAGTCTCCCCAACAGTTGCTTTAAATTTCTACAGCCACAAGCACACCTGCCAGCTACATGTTGGTACAATGTTATGTTAGTTACACAGCTGTTTAATGATCACTTACTCTTCATCTCCAAGTGGTTTGAAATAATTATGCAGAACATTACAGAAAACAACACAAATTTATAGACAAATTAAATTAAATAACAACCCGGATCTGGTTCCAATGTTTACAGTGCATTTTTGTTATACTATATCCCCTTGGATAACAATCTAGTTCTATTTTTAGTGGACTTTTTACTCTCCTTCTATATTTGTCACTGTCCATTATATTGTGCTATTGATTAGTTTCAATTTTCTAAATTAAATTTTCTCAATTGAAAAGATAGTTATAAAAAAGTGTTACTTATTAATAAGCTGGGCTCTTCGAAAGAAAAGCTTTAAAGGTTATTTCATTCCAACTGCCTTCTCACCATTTCAAAAAAATAATTTTTTAATATATAAAATGAATTATGCAAGAGAGTCGTACGAATAAGTACAGTGCATCCAGAAAGTATTCACAGCGCATCACTTTTTCCACATTTCATTATGCTACAGCCTTATTCCAAAATGGATTAAATTCATTTTTTTCCTCAGAATTCTACACACAACACCCCATAATGACAATGTGAAAAAAGTTTACTTGAGATTATTGAAAATTTATTAAAAATAAAAAAATTGAGAAAGCACATGTACATAAGTATTCACGGCCTTTGCCATGAAGCTCAAAATTGAGCTCAGGTGCATCCTGTTTCCCCTGATCTTCCTTGAGATGTTTCTGCAGCTTAATTGGAGTCCATCTGTGGAAAAATTCAGTTGATTGGACATGATTTGAAAAAAGGCACACACCTGTCTATATAAGGTCCCACAGTTGACAGTTCATGTCAGAGCACAAACCAAGCATGAAGTCAAAGGAATTGTCTGTAGACCTCCGAGACAGGATTGTCTCGAGGCACAAATCTGGGGAAGGTTACAGAAAAATTTCTGCTGCTTTGAAGGTTTCAGTGAGCACAGTGGCCTCCGTCATCCGTAAGTGGAAGAAGTTCGAAACCACCAGGACTCTTCCTAGGGCTGGCCGGCCATCTAAACTGAGCAATCGGGGGAGAAGGGCCTTAGTCAGGGAGGTGATCAAGAACCCGATGGTCACTCTGTCAGAGCTCCAGAGGTCCTCTGTGGAGAGAGGAGAACCTTCCAGAAGGACAACCATCTCTGCAGCAATCCACCAATCAGGCCTGTATGGTAGAGTGGCCAGACGGAAGCCACTCCTTAGTAAAAGGCACATGGCAGCCCACCTGGAGTTTGCCAAAAGGCACCTGAAGGACTCTCAGACCATGAGAAAGAAAATTCTCTGGTCTGATGAGACAAAGATTGAACTCTTTGGTGTGAATGCCAGGCGTCACATTTGGAGGAAACCTGGCACCATCCCTACAGTGAAGCATGGTGGTGGCAGCATCATGCTGTGGGGATGTTTTTCAGCGGCAGGAACTGGGAGACTAGTCAGGATAAAGGAAAAGATGACTGCAGCAATGTACAGAGACATCCTGGATGAAAACCTGCTCCAGAGCGCTCTTGACCTCAGACTGGGGCGACGGTTCATCTTTCAGCAGGACAACGACCCTAAGCACACAGCCAAGATATCAAAGGAGTGGCTTCAGGACAACTCTGTGAATGTCCTTGAGTGGCCCAGCCAGAGCCCAGACTTGAATCCGATTGAACATCTCTGGAGAGATCTTAACCTGTGCACCGACACTTCCCATCCAACCTGATGGAGCTTGAGAGGTGCTGCAAAGAGGAATGGGCGAAACTGGCCAAGGATAGGTGTGCCAAGCTTGTGGCATCATACTCAAAAATACTTGAGGCTGTAATTGCTGCCAAAGGTGCATCAACAAAGTATTGAGCAAAGGCTGTGAATACTTATGTACATATGATTTCTCAGTTTTTTTATTTTTAATAAATGTGCAAAAACCTCAAGTAAACTTTTTTCACGTTGTCATTATGGGGTGTTGTGTGTAAAATTCTGAGGAAAAAAATGAATTTATTTTGGAATAAGGCTGTAACATAACAAAATGTGGAAAAAGTGATGCACTGTGAATACTTTCCGGATGCACTGTATATGGGGCATTAATTGATTATTTTAATGCTGTGTTTTGTCCGTGCTTAAATATTCTTACAAACACAGGGAGCTCATACTGATAGATAGATAGATAGATAGATAGATAGATAGATAGATAGATAGATAGATAGATAGATAGATAGATAGATAGATAGATAGATAGATAGATAGATAGATAGATAGATAGATAGATAGATAGATAGATAGATAGATAGATAGATCTTTATCTGTCCTCAGATAGAAACATGGCTTTTTATAGAAGCTCTTTAAATAAATAAATAAATACATACGTAAACAAGTCAAGTTAAGCCAAGTTGGGGAGCATGCACTGGTACAGTGCGTTGCTGCACCCACTACACAATGAAACAACTCAGGATCCCGGTTTGCAACCCCCCAGGCACACACGTGGCGCAGTCCCACCCTCCGGAAATGACCCTCTATCTGCTGCAGCCAGGTGTTACGTGGGCGACCCCTTGGCCTGGTCCAGCTACTCGGGTCCCAACAATGAGGATCTTACGAGCTGGATCACCTTCAGGGAAAGGTGCCACATGGCCGTAGTGCCATAACTGACGCTCCCTCACAATGCAGGTATTGTGCCTCATTCGAGATTCCTTGAGCAACCGCTCATTCGACACAAAGTCAAACCAACGGTACCTAAGGATTTTCTGGAGAGACACAGTACCAAAGGAGTCCAGTCTTCGACTCAGGTCACTGGATAGCATCCATGTCACGCAACCATATAGCAAAACAGGAAGCACCAGGACTCTAAAGACTTGGACCTTCATCCTTTTGTATAGATATCGGGAGCGCCACGCACCCCTTTCCAGCGACCTCATGACCCCCCATACCCTCCCAATCCGTCTACTGACTTCATAGGAAGAGTCACCAGAGACATGAATGTCACAGCCAAGGTAAGTAAACCTCTTGACAAGGTCGACACTCCCTCCGCAAACAGACACACTGCTGATGGCTGTGCTCAAGAGGTCATTAAAGGCCACTATACATATACATAAACAGTATATATATATATATATATATATATATATATATATATATATATATATATATATATATATATATATATATATATATATGTATGTATATATATATATATATATATATATATATATATATATATATATATATATATATACAGTATACATATATATATATATATATTGTAATATGGTGCTGTATTGTGCCCAATCCGGCACAGACTCACATGGAGGCACGTGTAAAAACAAGACACAGACTTTATTTTCTTCACCTGTGGGGCATGTCTTCCCCATGAACCCCACAGGCACAACACAGTTTAAACTAGCACAAGCAAAAACACAACACTCCCTTCTGGCACCACCACTCCTGCCGTCAAGCTTCGTCCTCCTCCTCCTAACATTGGCCACTGAGTGGTGGTTGCTGGCCCTTTTTATAGCCCACCTGGAAGTACTCACCACAATATATATATATATATATATATATATATATATATATATATGTTGTCAGAAGAATGAGTCAGAGACATCACAAAGGTTTGGGGCAGCCACCCGTATAATATGCTCGGCTGCAAAATTGCTTGTTTTTTGTACAAGATGTGAATGGTTCAGTGTCCAGAACAGAACTAACTTTACTGAGGCAAGATGGCAGTTTTTAAAGGCCTGGAAAGGAAATGACGTCATCATAGCAGGAACTGGGAGTGGCGTCCTCATGGTCGAAAGTGACGTCATCCTTGGGCCCGGAAAGAGGCGGGATTTCCCGGGAAAGGTCTGCAAGGGACTGAGAGAGATAGTCATACACTCCGCCGCCCCCTGGCCTGGCGTAGAACTACAAGTGACTAGGCCCTTCAGCTGTTCCTCATGCGCACGTGTGTGACAAGGCCCCCTCCTTAGCCCAGACCCATCGGGTCGGGCGGACCTGTCCAAGAGGTCATGGACTCGAGACAGGGCATCCGCATTGGCATGGAGAGAACCCTTCCGGTGAACAAGCGAGAACTTATAAGGTTGGAGGTCAGGAAACCACCTAGTGACCCGTGGATTTGACTCCTTGTGAAGGGCCATCCACTGGAGGGGTGCATGGTCCATCACCAGAGTAAATTCACGGCCCAAGAGGTAGTACCTCAACGGCGTAATCCCCCATTTTATCGCAAGAGCCTCCCGTTCCACTGCCGTATACCTGGTCTCCCGATCCAGCAGTTTCCGGCTCAGGTACATGACGGGGTGTTCAACACCATTGACACTTTGGCTCAGCACGGCCCCCAGGTCTGTGTCCGAAGCGTCCGTCTGGAGTATAAAAGGAAGTGTAAAGTTCCTGTTTGAGGTCACAAAATGCAGCGGCCGTCTTGTCAGTCCATACCACGTAATTTGAGGCCCTCTTCTTTGTAAGGTTTGTCAAGGGTGCTGCTCTCTCAGAGAACTGGGGCACAAACCGGCGGTAGTACCCCGCTAACCCGAGAAAATCCTGCACTTGTCGCTTGGTATTCGGACGGGGCCAGTTTAATATGGCATCAACTTTGGAGCACTGTGGTTTGACGGTACCACGACCCACCAGGTAGCCCAAATATTTGGCTTCTTTTAATCCAAAGAAACAATACCTTTTCCACCTGCCGCACATGATCCCTCTATGTGCTGGAATAGATGACCACGTCATCCAAATAGGCAGCACTAAACGCGTTATGGGGCCGGAGCACTGTGTCCACCAGACGCTGAAAAGTTGCCGGTGCCCCATGTAACCTGAATGGGAGGACAGTGTACTGCCAGTGCCCACTAGGGGTGCTAAACGCAGTCTTAGCCTTCGCAGAGTCCGTTAAAGGATCCTGCCAGTACCCCTTTGTCATGTCAAGGGTGGTCAAAAACTTCGCTTGCCCAAGTCTCTCGAGGAGGTCGTCCACGCGAGGCATTGGGTAGGCGTTAAATTGGGAGACTTGATTCAGTCAATGGAAGTCGTTGCAAAACCTCCAACTCCCATCGGGCTTACTGACCAAGACAATCGGGCTAGACCCGGGACTATAACTTTCCTCAATCACACCTAGCTCCAGCATGCACTTGATCTTAAGCTCCACTTCTGCCTTCTTTGCTTCGGGAAGACGATAGGGGCGTTCTCGTACAACAACTCCGGGGTTTGTCACGATGTCATGCGCAATCAGAGAGGTCCTTCCGGGTTGCTCACTTACTACCTCCGGAACGGACAAGATCGCTGTCTCAAGTTCCTGTCTCTGTTTAGCATTCAAGTCGGTACCGAAGTTAAGGCGGTCACTTTGAGCAAAGAAAGAGCGGGGCTGAGCAGTGGAGGGATCCGGTTCCCTCTCCTTCCATGGCTTCAGCAAATTAACATGATACACCCGCTCGCTCGGCCAACGATTGGGTTGTTTCACCAAATAATCGACGAGCCCTTTCATCTCCTTAACTTCATATGGGCCTTGCAAATGGGCAAGCAACTTCGAATGCGAGGTAGGGACCAACACCATGACGCGATCCCCCGGTTGGAACTCCCCGAGAACCGTGCCATGATCGTAATAGTGGGCCTGTGCTGTTTGCGCCTCTTCCATGTGACTCTTTAAAATAGGTCGGATCTTTCCAAATCTATCGCGTAACTGTGCGATATACTCTAATATATTGGTAGAGGGAAGAGCCTCTCCTTCCCAACCTTCTTTTAATATATCCAATAATCCATACATCCATTGTCGTCCATACAACAGTTCAAAAGGGGAGAACCCTGTAGAGGCTTGAGGGACTTCCCGATAAGCAAAGAGCACGAGGGGGAGGAGCTGATCCCAGTTCCTCCCATCCCCGCTGACCACCTTGCGTAGCATTTGCTTGAGAGTTTGATTGAACCTCTCGACAAGACCATCGGTTTGAGGATGATACACCACGGTCCTTAAGTGCTTTATTTTGAGTAACTTGGCTGTTTCCTTGAACGTCGCCGAGGTAAAGGGCATCCCTTGATCTGTAAGGATTTCTTTAGGGATCCCGACACGTGCAAATACACCCATTAGTTCCCGTGCGATAGCTTTCATAGTGGCAGAGGGCAACGGAACTGCCTCTGGATATTGGGTAGCGTAATCTACGAGTACTAATATATATTTATGTCCTCGGGCTGAGGGCTCCAGGGTTCCTACTATATCGACCCCAATACGCTCAAAGGGAACATCAATCAGGGGAAGGGGAATGAGAGGAGCGCGGTCCTTCCTAGGAATTTGCCGTAATTGACATTCTGGACAAGAAATGCAAAAACGGCGAACCTCCTTGTTTACTCCCGGCCAATAAAATCTGAGCTTAATCCGCTCTAAAGTTTTTTCGGTGCCGAGATGGCCTCCCAGGAGATGGGCGTGTGCCAACTCACAAACCCGCCGCCGGTAGGTTCGTGGGATTAGCAGCAACTTCCGCACTCTGCCCTCATGATCAGCTACTCGATATAACAGATCATTGTCAAGTACAAAGTGAGGGCCGCGAGGCATGGGCTGATGCGTGCGTTGGCCATTGACAAGCACGACTGCATTTTTAGCAAATTTCAGGGAGTCGTCATTCCATTGTTCTCTCCTGAAAGACGCTGGTGTATCCTTGAATTGAAATTGCTAGTCAGAGAGAGGGTCCGGTCTGACCTCAAGGGGCAGGGAGTCCTCCCGGCTCGTTGAGGCCCGGGCTGATGACGTGTTTATGTGCGACGGCCGAGGAACCTCCCCGTCCTCCTCGGAGTCTTCCGTATCTCTTTCCTCCGGCCGATTACACGGCGTGGAAACAGCTTGAGACGGGTTTGTTCCTTCTATGACTAGGCCTATAGAGTAATGAGGAGTGGATATCAGTACACCGCATTTACTGTCAGACCAGTCTCGCCCTAGGATCACCGGGAAAGGTGGGTGTGGATGGACCGCTACGGAGACCTTTTTTTACCATTCCCTCATAGCTGATGACACACAGGGCGATTTTATATAAGTGCGTATCGCCATGTACACACCGGATACTGGCCTTTTTTCTCGTTCCCTGTCGCGGTAGTACATAACGGCAATCAACAACAGAGATGTTGCTGCCGGTATCCAGAAGTGCTGTAACTTTATGGCCATTGATTATTACCACTCCCGTATTACCAGTAGCCAGGGGGTTTGAAAGTGCACATAACCGTCCTCCCTCCTTCCACCCGCATCCCTCCGTGCTCTCGCGCGAGCGGCCCACCCCGCGCCCCGTGGACATCGGGACAGGCTTCGGGTTATATGGAAGGGACTTATATAGTGGGACGTAATCCTTACGGAGTCCACTAGAGGACCGTTCTGCTCCCACAGTTTGTGAGGCTGGCTGTGGTCTTATTTGAGCTATAAGCTCGTCCATGGTATGGAAGTCTCCCCAGACAAGCTGGGCAAAGTTATTGGGAAGACCTTGCAGCAAAATAAAGCAGGCTACCTGCTGCACCATTTGTCGGGTGTTTAATTCAAAGGGTCTCAGCCATTGAGCCACTGTTTCCCAGAGAGCATAAGCTTGCTCCCGGGTTGATCTCTCTGGATCATATTCCCAAGACTGTAGTATTTTTACCTGCTGGTCTGGGGATAGCCCATATGTCTCTAGGACCTTGGTCCCAACGGGCGGCCCAGTCCTCTCCTCTGAGAGAACATAGTAAGCCCTTTTCGTTTCCCCCCAGGGACCAACCCACGTCGGTGGGTCTCCTCCACATTCTCCCTGTGTAGGATTAGGGGCTCATTATCCCTTGGTGGAAGCGAAGCCTGCACCGTGCCACTCCGGACCGCTGAGCACGCCACCCACCCGGAAACACGGCCCCGGTACTCTCCTACCTGAGTACTTTTAAGGTTCCTTCCCGGTTTCTTCTGGGAAAGCTGCATCCTGCCGACTACGCCACTGTCAGAAGAATGACAGTGTGTGACAATATCTATCTATTATAAAATGAAATCCTGTCCCCTGTCCTGATAGTCTACGATACGTGATCTTTCTCGGAAGATAATTTAAAGACCCGCGAGACGAAAGAGACCTGCCACGGTGCGTCTCACGGGAACATAGAACGAGAGTCTTGCAAGACACACCCTACTTACAAGCAATATAAAAAAAAACAAATCAGTAGTGTAAAGGCAGTCATGCAGCACACACAGCTCCAGGGCTCTCAGTGCATATAAAGTGTATAAGGTCAATACGGTAGATATGAAATGAATAGGGTAGAAGTGAAACGTCAACGATTAAACGAAGAAGAAAGAAAAGTGCTGAGAAAAAAGACTCAAATGCGTTGGACAGAAAAAAGAGCAAAAAAGAATAATCGAGGTGCAAATTCAGAAAATAAGGAAAGTAATTATCAGCCCAGAACAAGTGGAATTGAAAAAAAGCACGTCCAATCCGGCTCTTAATTAAATGACAGTGAGTAAAATGACAAACTAGAACTTCATAGAGATGTTTACAAACGTTGGAGCTAAACACATGCAGAGCAGGTTAGAGACTATGAAACCAGGGAAATTAGTTCTACTATACTGTTATCTTTCGATCTATGACTTTTTGTTAATCTAACTGATATTCTTCTAACTTTGCACAGTTTTTGATAAGTGGATCAGGATGCATTTCACTGCATGTTGTCCTGTATAACTATGCATGTGACAAATAAAGAATCTTGAGAATTTCAAAAACGGAGTTTACCGCACATACATTTATTGGTTACTTTGTTAATGTATATATATTTATCTGACTGCTTATTTAAAAACCTAAATTTACCCCAGGAGTCAAAAACGTTCTGTCTAGCCCTTGTACAAAAACCTAGACAAAAGCTGGGGTATCACCTTGGTAAACCCATGTACTTTTGGAACTGGGAGAGGAAAATAGCACAACTTTATAGACAGTAGTCCAATGCAGAACTCTACTTACTTTGTTACTTTGTAAAAAAAAATTATTAAATGCTGATGATGTGGATCGTTTTGTCTATGCTGAAATTCCAAACAGAGAAACTTATCCTGACCTCATTAAAAAGATTCAGCATATTGGGACTCGCAAGATTACAAATATTGTTTTTACAGAAGTTCTGAAATAAAAGTGAAACTAATGAAATAGCAACAATTCAAAGAAAAAACAATCTTAAAAGTGTGTATCCGGAAAACCAAATACGGGGGTTGGCAAGCGAAGCCCCCTAGTGTATATATATATATATATATATATATATATATATATATATATATATATATATATATATATATGTATATATATATATATATATATATATATATATATATATATATATATATATATATATATATATATATATATATATATGTATATATGGTGGAATATGACCCGAACACAGACAGACGGAGACCATTTTAAAGTCCACCACACGTTTATTTACTCTAATATTTACAGTTCGTGCATCAACCCAGTGCCTCTAGCACCAATCTCCCCAAAGTCCAGGCCTCTCTTCCAGTGCCTGCTTCCTTCAGGCCACCTCCACTCTCCTTCACTCAAAACCTTGTCCACTTCTCGCCCGACTCCAGTTCTCGCTTGTAGGGAGGTGGCCCCTTTTATACATGCCCGGATGGACTCCAGGTGCTTTCCCGACACTTCTCTGTGGACACTCCCCTGTGTGGCGGAAGTTCTGGCTGTGTCTTGGAAATCCTCCGGGTGTCACCAGTCTTCTTCCCCCCAGCACTTCCTGGTGTGGCGGAAGTGCTGGGGGCCCGGGTCCTTCAGGTAGGGGGGGTAGGGGGGGTTGGGCTTCCAAGCCCTGTACCTGTGGCCCCCAATACAACCAGGGCGGATGCCCCTCGTGGTCTGGAGGAGGAATGAGCCCTCCTCCTGTCTTCCCGGGCGTCCTGGCTGGGTGCCAACCCCAGCCGCTTGCCACTATATATATATATATATATATATATATATATATATATATATATATGCAGCTGGAGATCCACAAAGGGAGAAAAAAATGAATCATGTATCGTAAAGTAGTAGGGAAAAGGTGGAGGCTTTTAAAGGGGGAGACAGGAAGTAAAGTCAAAGGGGTCGGGCTCATGTAGGTCTTCTGCCATTGGTGCGAGCCCAGACGTGACATCACAGGAGCCAGAGCCAGCAAGGTCTCCTTCCATTGGCTCGGTCCCGGAAGTGACGTCAAGAGGGCCAGGTGGAATCTCTCGTGAATGGTCTGCAGGCAAGGGAGAAAAAGAGTCAGTGCACACTGCCACATCCCGGTATGTCTTGGAACTGTCCCTACTCAAGCTCTTTAGCTGCCTCCCATGCACACATGTGTGACAATATATATATATATATATATATATGTACATTACAGTATATATATATATACAATCACACTGTAGACTGAACACACACCAGAATGACTAAAAAGCAAGAGAATTAAAAAGGAAGAAGACTTCCAACTTGGCTGTCACAGTCACAGTGAGGTATTATGCAGGCATATTGCTGTTGGTATAAACAAACCCCTGTAGTGTTTCTTAACACACCTTTGCTGAATAATACGTTGGGTGAAAGTCTTCAATGTTGCTGTGTCAGAGGGGGATGTGCAGAATTATTCGTAATAGCACTGATTTGTTTTTAATTCTCTTCTTTGCTATTATCTGCAGGGGGTCCAGAGTGGTTCCCATAACTAAGCCTCCCTTTTAATTATCTTGTTGATTCAGTGGGCCCAATATAACCATATTAGAACAGTAGTGAGTCAAGAAGTACAAAAAAGTAAACTATCCAGAGAAAGAGGAGTCAAATCTAGTTAGTCTTTTGTTTTTGAATCTTCTTAACTTGTTGACTGAGACAGTGACAATAGGTAAATTTGTTCTTGATATCAATGTAAAATTAGGGTGTTATTTTAAAGTACTGTACTATTTAAAAGTATTTTGTTATTGAGCAAAATACACAATAAAAAAGTATTTTCTCTAAAATTCAAGTTAACTAGTAGATGGCATATGGAACATAAAATTCTCCCAACTTGTAGTTGACATGCTTCATCGTCATGGTTTGGAGCAATAATCGCAGCCTAGGGCAATGAGAAAACTATCATTAGATTGGTGTGCCAGTATATTACAAGGCAGGTACACTCAAACACATGTAAACTTGGCCAGTTTAAAATCTCAGAAAAACATATCACATACACTTCTTTAGGATGTGGGAAAGAAATAAGAGCACCAGTAGAACAATTCACACAGCAACAAATTGAATGCGCCAACCCTTCCTCAGCAGTGAGTAAGCTAGGACTGGATTCTAACAAAGTCTCCTAGAATTGTAAGGCAGAAATTACAATATTGTGTAAACATTCCTTCTTATAGTTTTACACACAATTCAAAATATGACACCATTTTTCCAAGACTAGACATACGAAACCCAATGTCAATCACCACTTCCACAAAACCACAAACTTCTTCTTTCGGCTCCTCCCATTAGGGGTTGCCACAACGGATCATCTTCTTCCATATCTTCTTGTGCTGTGCATCTTGTTCTGTTACATCCATCACCTGCATGTCCTCTCATCATCACACCTCCAATTTCCAGCTTCATAATCATTACTCTGCCTGACACTCTTTTCACCTCCAAAACACTCATGAAATACTGTTCCTTCAGAATAACTCCTACCCCATTTCTCCTCCCATCCACACCATGATAAAACAATTTGAATCCACCTCCAATCCACCTGGCCTTACTCCCCTTCCATTTAGTCTCTTGCACGCACAATAAATCAACCTTCCTCATCTCCATCATATCTGCTAACTCTCTCCCCTTACCAGTCATACTGCCAACATTCAAATTTACTACCCTCAGTTCCGCTCTCTTTACTTTCCTCCTCTCCTCCTGCCTCCAGACATGTCTCCCCCCTCTTCTTCTTCTTCTTTGGCCAACAGTAGCCTAATTTCCCCCAGCACCCTGTTGACTAACAGTACTGGTGGCGGTCGTTGTTAACCCGGGGCTCGACCGATCTGGTTTGGAAATTCGTATTGTTGTCCACATATTGATTTGGCAAAATTTTACACCGGATGCCCTTCCTGACGAAACCCTCACCATTTATCCGGGCTTGGGACCGGCACGAAGAAACACAATGGTTTGTGCATCCCAAAACCATAAACATACAAAAAAAAAACTCACTTTTGCTGAAAAAATCTACAAGGCATCTTCAAATTCAAATAATTAAGTCATATTGCACACATATAGAACACAAACATTGGTCATAGTGAGCACTATTTAGATATTGTGTTTCAAAAAACAAAACTATGGCATAAAAAGAGAATTTTGTTTAGGAAATAAAAGATACTACAGTTAGAACACTATTGAATAGTCACAGTTATTTACAAAAATCCACATGGAATTATATATATTCAGTAATCCATTCGTCCATTGTCTTAATCCACTTTTGCAGGTAAGGGTCACAGGGCAGGTGGAGCCTGTCCCAGCAATCACTGGCCTCAAAGCAGGAGCAACAATAGTTCATCATAGATATGCACAGCAATGATAGATGAAAAACGAAATTGCTACAGTAAATATTGTTCCACTACCATGCAAACATCTAGAATACAAACACAAAAAATGCATTGCATCTATATGGTGTAGCCAGGGCTGGTACCACCATTAAGGCACATTACGCATTCACCTAGGGAGCGGATTATAAGGTGGGCCAAAACCCAGCTTGTCTTATGGTGCAAAATAACCTAGCACTGGCACTGGGTCTTGCATACCATAAAGTACAGAAAGCTCAGTGGTAAACAGTGCGGACACAAACAGAAAACTCTGGCATCATCCTGCCTAATGGCTCAAATTGGGCTGGACTTTCTGTCCAACTTCTCACATGCTTGTGCCTTCATTGATGATGCTGCGAAACGCAGTTGCTCTTACAGCATCTTAGTTGAAATGTTTCTCTTTCACCTCTGCATCTTCTTTTTCCTCATTGCTACTGTACTCTTTGTTGTTCCATTGTGTTCCTAAGTCACTGTGTGATTTTTAGATAGATAGATAGATCTTTATTTGACCCTGGGCAGAAATCTGGCCTTTTACAGAAGCTCAATAAACAAATAATCCACGTGTCTGTCTGTACATTTGTCTAGTTGCTATGTCTCTGTCTCTCTGCTTTAACAAATCACATACCAAACTGACATATAACCGACATTACATTGGGCCTTGGAAATGATAACGCTCAGGTCTGCGTTGTTTACTTATTCAACCCATCTTAGACATGTAGCACAGCTAGTATTATCATATTATGACAAACAACAACCCTCTCTCGAATACACAGCAAAAGGACTAAAAAGAAACAAACCTTGGTCACAAACACCATAGTAGCGTTTCCTGAGGCTGAAAGAACTCAGTGTTAGCGTGTCTGACAGCGGATGGGCACTATTGTTCAAAATGGCACTCGGTTTTGTTTTTATTTTTTCCTCCTGCCAGGGGGTCCAGGCTGCTTCCCATAACGCTTGTTAATTTAGTGGACCTCACTTGAGGTGATGTTACCATCCCAGCATACTATAGTGTGCAATATTGCACTGGTCTTCACAGAGTTTGCCTACTTATACAGAGAACGGAGTATGTGATTGGAGTTGATTGTACTTGTACATGTGATGTTTTAGTGCATGGGCATACTGAGTTTTCATTGGTAACTGAGGTTTTTCAATAAATGAATGAGGTGTGCTCACAATGAAATCTGAACGAAAATGAGTGCACCAGATATGAAAACTATGGTGATACGAGAATAATGTTTTTGGTTTTTGATTGTGGAGAAACAGTATATAAATTTGTAGTGTCAGCATGAGCAATTGATTACGTGGTGTTGAAATTCATTCAATCACAGTGTGCATCGAATTTTTTTTTTATCTCGGTTTTCTAGAATATACACAACAAGTACACGAATGCCATTCAGATGTTTCGTTGATTTGCTACTTAATACTGGAGTCTACACTTTTTTGAAACGTCCCCTAATTTTATCTACGCAGGACCGCACCCACTTTCTGACGTCACTTCCGTGTACTGTACCGTTATCGCGGGTACACGAATAAGCGACCTGTAGTTTGTTTTATTGTTTAGTGTCGTATCGGACAAGTTATACATATTGGGCTTCCCAACCCGCTTATCCAGAACAGGGCTAAGGGATACCTGGAACATAGTCTTGCCTTGCTTGCTTTTGTAAATATCATCATTTATTGTACTCTGTTTCACACTTTTTTAGATGCGAGTTGACCAAGACTGACATTGCCACATAAATTCACCGCTTGGTAACTATCTGGAACTGAGTGCTGGTGACTCCGACAATGTTGCGCATGTGTGATAGACAGAATTTAATTTTAAACTGAGTAAGTGAATGTGAGTGATAGAGAGAGAGAGAGGACAGACAGTCCCAACTGTTGCTGCTTTCCAAACAGGATTCCACATCATCCTCCGCCCCTTCCGCAGTTCTAAGACTGTGCCGAATGGGAGGGCGAGGATCGAAAGGGGAATAACTGAATAGGTAGGTAGCGTTTCCCCAGGATTAAAAGAGACAGGCAGGCAGACTGTGGGTGGCCAGAGGTTGAATCCAGCGGTGCAGGCGATATCAGCTGCAGGAGGTGAGTCCTAAAAGTGATGAAAGCGGCAGATTGTACTTGTCTATCTCGATGTTGTTTTTAAGTTAGGTTTGCGGTGTCAGCCAAAAGCTAAAAACTTGTGCAGTGAGGGGACATGCAGAATGCCAAGTTCCAAGTCTGTTATATGAAGCACTATACTGGCCTGGGACCTTCCGCGAAGTATTAATAAAGTGAAAATAGTTAAAGAAAAATGCGTTAAATGAACATTGAACTAATTTTACATTATGCGGTTTGCATGCTTAGGGGGGGTGGGGGGGGGGGGGATCTAGTGCATTAGAGCTGACTTCAATACCACAACCTCTCTTAAGCGCCTCCTGTCATGTGAAGGTTAGGGATCAATGCACGCACACTCTTGTAACATTACTAAGTTCTCAAACCCTACGTATCCGATCCATGGTTTTGGAGGCTGGAGATTATTCTGACGGCAGGAGCCATCTGTGAAGAAGTCACCATTCCATTTCATCACTCCATCATGCACTCAATCACAAAGTCAAATAAGAATCAACAATTACTGTGGACTATATGCTGTTCCCATAATTCAAGCAATAGGCATTATAGGCTCTGCATTACTTTAATAATAGTGTGTCATTTTGCCTGCAGTGCTTTGGCCTGCGTGATTCTAGATTATTTATGAAGCAGACACGCTCCATGACTAAAAATACACGTTATATTTCTATTTGTGTAAAAGGGCCTGTTGGCATTCTGGAGAGGGTAGAGGGATAGGGATATGGAAAATATTTGGCTCATAACAAGTCAAGGATTAAATTACAGAAGCAGCGTTTGGAGACTGGGTTCAGAAGAGTGGAAAAAGGGACACAGAGATACTTAAAAGATAAACAAAACTGTTCATTGAGTCATCTGATTAGCTAGTACTTACCCAGTTGTCTAATCTAGCCTTTTGATCTCAGGCAGGCGAAATGGGTTTTGGTACTATTTCATTTAACCAACTGCAGGATACTGTACACAGCTGTCAATGCAGTGACTGTACAGATGAACTGAAAATAGTCCCCACTCCCTTCTTTTAAAGTGTGTCACTCTGAAGACCCTATGGGGAATTTTGGGATAACTTTATTCCTAACACTGGGCATGGCATGGCATGTGAAACAAGTTGCGCTCTTTGTTGTGCACTGTTATTTAGAAAAAATAGTTAATAAGACAGTAAGAAAACATTTTTTGTATTGAAATAACATTGACATCTTTCACTGTGAATAAAATAAGAAAGAGCATCTCATGCTGATACATGGAAAAAGCAAGAAGAACAAGATGAGAATAAAGTGAATCTGTCATAAAATATGTCAAATGTGTACAGTTTTTGAAAATGTAAGGCTAGGAAACGATGCAAGATTGGGATCAATAGCAGTTGAAGCACAACTATTCTTGTATAGCCTTTCTGGTGTGGAAAATAAAATGTCTGAGCATACAGAGTGCTTTCCTTATTTTTCCTTTTGTTTTTGGCATGAGCTTTAGTAGGAATTGTTCCTTTTCAGTTTCTTAGTATTTATCTGCTTATTCCATTCTATATTTCAGCTGCATATAATGCAATAATTGGCCACCATTCAGAGTTAAGTTTTTAACTTCTTGTAAGCAATGTCTAATCCTTTCCTAGAGCAGCACATTTTTGTTTGGTTTACATAAATTCATTGATTAGTGATGCTGTAGGGGATAAAATTATTTAATTCAAATTAAGGTAAACTAGACTTTCTAGCATTCACATACTCATCTTTCCTACTTTTTCCAGTGCATAGTAGCCAGAAAAGAAAAAATATAAAACCGTTAAAAAGTCCATCCATCCATCAATTTTCCAACCCGCTGAATCCGAACACAAGGTCACGGGGGTCTGCTGGAGCCAATCCCAGCCAACACAGGGCACAAGGCAGGAACCAATCCCGGGCAGGGTGCCAACCCACCGCAGGACACACACAAACACCAGGGCCAATTTAGAATCACCAATCCACCATGTCTTTGGACTGTGGGAGGAAACCCACGCAGACATGGGGAGAACATGCAAACTCCACGCAGGGAGGACCCGGGAAGCGAACCCCAGTCCCCAGGTCTCCCAACTGGGAGGCAGAAGCGTTACCCACTGCGCCACCGTGCCGCCCCCGTTAAAAAGTCAGAAAAAGATTATACTGTATACATACCTTTTTTTCCTTTTTAAATAAAATTTCACATGCACTAACCTGGGAGAGATCACAAGAGGTTATCAGTGTACATTTTGCTTTCTTAAAGCATTAAAGACAATTTTATTCTGCCATTTGCTAAACCTGCAGAGCCCGTTTGACTTTGTTGGGTGCAAGGCAGACATCAATATCTAGACTTCTAGTACTGTCACACACACCTGATTGTACTAGTATAATTTAAACTCACCAATTAGCATTGTTTGGGTCATGGAAGGAATAGTGAAGTATTCCAGGTGAGGGGAGGGCAGCATGCAGACAAGAGAGGAATAATAAAAATACAAATAGATTGTGACTGGGTTTGGATTCAAACAGTGCAGAAACAGCAGTTATTTTTGTGGCACCTGAAAAATAATCAGATTGTAAGAAGAAACATCAGTCAGCTGCATGCAGTAAGTCTGTATAGTTAGTGGATAAGGGATTAAACGTATTCTCAGTCTCTTGTCTAAAAGACCACAGGTTATCCAGTTGATTAAAGTGGAGTTTATGGTTTGTTTCTGAATTTTCATTTGAAGCCTCAGGATTATAGAAGTCCAAAATATTGTCTCAAGAGATTTTTGGTTTTATTTTGCATGTAGATTTTTATCATTAGGTATCTCCTTCTTGACTAATATCTTAGTGAGTTCTTAAAGCAGTTGCTTTTCCTAAGGATAAAAAGCCCAACGATGCCACAGAGCCTTTTGTGTCATGCATGTGGAATTCTGGGAATGGGGGGGGGGGAACTAGTTTGATCACACTTGAGCATTCCTCCAGCTGATACCCAAGATGAATGAAGAATGATAGATATGTAACAGTAGTCTGAGAAGAAGGTGTGTATAGTAAGACCCTGCTTCTTAGAGCCAGAAAGGGGCCTGTCCCCTGAAATGATCAACTTCTGTAGTTAGATATAGTAAGAAAATGAGCTCGGCAAGCTGTCCTCTTCAGCTCATCAAAGCTCACGGCACTATGTCTCATGCAAAAAATTTATTAGCCAGACTAACAACTGTCATATGACCAGCTGTGACTAAATGTGCCATTAAAGTTAGTTGCCTTCACCCTTTGTCTGCTGTTGCTTTGAATCCTTGGTCTTTTTCCAGTCCCTGTACACTGGCGTGGAAGGAAACATGTCAGCACAGATCAATGAAGTGACTCCTAATACTGCAACAGATGAAAGCTTCTGGATGGTAAGGGGACTCTTATGTTTTTTCATATAACGTGAGGTAATTTTCCTCCGTTTGTAAAGTTGCACAATAAGAATTATATTTAGAATATTACACACTGCTGCTAATAATAAAATTGTGTTTGTTTTTGTTGCAGTTTTTATTTTTCCATTTTTCTAGTAACATGTTTGCAAAATAGTGACTTAAATCAGGCATGCACAAGGTTGTCATAGGACATAACGTAATGTTATAATGTCTGTTTTGCAGAGTCATACTTTAAAGATGTTAGAACAAAATGTATTTAAAATACAGACACTGTACACAACTGGATAGATAATATTAAATTTTAGGGAGTTGTTTCTTTTCAAAGGATTGTCATAAACACATCTTTATTTTGACCAGGAACTATGAAATTCAGCCTTTCACAAAAATGATTATATTTATTATTTAGTTATTTTATAAAACAAAGAATGACATTACATTTTTTGGATAAACATAACAGAATGCTTTTTTGTTCTAATTATTAAGTGAATTGCTGTGTTTTAGAAGCTAACATTAAATGATAAACCTTAAGCTTGGCAGAAACACACACAGACCTAAAGGAATATTTTGCATAGTTTACATTATAAAAGAGGACTGACATAGGCATTTTGGAATTATCCCTTTTCATTCTGAATACTGTGTTTTTTATTGATGACCTTTCATATCAATGTACAAATATAAAGATGTTAATGGTATTAAAGTGCGAGATTGGGGAAGTAAAATGATAGACTCCACTTTACATAAGGATTTAATGGTTAAACTTCACCTGCAAAAGTGTACTTTCTAAATATTTTTATTTACTTAGTTACTATATCATTTCATTATGTTTTGATATATATGTTTTCTACTTCTATTTATAGTTTCATGGTTTTAATGTGTTAAGCTTGTCAGCTAAGGGATAACAAAATGCTAGAAAGAACAGAACGAGAAAGAAAGGATGAACAAACAAGCTAGAAGGATACTGTGAAGATAGGTAGAAAGAGAAAAAAGAAGGAGCAAGACAAAATGTCAGTCTGAATTTTAATTTCTTGGATGCCTTTCTTTTTAAGCTGTCTGCTTTCTATATTTCCTTTGGCAAAGCTGTGCAAAGTTGTGGTCTGCCAAAGGCAGCAAGAAATCAGAGTGAGGCTAATAGAAAAAAGAGCTAAAATTAAAAAAGAAGGGGTTGGAAGAAAGAAGAATTAAGTAATGGGTGAAAGGTGTGCAGAATAAGGATTGGAAAGTGGAAGGAATGTTGCGGAAGTTAGTGAAGATAACTGATTAGTCAAGTAATAATGAAGCAATGACAACTATAGAGAGAAAGACAAAGGTAGGGTGGAGTTTTTTTTTTTTTTTTTTTTTTTAAAGGATCGTTGTAGCCAAGCTCCACATCAGCAAACAGTGTATCTGGTATAAGATTTTTTCCCTTGCAGTATCATATGAAGTTTGAATCCTTATGACAGCTTGTATTTAACATTTATTGCTTCACAGTCTAACTGTGAAGGCCAATTTAGTCTGGACTAAAAATACTTCAGAATGGAAGATGCCTTTGTTTTCTTTCATGATCTGTCAAATATTTTCTCAGTCTTTTCATTTTGCTTAAGTGACTGCTCAATAAACCAGTCATACATCCATATATTTTCAGAATCTGCTATAATGGTTGGTGGACATGGGGATTGTTGGCAGGAAAAGATGACAGAAAACAGGAACAGGTCACAGCAAAGCCCTTACAAAGTGAAAGAGGGCGATGAACTCACAACTTGGTGCAAGGCACCATTCCAGTTCAGAAGGACGGATACTATCTGGGAAAATCTCCTTAGCAGCCTTGCATATCCTAGAAATTTTACAGGGAGGGGCACTGTAGGAAGTGTCTTGCAGATGAGGTGGTGTACTTGGTAGATAACAGGCAGCAGTTCTTCAGAGCAGTAGAGAATAGGCAAACCAACAGACCCCAAAGGTCCCTGACGTCCTTTAAAAAGAAAATGGCACCATGTAAGAGGAAACATTAAATTACCTTCTGGTCAATACAAGGCAGTCAATCACATGGCACACTTGCTCACACCTGACTAATTTAGAGATACTAATCAACAGAAAACATGCACATCTTTCAAATGTGGAGTACTCAAAGCAAACCCACACATAATGACAGCAATGCACCATTACACCATTAATATTTATGCAAAATCAATTATTATTTATGCAAATAAATACTAGTCAGGACTGAATCTGAAATTTTTCTAATATGTTACTGAACAGACCACACTTCTTGCCAGTGTGAAGTATATACTTCTTTAGATAATTCTAAATAATAAACATTTAGAAAATACTTACATGTATCTGGTCTATACTTTAAACAGTGCATGTCTCGGAGCACTACATCATAAGGCTATTTACAAACCAAAAGGGCATAAGTTAAAAAATAAAGTACAGTACAAAATCATCAAAAAGTTAAGTTAAGCAAGAAGACAAAGCGAACAGCAAGTCATTTAGTGTAGGCTTCTAACTGGAAAAGTTTACCATTGTGAAGTAACTGAGAGCAGATTTAAAAATGATGTGGAACTGGATCTTTTTTTTCAGAGTTAATGTATTAACAAATACTTGTGGATCTTTACTCTGGCAGACTACACTCAAAACGGTGACTTGCTGAATAACACTTAATTCAATTAAGTGTAACTTTAAATATAAATGGACTGAATAATTCAAATTCAGTTGACTGTGGTTAATTTAGTACTTGCCAAATTAGTTACTGTAACTACAATGTAATAAATTAAGTTAATATAACTTATTTGAGTTATTAAAACTTATTAACATTGTTAAATGAACTGTGTTGTTAAACCATATTGCTGCATCTAAACTGAGCACAGTGCAAATGTGTTGATTGCATACTCTCACATTAGGTGATATTTCTTATTAATTAAGTTAACCCAAAATATAAACGTTTATTTTTAGAAATTTTCTTTCTTCTTACTTAGTTGGAAAAATGTGCAACCTTCGATTACCTACTGTCTAATGGAAATGAGCTAAATTTATGCTAATAAGGCATTTTTTGTCCAGAAAAATAGTTCAAAACTGCAGAAAACATTCTGGAAGATGTGTGACATTCTGATCTAATAATTGATGGGCCAGTGCCAGAGAATATTAGTTTTGTTTAAAAAATAAGTTAAAAGTAGTTCTGTAATTCAACAAAATAATGTTAGATTTATTAGAAAAGGGTACATGAAGTCTACAAATATATTCATTTTCAATTTTGTCAACTTAAGGAGGCTGTGTAATAGCAAATTTTCAAATTTAATTTTGAGTAAAGTCAACATAAGGGTAGTTCGGTAATGGACATATTCACCCAAATTATTATTTTAAGTGGTGGAATTTGTTTGAATTTGAAAGGGTCTTAAAAGTCTATGCACTTCTGGAGACAATTATTGGTGCGAATCATCATTAAAAGTTGTTATGGCTTTTATAAACTGTCTGAATGAATCATGCATGAATGTAATGTAAACTTTACATTCATTTGGCCAATGTGAAAAATATACTGTATATTCACACACGTGGTTCCTCTCCTGAGCTAGACTGTAAGAAAACAAAGTATATTATGTGTGCACATCAATATTTGTAAGCAGTGGATCTTGTCTTTTTTTTTGCAATCTTTGTCCATTCTTTTACCTCCTTAGCATTATGTTTACTCCCAGAAAAAAGTCAAAAACTCTGAATTTTTTTCAACAAGAAAAAATGTTATGTGTAACAGAAACATTTAAACACATAAACATGAGCATAATTACAGTAGGAAAGGTATGTCTAATGTCTACTGCTGTACTGATGCAGGTTTAGTACACATCCTTCATGTAATATGTTTTGGGACAGCAAAAGTGTGTTTCTTTGTGACGTTTCTTATAACATTTTTTGATTGCTTGTGTATGAGAAGGTAGAATGTCAGTGCCTAATCCGCAAGATCCATGCCCTTCGTGTTATTGTAGGCTACCACAGCACGAAGCTTAGTGACGTCCATATTTCCCCTGACACGAATGACAGTGGCTACAATTTAAACAGTGCTTAGTGGGCTAGCGTCTTTCTTGCCCTTCTACTTGATTACAGTCATTTTGCCTTTTTATCATGCACCACACTTGCACCACAGTGAACATTCAGTTGACCGAATTCACCAAGCATATCATGGCGATTTGGTTGTACAGTGCCTTATGCAACAGTTTCACTATCCTTGCCAACATTTGATGACAACTTCATATTGTCAACACTATTGCTCGATTCATCTAATTGTTCACTTTCAGTTTGTTCTTAAAATGGCTTTATAGCTTCTCATTTAAACACAATTGTATTTTGGTGAAAGGTTCTTCTTTTCACATGAATATCGATGAGTTACCTTAAAGTTACCATAAAGTGACTGAACGTATAACTATATTCATGATTTTTTTGCAGCATGTTGTTAATCCATTAGATTACAGCAAAATACCATCCGAAGGGTTATTCAGGCTTAGCACTGTAAAGAGGAACATTACATGTCACCCAGTGTCAGAGTTGGGCATAAGCGTATTTAAGTAGAATTTGCAGCCCAAGTCAAGATCAGTGTTAATGCCGAGGCAGATAGCACACTATAGTCTCTGAGAGTGTAACTAATACATACATGAATATTAGCAATCTGTTTTGAATAATAATCTAAAGTAGGTTACTGTTTCCTGTAAAACATTACAGCATTAGAAAAACTATGACAAGAACATGCCATTCAGCCCAACAAGGTCATCCATCTTCTTCACCTAGATTGTCTAAAATAGCATTGTTGAGATTTGAAGGTATCTAAAGTCTGTCCCTCCACCACACTACTTGGTAACGTATACCATGTGTCTATGGTTCTTTGCATGAAGAAAAACTTTCAGACATTTGTGCAAAGTCTGCCCTGAACTTCTTTTTAGTTGTTTCCTGGTGTTGCTTTTGCAGAGTTTATTTTAAAGTAACAACTTGGATCTGTTGTACTAATTCCTTTCATAATTGTGAAAACTTTAATCGTGTTCCTTCTTCATCCTTGTTTTCTGAAGTTGAAAAGTTTCATCTCCTTCAATTTCTCTTCATAACTTATAACCTTTAGTCTTTCTTGGACTTTCTCTAGGACTGGTATGTGCTTTTTTAAATATTGACACTAAAACTGAATACAGTACTCCAGGTGAGGACTCATTAGTGTGTTATATAACTTAATCATAACTTCACTTGACTTGTACTCTACACCTTGTGATATATAACATAACATCCTACTAGCTTTCTTGATTGCTTCTGTATACTACATGAATGTAGATAGTGATGAGTCCACAATGATTCCTAGGTTCTTCTCATAAGGTATACTTTCAAGTTACACATCTCCCACTGTGTATTCAAACATTTTTCCTTCCTACATGCACAGTAATACCTTTCATTTACTTATATTATTTATCATTTGCCATAAATCTGCCCATGCCTGTATGTTGTCCAAGTCCCTCTGTAACAATTTAGATTGTACATTATCTGCCCTTCCATCTGGTTTGTTATCATCTTCAAACTTAACAAGCTTATTGATTATATTCTTGTCCATACCATTTATGTATATTAAAAAGAGCAGTGGACCCAACACTGATCCCTGAGGGACACCACTTTTAACATCACCAAATCCTGAGAAAGTTCCCCTCACCATTCTTTTCTTCCTGTGTTTGAGCAAAAGTTGTACCCACCTAGTGACTGTGCCCTAAATTTCCTCTTTTTTACTTTGATCACTAACCCTTCATGTGGTACCTGATCAGAAGCCTTCTGATAATCAAGATAAATAATATAATTTAAGCCTCCAGCTTATTAGTGAAACAGAACCCATATTGAGTATTTGCTAATACTTCTGTTTTAGACGTGTTTCTCTCTTTTCCTTAATAATTGCTTCTGTTAATTTATCTATGGTGCACATTAAATGTAATGGCCTATAGTTACTTGGGTCAGCCTGATCACCTTTTTTTGTTTATATTTGTTAGCCCAGTCTTTAGGAATTTCCCCAAGGTGCAGAGATTTTTCAAAAATGCGTGCCAATTGTTTATATTTGTAGTCAATACTTATGCACTTTAAAATGAATATATTTTGGTCTTGATGGTTTGTTGGATTTCACCCTATGTAATCCAAGCAGGACCTCTTCAGAAAATTCCAAATTACTAAGTACCTTCTTAGTAGTCTCTTGTTACTTTTGGGAGGTTATTGACTCCTTCACACATATAAACTTTAATAATGGGCAAGTTCAAAGCATTTGCTATTTCACTGTCTGTATATTATAGCTCTCTTTTACCATTCTTAATACTCATCACCTCTTCCTTGACTGTTCTTTTATCACTAAAATACTGAAAAAATTTCTTTGGGTCATCTTTCGTCTTTTCTGCAGTATTTCTCTCCAACCGTCTTTTAGCCTTCCTAATATTCTTTTTACCCGTTGCTCTCATGCTCTTACTGTATATGTCCTATGGCTAGTGTGAGTTACTAGTCTTGTATGTGTTATACAGCTGTTTTTTTCTTTTGTAACCTTCCTTTTGGCTCTTTATTTATTGGAGTTTTCTTTAATTTCTTACTGCTCCTAAATTTTGGGATGAACTTGTCTTCCATTAAATGTAAAACAGTCATCTCAGTGACCAATTCCACACATAAAGGCTTGTCACAATTTATCTTACTTTATCTTAGTTTGCTTATTAAAATTAATTTGTATGTGTTTTAGAATATGCATTTTATAATAATAACACTGAAATATTTTATATTACGGTCACTATATTCTAATGGTTCAATCACCTTTACCTCTTCAATTCTATCCTGATTGTTACAGAATACTAAATCTAGACAGGCCTCCCCTTGTTGGTACTTTAACAAACTGCGTTAGAAAAATTCTAAACACTTTGGTACTTGTGCTCCATCATTTTAAACATTAGCCCAGTAAATATTTGGGTAATTACAGTCGGCCATGACTATACTGACCCTCTCTGAACTTTCCTTTTTAATAGCATTAAAAATGCAAATTTAAACTATTACAGTGGAACCTCGGGTCACGAACGTCTCGGACCATGTACAAATTGGGTTAAGACCAAAAAGTTTGCCAAACTTTTGCATCTGTTCACGACCACACACTCGGGTGACGAACAAGCCAGTTTCCCTTCCAGTTAGTACGCACCAATGGTTTCCAGACGTGTTCAGTCTCTCCCTGTGCATTCACTGTGAACTCTTTGTGCTCTATTTCGTTTCCCTTCTGGTTTGTATGCGCCGGTGATTTACACACGTGTTCAGTCTCTCCCTGTACAGTACATTGTTCTCGGTCAGACGTGTTGTTCTCAAAACTGTAATCTCCTCTCCACCCAGTTCCTCCTCACTTCCTTCATGCCAGAACTCGACTCATGCAAGGTTAGTTTTTGTATAAATTACGGATTTTTCAATTATTCATTTTTTTTCCCTGTGCTTAAAACTCATTAAAAAAAAGTGTTTACAGCGATCGGTTCGTAAGGCTTTTAGCGTGAACTCTTGCAATGTTAGTTTTCTCTGTTCAAGGTTTTCTCAGTGTTATTCAATGTTTTTACATTTAGTTTACTATTACAATGTGCATTCTATGGTATAATTAACTATTTTTGTGTCTTAAAAATCTTTTAAAAAATATATATTTACATTCAGCTCGTATGGTCCAGAACGGATTAATTGTATTTACATAAAATCCTATGGGGGAAATTGCTTCGGATCACAACCAAATCGGGTTGCAACCAGAGTTTTGGAATGAATTATGGTCGTGACCCGAGGTTCCACTGTACGTGCATTAGGGGGTCTATACCACAGTCTTTATTATGAGGTCTTGATCCCTGATCCCATCTAGTTGAATCCAAACATCCTCACTAAGCTGTGGCTCATCATTTACATTTACAGTTACATTTACTTATGTGGCTGACGTCTTCATCCAAGGAGACTTACAACATTGATGATACAATTGGTTACATTTCTTTTGGTTTTCCAATTTGAACACAGGCAGGTCAAGGTCACACAGTATCAATAGCGAGATTTGAACCCCCAACCAAAGAGTTTGATGTCCAAATCTAATTAGAGAACCTTGTAAAAAACTGTTATACATCTGTTAACATATATAACTCCCCATACTTTTCCATTGTGACCGTCTTTCCTAAATAATGTGCAATTGTCCATGTTATTTTTCTGCCCATATCTATTATTAAGCCAGGTTTCAGTTATTCTTCTTATATCATAGTTATATCAAAGTTATTTGAAGCTACATATAATTCCAGTTCACTTATTTTATTCTTATTACCCCTAGCATTAAGGCAAGCAATTTTTAATGTGTTAATTATTTTACCATGGCACTTTACCTTTGGGATAGAAATTTAAGTTACTATGTATATTTGATATAATACTATTGTTCTTTCCTTCATGTTAAGTTGTAAGTCCGGCCTGTCCTAAACTCACTGCCCCCTTTCATTAGTTAAGCAATCTTCAACTAACCCACTCATACGTGGTTTTCAAACTGGGTGCCACCAGTCTGCACTTGGGAACTGCAGCAGTTGATGCTGACATTCTTAAAAAAATATTAATATCTTCAAATTGCTTCAAATAGTTTTTAATAAACATAACTCAAAATGTTCTTTGATTTTTGCATAAAACTAATCCTATATCGTGTCCTATGTAGTTACTGACTAGAGCTGCGGTTCTTAACCTGTTTGATAGTTTTTCCAAAGGAGAGCATCTTAACTGGTGAGTGCCATCTTTCTCACCTCCTCATTTCAGAGCCTCTCTCTCTCACTCTCTCTGTGTCTACGAACCCCCAGTAACTCACCACCCCCATCTCAGGTCTGATCAGCCAGAGTTACAAAATTTTTGGTTTCAAATATTTTGGTGTATCATTATTTTTAGAATAGTGTTACAAACTATAACACTAATATAGAAGAATATACATTAATAAACAAAGGTGAATGTTAACAATTATTATTAAAATAAACATTTAAAACTTCTTTTTAGTGTTCATTAATATTAATCAATATTGTTTGATCCCTTTATCATTCCTTAAAAGTAAATGCAGGAACAAGCTGACATAGTAGCAGTATTGCGGAGACCTGAAGGAAGCTCAGCTGTCACATTGACTTTAAGATCTTTTACTCTTTTTTTTGAGCTGAAGTCGTTTTTAGCTTGCATGAGTTTTTCTGATTGTTTTGATCTGAATTTATATATAAGTATCATTTTAGTAAACTAAAAGTATTGACATTTAGGCTATTTTTTATTTAATATCAAACCTCACCTCTGTTTATTTATTAAAAAATCTTTTAAAAGGTTTTAAAACACATAAGAAAAACAAAAAGACACAGAATCACACAAAATTCTTTCTGTAGTCCCTTGTTAAAATCCCCAAATGCAATACCAAGGTGGGGGTAGGTGTGGGTAAAGAAATATCACCTTTAGTTCTGCTTAATAAGAATTCAGTAATTTAAGAGCAGAAATTGCATTTGCTGGAGGGGTTACACAAAGAAAAAAAATGAGAGAACCCATGGCCTTGTTATATCACACAACATTTGGTCATACATATGCCAACAGTCTGCTGTAGTTAAGCATTTGCTTTGATTAATAGGTCTAATATTATCCAAAATTATGCCATGTGACTACTGTTAACAGTTGCCAATCATGTTCTGCTTCATAGCATTAGGTTTATATTAGTGGGGAGCCCTGACCAGATGGTACAACAATTTAGGAACCCCTGATCTAGAGCAAGTATCTGAAGTTCACACTGTAAGCAGTTTATAGGACCTATATGGCACTTTGTCTCAAAAAGGGATAGTAAAAAAAAAATTTTGCATAAGTAAACAAGCCATAATGAACACATGAAGAAGAGTGTGAGATGGACCTAAATGTATGAGTTATTGGATATAGAAGGAGTTCAATTACATGGCACTGGAAATATTATGAATACAATTAGCAAGTTTACAAAAGAGTCTAATCATGACCAGTGTTTCCAAAAGTAAATCAGGTACTTCATGTATAAAACCTTGCTTAGATTCCTTACTAAACTTGTGCCTATGCTCAAAAGGCAAAAACGGTGTGCACGCAAAATAAAAATACTATACGTACACCATGTGCCACACCAAGTTCTTTTGTAAATTTCAAATCAGCTTAAAACTATGTGCTTGTGCATGCACTTTTAGATACTCCCCATCACCATCTGTCAATAACCATATACTGTATCGTATAAACATGCTTTTTTGAATATTCACAATCTAATTTGCCCACATTTCTGAGCAATTTCTTTATTATAGACCACCACACAATTCCTTTCCCAACAACTGCACCCACTGATGTGTTTTGGGTTTCGCCTGCTGACAAACTAAGCATCTTTAGCAGTATTTTGCAATATCTCTTGCTGTATCTATGGCCACTTTGTGTCACTGTCAATTAATTGTAAAATGGTTTTAAGTGTCATTGCTACTTGGATGTCCCAAAAATGAGCCTTTTGTATTAAAGGGGTCTTAATGGAAGGAGGGACAACTGCCTGTGTGTTAATAACCTAGCATTTCAACACTGGATCTATGGGAATGTCTTCAATACTTTAGCGGTTTGTCACAGTGCAAAAAGTATCAGCAGGTGCAGTGACTTCAATAGTTGGATTTGATGCTTCATCAGCAGGTGCATTTTCTGTGGCTGCAAAGTATTCTCCATTTTTTTAAGTTTAAACTTCAGTGTAGTTTTAACATTTGCTAGAACTAGTTTTATAAACCTTCTTTGAATTAAGTCTCAATTGCCACTTGTAAGTCCTTGGTATTTTCCTGGTTCTCCAGAGGCCATTTCAGATTAGCATTAAATTATGCATAAAACCAAAAGCATATTGTGCTGCCATTTTTAATTGTGAAGTCAACATTATAGCATCCAATTACCTCTCTCAGTGCTATCAGCTGTGCTATTTGTACATTGTACTCCTTTGAGAGGCTTCCTGAAATTAAGTGTCTTCTAGCCTACTCCACTAAGGCCCACCCTGCATGTGCCTTACCATTTTTAAAAATGTGACTCATCAATGGACACTAGCACTTGTCTCTTAAACTCTTAAATCTTATAAAAATAAATGTTAACTGATAGTGCTGGGGGGTAAAGGCTATTTTCCTTCATACGAAATCAGCATTACTCCTGTGGCCTTGATTTTTTTTTTAAATTTTAAATTCTTCAGCCTCATATCTGTTATTTTCTATTCTGCCAGTGCTATTTGTAAAACTTGAGCACTACTTTTATTACTCTCATAACTTATTCAAACCTATCAAATTCCCTTTCCATTTATTATGCTTACCTAACAAAATTAAATTTTCTGTCTTTGTTTTATTAAATTCCAAGTTTTTTTTTTTTTTTTTTAAAAACATGCTGACACTGACATACTATAGTATTTATACTGTATCTTATCAATTTTGCCTTAATACTTTTTATATTCTATATACCAGCTGACTTGGGCATGGATTCCAGTCATTTTTATTAATCAATACCTCTCTTGTCAATTTTTCTTAAGATATGCAGAGTTCTATTTTCTTTTGTATGTACATTTCCAAACATTTCTGGCTGATGCGTGCTAATAGCATTGGTAGCTCTTCATGCAGTGCATGCTGACTCTAACTCTGGAATTCACAGAAATGTGCTTCATGATCATAGAACCGAGTCTGTTTTGCTGGGCTTTTTTAGCATTTTCACACATAAGGAGGTGCATCTTTTCAAATAGGTTGTATGAAAGGGTGACATATTCAAGGATACTGGTCTGATTGGTATATTGGTCACTCCCACCCCTTCCTGGTTAAATCAAGGATTCCCTGAAGGTTGCTTCCTATAAAGTAATTCAAAGGGTGAAATCCCTGAGTATGCCTTTGTATGCCTTCTTTAACATTTCTCTGTAAGTCTAGTTGATATATTCAATTAGACCATCTAATTGAGAGTGATAGATGGGTGGATGTCTTTAAATATTTAATATGTAATAGTTTGGTAATTATGTAAATGGTTTGGATGCAAATGGTAAACCTTAATTAGTTGGGATCACCTTAGATATGTCACACTCCTGCCAACTCCCAAGCAATAGATTTGGACATGGCCACTCTCAGTGAGGTGGCTTATGGATACTGTGTGGCATGCTTGACCAGTATTTATAACCTTGAGCCTATGGTTCTAATGGTCCTACTATATTGTGACCTTGTACTTGTTATTTATATTCAAACTAATGTCGATGAGGCAGGGCACTAAGCAGCAGAAGCTGACACAGGCATCTCAGTAAGTAAATAAATGGCTTGTAGTGACAAATAGTTATAAGTAACAGAAATAACAATTCCTTAGTGGGGAAAAAGGTAGTGTCTTACTTCAAAGTGGTAAAGAGAAGAGCTCCACTGCACTTAAGCAGGCTAATACCAGTAAGACGCCGATTAGGCACGAGCATCTGTAGGTGCAGACTAAACATTAAGAAAATAAGTTGCAGCGGATACTCAGTAAACAAGTTTTTGTAGATTGAACAGTTCTTAGCAGTCAGGAAAGTAGAGCAGATGAGAAGGCGACAGCATAAGGGTTCATTAATACGAAGTAATGCAAACAGTGCACGTGGACAGCTTTTAAATAAGGAATAAGAGAAGCGCAAACTTATAAGAGCGGGCAAAGAAATTAAAGTTAACCTCAAAAAAGGACAAACAGCAGGCTGTCAAGGGAGAGAATGTTGTAGGAGCTTAAGGGGTCAGAAGGTATAAAATAATTTGGCTTAAACTTTTTTGTTTTACCATTTAAGTTAAATCATTTAATTTTAGTTAAAAAAAAAAAAGTTGAGCAGTTGTAGTAATCCAAAGTCAAATTTTAACGCATAGGCCAGTGCAATGCAAGTCCTGTTGGATGTTGGACTTTTTAGAGAATGGCTTGGAGTAGCCAGTCTTCTAGAAGTTAGTGGAAGTTGTGGATTGTTGGGGACTGAAGTGCAGGTTCAGAATCTCATTAGGTGTGTTGCCTTCCAGGTGCACAGGTGGGAAAATTCCCTGGATTGTTTGAAAGGCTCTTGGCCAGAGCAAGGGTTGAATCTTGTGGTCATTATACATGTTGGAACAAATGACTTATATAAGGGTTCTGCAATCCAAATTTAAAGAATCAGGTGCCAGGCCGAGGAGAAGAACTGACGAGGTAGTCTTCTGCAAAGTTCTTGCTGTACCCTGCTTCAGTGCTAGTAAATCTGAGGAGATTAGAAGGCTTAACACGCAGCTTACATCTTGGTATAGGGTAGAAGGTTATTGGTTTAAGGCAGGGGTGGGCAGATTCAGTCCTGGAGGGCCGCAGTGGCTGCAGGTTTTTGCTCCAACCCAATTGCTTAATAAGAAGCCCTTATTGCTCAAGTAACACTTCAGCTTCACTTTAGTTGTTTCGCTCGTTAAGATTTTGAACCCTTATTGCTTATTTTAGTCTTAAACAGCTGTATTCTTGGTTTTTAATTGCTCCTAATTAGCAATACCACGCAAATGACAAAAGAGACCAGCATTTCTCCATTTAGCTTGTTTTCATTTACACCTGTGTGTATTTATCACGCACTATTTGGTTTAATTAAATACTTGGAAGGAAAGTGAAGAGAAAAAAGCGAAGCACTGAGAATTACTCATCTGTTTTAGACTTCAAATCATTTGGATGATATCCTTAGAAAGGAAAATAAATCTAGGATATGAGAATGACATGGCAGAGGTAAAGCACTAGCAAGCCATGCAATTAAATAATTGACAAGGATTGTTTTTTAATTAAGCAACTGGGTTGGAACAAAAACCTGCAACCACTGCGGCCCTCCAGGACTGAATCTGCCCACCCCTGGTTTAAGGGGCATTGGGACTCCTTTTGGAACAGATGGGACCTGTTCCTCTGTGACAGGTTACATCTGAAACAGAGGGGCACCAGTATGTTGGGGAGGTGTATGCATAGGTTAGTCGAGGATTGTTTAAATTAGGGTATGGGACAGGGGGCAGGGAGTTTAGGACAGACTAGGTTTAGAACTCTACATGAAGGAACAAACAATGCTGTAAAAATAAAAATGCATAGTAATGTAAATTCTTACCCAACATTTAAATGCAAAAGTATAATGAGTTACAAATTGAAAACAGTTTGCCTTAATGCTAGAAGTATCAAAAATAAAACAAGTGAGTTGGAGTTGTATGTAGCGGAGCATAATTACAATATTATAGCAATAACAGAAACCTAGCTAAATAACAAAGAAGAGAATGAGTATAACATACAGGCATACACATTTTTAGGAAGGATAGCAAATCAGAAAAGCGGGTGGGTTGCTGTTTAAGTCAAAGAGAATTTAAATACAAGTCCTATTAAGTTAGACTATGAGACCCATCTTAATGAGGACATCTGGCTTAGCCTGGAAAGCATTTGGGAAGTAGGCTTTATTTTAGGAGTGTGTTATAGACTGCCCATGCAGACTAATTTCAATGCAAATCTTTTTAGTAATATTAAAAAGACAAGTTTACAGGGGCATATTATAGACATGGGAGACTACATGAATATTAACTGGGATAACCTTGCAAATAGTGGAGCACAAAGGCAGGAGTTTTTAGAAGTAATCAGTGACTATTTTTTAATACTGTATGTTAAAGGACCAATGTGGGGTAAATTCTGTCTGGATTTAGTATTTTGAAGTAATCAGGTAGATTGAACAGTTTGGGTCAAGTGACCCTAATATAATAACAGTTCTCAGTATTTTGGAAGAGTGCAGATGCAAAGACTAAAACTGTTAAGTTTAACTTTGGTAGGGCAAATTTGATGCAGCTGCGGCAAAGTCTAAGGAGGATAGACTGGGATAAGCTTTTAACTGTGGAGACAGTCGAGGAGTAATGCAACAAGTTTAAAAATGTTTTACATGTAATGCAGGACAGGAAATTAAACAGAAAAAAATTTGCAGTGGGTTAATAAACAGTTAATAAAGAAGCTGCAAAGGAGCTATAGAAGTCTTTTAAAATTAATAACTCCAATGTGAATTGTAGGGCATTTGATTGCATGATGTCAACCATTAACAAGAATATTAGAGAGGCTAAAAAGCAGTTAGAGAGGGATATAGCAGATAACGCAATAGATTACCCAACAAGATTCTTTCAGTATTTTAGTAGTAAAAGAACAGACAAGGAGGAGGTGAAGTACATAAGGAATAGTATAGGGGAATTAAATAAAATACAGACAGTGAAACAGCAGATGCTCTGAACTCACATTTCTTTGATGTCTTCACATGTGAGGAAGTAGATAACCTCCCAATGGTAAAAGGAACTACTAAGGAGGTACTGAGTGATTTGGAAATTATAGAGGGAGAAGTACTGCTTAGATTAAATAGGCTGAAATCAAAGAAATCACCAGGACCAGATAATATTTACCCTTGAGTTCTTAAGGAGTTTAGCGAGTACATATATAAATCCCTGACATATATTTTTAGGAAGTCACTGCCTAGTGGGGAAATTACAAAGGACTGGAAAATGGCAAATATTATCCCATTATATAAAATAGGTGAATGGGCAGATTCAACTAACTATACACCAGTATACTTAATGTGCATCACAAGAAAATTAATGGAAGGAATTATTAAGGATAGATTGAGCAACACATGGCAAGAACAGTCATCATGGATTCAAAAAAGGGAGGTCATGTTTTACCAACATGCTAGAATTCTGTGAGGAAGAAACAAAAGGATATGATCAAAGTGGAGCATATGATATTATTTATCTTGACAAGAAAGCATTTGATAAGGTGCCACATGACAGGCTGAGCACCAAACAAAAAGAAGTGGGACTTCAGGGTGATGTTTGTAGATGGGTGCAGAATTGGCTCAGAGGGTAGAACCCTATCAGAATTGGCTGATGTTAAGAGTGTTGTTCAACAAGGGTCAGTGCAAGGGTCACTGCTATTTTTAATATATATATAGTATATAAATTCTAGAAAGTTAATTTGGTTCATCTGGACATAGTTATTTTCCAGGGAGATACGTTACATCACTCATCCAAGTGACTTACTCAGTCTCAGTTGACTGCAGGTTTCTCCAACTTTATAAACAGTACCTTTGCATAATGACCAAAACTAGCACCATTAACTAACAATGGGCCGTGTGATCAATCATATACAAATTGTCCATTGATCAATGGCCATGAGTACCATTCACAGAGAGTGTGCATGCTTAGGGTTTTAAAAGGTACAGGCACATGCTAATTGATGACTCTAATGTGTCATGAATGTGCCCATTTTTGACTGTTCCCTGGTTTACTCTGGTGTCTCTTCCATGGCCAATTCATGCTTTGCACCCTGGGCTACCTGCCTAGATTCTTCCCCCTCTCAGAACTCTGTAATGGGCAAATATGGTTTCAGAAGGTGTATGGCTGACAGTGTGAAGTTATAGGAACAGAGAATTCCCATATAGATTAGATTAGCAGAAATTATTACTATATGTTAAAGGAATTCTGCTTTTTGATGAACAAAAACACACAAGATGATTATATAAATTTTTCTGTTAAAATTTGGCTCAGGGATTTATTGCTTTCCTGAGCCTGCCTGTCCAGTTTTATTATGTCAATGAAATAAAAAAAAGAATGGTAGCAAAGTTAAAGGTTTCATGTGAGCATAAAATAAATTTGTCTCAAAAATATTTTTATATTATACTAGTCATTTAGCCCGTTACAATAACGGCGCTAGAACAGTAGTGCATAAACATTAGTAGGAACAGTCTATATTAAATGGCAAGGGACTTTGACATCATTCTTTTTGTTGGTCGTATTTTTCTTTCTTTCAGCCATTCTTTTGTTGATGTTTACTTGCTGAACTGACCGTTCTTCGTGGGCTGCCGCCGTGTATTGTGTGTCTTTAATTTTCTGTGACAGTAATACTGTCTTGTACGGCTCTATTCAATAAGGGTGCGAACAAAAAGGCGAGCTTCAAAAGGGCAACCTCAATTGAGCGCGGCGAATGTAGGCGTTCGTAGATAATTTAGTTCAAATGGCTCTGGAATATGTGAAGAGCAACAAAGGTGCAGATCCTTATATTATGCGCGCCTTTATTCGCTGCGCCCAATTGAGGTCGCCCTTTTGAGGCTCGCCTTTTTGTGTGCGCCCTTATTGAAGGATACCGTCTTGTACGTCCGCTGGCTTGTACGTCTGTAATATACCTTTAATTTTCTCTGGCGGTAATACAGGCGTGCGCATCGGTAATATGCCTTTAATCTCCTCTGACATTAATACTGGCTTGTATGTGGCTGTAATATGCGTCACTGTATTGTGTACCTTTAATTTCCTCTCGCAGTAATACTGGTTTGTATTTCCGTAAAATGCCTCTAACTTTCTCTGACAGTAATATCGCGCATCACACCGTGCCCCGCGCATGCGCACTTCACCAGAAGACACCCACACACGGACACCTGGACACACATAGGGATTTTATATATATAGATTTTTTCTACACATTTGTTACTGTATTTTTTTAAGATTTTCATTATGAAAGTGCTATATATACTCATAAATTATAACAGTTTGGTTTTATGTATGTTGTGTTTTTCTCTGTCATGCATTTGTAGTTTATGACAGTTATATGTACATTTAAGAGTATACTTTGGAACGCTCAATGAAATACTATATCACAGAGAATACTAGTGATCATATTTTTATGTCTTTTAGCCCGGTAACTACCAGGTCACGGTGAAGCGGTTTGATGATGCTTACCACACCTGCAATGAAGTCATTGCCTGCTTCCAGGATCGGGCAAAAATTGAGAGGCAGTATGCCCAGCAGTTAAGTGAATGGACATCGAAGTGGAGACCTCTGGTGGATTCCAGTGAGCATTTAAGTATTGTGCTTTCAGAGTTATTTTTATGGTTTTGAGAGAGGATGTAGGGCAATGCAAAAGTTGGATCATAAAAAGTAAAGAAATTACAAATAGCCTAGCGCCTAAGAGATAGGAGCAAGAACAACAGACCAAGACTATTGCCATGCAAATGCAGAGATGACAGTGTTTTCTCTTGTAGGTGCTTTTTGCTGTGTGTTTCTTTCTCTTCAATAGTCACACAACCCCATGCATCTTGTCCTGCCACCTCCTTGAACTCTTCTTGTTCTCTTTTTCTTTTTGTCCCCACCCACCAGGTCCCTTGTATGGCTCTCTCCTTCGTGCCTGGCAATGTTTTTTCACTGCAGCTGACAAGCTGGCTGTGCTGCATGGCTCTATCTGTCGCTCACTTGTATCAGAGGATGGAGACCGTGTGCGCACTTGGCAGAGGGAGATGTTTCACCGAAAGTTGTTTGGTGGTTTCCGTGAGTCACATGATGTGGAGGCTGGCTTTGCACGTGCTCAGAAGCCCTGGGCCAAGAAATTGAAGAAGGTAAGGTAGTGGTTTATTGAGGTTGATGGAAATGGGTTTGCAAATTAGAGTTTATAGCAGAATGTAGGGTCACTACATTGACCAAGTTAGTCATCATAGCTATGATGGAGGCAATGACATTACTATTGCCAGACCCAGTATTGCACCACTATATGAATTTTATTGGAATAGTATACAGTACCTTGATCCTTATGATATTTTAGAATGCCCAGTAAGGGAATGAATGGTCAGCTGGTTCAGCTCAATGAAATTATGACTATGCCAAAGAACTGTGGGTCTTAGCTTAATGTACTCTACATTTTTACTTACATATATTATTACAGTTAAAAACAAGATTACATCTAAATAAATAAACAGATGCTATATACAATATATGTTTTTCAATGTTACTTTGTGTTTTTTTTTGTTTTTTTTTACTACATTTGCTCTGAACTTGCAACATAGTTACCTTCAATCACTTTACTTACTTTATGAGCTATAACGGGCTACAAGCACCTGAAGAACCTTGAAAATATTATACAAATTTGTGCCTGTATTTTTTCTGTATTATTTCCATGGTACTTCTCCTTATATTTTAAAATGTAAATGTATTTATAAATAGATACAAAACACTGAGCT
The DNA here is from genome assembly GCF_900747795.2 of Erpetoichthys calabaricus. Lineage (NCBI taxonomy): Eukaryota > Metazoa > Chordata > Cladistia > Polypteriformes > Polypteridae > Erpetoichthys > Erpetoichthys calabaricus. Next base: position 92,907,582 of record NC_041404.2, read on the forward strand.
TGTCTAATGGTAAGAATAAATTAACTGACTTTAATTCTTTTAGTATATGATTCTTAATAAGCCTCAGAAAATAACATTTTATAAAACAAGTAACTCCAAATACAGTACTTTAAATAGGTGCATAAAAATCCAGTGATGTACAGTATTTTCTGTTTCTTTCATGTTGTTCAGCTGGAAAAAGCCCGTTCAGCATTTCACAAGGCCAGTCGTCGTGAGCACCAAGCTTCTATGCGTGAAAATCATGCCAAGGGGAACCCAGATGTCTCTATTGAGAAGCAAAAGAAGATCCAAGAGGAACGGGAACACTGTAGCCAAGAGTCTTTGAAGGCAAGTCAAAATTGGTGGCATGATATTTTTAAGTATGTCCCAAATGAAGGCTTAAATCAGTATTTGTGATTTTGTTGATAGAACATACTGTAGATGAAGATTAAAATATCTGCTTTTACGTGTGATAGTGTTGCATTCAAGTCCTGTATATTACTGAGCAAATCATGCCCAATATGTCACACAGATCTAGCAGAGTAACACTAAGTAAAGTGGCTCCTAAGTGACATTATAGTGTAAGCTTGTTGACACCAGTGCACATAAATGTCATCAACCACTCTCTCTAAATGTTACTGTGTCCATGGTACTGAATATTTGTCTGTATTTGACCTGCATCTTTTCCTACTTTTTTTTGATATGGCTTCCTGTTACGGCATGTATTAAGTTCAAAACCTTGATTATTGCCTACAGAATGTTTCAGTGGGTCAACACCTTATATATAAAAGGTAAAAACAATTGCCTGGCTCAAAGCTTCTTCTTTGAAAGCCCCTCGAAGCATCGTGACAGCTTCTGCTGCTGTTTTCCCCAAAAGGAAACAAAACATTGCAAACATGTTATTCTGCCATCACAAAATCGACGAAGATGGTAACAGGGGCTCAAGGAAAAAATGACACTGACCTTACAGACCTTTCCCCAAGGCAGCTGCTTGGCCAAATAATGCAGAAGGCAGTCTAGTACACACAGTTAGTGGCAAACGTCAAAATTAACACCACCACCACATATATAGAACTACTTAACGCATTTAGATTAGGTTTTTTACTATAACTTGCTTCAACATTCCAGTTGATTTTGCGAACTCTCTCAATGCGCTAAGTAGCATAGTTCACTTGCAGGAGCAATATATTCGCACTAATCCGAGACAGAGGCTGTGGGCTGAGGGGGAGGGGGAAGTGTGACGTCAGGAGTGGAGTGCTGGACGGAGCCCTCCACACTCATGCACCAGCCTTCGTTCGAATTGCTGTATCTCTCGCCATGTCTTGCCTCCACTTAGCTAGCGATATCTGTTTGTTTATTGATTTTTAAAGTTTGTCCTGTTTCACTACTAGGCTGGCAAAGCCCCGGGGGTAGGCTAGTATATATATATATATATATATATATATATATATATATATATATATATATATATATATATATATATATATATATATATATATACCAATGCAAGACACTAGAGACTTTACAGCACTGTGGTTGAACAATCGTTTCCCAACCATGTAGCCTAAATATTGGGCCTGTGTTAGCCCAAAGTAACTTTTTTTGGATTTTTCCGGAGCCAGTCTTCGAAAAGTGTGAGGACTGTTTGAACATGCGGCACGTGTACCTGCCATATGCCAGAATTGCTGACCACATCATCCAGGTAGGTGGCACTATAGGAATTGTGGGGGCCATACCACATTATCCACCAGATGTTGGAAGGTGGCTGGTGCCCCTTTCAAACCAAATAGGAGAACACAATACTGCCAGTTCCTGCTAGTGGTACTACTGTACACCTTTTTTTTCCTTTGCAGACTGCATTAAAGAAATCTGCTAGTACCCTTTAGTTATGTCAAGTGTAGTCAAGAATCATGCTTTCCTGAGCCGTTCGAAGAGCTCATCCACTTGCATAATTGGGTAGGCATCACATCAGAAAACATGATTAAACCTGAAAATATCATTGCAAAAATGCCAGCTTCTGATAGAACTAGACCAGGGAAAAAACTTTACTTCATAACGCCCTGATCTAACATTTGTCTGATCTCAAGCTCCACTTCCTCTATTTTTGCTGCCGGGAGTTTGTATTGCTATTCCCTGACAACCACTCCAGTGTTGGTAACAATGTTATGTGCAATCAGTGAGGTCCTGCTTGACTTCTCATCCACTACCTTCAGGATTGTCTGAATGGCTGCTTCAAGCTCCAGACATTGTTAGGACATCAAATTAGGCCCAAAGTTTAATAAATCCTTATGGACAAAGAGGGAGCATAGCTGTCTGGAGTAAGGATCTGGTTCCCATTCCCTCAATGATTTCAGAAAATTGATGTGATAAACACACTTGGGAAGTCAACAATTTGGTTGTTTCACCAGATTGTCTACCAGTCCTTTCCTCTCTTTTATCTCATAGGGTCCTTGCTAATGGGCAAATAATTTAGAATGAGTGGTAGGAATAAGAAACGTGACTTATTCCCTGGGATAGAACTCATGGAGGGCTGACCCTGTACTTCTTGTGAATGCATCATTTTTTCTTTAAAGATATGCAGAATTTTTGTGACTCTGTCATGTAAATGTGTGATATGTTTAAGGATATTAGTTGGAGGGAGTGCCTCATCCTTCTATCCTTGCTATAGGATCTCCAATAACATGCACATCATTTGATGGAAATGAAAATTATCAACCTACAGAGGGCTGAATTCAAAGACACCCTGAAAATCAAAGTGAAAAAATCATGTGGAAAGCTAGTCCATTTTTCTGAAATTTCATGGCGGCAACTCAGAATCATACTCAGTAGTTTGTATTGCCCCCATGTACTTGTATGAATGCCTGACAATGTCAGGGCATGCTCCTAATGAGACGACGGATGTTGTTCTGGGGCATTCTCCTCCCAGATCTGGACCAAGGCATCACTGAGCTCATGGACAGTCTGAGGTACAACCTGGTGGCATCGGATGGACCGAAATATAATGTCCCAGAGGTATTCTATTGGATTTAGGTCAGGAGAGCGTGGGGCCAGTCAATGGTATCAACGTTGGGCCCTCAGGCCACCCTCATGAAGTCTGTTTCTGATTGTTTGGTCAGAGACATTCACACCAGTGGCCTGCTGGAGGTCATTTTGTAGGGCCCTGGCAGTGCTCATCCTGTTCCTCCTTGCCCAAAGGAGCAGATACCGGTCCTGCTGATGGGTTAAGGACCTTCTACGGCCCTGTCCAGCTCTCCTAGAGTAACTGCCTGTCTCCTTGAATCTCCTCCATGTCATTGAGACTGTGCTGGGAGACACAACAAACTTTCTGGCAATGGGACGTATTGATGTGCCATCCTGGAGAAGTTGGACTACCTGTGCAACTTCTGTAGGGTCCAGGTATCGCCTCTTGCTACCAGTAGTGACACTGACCATAGCCAAATGCAAAACTAGTGAAAAAAAAGTAAGGAAAGATGAAGAGGGAAAAATGTCAGTGGCCTCCACCTTTTAAACCATTCCTGTTTTGGGGGTCATTTCTTTGTTGCCCCACTAGTGCACCTGTTGATAATTTCATTAACACCAAAGCAGCTGAAACTGATTAACAGCCCCCTCTGCTACTTAACTGACCAGATCAATATTCCAGATGTTTAATTGACTTGATGCTATGCTCTGATTAAAAAGTGTTCCTTTAATTTTTTGAGCAGTATATATGTGTGTGTGGAGAAAATTCTGAGGTCATATGGTCAGTCCTTCTTGATCAGCCAGGTCTTTTGTTGAATTGTGCCTTTGTGTGGTATCAAATGTCAGTCCAGGCTCTTTCCATGTGTAGCTCCAGGCTGGTGGAATGAGCTGCCTACTTCCATTCAAAATTCGAACTCCCTTACCATCTTTAAGAAGTGTATGAATACTCCCTTGTGAATTTCTGTCTATATATTAGTCTTTAGGTTATTGTAACCTAGGATTTGTAATTAGCTTGTTTTCTGTTCTGAGCTTTTCACTTGTAATGATCAAGTTTGTAACTTTGTTCTGTTACATTGGTTTTCAAACAGTCCCCCAGACCGCTGTTTACTCAAAAATATTGACCACTTCTGCAAGTTGGCTTGGATGAAAGCATCTACTAAACAAAAAAATTCAAAACTAAATGTAAAATCTAAGTAGCCAGACCCACATTATGACTTTCATTATATCTGGCCTTTCGTAGGGAACCTTTAAACAAAATACTTTTTTCAGGACTATTAACTTTATGGAAGGAATAAGTAAAAAAAAAAATATGACAGTTATGTAAAAGAGAACACATATAATGACACCTAAGATATGCTAAACTGTAGGCTAAAGGTAAACTCTGTAGCTTGGAGGCTAGGTCCAATGAATCTTTATGGGCAGATTCTGAAGAGAGTTGCAGGCAGCGATTGCCACAAAAAGCTTATTAACATTCCAGAAAAATTATTCTAGTGCTATCGTTTGAGCAGAAGAGATATCTGGCTGTAGTGTCTTATACATACTGTATCTTGTCCCTACAGGCAGAATTTTTCATTTTTAAAGTTTGTTTAGTGGGAAGACCATGAGATCAGCACAGATTTTTCTTAGCTTTCTTAAGATTCCTCCACAGCATTTCAATTAAGTTGTGGTTTGGACTTTAATTCGGCAATTCAAGGACTTTGTCTCTTTTCTGTTTCAGCCATTCAGATGTACAATTGTTGGTGTACTTTGGACAATCTTCATGCTGTGAGGTCTGGTGTCAGTCAGGCTTTTACTGTCAGACATATAGCCTCACATTTTTAATTATAATACTCTAGTTTGACCATGACTTCATGATGGACTTGGTGATTATCACCTTTAACTTGTGAAGTAGTTGGGTGTGTTCTTGTCATGTCCTCTACGAAGCAAAAGTTACTCTCAAGTGTACAGATATCATCAACATGCTGTGATTTCTCTTATTCCCAGGATGTAAAGACTGAGCAATATATGAGGAAGGAGATTTAGGAAGAGGGATTTCACTCACAGTGGATCTAGAAACAGTTTAACAGGTGTAAAATGAAATAGAAAGTCAGTAATATATCTCTTAGAGGTATAGGCAGTAAAGGATAATGAAGTGCCAGATGAGTAATTTAGGTAATAAAAAGAGAGGAGATAATAAAAAAGCAAATTTATTATATACTTAGTGATGTTAGGGTTTAGAAAATCATACTGTGTCTAATGTTTATAGGGATAAAATATATGGCCCTCTTTTGTGTGACACAGATGCGTGCCCGCTATGAGAAAGTACTGGAGGATGTTAGCCGCTATGCCCCACGGTACATGGAAGAGATGGAAACAGTATTCGAGAAAAGTCAGGAGATGGAGCAGAAGAGGATCAGCTTCCTGAAGCAGGCGTTCCTTTCAATTCACAGCCACCTGGATGTGACTACCAATGAAAGGTCTGGAACTGGCCCAAATATTTCACCTGTACTCTGATTTCAAGTGAGAATTATTATGAGGTTAAGTAACACAGGAGTCAATAAAACAGGTATTTCTTGACATCTTCAAAGTCGTGGGATAAGTAACTCTTTTTGGCTACTGGAATCTTCCTTCCCTACCAGTGTATGGTTAAAAACACAACTTCTCTGCTTTTCTAGTACATTTAAACATTCTTCTAACAAATACAACGCAGTAAAAAATGTTCATTAAAATATCTTAAATGCTTCTTTAAAAATGAATTAATACTAATAGTAATTACCTGTATCATAATTGTTTCTTACACAGTCTCCCCTGATGTAATAGTTGGTAACAATTTGTGCAATTCTGACTCCATGAGTTCCTTGCTTATTCATAAAAAGTGAGCAATAAATAGTACAGTGGGTTTAGAAAGTATTCTGACCCCTTCTCTTTTTTATACTTCTCTATGTTTCAACCTTGTTCTAAAATCACTTAAATTTATTATTTTCCCTCATCAAGTAACACTCTGTACTGCTTAATGTGGAAAAAAATAATTTAAATGATTAAGACACAAGGCTGAAACATAGTAAAATGTGTAAGAAGTGAAGGGGAATGAATATTTGCTGAATCCACTGTAAATCTGATGTCTACCATGAAATTACTGAAGGACTGTGTTGGCTTACATGTTCTAAATAAAATAATAAGTAAAAGTTATTCCAACATTAAATTAAATAGAAAAGAAGGTTAGGTACCACTTGATGAAGACTGTACAGCTGAAACTGTGTTCTCCTAGATTTACAGTGTTTTTATTGTTTTTCAGCATGGACATAAACTTAACCTATACTTTCTACATTTATAACTGTTTGAAATAATAATCATTATACCATGTTTTTTCTAACCTGCTCAGTCCTTTACAGGATTGTGAATGTCCGAGCAAAATCCGACTGGATCAGGTACAAGGCACGAACCTAATCTGAACAGAACACCAGTCTGTTCATTGCAAAGCACACTCCTTTATATGGGGCCAATTTAGAGTTGCCAGTTAACTTAACACATCTGTATTTGTGACGTTGAAGGAAAAATAGAGTACTTAGAGAAACTAAAGCAAATACTGTATGGGGAGAGTATTAAAATTCAACATAGACAGTTCCTAGTTAATATTATATTTATTAGCTATTTTCGTATTAATTTTAAATCTAAATTTATTATTAGTAATTGTATACCTGAACATGATTAAGCTACCTCGATAATGGATGGTTTGGGAAATCTCTTAATAGCAACATTTTACATTAAATCCTATTCATTTTAATTATTTTATGTCAATTTTAATTATAGTAAAGAAATCATATTTCATATTATAAACAAAGTAAGTCATACAGTGTCTACAGAAAACTATTCACCCCTTTGAGGATAATAAAAGTTTTCACATTTTAATATGTTATGGCATTGAATCATGACTTTTTAGTGTTTATCCTGCTTACTGTAGGTGCAGGGTATGCTTTGGAGCACGGCTGTCATCATTTCTTCTGATCCAGTCTATTTTACAGGGCAGTGTCCACTTTTCACTTGCTGCATGTCTTCTTAAACTAATGACCATTTTTTTGGTCATCTGTATAGACATTTAACTTTTGGGGTTAGATATAGTGCTGTCTTTGTCACTGTATGATTGTCGCTTCTGACAACATGTCTATTCCAACACAGCTGGTCTTTGAGCATTTAGTGTTCAATTCTATTCCTGTTATTTTGCTTGCATCCTCTTTGGTGACACAATCAAGCCAAGTCAGGCCAAGGATCCACTGGAGCATGCATATCTCTGTGTTTTGTCGTCGCTGGCCAGCATTCTGCTCCATATAGGGCAACTGGACGGAAGACTGTTTTGCAGATCTTTGCCTTAAGATAGAAGGAATTGTCACTGTTTGATCCATAAGCACTGACCCATGTCTGGGTGTCTGGTATAGTGTCACCATCTGTGTAGATGAGCGAGCCAGGGGACCTGAACTGGGTAGTTTTGTCTTACCCATCAACTTGTATGGTGCTATTGGAATGATGGGGCTATAAATTGAACATTCTCCACATCTCTGTTCCCTTCTGAATTTGAACAATGATGCATGTTGACCAGATTGTTTGGCGAATGCTGTTTTCAACATTGCTATTGAACACTGTTGTCAGAAGCATCTTCAACACTTTTGGCTAGAATGTTGTTGAGGCCAATTGCTTTTCTATTCTTTATCTTTCCAATGGCATCCTCAACTTCTTGAATGGTGACAGCCGGCACTGGTCTTGGGAGTGGGTCTGTGGCTTGAATCAGTGGGCATGGGACTTCCTTGTGACAAGCTTTTGAGAAATGTTCGCTCAACCTTTTCATGATGGTGGGTGTGTTGCACAGAACTTGGTGGTCTTTGATTTTGTTATTTTTCACATTGGTGGTGTGTCGTATTGATGTGATAGATCATGTTTGTGCCTTTGAGTGTGTTGAGCTTGTGGTATAGGTCTTTGTAGTGTATGATATTTGCAGTGGCCACAGCTGTCGAATTTAATGACCTAGAGCACTGACAGTTAGCATCGAGACACAATTGTTTGCAGATCTTGAAAGCTAGATTCTTTTTTATATATTTTTATTGATTTTAATCAGAAACAGATAACATTCCTTACAGTCAAAACAAATTTAACAAATCAAAGCAAAATTTGGCCCCCACCCAAGAGAAAGAGAGGGGAGCCAGCAACCGAAGCTACTTTATGAAAGGAGCAAGAAAAGAAGGGTATCCTTTTCCCCAAAATGGAAGCTTATTGTAAAATGTTATTGATTAGATCCTGCCATATTTTTAAAAAGTTTTGAACAGATCATTTAAGTGAGAATTTGATTTTTCCAATTTGAAGTAGTATAGAACATTGGTTATCCACTGACTTAAGAGTAGTGGGGTGAGATTCTTCCAGTTGAGCAATATATGTCTACGTGCTGGAATTGTAGTAAGGAAAATTACAGTTTGTTTGTCCTTCTCCACTTTAAGGCCATCTGGAAGTACACCAGACACAGCTTCTAATGGGTTAGGAGTGATTGTGACAGCAAGGCTGTCAATTAGGCATGCAAAGATTTTTTCGTCCAAAATGTTGTTAATTTGATGCACCCCCAGAACATGTGGCCGAGTGAGGCTGGAGCTAGATTGTAACGTTCACAGGTTGAATTTTGCCCTGGAAACATTTTGGACAACTTTAAACAAGATAAAGTTTTTAAGTTGAATGACTGAATGCTTTGCACATATAGAGCTCGAGTGTATTCTGTGCATGGCTGCCTTCTACTCCTTTTGTGAAATGAGTGAGAGATCCTTTCCCCAATGTACTCTGGGGTCTTTGAAAGGAAGGGACTTCAAGATATTTTTATAAATTATAGAGATGCTCTCTAAGTCTGCAAGACTGATCAATAATTCTTCTGGAATAGAACAAGATGGAAGGTGAGGAAGATTGGGCAGATTCTGTTTTAGCAATTTCTAGATTGAAAGTATTGGAGGAATCGTGTTGATGAGAAGTTGTATTAGAAGTGTAATTGTTCATAGAATGCAAAGAAATTATCCGTGTACAGTTCTCTAAGTGTTTTAATCCCGGACATTTTGTAGACATTGAATATTGTATATGTTTGAAAGGGAGGAAAAAGGTGATTGTTATGTAGAGGTGCAACAGATAAAAGCTTCTCTGTCTTAAATTGGTTCCTACATTGGTTCCCTATTCTGAGAGAATGAAGGGTAATTGGAATTTTAGTGTAATGATGGTAGTTTGTATTAACTGTCACACACAGGGCAGAAAATATAAAGAAGTACTGCAAGATATAATTTCTATTGCAGACCAGACTTGTGGATATTCATCAATTTGTGTCGATGTCCAAGCTAGCCTCTTGACCTTGACAGCTGATTGGAATACATGTCACTTTTTTTATTTGCTTGTCGATGTACCGCTTTCTGGGTTAGGTTTCGACAAGGACATCAGTAGGAACATTGTGGATTTGGCTGTTGATGCCTGTGGGCACCAGGGGCGTACAGCTCCCCAAACCTCGGACACAACAAACACAGAGCCCAAGTGCAGCACATAACACGTGTTTATTAAGAGTGGAAAGCATTTTTTGTTTCATTTCCCACCTTATGTAGCACATAAAAATAAGCACCAAAAACACAAATCACAGTCCTTCTTTCTTCCTTTCTCTCACTTCTGTCTCTTGTCTGCCTCCACTCCTCCTCCTGCAAGCTTTGTCCTCCACCCTTGTCTCTGGTTCCCTGAATGGAGTGAGGTGGCTCCCTTTATAGTGCACCCGGAAGTGCTCCAGGTGTTCCTTAATCTCTTTCTGGCCACACTTCCACATGTGGTGGCAGCCCTGCAGAGGAGGGCTTGGCCATTCTCCATGTACCCCCTTGTGCTGTTCATGGGCCTCAACAGAGTTGAGCTTTCATGCTCTAAGCCCTGTAGCAACCCAGGGGGGCTGCCCTCTGTTGACCTGGGAGAGGTATTGCCTTGTGCAAGCTCATTCCCCCGGTCCTTCCATTATGGAGGCATCCCGGCCAGGTAAGAATTCCAGCTGTCTGTTACATACTGTTCAATAGATCTTCTTTCAGCTGGCCTGGGTCCACGTTGAATGTGCAGAGAGCAGCTGTTTATAAAACTGTTCCAGCTCTGTCAGATTGTATGATGATCATTAGTGAAAAATCTCTTTTCAATTCCATCCACAAAAATTTCATTTGGACTGAGATACTATACAATACAATACAATTTATTTTTATATAGCCCAAAATCACACAAGAAGTGCCACGATGGGCTTTAACAAGCCCAGCCTCTTGACAGTCCTCCCAGCTTTGACTCTCTAAGACAACAAGGAAAAACTCCCAAAAAAAAAACCTTAGTAGGGAAAAAAAATGGAAGAAATCTTGGGAAAGGCAGTTCAAAGGGAGACCCCTTTCCAGGTAGGTTGCGCGTGCAGTGGGTGTCAAAGAGAAGGGGGTCAATACAATACAATATACAGAACAAAACACAAGTAATCCTCAATACAGTATAACAGTAAAATAAAAATATTACAAGTACAGAGCAGAATTTAACAGTAGATTATATCATATAATATGACTTGGAATCTGTCTCAGCCACTCAAGGACATTACCAACTAGCATAGTGAAATGCCTGTTTATTAAAATGGGCACAATGGTTCAATGGTAAGTGTGTCTTTTTCAATTGCATTTTTCATTTAAGAACCTCAGTTCATTGGATATACAATCTCTTACATCTCACTTTCTTTGTGCTTCATCTTACCTTTGTTCATCAGACATTGCAGCCATCGTATATATACTACATCGTGTATATAGTATACTATATATACTATATATACTAGTTGTGCTACCCAACTAAGACTGATTGAAATCTAACTAATCAACATAGATCTTAGTGTTAATGTTTGTAGTTAACTATCTATTGAAATGTATTTTGTAATGCATGTAGTAAAAAATGCATTGTATTTGTTATTCCAACATATGGCACATCACAAGCATTTGTAATAATGCATTTTATTACTACAAATGTTTGTGATGTGCTGTCAGTTGGAATGACAGAGACATAGCAACCAAATGAATACACATGCACTTACCGTTTTATAAATGCAGATAGATATAGTTTTTAAATAATTCCTATGTAGTTTTGACTTTATGCTTGGGGTGAATGTCTTGCTGAGAAACAAATCTTTTCCTAAGGTGCAGATTTCCTGCAGACTCATCAGGTTTTACTGCATTAATTTCAACCTCTTACTTCACAGACCTTCCATGGCTTGCTGCAGAGAAACGTCCACACAGCAATATGCTCCCAACTCCATTCTTATTGGTGGGGATTATGTATTTTTGATGATGTGCATTGTTTGACTTATGCTAAATATTTAGTGTAATGGCCACAAAACTCAATTTTGGTCTCTTCAGACCATAAATCCTTCTTCCAGCTGAATTCAGGGTCTGTGTGACTTCTGGAAAATTCTAGATGAAATGTTCTGTGTGTATGTGTGTTATTCTTTTTTTGTGTGTCAGATTGCTGTATTCACAGTCTCTCCGATCTTACCACTGAAGCTTGTAACTCCTTCAGAGTTATAATAAGTCTCTTGATTGTGTATATGTGTAATCTCCTTCTTGAAGAGCAGATTTACAGCTATGCCATGCTGTTTCCGTTTCTAAATGATTGATTTAACTGTAGTCCAAACAATATTCAGTCACTTGGATATTTTCTTGTATCCGTTCTCTGACTTGTGCGTTTCAATCACCATTTCACCTTGTTACTTGGAGTTTTGTTTGTCTTGATTGTGTAGGATAGGCCATGATACTAAGTCAGCACATGTTGGCCCTTCCAGTTACAGGTACATTTATACTGGTTTATTGAATTCCCTTGACAACAAACAGGTGATACCCATTTAACTAATGATGTGACATTTAAAACTGATTGGCTGCACCAGTGATGATTTAGGTGTGTCACATTAAATTAGGTGAATACTTGTACAATCAGTTATTTTCAGTTCAATTTAGTTTGTTGCCAAGCACTGTAACATGTTCTCATGTAAAATGCAATTTTAAATTTTACAAATTATTAATTACAGAATAAGTACACATAAAGAAACAGATTTGTTTAAGCACACTGGAAAACAATGTAGTTTGAAACTGTCTGACATAGATGCAGACCAACAACACCTGTCGACTAATTAAATATTGTAATTTGGCCAGTTAACAGTGGAAGAGAAGAAAACAAAAACTGTAGTCAGTAACACTGGGGGAGTAAGGGGATGGTGGACCCATGGTCAATTATAAGAGAGAAAGTCAAAGACCAACTCAGATGCAGTCACAGTTCTAGAGACCTTGGCCAACTAGCCACCCACCGCCTTGTGGACATTCTATAGTAGAATCTGTGCTGGGCAATTATTTTGTGTTTTGTATTTTTAATGATTTTAAAACCACTTAGCAGAGATCTACAGTATGTTCACTTTGACATTAAAATGTATTTTTCTGTTGATCAGTGTGAAAAAAAGCCAAATTAAATTTACTGTGATTCAATGTTGTATAACAATAAAATGTGAAAACTTCCAAGGAGGTGAATACTTTTTCTATGTACTGTATTTGAGTAATACATAGTATATTTAAATTATTACAAAAGCTCAGCTTCCTTTATGTCTGTGACATTCTAGATCTCTTTATTTGCTACCAGATTGTGTGTGTGAAGTCTAAAGGCTTTGAAAGTCAAATATGATTGAATCATTTCTGAATACTCTAATGACATCAACATACCATATCTATCTATCTATCTATCTATCTATCTATCTATCTATCTATCTATCTATCTATCTATCTATCTATCTATCTATCTATCTATCTATCTATCTATCTATCTATCTATCTATCTATCTATACTCAAAATAACACATCATAATCTCTTTCAAAAAAAGCAACCATTGTGACACTATCAATACGAAAAAAGACTGTGGGTGAGAGATTTGCTTCATGATTTCCCAACAGAGGAAATAAGCTTGAAATGCAAAACAGACTATGTTTACTCCAACAAACATGTAGTGTAAACGTTCACTAGAACTTTACAAATATCCATCCATCCATCCATTTTCCAACCCGCTGAATCCGAACACAGGGTCACGGGGGTCTGCTGGAGCCAATCCCAGCCAACACAGGGCACAAGGCAGGAACCAATCCTGGGCAGGGTTCCAACCCACCACAGACTTTACAAATATACTTTTTTATATTTATGGAAAACATAATGCAAAATTTGAAATGAGAAAACTGTAGTTATGGCTAGTATATCTTTACAAATTTGTTTAAACCCTCTGACAAATAATATGAAGTGTTGCAATTTGAAAGTAGTAAGTAGGCACAATTTTATCCAACATGGTCCAGGTGTCACAGTGCTTGATTAGGTCTCGTTTAACAGACATTAATTAAAAGCTTAGCACACAGCTTTATGTTCCTTGCATAACGCCTTGAATGTCACCAGAAGAAAGGAAGAGGGCTATCACATGCTGCAAGTAGGCATGTTATGAGCCAGCATTACCACACCTTATAGATTAAGCCTTTCCAGTGTTTCCCAGCTGGAGGCAGTTTCAGCAGACTATTTCCAATCTACCACCAGAGCTGCTACTGAAACTGCTGACAAACAAAATTCCTACATCAGTGATAGAATAGTAAAGGACAGGGGTCATGCTGCTGGCTAAGAGTAAGGTGATCTTTCAGAGGCTCTCTCCTCAAATCCCCTACCCACTCTTCCCACTCTTACAGCAGGTCAGTGCCAGCTGCCCTGAGGAGTGAATGTTCATATGCAGGTAGTGCCTTGGCATTCCTCCTTTCAACTGGCAACAGGCTAATCAGGAAAACCAGGAAAATAGCTATTAGACTAATACTGGTGCTGCTGATTATGACGGCCCCCAAGAATTAACTCTGTTAGAAGACACAGCCATACGTCAAAAAACAAAAACAAAAAAAAAACATCTAGGGAAGTAATAGAAAAGATGTTGGGAAAGGCAATTCAGTGAAAGAACCCCTTCCAGGTAGGTTGGGTATCAAAAAATATAGTAAATGCAATACACAAAATAGAACACAAGTAATCCTCTTCACAGAGCCGGATGGCTATTACAATAGTAGAAACTACTTTGTTCTTGCACAGTGCTTCTCACCGTGTACAGGCACGGAGCCCCGTGACAACTCTCAAGGTAGAATGCAAGAATAGATTATGCCATTCACTAAATACAGAACTATTGTATTACATATTAAAATAAAAAATTGTTCAAACACCTCAAAAACAAAGTAGAAACTAATTAACAAAACTAATAAAAAGCAATATAAAATTTTAAATTAATACAAATATTAAAGCCAAATAAAATAATTAAGGAAATATCAACACAATTGTATGTACAGATTATTCCTGCATTCAATACTTATTTCCTACTCTTGTCAATGGAAGGCAAAGTGGAATAAAATACTATATGAGTCTCTTTTCCACAGATTTCAAACCAAAGTTGATTGCCTAGTTTTGAATACACTTCTTTGCATCCTAGTCTTCATTATTATAATCTGGCATTGCACTTACATACTCAAGAAATCTGCAAATAATTACATTTATATAAATGAAGCCAAATTTTATACTGACCAAGTAAATTTATAGGAGATATTGTATGCCTAATAACATATAATTTCAAATCCACTTCATCGTTACTGGATTAATACCTAATATTTTATTGAAAACTTTTTATGAAGTGTATAAATAAGCAAGTTTCAAAAGTTATGCACAGTCTTTATTTTCTATGATGCAATGAGCTATAAGCTATGAGCATAAATCAATTGATAATATTCATATATAATATAATGTAGTGTAGTGTTCTTAGTTCTTCCTAGTTCAAGTCAAGATGGGTGCCATTTGTGTGTAGCTTATTCTTTCTTCATTTATGTATGAGACTTAAAGTGTCTGTTTCAGGGTCTGGATGATATTGTTCCAAGTGGTTTTCCTTAAATGTTCCAAGATATGCATGTTGACCCAGTATGAGTGAGTGTGAGTGTGTAAATGTGTCCTGGGATGGACCAGTATACCAAATAAGAAATTGATCCTATTTTACATGTGATGCTTCTGGGAAAGGCAGTGGAGCTTTTTGACTTTGTAATGGAGTAGGCATCTATGAAAATGGATTAATTACGCCATTATCCATTTTAATCTGATTCAGAAATACAGAAACCGAGACCCTGTAACATGCACCTGGCCCTAAATGTAATTTGTAACTATTGCAGTTATTAATATTAATAAAAGTAGCAAAATAACAGTTCATTACCCTGCAGACTCATGCACATTCTCTCACACATTCATTGTTTGAGGCCAGTCCACTACAGAGACAAAAAACACAGCTGATCATACTACCATAATTCTGCACTAAAATAAGCAGGTTCTGAAAATGAATGGCTGAACAGTAATTACTCATAGAAAAAGTAAATTACAGCCATAAAGAGGATAATATAAAGGATATCAACAAACCAAGATGAGGAAAAATTAAAACAGTACAAATTTAGAAGAAATACCCCTTCATTAGCAAATACATATAACTTAATTAAATAGAAATACATTTCAAATAAAAACCTGATCAGGTCAAACTGTATCTTTACAATAACTCAGAATCTCCTTTTGGTTAAAGGTGAAATATGCCATGAAAGATGATTGGCTTAAGATTGGCTTAACTTTCCACTCCTGTGTTCAGAAATTCAAACATTAGCTTCTGCTAGTCCTTCCAGATTATTTGCAGATATGCATATGCTAATTAAATGTTGGAGAGCTCCAAAGCTGAAGTCATGTCCAGTTCCAAGTACCTCCTCTCACTGACTTCCGTCTTCCTTTTTCCTATTTTCTTCTGTAATGCCCAAGTTTTGTTATCACTATTTCCCTTGAACAGTAGTTGTCCCCTCTCTATCTCTCTCTATCTCTCTTTGTTTAGTGTCCAGGCTGTCTATAATGAGCTTCATCAGACAATCATGGCCATTAGTGAACAGGATGACTTGCGTTGGTGGAAGAATAAGAATGGACCTGGCATGACTACACACTGGCCACAGTTTGAGGTATGTGAATTAGCATTGCCTGAGTGTTTGTGTGGGTGCATTATAGAGGGTAACCATGCTCATCTCCTATTTTCTGTTTTGCAGGAATGGACTCCAGAAAGAGACAGGTTGAAAAAAAGCAAGGAACAGGATAAAGTAAAGCTTCAAGCTGATACCGTGACTGAGAAAAGGTAAACATCTGACTGCCAACATACTTTTTCTTTGGTGGATCTGTTCATTCCTTCAGTCTTTCAGCTTCCACCTGAATTTCCACCACACTTTCACCAATTCTTTGGTCTGTTTCCCCTGAGGGAAGCTACTGAGTCATCTCCACCTTTACTCATTTTGCTTTCACAATTCTAAACTTTGCAAAGCTGCATTCATCCACCAGGAATCTCCTACAGGGCCTTTTTCTTTCTACTTTGGTTCATGCACCATTTGGTTCTGAGGCATTCAAGTCTTTCATTTTAATCATCGACAGCTACTTATTTGTGCCTGCTTTAGCAGTACTGAGAGAGTTAACGCCTCACCTGTGTTTTCCTGCAGCTATAGCGGGCCTGGGGTTCGAGTGAGAGCGCTGTATGACTACAGTGGTCAGGAGGTGGATGAGCTCAGCTTTAAAGCAGGTAACTTTCAGATGCCCTTGTCTACCAGTAGAGGTCCTCTATTGCCTGCCTTCCTGCTTGCCTGGCTGCTATGTAATTGAGTTAAGGAAAATGAAGCGAGTGAAGACCACATCTGTGCTGTTTCTTTCAAATCTGTTGAGTGGCAGCCAGGCAATTGAGTTGGCCAGATTTGTTTAGATGCTCAACAAAAACAATAGTCAGTTTTGCTAGGAAGTTGTGCTGGAGTGTGAAATTAAAGCTCAAAATTGAAGAGGGTGCAATATTTTTAATGCCAGTTAACAGACCAACTGTATGGAACTGCAATGAAATAGTTGACATGTGCCATCCTGATAAAATGGACCTCTGCTGGACCACTCCTGCTGTGCTTTCCACTTAGCTTACTGCTGGATTGCTCTGCCGCGCTCTCGCTCCCTCTGCCCATCAGCTGCTTTACTCACCATGTCTCCCTTCCAGTCTTTGTCTTCCTAACTAACCAGCATCTCTCTGACAAGGAAGGGCAGTGTGCTTTTTTTTTGTTTTTGTCTGATGGTGCCCTACTTCACATAGCTAAGGAACTTTTCCATTTGTTGGTGACCCACTTCACACAGTTGAGAAACTGCCCCATTCTTTTCTGGTAACCGACACATGCTAATGACAGTCCTGCTTTAAGTGTACAGTGCAGAGCCCCAATGAAATGTCTTTTCCTATAACGAAAGATAAAGTGTGCAAAATGATAGCCACTACTTGATGCATTAAACTTAAAAGGTGTAGGCTAGAGGCAGTGAATTTCTAGAGCTTGTTACATTTTTCTTTAATAGTGTGAATTCACATGCCCAGAACTAGTGATCAGGTATTAGATTAGATTAGATTAGTTAGAACTTTATTTGTCCCCAGAGGGAATTTTTTTACAGAAGCTGTTTAAATAAATAAATGCACAAATAGATAGATAAATAAATATATATGCACACACACACACACGATGGTCTGAACACACACCAAAATGTCTAAAAAAGAAGAAAATTTTAAAAAGAAAGAAAAGAAAACTTCTAACTCGGCATTCACAGTCACAGTGAGGCATTATACTCATGTATTGGTATTGGCTTGAAGGATCTCCAATAGAATTCCTTGACACACTTTTACTGAATCATTTGTTGGCCGAAAGTACTCAGTGTTAGTGTCTCAGGGAATGGATGCGAAGCTTTGTTCATAATGGCATTCAGTTTTGTTTTAATTCTCTTCTTTGCTACTACTTCCAGGGTTTCAGAGTGTATCCCATAACTGACACTGTCCTTTTTATTAACTTCTTAATTCAGCGGGCCTCTCTTGAAGTGATGTTACTGTCCCAGCAAATTACAGTGTAGAAAATTGCACTGGCAATCACATAGTTGTAGACGATGCGAAGGATGTTACTTCCCCATTTAAAGGAATGCAGTCTTCTAAGGAAGAAGAGACTGTTCTGCCCTTTCTTATAAAGTTCCTCTGTGTTCCAAGACCAGTCCAACCTATCATTGATTTGTACCCCCAAGTACATGTAGGGGTGCACCACCTCTATATCCACTCCCTGAATAGTGACTGGACATAGAGGTTCTTTGGTGTGGTGAAAATCTATAACCAGTTCCTTTGCTGTTTTTTTTATTTTGTGATGTGATATGATCTCTTTTAGTTCTGTGCCTCTCCCTTACACTTCACAGAAAGTATACATAACTTTTATGCTCATATCTTTATTGGACGTATAATACTTTTAAGGTTGACACAGAAAACATGCAAATAACAGTCTTCTTGGTGGTGCACTCACCTAATGTGTCTTACCTGGTGGCATGTATTAGAACAAGAGTCTGAAACTCAGGAGGGCCACAGTGGATGCACATTTTTATTCCAATCGCTTTGTAATTAGTAGCATATTACTACACTAATGGAACATCCTTTGTTGCCTTGATTTTAACAAATTCACTTTTTTAAGATTTTGAAGTCTGGATTTCTTATTTTTTATCCTTAATCAGCTGCTAGTTAACTATATGTCCAATATGAACTGACCCATACCAACAATTTACCTGTTTCACAGTATACCTTATGGAAGTGGATTTTCACTCTTTTATTTTTACATATGGGTTCATGAAACCAATGCCTATGTCTATAACTGCACTTTTGTTGTTTAAATAACTGTTCTATTTTTACTAATTTTTTAAGTTTATTGATCTGGACAAAAACTAATTTATTTACCATGATGTTGACAATGCATCGAATATCAATATTTTTCATTTCCAAAAAAAAAATAAATGTCAAAAGATAAAAAATGTCTTTCTTGCCAGTTCCATCATGTCTTTTTTATCTTTGATTATCATCACTTTCTGATAAACTGCCCACTTTGGAAGTCAATTTGTTCTTTAGCTGGTACTTTTCAAAATGTACAAATTTTGAACAACTTAAATGATGTGTAAATTAAATTGCAAGAACATTTGATTTGTAATGACTACTGCAGCCATTTAAACAAGGTGGGTGTGTTTACAGGAATGCTAGAAGGATTGAGAAACTCAGATGTTTGATTCCAGACATTTATAATGTGATATTTCCCTTTTTGTCTGTACACACTTTAGCTTGCATTTGAATACCTGTGCATAAATTGGGAATGTCTCATAAATAGTAGATCACAGGAACATACATCCATTGATGTAATCAACAATTGTGTCCTACCTTAAAGTACCAACTATTAAATTTAATTTCAATAAGACTCATTTTGAGAAGGTAAAGTAAATAAAGTCTTATTGTAATAGCCTGGGATGAACCTCATTGTGTGGAGACAGAAGGAAATATCACAATAGTTGCTGAAAATGTTAATGATGTAGTAAACAATTTGGAAATCACAGAGGGAAGTTGTACTATGATTTTTAAAAAGCTAAAATGAAGTAACTTGACAAAATTCATGTACAAATTCTCAAAGAAGCTAGTGATAACTTATATAAGCCCTCAATATTCTCCCACTTTATGAAAAAAGTCAATTAGTGTACAATCAGATTGTGTTTAGGCAGGAGTGATATCATATTTCAGTAATTGAATGTCATGAGAAACATGATAAGCAGGGGTATTCAATCATCCATCCATCCATCCATTTTCCAACCCGCTGAATCCGAACACAGGGTCACGGGGGTCTGCTGGAGCCAATCCCATTCAAATGTTCAAATGATGTCACTGTCCACTGTCCATACAGAATGCTTTATTACAGCTAACCAAAGTTGTCCTTCAAGCTATAATATTATAATGCACACAAGTCCATTTTTCTTAATTTTTTCTTTTAAATTTATGTTTTTCCTCAGCCTTTTCTTTCCTTTCATTTTTAACCAATATGTGCTTTTTCAGAATAGTAAGGATTTCAAGAGCAGGTTAGATTCTCTGTTAAAGAGCTTAGTTGGTTATTTACAAACAGGTAAATAAACAGACAATATTGTGGATATTAACTGATTCCTGCTAGAAAAAATGTGTTTTTTGTTAAAGCTCGTACAAAAACAAAGTATACAGCACTGAGAGACTGAAATGAAGATGTCAAACCAAAGAACTCCTTTCATCTATTATTGTCATATTGTCCATCATATTGTCCTCACAAGGGGCGCAGTGGTAGTGCTGCTGCTTTGCAGTAAGGAGACTGTGGAAGATTGTGGGTTCGCTTCCCGGTTCCTCCCTGTGTGGATAGCGCTTTCAGTACTGAGAAAAGTGCTATATAAATGTAATGAATTATTATTATTATCTATCGTTATCATGGTTGTTTGATCACACAATGGTTAAAATGAGAAACCAGCAACTATAAGGAATTCCCAATATATAGTTAGGTCCATAAATATTTGGACAGAGACAACTTCTTTCTAATTTTGGTTCTGTACATTACCACAATGAATTTTAAATGAAACAACTCAGATGCAGTTGAAGTGCAGACTTTCAGCTTTAATTCAGTGGGGTGAACAAAACGATTGCATAAAAATGTAAGGCAACTAAAGCATTTTTTTTAACACAATCCCTTCATTTCAGGGGCTCAAAAGTAATTGGACAATTGACTCAAAGGCTATTTCTTGGGCAGGTGTGGGCAAGTCCATCGTTATGTCATTATCAATTAAGCAGATAAAAGGCCTGGAGTTGATTTGAGGTGTGGTGCTTGCATGTGGAAGATTTTGCTGTGAACAGACAATATGTGGTCAAAGGAGCTCTCCATGCAGGTGAAAGAAGCCATCCTTAAGCTGCCAAAACAGAAAAAACCCATCCGAGAAATTGCTACAATATTACGAGTGGCAAAATCTACAGTTTGGTACATCCTGAGAAAGAAAGCAAGCACTTGGTGAACTCAGCAACGCAAAAAGACCTGGGGCCTCATGTATAAACGGTGCGTCAAAGCAGTGGTACTGTTCCTGTGTGGTTACCCTTTCTTTCTTAGACCCACATTCCTGATGCGGCTTTATAAATACACTGAAATTAATAATAATTCATTACATTTATATAGCGCTTTTCTCAGTACTCAAAGCGCTATCCACACAGGGAGGAACCGGGAAGCGAACCCACAATCTTCCACAGTCTCCTTACTGCAAAGCAGCAGCACTACCACTGCGCCACCTGTGAGGACAAATTAACTGCATATTGTTTATTAGTGTAATGCATCTGATTGTAATTAACCTGTAGCAATATAATGGTCCAGGGAATAGCCATAGTATTCCAAATACCATAACTGCTTTAGCGTTGTTATGCTCACTGCATCTTCTTCTTTTTTCAACTGCTCCCGTTAAGGGTTGCCACAGCAGATCATCTTTTTCCATATTACTCTCACTGCACCACTCAGAGTATTTATATCACTGTATCTGAGTGGGGAATCACAGCAGCAGCTGATCGGAAAGAGAATTATCGGAATACAGTTTCAAGCACACACTACCTCAGCCACGGCAAAACGCGTCAAAGCCTTTCCTGTATGGACCTCGTGTTTCAGAAACAGTTTCATCCCAAGAACTATAAACGCACTCAATCAGTCCATCAAGTGCTCCTTGTAGAACTGTTTGTACTTATAAGTACAATTACCTCACTGTAAACTTGCACTACAGGTATAATATTGCACAACCTGTGCCACTTTATAAAGCGCGTATGATGACAAATATCATTTTTAAGATGAAATGCAGCAAAATATGTTGCTTATAGTATACAGATAAAACTTTAACTTCATTTAAATAATCTGTATTGTTAATAATTAAACATGTGAGGACACGGTGCCACAGCTCTAGCTAGTTCAGGATTGCTCCTGCCTTGCGCTGTATTATTGCTGGTTCTGATGCGACACTGGAAGGATAGATGGATAGAATAATTAAACATGTACTACGAAGATATTTCAGTGTTCCTTAAAAGTTTTGAAGAATCGGCGTTCTAAGCTTACAGATGGCTTAACGTCTATTACAGAGCTGATTGTGTGGCGATTGGGTATTTGGAGAAAGAAAAGTAAGGACATCAGTATGTTTGAAAGAGACAGTACTTCTGTAATAAATTAATTCATCGAAGGTCGTGCATGGCGCAGCAAGCCTCTTGCGTGAGATATGAACAATCACTGTGCTACCGTGTTCCCATGTTTAATAACATGCTTTCATTCCTATCATCATGAAAAAGATGTCACGTATACATCTCAGTATTTTAATTATTCAAAGAGCTGTAATATCACGAATGCAATGGATTCTGTGTCCTGTCGGAGAAAGAGAAAGAACAGAAGCACGTGGTGATTCAGGCACATAGAGCACATAGAAGATCAAACACAGAACAAAGCATTTAACGTGCTACTTGAGAAACTAGTAAAATAAACGATTTTAAGATGAAGTTTATGATGTTCTACTTTAATGACAAAATAAACTACGTGATTAAAGTGGAAATTTCGAGATTAAAGTTGAAATTTCGTGCTTTTTCCCCACTGTGTGCCTATTTTTTTTCTCTGTACCCTAATAAGCTTTCATATGATACTCAGACGGTCCGCTACGAGTCTCCTTTTCACGCTGACTTTGATATGTGACAACTTATTTTTTATTTCGGGCACTGTGCGACTTTGTGAACTTGCGCTTTCGAGTTTCTCTGACACTATGTCACTCAATAAACTTTCTTTTGTTGATTATACCACTGTTTAAACCAACAAATAGTATGTTTTTCCTTTGCCTCCACTTGGTATTCGCTGAAATTCTTATATTTTCCCCGTGCTTTTCCCATTGTCTTTTCACAGAAGGCTATTTATATCGATTTGCATATTCAAAAAGGCGTAATTCTGGGAGGAGTTAGGGCGGGACAGAAGGCGCGTGCGTTACTTTTCACGCTGATCGGGATTTATGTAGTGGAGGAACATGAAAGTTTGCGTACGTACAGATTTCTGCATCTGGATTTTTATGTGCGTACGCACATTCCCGCTTTTGTGCTTACGCCATGTTATAGTGTGAGTTCTACGCACGCCGTTATACATGAGGCCCCTGGACGTCCACGGAAGACAACAGTGGTGGATGATCGCAGAATCACTGGACGTCCACGGAAGACAACAGTGGTGGATGATCGCAGAATCATTTCCATGGTGAATTGAAACCCCTTCACAACAGCCAACCAAGTGAACAACATTCTCCAGGGGGTAGGCGTATCGATATCCAAGTCTACCATAAAGAGAAGACTGCATGAAAGTAAATACAGAGGGTGCACTGCAAGGTGCAAGCCACTCATAAGCCTCAAGAATAGAAAGGCTAGATTGGACTTTGCTAAAGAACATCTAAAAAAGCCAGCACAGTTCTGGAAAAACATTCTTTGGACAGATGAAACCAAGATCAACCTCTACCAGAATGATGGCAAGAAAAAAGTATGGAGAAGGCATGGAACAGCTCATTATCCAAAGCATACCACATCATCTGTAAAACACGGTGGAGGCAGTGTGATGGCTTGGGCGTGCATGGTTGCCAGTGGCACTGGGACACTAGTGTTTATTGATGATGTGACACAGGACAGAAGCAGCTGAATGAATTCTGAGGTGTTCGGAGACATACTGTCTGCTCAAATCCAGCTAAATGTAGTCATATTGATTGGGCGGCGTTTCATGATACAGATGGACAATGACCCAGAACATACAGCCAAAGCAACTCAGGAGTTTATTAAAGCAAAGAAGTGGAAAATTCTTGAATGGCCAAGTCAGTCACCTGATCTTAACCCAATTGAGCATGCATTTCACTTGTTGAAGACTAAACTTCAGATAGAAAGGCCCACAAACAAACAGCAACTGAAAGCCGCTACAGTAAAGGCCTGGCAGAGCATTAAAAAGGAGGAAACCCAGCATCTGGTGATGTCCATGAGTTCAGGACTTCAGGCTGTCATTGCCAGCAAAGGGTTTTCAACCAAGTATTAGAAATGAATATTTTATTTCCAGTTATTTAATTTGTCCAGTTACTTTTGAGCCCCTGAAATGAAGGGATTATGTAAAAAAAAAGCTTTAGTTGCCTCACATTTTTATGCAATCGTTTTGTTCACCCCACTGAATTAAAGCTGAAAGTCTGCACTTCAACTGCATCTGAGTTGTTTCATTTAAAATTCATTGTGGTAATGTACAGAACCAAAATTAGAAAAAAGTTGTCTCTGTCCAAATATTTTTGGACCTAACTGTAAGTTGTGAAAGTCAGTGCCCAATATTGGGACTAGAAAAACTTCTTTTCATCATCAGTTTGCAACACTTATTAAATGTTATCAGAAATCCACAATATTAACTCTTACTGCAAAATGTGCATAAGCTTTTAGCAATTAATATTTTAGGTCTCGATGTAAACCTTTGTCTCTTTACTAGCTATAAAGTTGCTATACCACAAGCCTGATTGATTCCTTATAATTCTTATGGGAAACGTGCTAGAGAGGTGAGGTGGAGCAGATGACAAGACAAGTGTATGAATGGCAAGCTACTCCTCTGTTAACTTTTTGACAAGAACAATCGACAAAAGCCTTCACTCCCCTATTATTTTCACACAGACTGACCCCAAACACTTTGTGTTTCTCCTATATGAGAAAGTAACTGGATGATGAGCTGCCAGTCCTCCAAATATTTTTATGTTTTTCTACTATTTGGATCTTTTAGAAAAAGTTAATATTGTATGTCCTAAAGATGAAGGACATGATAGTCAAGTAGGTAGTGTTGCCATCTTATAGTGCTCCTCCTGGCCAGAGCTGACCTTTTTATAAAAAAATTGCCTGTTTTCCCAGTGCTTGCATTGATTTACTCTGCATTCAAAAAGGCATGAATGCATGAGCTAAGAATCATATATTTACAAACAGGCACAAAAAATGTTACAAGCTAAGATGCATGAACTGAAAATCTATGGAGTGACATTGGTTTTTAAAAACAAATTAAATGTAAATGAGATTCATTGTCAAAATTTTAAAAACATATATTCATTATAAATAATAATTGTAAATATGTGTGAAAGAGGATTAGGCTGTAACTGAAAATGAGCCTTAAACATTTTACAAATAATCCCAGATACTGTACTGAGAAATGTATGCTAAAATAGTATGTTCCCTCACAAGCTAAGTTCAGTTAAAGTTGTATATGAATGACTGGGCTAATAGATAGATAGATAGATAGATAGATAGATAGATAGATAGATAGATAGATAGATAGATAGATAGATAGATAGATAGATAGATAGATAGATAGATAGATAGATAGATAGATAGATAGATAGATAGATAGATAGATAGATAGATAGATAGATAGATAGATAGATAGATAGATAGATAGATAGATAGATACTTTATTAATCCCAAGGGGAAATTCACATACTCCAGCAGCAGCATACTGATACAAAAAAAAACCAATATTAAATTAAAGAGTAATAAAAATGCAGGCAAAAACAGACAACAACTTTGAATAATGTTAACGTTTACCCCCCAGGGTGGAATTGAAGAGTCGCATAGTTTGGGGGAGGAACAATCTTCTCAGTCTGTCAGTGGAGCAGGACAGTGACAGCAGTCTGTCGCTGAAGCTGCTCTTTTGTCTGGAGATGATCCTGTTTAGTGGATGCAGTGGATTCTCCATAATTGATAGGAGCTTGCTGAGCGCCCGTCGCTCTGCCACAGATGTCAAGAATGTAAATAAAAACAGTAAAACACCTAATTTAAACAGAAATAAAATCAAAATTTTCTTCTAATACCGTCCACTGACACTTATTGAAAACTATAGAGAAACAGTCTTTTTACAGATTGAGAGGAAATTTTGCCATTTTACAATACCAGTACAAAGTGTTAAAACATAAATAAATAATAATATTCACTTTAAGAAAAGAGACCAAAAGGAACAAGGAGTGTGGTTGACTTATGAAAGTATTAAAACTTTCATTGAATATTTACATAGCACCCTTTTCAGAGAAGTTTAGAATCTTTGGTGATTACAATAGCACAAAGAAATTACATATCTGACAAAAAATGTTAGAAATTACTTATCCTTATAATACTAAGGGCTTCGCCCCCTGCTCGCTTCGCTCGCCAACCCCTGTTTTTGTTTTTCCGGATACACACTTTTAAGATTTTTTTTTCTTTGAATTGTTGCTATTTCATTAGCTTCACTTTTATTTCAGAACTTCTGTAAAAACAATATTTGGATTCTTTCGAGTCCCAATGTGCTGAATCTTTTAAATGAGGTCAGTGAGACATGTGTTTAATGACTTTGTACCATAATTCAGGATAGCTCTCTGTTTGGAATTTCAGCACAGACAAAATGATCTACATCATCAGCAGTTATAATTTTTTTTTTAAAAAAAGTAACCAATAAATGCATGTGAGGTAAACTCCGTTTTTGAAATTCTCTTGACTTAAACTTCAAAGCCTTACAATATTTACATACTTCTGACATATCACCTGTGTCCATATATTCGATCTCTATTTGCCTTTTTGTTATTTCTCAGAGTAATAATATCTCTTTCTTTGCGCTATTGCGATGTTTACTTTCTTTTTTTTTGACACTGTCATTTTTTTCTGTTTTCATATTCTGTATCTTGCTCTGCATGTGTTTCGCGACTATGTTTTTTTTGAGTCTTTTGAATTCCAGTTTTCATTATCTCTAACCTGCTCTGCATGTGTTTGGCCCCCTTGTTTTTTAACCTTTTTATGACATTTTACTTTGTTTTCTACTCTGTCTTTTATTTCTGACCTCGCTTTAACATGCTTTTTTTTAATGACAACCTGGTCCGTGGTGATTATTTTCCCTTTTTTGAGTAATAATTTCCATTTGTTTGCGCTCCTGCAATCTTTACTTTCTTTTTTTTATACTTTCTAATTTTCCTACTTTCATATTCTTTAACTTTCTCCACGTGTATCGCGCCAACTATTTTTTTTATGAGTCTTTCGAATTTCACTGCTTTCATAATCTCTAACCTGCTGTGCATGTGTATAGCGCCAACATCCGGATTGGACGTGCTTTTTCCGCATGTGTACGGCGCAAACATCCCGAGTGGATGTGCTTTTTTTTCAATTCCACTTGTTCCGGGCTGATAATTACTTTCCTTATTTTCTGAATTTGCACCTAGATTATTCTTTTTCTTTTTGTCTCTCCAATGCTTTTGAGTCTCTTTTCTCTGCGCTGCTTTCTTCTTCGCTTTGTCATCTATGTTTCATTTATAACGTATTGTCCTTATATGCTTTATATGCGCTGTGAGCCCTGGATCTGTGTGTGCTCAAAGCCAAAACACGAGTGTGTGTGTGTTGCTGGCTGCCCCTGCTCTTATTTATTTGTAAGTAGGGTGTGTCTTGCAAGAATCTCATGTTCTACGTCATAGCGAGACAGTCCTGGGTCAATCTCCTAGCACAAAGTCTCATGTTTAAGGTCCCCGCGAGATGCTCCGTGGCCAATCTCTCTAGTCCCGTGGGTCTTTTAAGTGTCTTCTGTAATCTTAACGCGAAGATCACGTATCGTAGCTGTACTGTTTTTCTACAGGATTTTTTTTTATAATAGAGAGATAATGGTGTAATAAAAGGTTTAAAACAAATTGAAAATTAATACGTTTTTGATATACAGTCAAAAAGTAAGTATACCACTTGAAATGCTTATTTTTCAACATATGTGGACATACCAAGGTTTGATCTTCATTTAAGTGGTGACTTTAGATTAAAGTAATGTAATGAAAGAAAAAACATTTAACTTGAAAATCATCCTTCCATTTTGGTCTATGAAAAAGTAAGCATACCCTTGACTCTAATACCCAGTATCACCCATTTTGGCAGAAACAACCTCAAATTTGTGTTTCTTGTAACTATCTACCAATCTCTGACCAATTCTTTCAGCCATGTGATGTTTGACAGGTTGTCTTGCATGCACAGTCTGTTTCAAATCTCCACACAGAATCTTGATATGAATCAGATTCTGGTTTTAACTTGGCCATTTTAGAACCCTCCATTTCTTTCTTTTCAGCTATTCCTTGATGAATTAACAAGTATGTTTAGAGTCAATGTTATGTTGCAAGGTCCACTTTTATCTGTATAACGCAATATACATACTGTACTTTAATGCATTTCATCTTAAAAATAATATCAAGAGCTCCAAGAAGATAGCTGTTGGAAATCTAAATTGACTTAGAAGCCAATTGTCATCATCTGTAAATATGCACTCTCTTCTATTGAATTGAATTGAATTCCTTTATTGTTACTATATGGTACAATGAGATTCAATATGCAAATTCTCCATAAACATATTTTTCTGTAAAATGATAAAATAATAATAATAATAATATGATAAAAAAATGAAAATATACAATATGAAAGCATAAGTACAACATACATGTACATATAGTGGAGATAGTGCAAATGGTTCATAAAGTGCCTCAGGTTGTGGAACATTACAACTGTAGTGCAAGTTTATAGTGAGGTATTTGAACTTATAAGTACAAACAGTTCTACCAGGAGCACATTATGGACTGATTGAGTGTGTTTAGAGGTCTTGGGATGAAACTATTTTTGAACCACGAGGTCCTTACAGGAAAGGCTCTGAAGCGATTGCCAAATGGGAGAAGTTCAAATAGACTGTGCACATGGCTGAGGCAGCGTGTACTATAAATGTTCTCCAAGGCTAGATGCTGTATCCTGATAATCCTCTGTGCTCTTGGCACAATCCGGTGTACAGCTTTCTGATTAGTTGCTGTACAGCTGTGATTCTACACTCAGATACAGTGGGTTAAAATGCTCTGAGTGGTGCACTGAGTGGTAACAACGCTAAAGCAGCTATGGTATTTGGGATAGTTTGGCCATTCCATGGACCATTATATTGTTATAGTTTGATTACAATCAGATGCCTTAAATTTATAAACGATATGCGGTTAATTTCAGTGTATTTGATAAACCCGCGTCAGGGATGTGAATCTAAAAAAGAAAGGGAAACCACACAGGAACAATAGCACTGCTTTGACCCTGGGTGCCACCAGTTTGCAAAATGGATTGTGCTGTCGTGAGAATGTGCATGGGTTTACACCAAGTTTAATTTTTATACATCACAATGTGAGTGTGGAAACGGGCGTACGCAATATTTTTGTGTCTACTCACCAATAACAAAGGATTCCTTGCAACAAATTAACAAACACATTATTCCAACTCCATCTTCCCTGAATGAGGCAGAGTGGCTCCTTTCATCTTTGACCAAGGAATACTTTTTACACATATACAAGCATACTCAACTCTGTTTGAGCCATTTTACGGGGTCAAGGACAATAAAATGTTCAGTAATATACTGTTATATCCTTTACATCGATTAGCATTTCTTTCAGGTAAGCTCCTGGACTGCTGCCTATACTGCTGACTGTAGGCTCCATCTCCCGATGAACCTTAAACTAACTAACTTAAACAAACTAAACAAGTTCGAAGGATGAGTGTGTCCTGAAAAGTAGATGGATATGCTTCATGTGGTTAAGGCCAATTGCTAGTGGAGGAGCAGAAAATAAAACCTGTTTGGGGATGATATTGTGGAAAATGTAAAATTTTGGGTCAGCATTCTCAAATTTCTATTCTGATCAACCTATCCAATCACTCAGCTATACTTGGGATAAAATATATGTACATGTTAACATCTGTTTTAATCTAAGGAAAAGTAGCATGAACATTTTAAACTATCTTTTGTTATCTATAGCTTGATGCTATATGTTCCTTGCATGGTGGATGACCATATCCTGCATTATAACATTCCTATTTAATAAGCCTGTTATAACTACTTAATTTGCAAAAAAGGTCACAAGAATTTGTCACCTTAAGCTACTGAACAAATTTAAAATTACTGTGCCTTGTTTTCAGCGACAAATATTTACATTAGGGGTATGAATTCCGAATCTAGGACAGACAGATCGAGGTCCAACTGCAGTCAAACTACTATGGGTTAATCTCAGATGAACAATGGCTTTACTGAGTCTCATTGTTTTTCTGCACTCTTTGTGTCTACATAGACTTTTTACCCAACAGTTTTTCAGTACAGAAATTTTAACTATGTTCAAATGTGAGCCCAAATGTTTTGGAAATGCAAGATCTCATTGTGTTAGCCAGATGCCATCAAAGCTTTGATAATATCAAAAAAAAAAAATCAGCCTATGGTTTATGTGCATTACTCAGCTTGTCCCCATATACATTTATTCATGCTTCCTCTCACTAACTCTCTGTGCTCTCAGAATGAGAAGATATCAGTTCAAAATAATCTTTACAAACTAGATACTTGTTGTCTGAGGGCTTGTGAAAACAGCTAGCATTGAAGTTGCTATTTAAAAGTTTAAAAAGTGATGTGCTGTAAATGGATTTTTGAAGATTGACAAGGATTTTACCCATATCTTGGCAGTAATAGGAGTGAGACCAGAACCTGGCCTGGATGGAATGTAAATTGTCACTGTCACACACAAATATTCATCTATACTTATTCAAGCAAAACTAAATTTTATCGATCCATGTAGTCCTTTACTAAACTGCTTTATACACGACAGGTTCACAGGAAGCTAAAGTCTATCCAAACAGTAGTAATTACAAAGCAGAAACCAATGTAGGACTAGAGAGAAATAAAAACAAAAGAATAACTGTATGATAAAAAAACAACTCTTTGTCAAACCAGGACAGCTAACCTGACTGCATGTTTTTTAGATTGTGGGAGAAACTAAAAATATGTGTGTACATCCACAAAAATCACATTGAGGACACACAATGTACCGGTACAAGGACTCCAACTTTGATTCAAATCAGAGTGCAAGCACTGTGAGGTGGCAATAGTACTAACTGTGCTACTTGTTAAAGTTGCTTGTATTTGACATTGATTTTTCAGTATCTGCTATGTGTTCTTGCTCTGGGACAAGTACTGTACAAGTCTCTTTTTCATGAATTTTAAATTCTTTGTTAAAACTGCTTTTCTGTGTTTTAGGGAGTACAAGAAAGCTTTTACAACTGTAAATCTTTTCCACTCTTGTCACACTTTTCCAGTCATTTTCAGTCACATATTTCACTTACATTATCTTGGCGACTTGGGGACAGTGGCTGTGCATGCCATTCATGTAGTTTAAAATCCCCAGGTACTCAGTCATATGGGCTGACTCGTGTGAATGTGAAGAATGACAACCAAGGAGTATGATCATGAGAAATGAAAGAAAACAGGTATTTTGGACCACATAAGCAAAAGAGAGACTCATCTGCCTGATGTTTCATGTTTGTTGTGCCATAACAGAGTTGAAAAAGGAAAATAAAGGGATCTAGATTGTGGATCGCGACACTTTACATGAGTTCTAGTTGGAGGGGATATCAAACCTAATGATTGCAGCTGCTAATGTTGTCGCCAGAGGATGATAGATTACACTGCACAACAAAGTTTTTGCTTCTTGAACACTGTTTGGTGTTTCTTATAGATTTTTGGGTGCTGATCACGAATATCACATCAAAATTTACCCATCACGTACCGTGAAATCTTCAGTTTTGTCATGATTTTTTCTTATATTTGTATCCAAACATTTTTACTCCTGTAGGTGACTTATCAACAATGGTTTGTGCAGCCTGGGCATGTCCAGTCATGGAATCAGGCCAGGTTGGAAGCTGTTCTGTGGACGTTGACATCCTGGGCATGCCTGGGCAGGTCTGAACAAGCTTGACGCTGTCTCAGCATGCTATAAATGTGGCTTGCATACACCGATCACATTCTGCTATATCTGTGGCGAATATACACTTGCGCCTCAGAGATGTTGAATGACTGCTCTTGTGAAGAAAGCTTATCATCTGTATTTCGGCTGCAATATTGGTGATAAAGACAAGGAATGGGCGCCTCACATTTGCTGTGTGACATGTGCTGTCAGTCTGAGAGCCTGGCTCAGAGGCACTCGAAATAAGATGCCATTTGCTGTTTCGATGATAGGGCGTGAACAGAAAGACCATGTGACGGACTGTTACTTCTGTTTGACTAATGTGTCTGGTTTCTCTGCCAAAAACAAGGAGTCAATTGAATATCCTAATCTGCTTTAAGCAATGAGACCCGTGCCACATGACGACATTCTTCCAATTCCGAAACCACCAGAGAATTGGACCTTAAACGAACCAGATGAAGAAACTGCAATGCAGGGTACTGACAGTGACATTGACCTGGATTTTGAACTGTGCTCATCAGGTAATCCACATCTGAACGATTTGGTCAACGATTTGGTCAGAGATTTGGGTCTGTCAAAAGCAAAAGCCGAGCTGCTGGGTTTGAGACTGCAGGAATGGTGTTTGCTGTCACCAGGTATGAAAATTTCTGTGTTTCGAGGCTGACATCATGATAAAACCAAATTTTTGCACAAGTCAACAGTCTCTGTTTCTGTTGTGACATTGAAGGATTGTTCTCGGCTTTGGGTTGTAATCACAAGATTGAAGAGTGGCATCTCTTCATTGATTCATCAATGTTAAGCCTGAAAGCTGTTCTGCTACACAATGGCAACGTTTTTCCTTCAGTACCTGTTGACTATGCAGCACACATGAAAGAAACGTATGAGAATGTGAAACTGCTGCTGAAGCACGTCCAGTATAGCAGGTACAACTAGAATATCTGTGGAGATCTTAAAGTCGTTGCTCTGTTACTAGGACTGCAGCTCAGCTATACAAAGTACTGTTGTTTCATCTGTGAATGGGACAGCCGTGCCAAAGAGTCACACTATTCTTGACAGAACTGGCCACTCTGTAAAAAGTTAGTTCCAGGCCAGAAAAATGTGGCACATGAATCGCTTGTTGACCTGGCAAAGATATTTTTGCCTCCTCTTCACATAAAACTGGAACTCATGAAGAATTTTGTAAAAGCACTGAACAAGGAAGGCGAAGGTTTTCGTTACTTAAGACAAATGTTCCCAAGAATAACTGACGCCAAGATCAAAGAGGGCATTTTTGTTGGCCCCCAGATCAGACATGTTATGAGTGACAAGTGGTTTGAAGATCTGTTAGTTGGGCTGGAAAGCCTTCAAAGACGTTGTTGACAATTTTCTGGGCAATTACAGAGCCACAAACTACATTCAGCTGGTAGATAAACTTCTCAAAGCATACAAGACAATGAAGTGCAACATGTCACTCAAGATTAATTTCCTCCACTCACACTTGGACTTCTTCCCCGCAAATCTTGGTGCTGTCAGTAACGAACATGGTGAAAGGTTTCACCCAGAAATTGCTACGATGGAGAAACGATACCAGGAATCTGACAATGCTTGCTGACTACTGTTGGACACTGCAACGTGATGCACCAGATATTGAATATAAAATAAAATCAGGAGAAAAAAACACTTTTAATTCTGTTGAATTTAATAGCTTATGCGAAACATAAACGTGACTAAATACGTTATTGTCAGTAAACATATTAATGTCTATTTCTCAGAGTTCCAATATTTGTGCATACCCAGTAGGTACCTGTCACAATCAGGAAAAACTTTTCAGGAAACAAGACTTTTCAAAAAAATTGTTGTGCAGTGTTACATGAGTTGAAATTGCAAGGGATGACAAATGACATGATTTTGACATAACTTTTCAGCACATCTTCAAATTTGTAAAGTATTGTGATCTTGATAACAGCCAAATAACTTGCTGCCTGACAGCACGGGTGGCTGTACAAATGCTTTCAAGGTACACAAGTTCAGCAGCAATCTCAGTCCTAGCTGTCCTTTTTCCATTCTGTTTCCTATTTCTGTTAATTCTTATCTGTATCCTATTTCGATTCTGTATGACAAGCACTTTACATCAGATTGATGAATGTCTATTGTGTTTGCATGGTCCAAAACATCTGCGTCCCTTAATCCTCATTCCTGCATTCTATTCATTGTACCACCCGTTGAGTGATCATTGGTTGTCAGGTCTCTTACACACACACCCAGACCTTCCCCTATGACTTGAGACAAAATCAGACCTGTTTTATTTAGTTGAGGTGCGCTACAAACCACTCTGACTGAGTCACTGAAGAGGCCAAACTATATACAGTAACTGAAAAATCAGTGGACCACACTAAGACTGCCCCCGACTCACTTAAGATAATGTAAATAAAGTCCAAAAACCAAATGGACTGGAAAAAAACTGTAGTGTGATAGTGCTTTTATTTGTTATCCTCTGATATTTGTAGTTGTGTAATCTAGTTTGCTGAAGGCATCGAGATCCAACAACTGCTGCCGTTATGTTTGACATCCTATCTGACTAGAAGTCTTGTAATGTGCCACTGGCTTTAGTCATATGCTAAAATTTTGGACTGTACCATGTGAAATAAGGACTAGTGTGTTTAACTGAGTTTTCCACTTGGTTGTAAATTAAGAGGTTTTGGAAATCAGTGATATGAAGCCCTGTGCACATGATGTGTAAACCTTCTGTAGTAATTTAATAAGAGGGCTTTTAACCATTTATGTGCTTTTTGTGTAGTTTACCAAGAATGCTTATTATTAGCTGGTGTCATTTTGTAGTGCAAGACCTTGGGCCTCATGTATAA
This sequence comes from Erpetoichthys calabaricus, assembly GCF_900747795.2. NCBI lineage: Eukaryota > Metazoa > Chordata > Cladistia > Polypteriformes > Polypteridae > Erpetoichthys > Erpetoichthys calabaricus. The sequence continues at coordinate 92,942,090 of NC_041404.2, forward strand.
CACTATGCATAGAATTTTACACTAAAACATGGACAAAAACTGAAATGCGCATACGCACAAAAACATAAGATGCATAAAACTGCAAATGCACGCACTTCCCCTTTATAAACCCCAATCAACATGAATTTTAATGCACATGCGTGTGCCTACAGCCCCACCCTGACTCCTCCCAGAATTTTGCATATTTGAATATGCAAATCAATATAAATAGCCACTTCCATTCAGTATTTTGTTAAAAGGCAATGGTAAAAGCACATATAAAAAAAGAGTTTCAAAAAAGAAGTGTTCAGATGGCAGACACTGATCTCCACACAGAATACGTAACATTCATGATATTACAGCTCCTTGAACATTTTATAATATTAAGATGTATTCTTGATATCATTATAATGAAGAAGTGCATTAAAGTATATTAAACATGTAAGGTTGTAGTGGCGCGGCGGTAGCAAAGAGCTGTTGCCCTGCCCAGGGATTGTTCTTGTTCTGCCTGCTGTGATCCGTATGACCCTGGATGGAATAATTTATTGCAGTAGTACTGTGTCTGTCAAATGTACCAACCCCCAATTCCTGTCCTTTCGCTTTCTTTCTCCATGTAACCAATCGCCACACAATAATCATCTGTAATAAGTTAAAAACCAGCTGCAAGTTTAGAATGCTGATTCTTTAAAACTTTTAAGAAACATTGAAAAATCTTTGTTATATATGTTTAGTTAGTCCATCCATCCATCCAGGGTTGTGCCAGTTGCAGCAAGAACAGAGTGCAAGGCTGAAACAGACCCAGGATGGGGCACCAGCTCATCGTTACTACTGTGCCAACATGCCCCCACTTGTTTAATTATTAAAAGAATACATTATTTAAATGAAGTTAACAATTTATTTGTAGAGTGTAATATATATACTTTAATGCATTTCATCATAAAAATGATATCAAGTATAAATCCTAGTATTCTAACCGCACACATCTCTTGGAAATCTAAATCATCTTAGAAGCCAATTATAATCATCTGTAAATACGCGCTCTTTTCTATTGAACTGAATTTAATTCCTTTATTGTCATTGTATGGTACAATGAGATTCAATATGCAACTCCTCCATAATCTTATTTTCCTATAAAATGATAAAAAAAAGATAAAAAAATAAAAATATACAATATGAAAGCATAAGTACAATAAACATGTACATACAGTGCAGATAGTGCAAATGGTTCAAAAGTGAGTGTGTTTAAAACTCTTGGGATGAAACTGTTTCTGAGCCTTGAGGTCCGTGCAGGAAAGGCTCTGAAGCATTTGCTGGATTGGAGTAGTTCAAATAGACTGTGGCATGGGTAGGTGGAATCCATGCAGATGCTGGTGGCTTTTTTGTGGCAGTGTGTGCTATAAATGTCCTCCAGGACTGGAAGCTGTATCCTCTGTGCTCTTGACACAACCTGTGCAGCTGGTGCCCTGAGAGCAACAACGCTAAAGCAGCTATGGTATTTATAATCGCTTGGCTATTCTGTGCACCATTATATTGTTACAGAATGATTACAATCAAGTGCCTTAAATTTGTAAATGATATACAATTAATTTTGGTGTATTCGATAAAGCCCATGTCATGGATGTGAATCTATGTGAAACGGCAGGGAAACAGCATTGCTTTGATGCTGGTTTCTGCCAGTTTACAAAACCTAGAAGAAAAGTGCATAGTCATGGTTTGTCTTGTCTTTAGGCCAAGTTTAGTTTTTATACATTTCAAAGTGAGCGCAACATTTATACATGAGGCCTCTTATGTTCAAGGACAGAAGAGAGAAAAAAAAAAACTTTACCATGTTGAGGAGCAGGGCTCATGTCGTCTATTACAACTTTTCAGTGTTTCATTTGTGTAATACGTAATGCTTCTTGACCAAACCAGCCAAACCTACATAGCAGCCATCAGCATTAACCTTGCCCTTTTTGTTTATTTGGTTACCATCACCTCCTTTAATATAATGCAAAAATAATACTTTCATTAGCAGAGAATATGTGTCAAAGATTTATATGTCATTGGATCACTTTTCAGAAAATTACATTTATTAGTTTGATTGGATTTCAAATCAATTACGTTTCACCATTGGTCCCATGGAGTTTCTACAGGTGTTTCACTACCTCTTCTTGTCATAGCTTAGAGCTTTTCTTTTTTTTTCATCCTGCATTTTAATTATGCTGTTCAGTTTAGTTTTAGCATAATATTACATTCTCAAACCTGCTTAATCCAATGTCATAAGGGACCATAACCTATCATGGTAGCACTTGGCACAAGAAAGGGAAACTATGCATTGCAGATCCCACTCACAGAGACATCAACAGTAACACTAGGAACAGTTTGAGATGACCAGTTAAACTAACAAATATGTTCTTTGGATGTGGGAGGAAAACTCACAAAGGAACAGGGAGAATAAGCAGACTCCACATGTAAATGTGGAGGTATGGAATTCAAACCCAGGATGTTGGCTCAGTGCCACCCTGCCATGGTTTTAATTGTCGGAAAAGTTTCACCAAGGTTTTTTGTTTGGAAACTCTTTTTCATACCTAGGTGTATTTGTTCCTTCTGTAATAGTAGTTCACAGTTATGGATGTTCCTTTAGTGAAAAAGGGTAAATGCTATGCCTTATTTTCGCATGGAAACTGCTTACCTCTTTCTCAAGCTTCTTAATTTTTGGATGAAGCTGCAAGTTCATAGTCCTGCGGTGTACACTATAAGAAATACACTGACAGATAAGTTAGAAAAATAAGGTTAAGTCAACAGAATTGAAGCGATGTGTCTGTTTTATGGAAGACAGAAGATTTTAGTTGCTCCTTAGACTGAGTCACACAACTCAGTTTAAAAAGAAAACATGGAATGAATGCAAAGTTCTGTCATATATTAGTAGCTCTATCATGAAAGGTGAAATAGCATAATAACAAAAGCTTTTTTATGAACTTTTTTCTTTAAAAATCATCACTCATTTCTGATACCATATAAAATAGACATTAAAATAAAGAATAAAGACGGCAAAATAATTCCATACACAAAAAGATAAAAAAACAAGCATTTCTTAATTAATTTTTAGTATTTCCTGAAACTCTCAAAATTATATATTTATAACATCTAAGAAAAAAGAAAGCAGAAAGTGTTTTCAGGTAATGACAGGTATTGGCCTTTGTGATATTAGTTGACTGAGATAAACACACACACACAGTAGCCACTGCACCACCAAGGGGACAACTTCAATAACTTTTTTTTGATTTGCTACTTTTAAAGACCTCGATTTAATTGACATTGTCTATGAGGAACTTATTGCATATTTTTGTGTTTTTTCATGCTTCTACCTTATTCTGAGAGGTGTGCATGTTTGGTTAATTGGATTCTCTACACTAGCCAAATATTAGTAATTGTCAGTGAATAAGAACATTAAAATGAAGACAGCCAGTAGTGTTGATAACCCTAACCCTAATTTTGAAATTTTCAGTCTATTTTTCTAACATGGTGGAAAGATGTTATTAGCTTTGAATATCAGGTTATTTTTCTGAAATTGTTGATTGGACATGGACACTTTGCTTTTGTGATTATTTTTGATTAAAACTTTTATTGAAATGATGGAAACAAAAGGGCACTTTATTTATATGAGTTCAGTATTAACTGTGTTGAATTTGTTATTTAATCCAGTGTTTACACAAGTATAATCCTATTTCTTTGTATTTGTTGTCCATTCATAGCCTTGTGTGTCAACCTCTTTTTGTTATAAAAATGAAATATTAAGACTTTGAATGAAGAGTTCCTGTTATAATTGTTTTATATATGCATATCTATCTATCTATCTATCTATCTATCTATCTATCTATCTATCTATCTATCTATCTATCTATCTATCTATAAGTTAATCTTCTTGCAGATTATTCACAATACAGTAAGTTTTAAGTTTCTTACTGTATTTATTTATTTATTCATCCCTTTATTTATAGGGGAGGAGTTCCTGAAAGTTGAAGATGAAGATGAGCAGGGCTGGTGCAAGGGCATTACTAACTGTGGACAGCTTGGCCTGTACCCAGCCAACTATGTGGAAATCGTGAACTAGCCAAAGTCAACCACTAAAGTGTGCTACTAAATCCCTACAAGTTTATGACAAACACAGTGCTGTACTAGCATGTGTAGGAACTGAAAAGTTATGGAAAATGAAGTGACTCTAGCTGTTCAAATGTTAAAGTTTGCAAGATGCTATTTGTTTTCACTAAAATGACAATGCATTTGTTTTGAAGTCAGCCTTCTGAAAATGGACCCCATTTGTTCTGCTCAGTTCCCAACATATTGTATAAAGAGTTATATATTACATATTGGTTTTTCATGCAACCATAGTGTTAAGGAAAACTATAGCCCCCCTTCCCTGGCCAGCAGTATAAAGATACTTGCTAATATTGAATTGAAAAATGCAAAATATGGTTGCTAAACAACTTGCTTTTGGACCATACAATATACGGGCAACATAGCTGTGCTGTCAGCATAAACACTAGTTTAGTCTGGGAGTCCCTCCATTGTAGACATTAGAACAACAAGTATGTCGAACTGCTAGAATGAAACACACCCTTGAATATCTGGGATGGAAACTCAGAGTTATAGAAGATCCACATGGGATCAAGCCAAACCTTAAAAAATTCAGCACTTCATAAATCTCACTCTCATACACTTGGGATCACCATCCTCTAATGAGACTGTCTTCCATTTCTTATGATTTCTTGGAATGAAAGTTTCAGTATCTGTCCTCCAAGGGTCAAGAACATGTTGTACGTGTCATACTTGTAGGGCTTCTTCCTGGCAGATATGCTTGAAATGAGCCATAACTGAACCAGTAATCTGAGAGTTTTCTTGCTCACATCTCTTTTGTTATGCTCTCAGTATTATATATATGCAATAATGTATTGATATTTACAATTTTTATTTATGTTTTTGCAGTGAGACTGAAAAAGGTAGAAGTGTGCAATACTTAAACATCACAATAGTACATTGTGAAAAATTGAAGGAGGGTGGGGCTTTCAATTTTATGTTTAAACAAGCTTCAATCCTGCATGCTGTTGTTTCTACTGTTCCTTTTGCTGAAGATCCCAATAGGAATTAAAAAGGCCTGGAGGCTGATCTGAGACTCCGTTCACATTCACTGAAGTGATAGAGTATTCCAGACGAAGGGAATCACTTACAGTAAGTAATTATAGCTATGGGAACAAACAGAAAGCGTCTTTAAAATGCACTTGCTCATTTATATATTTTATTTTTAAATCTTAGTGTTCCCTAGGAAAATTTGTACACCCCAAAAATCATTAAAACATTGGAAGTTAGACAACCAAGAGGAGGCCACTCTGTCCATTAAGGACATTTGGTTTGCTAATACCTATATTGACCCAATATCTCACTTAGATCCTTTTTAAGGTTGTTGTGCTGTCTTTAGCAAGTGAGACTGATATGTAACCAGACCTATTTCATGGTGAGACTTGCTTTACAACCTGTTTGTCACATGTTGTTTTCACTAATAACATTTTATTAATACTGTATTTTCCATTCATTATTAAACAAAAAAAAATTATCTAATAAATAAATAACCCATTTGCCCCCTAACCTGAGTTGTAGCTTGTGCTAAATAAACACCTATTTGGATTGTCTGTGTGAGCTGATTTTTCATATATGAGTGGACTTCTTTGGAGATGTTACTTGCTCAAAAGTTTACACGTTTTTTTTTAAGAGTCAGTTAAACCTCAACTTACTCTCTCTTACTCTCTGCTTCTGGGATTGTGGTCACCAGGTAAGAACATATTTTGTAGATCATTAGAAAAACTTTGACAAGAACTGGCCTTTCATCTTAACAAACTTGCCAATCCTATTCACCTGGTTTCTTCGAAATAACTCCAGTTTTAAAGATTCCTAAAGTCCTACTGTCTACAACACTACTTGGGAAATTATTCCATGTATGTACTGTTTCCTTTGTGAAGAAAAAAAAATCCTAATGTTTGTGTGAAATCTACCACTAACAAGTTTCCATGCATCCCTGTGTTCTTGAAGAGTTTATTTTAAAACTAGGGGGGTAAGCCCCCTGGCGAGTTGCAGCTGGAATATTAGTAAAATCTGTAAATGTACAAAAGAAAAATTATTTATTGGAGTCAAAATCACGAAATTCTATAAATATGTAAAAGAAAAATAAATAATTATTTAACGGAATATAAATCATGAAATGAGAATAAAATATTTACTCTCTTAAATTCAGCGGGTTGGAAAATGGATGGATGGATGGATGATTGGAGTATTCCCATTAAACGCAGGCCCACTATACTCAATGAGTATTTATAAGAGACTAAATAAACTATCCATTCATTTTAACTGACATTCTTATAGATAAAAAAAAAACTTTTTTTTAAAAATTACTCTTTTAAATAACAGGAAAAATCATGTAAAAACTAAAGTGGTATGCAATGGGTCATCGTAACTTGACCTTCAGCTAACTAAATCATCTAAATACAAACATTGGTGTTATGAATAGATCATTTTTTTTAATAGTTTGTTCCTGTGAAAGAAAGTTTACTCGATCAAAAATAAAAACCATGACTTTCTTGATATTTTAGTTTATAATTTAAAAACAGAATAAGAATCTGAAATCTAACAACATCACATTAAAGTTTGTTAACTTCTGAAAAGAATAATACCAAACATATATACGTAGCTTTTAAAATAAGCCCGTTTTAAAGTGTGACAAAAAAGTCACATAAAATTGCTGCACAAAGTCGTTGCACTTTTAGGCTTAGGATTTTATATATATATACAGTATATACAGAGAGAGAGAGTAGATAACAGGACGTATACTTATTCTCTTCAAAAACTAAAAAGGTCTTTAAGACTCATAACCTCACAGTCATGAAATCAGTCTGGATGTTTTTCTCTGGACTTTCTTTAGTGCTGCTATATATATATTTTGTTTTGTAATATGGAAACTAAAGCTATACACACTACACCAGGTGAAGCCTCACTAGTGACTTACTGTATATTCCTTAAGTATAAGCTCCATTGACATGTACACCAGTATGCAGTATAATCTAATATCCTATTAGCCTTCTTAATCACTTCTACACACTGTATGGATTTAGATAGCGATGAGTCCACTACAACTCCTAGATCTTTCTCATAAGATGTATTTTCAAGTTTCAAACCTCCCGTTGTTTATTCAGATCTAACATTTTTTATTTCTCATGTGTAATACTTTACATTTATTTAAATTAAATTTAATCTGCAACAAATCTACCTAAACTGTTATGATATGTTTTGTTTTTAAATTTTTTTTTTTTATGTCGTTTTGTTGAAATTTTGGTTTGTTATTGGATTTGATTTAGACTTCATTTGGAAGGTGTTGAAGTGTTCTACCTTCTGTCTGTGACACCTTCATAGATTTCCATGTGTACCATCATTTTGTGGATATTTTGTTAGCAAATTACTACTGCTTTGCCAGGATACAATGACCACGTCAAAGTTTACACGTGTGACAGTATAAAGGTCAGTGTTGCATATGTACATCCTGGTAGTATGAGGTTGTGGATACAGTTAAATCATAGAAATTATTGTTATTAGATTTAGGTTCTGAATTCTTGAGTTTCAGTTTACAATTTTGTATTGGCTTTATGATACTAGGTGTTCTATTTTCTCTGGAAATTATTTTGGCCTGAGTTTTTTTGCTAATTCTTAAATTTCCCATGTAGTTTCTCTAATTTTCTGTCCACACACAAGTCTGCATTCTGTCCAAGCCTGTCTGTAAGGAATTGGCTGATTCCAAGTTATCTTCCTTTTCATCTGCAATTTAAGTAGTTTGTTATTTATATACTTACTAGTTGCATGTGATCTTTGGGACAAAAAACAACCCAAAGACTCCCTATCAATTTTACTATATTGGTGAACTTGCAGAGGTGTCAGCTAAGTGGGCCAGGTCAGCTCGTATCTTGTCCAAGACGGACTCTGATGTGATTGGTGGGGTTGATCAACCCCAATTGGTGACCTTTAAACCAGTCCCCAAAAAGACAGAAGTGGTGATAATGTAGTACTCAGTCATTAGGGGGACTGAGACACAGGTTGTCCTCAGATTCAGAGAGTCTTGTATGGTGTGTAGCCTTCTGGGTACACAGGTTGGAGATCTCCCTGGAAGAGTAGATAGGTTCTTGGCAGGAGTAGGGGGGATCCAGTTGTCATTGTTGATGTTGAAACAAATTACATACATAAGGGTAGGCTGTCAGTTTAGCAAACCAAATTCAAAGAGATGACAGACTGAGGAGAAGAACTGACAAGGTGTTCTTCTTTGAAGTACTTCCTGTGCCACACACCAGTTCTGATATGACTGAGAAGATTAAAAGGCTTAACACATTGCTTAGATCTTGATGTGATATAGAGGTGTATAGTTTTATGGGGCATTGGGACTCCTTCTGGAAGAGATGGAACCTGTTTCACTGTGATGGGTTACATTTGAACAGAAGGGGTACCAATGTGTTGGGAAGGCATACGAATAGGTTAATTCAGGATTGTTTAAACTAGGGAATGATTGGGAGACACAAAGTTTGGGACAGGCCAGGTTTAAAAATGTACTTGAAAGGACAAACAGTAGTGTAAAAATACAAATGCATAATAAATTATAGCACAAATGTAAAGTGACAAACTAAAATAAGTAATATTTTACTTATTTTATGCTTACCTTGATGCTCAGAGCATTAGAAATAAAATGAATAAGTTGGAAATTGATGTAGCTGCACTTAACTTTAATTTAGTAGGAATGACAGAAACCTGGCTAAATTAAAGGGATGGGCAGAAGTATAATGTAGATGAGTACAGATTATTTAGGCAAGACAGGCAAAACTGAAAAGGTAGAGGAGACACTGTGTATGTAAAACAGAATTTCAATGCTTCTTGAATTAGCTGGGTAAACCACGGCCTAATAAGGATGTTTGGATTCTAATAGATAAGTTTAGACAGGCACTGTTGCATGGTTAAGGCTTTGGATTTTGGACCTCAAACATAGAGATTGTGGTCGTTCAGATCGTGCTGCTGAAATGGTGTTACTATGAGCAAGTCACTTCACCTACCTGTGTTACAATTAGAAAAAAAAAATAAATGTAATCAATTGTATCTCAGATGTTGTAGGTTTCCTTGGATAAAGGCATCAACCATATAAATAATAACAATAATAATAGAGACCAATGTCTCATACAGTATTAGGATTGTGTTATAGAACCCAAAATGCAGACAATACTTTAAATATACATCTTTTAAATAATTTCAAAAAAGCAACTTTAGATGGGGATATTTGGGGGATGTTAATTACCCAAATATTAACTGTATTAGGGTGGCACGGTGGCGCAGTGGGTAGCGCTGCTGCCTCGCAGTTAGGAGTCCTCCCCGCGTGGAGTTTGCATGTTCTCCCCGTGTCTGCGTGGGTTTCCTCCGGGTACTCTGGTTTCCTCCCACAGTCCAAAGACATGCTGGTTAGGTGCATTGGCAATCCTAAATTGTCCCTAGTGTGTGCTTGGTGTGTGGGTGGGTGTGCGTGCCCTGCGTTGAGCTGGTGTCCTGCCCAGGGTTTGTTTCCTGCCTTGCGCCCTGTGTTGGCTGGGATTGGCTCCAGCAGACCCCCGTGGCCCTCTAGTTAGGATGTAGCAGGTTGTATAATGGATGGATGGATGGATGGATGGATGGATTAACTGTATTAACCTGACAAATGTCAGACAACAAAAGCAGGAGTTTTTGTTTCAATCAGTGACTGTATGTTAATGCAACAACGAGAATGGAGGCATGTGTAGATTTAGAATTCTGTAATCACCATAGAATTGAAAGGGTAAAAGTAATTAAACCACTAGTATCTAGTCACCGTAATATAAAAGATTTCACAGTGTTTCAGAGTGCAAATTATGAATTAAAAACAAGTAAATTTAATTTTACGTGGGCAAACTTTGAAAAGGTGGGGCAAAGCTTCAGTAAGGTTAAATTGTATTAGAATTGTAAGTGTGGACACAGTCAACATGATGTGGGGCAGGTTTGAAAGCGTTTTACTTATAATGTAGGAGAAGTTCATCCTGAAATTTATAAGCAGTAAGAAATTAAAGAAAACTCAGAAAAATAATGCTACAAAGGAAAAAACAGCTACAGAATGCTTATGTGACTTGTAACTCCAGTGCTAACTATAGGGCATATGACAGCATGAGAGCAACAGCTTTGAACTTGCACTTTATTGAAATATATACATGTGAAGAAGTAGATAACATCCTAAAAGTCACAGGGATTACTAAGAAGGAACTTAGAATTTTGAAAATTGTAGAGGAAGTTAGTAAGTACAAACTGCATGTAAAATTTATATAAATATAAATAGTTTTCAAAAATCTCTGCACACTGGGGAAATTCCTTAAGACTGAAAGATAGCAAATATCTCAATGCATATAAAGGGTGGTCAGCCTAATCCAAGTAACTATAAGCCAGTAAGCTTAATGTGCATCACAGATAAATGAAGCAATTATTAAGGAAAACATTGATCAGCATTATGTCTAGAACAGGTGAATTGGCAAATACTTGAAATGGGTTCAGATGAAGAATGTCCTTTTACACTAATACACCAGAATTCTATTAGGAAGCAACACAAGAATACCATCAGACAGATACATATGATATTATTATTCTTGATATTCAAAATGCTTTTGATAAATTACCTCGAACTAAAAAAAGCTAGAATTCATAGTTCAGTCTTACTTCTTCTTCTTTTGGGTGCTCCCATTAGGGGTTGCCACAGCAGATCATCTTTTTGCATATCTCTGTCCTCTGCATCTTGCTCTGTTACACCCATCACCTGCATGTCCTCTCTCACCACATCCATAAACCTCCACTTAGGCCTTCCTCTTTTCCTCTTACCTGGCAGCTCTATCCTTAACATCCTTCTCCCAATATACTCTCTCCTCTGCACATTTCCAAATCAACACAATCTCGCCTCTCTGACTTTGTCTCCCAACCGTCCAACTTGAGCTGACCCTCTAATGTACTAATTTCTGATCAAATCTGTCCTTGTTATGCCCAGTGCAAATCTTAGCACCTTTAACTCTGCTACCTTCAGCTCTTTCTCCTGCTTTCTGGTTAGTGCCACCATCTCCAACCCATATAAAATAGCTGATCTCACTATCGTTTTGTAGACCTTCCCTTTTACTCTTGCTGATACCCATCTGTCACAAATTACTAATGACACTCTTCTCCACCCATTCCACCCTGCCTGCACTCTTTTTCACCTATCTTCCACAATCCCCATTACTCTGTACTGTTGATCCCAAGTATTTAAACTCATCCACCTTCGCCAACTCTACTCCTTGCATTCTCACCATTCCACTGAACTCCCTCTCATTTACATGCATGTACTTTGTCTTGTTCCTACTGGCCTTCATTCCTCTCCTTTCCAGAGCATATCTTCATCTCTCCAGGGTCTCCTCAACCTGCTCCCTACTATGGCTACAGATCACAATGTCATCAGCAAACATCATAGTCCACGGGGACACCTGTCTAATCTTGTCTGTCAACCTGTCCATCACTATTGCTAATAAGAAAGGGCTCAGAGCAGATCCCTGATGTAATCCCACCTCCACCTTGAATGCATCCGTCATTCCTACCGCAGACCTCAGCACTGTCACACTTCCCTCGTACATATCCTGTAAAACTCTTACTTACTTCTCTGCCACTCCTGACTTGTTCATACAATACCACAGCTCCTCTTGAGGCACTCTGTCATATGCTTTCTCCAGGTCCACAAAGCCGCAATGCAACTCCTTCTGGCCTTCTCTATACTTCTCTATCAACATTCTCAGAGCAAACATCGCTGTGGTGCTCTTTCTTGGCATGAAACTATACTGCTGCTCACTAATCATCACCTCACTTCTCAGCCTAGGTTCCACTATTTCCCATAACTTCATGCTGTGGCTCATTAATTTTATCCCCCTGTAGTTACTACAGTCCTGCACATCCCCTTTATTCTTAAATATTGGCATCAGTACACTTCTTCTCCACTCCTCAGGTATTCTCTCACTTTCCAAGATTCCATTAAACAATCTGGTTAAAAACTCCTTCCATCTCTCCCAAACACCTCCATGTTTCCACAGGTATGTCATCTGGACCAATGGCCTTTCCATTTTTCATCCTCTTCATAGCTGCCCTTACTTCCTCCTTGCTATTCCGTTGTAATTCCTGATTCACTATCTCCACATCATCCAACCTTCTCTCTCTCTCTCATTCTCTTCATTTATCAGCCTCTCAAAGTACTCTTTCCATCTTCTTAACACACTCTCCTTGCTTGTGAGTACGTGTCCTTCTTTATCCTTTATCACCCTAACCTACTGCACATCTTTCCCAGCGCAGTCCCTCTGTCTAGCCAATTGGTACAGGTCCTTTTCTCCCTCCTTACTGTCCAAACTCTCATACAACTCATCATACACCTTTTCTTTAGCCTTCGCCACCTCTCTCTTCACGCTTGCGTCTCATCTCCTTGTACTCTTGTCTACTTTCTGCATCTCTTTGACTATCCCACTTCTTCTTCACAATCTTCTTGCTCTGCATACTCTCCTATACTTCCCCATTCCACCACCAGGTTTTATTTTCCTCCTTCCTCTGTCCAGATGTCACGCCAAACAGCCTTCTTGTTGTTATCCTTTCTACATCTGCTGTAGTTGCCCGTCTGGTAACTCTTCACTGCCACCCAGTGCCTGTCTCACCTCCTCCCTAAACTCAACCTTGCAGTCTTCTTTTTTCAACTTCCACCATTTGATTCTTGGCTCTGTCCTCACTCTCTTCCTCTTCTTGATTTCCAACATCATCCTACAGACCACCATCCTATGCTGCTTAACTGCACTTTTCCCTGCCACCATTTTGCAGTCTTCAATCTTCTTCAGATTGGACTTTTCAGCATAGGATATAATCTACCTGTGTACATCTTCCTCCATTCTTGTACGTCATCCTATGTTCCTCCCTCTTCTTAAAATACATATTCACCACAGCCACCATGCCCACCCTTTTGGCAAAATCCACTATCATCTGACCTTCTTCATTCCTCTCCTTGACACCACACCTACCCATCACCTCCTCGTCTCCTTATACTTAAGTCATATAAGTGGGCTCATGTGTGTGCAAAAACAACTAATGAACACCCATCAATGAAAGAGAATAAAGGAATGAAGAGCAACGCAGGTTATGCAACAACAAGGAAAAAGGAAAAATGTAGTGTTTTGAAATTGGTAAAAAGAAGGAAGGTTAGGCTGCTTTTGGTGTACCATGACAAAATTTAAAAAGGAAAATGACAGACTAAGATCATGCCTGAACTCACCATGCCTCAAAAACATTCTTACATGTACCAACTGTATTTTGCTACATTTACTTTACCCACCAGCAACACGTAAGAAGTTTGAAACTGTGCTGAATTGTTGTGAGGAGGCTGAGTAATTCATCATTTCTTGCTATCATGTAATCTGATTTTCTATGAGATTCAGCAACTGCAGTCACTAAGTTAGATGTGCTATCCAACTCGAAGTTGTGTGATGATCAGTCAGCCATCAAATATTTTTTTGTGCATTGCACTGCACATTTGCACATTAACTCTTATTGTGCCTTCATGACAGTGTGACCACCTTGCAGGCCTGGACATCTACAGCAAATATAGATTAAAAAAATAAATGGCTGGGGACTTTAATTGTGTTTTAAATCCACTCTTAGATAGGACTCCTGTGACAGGGGGGACGACGTCTAATACTGCAAAGATAATTACACAGTTTTTAAATGATCACAACTTATCAGACCCCTGGAGGTTTCTTAACCCAAACTCAAGAACATATTCGTTCTACTCACCAGTGCATTATAGCTACTCAAGAATTGATTATTTTTTTATAGATAATAATTTCCTGCCTACAATTAAATCATGCAAATATGACACAATTGTTATCTCTGACCATGCCCCTCTAGTCTTGGAGCTAAAATCAATAAGCCCCTCATACTCACCTCGCAGATGGCGTCTTAACCCTCTTTTATTGGCAGACGAGAACTGCACAGAATTTATATCCAAACAAATCAGTTTCTTCCTAGAGACAAACACGTCCACAGAGGTTTCTGCAGGAACACTCTGGGAAACTCTAAAGGCCTTCTTAAGAGGCCAGATTATTTCATATCTTTCCCATAGAAATAAATTAGAAACCAAGAAAGTGTCAGAGCTAAGAAATGAAATTACTAGAATAGATGAAGAACAAGCCAGGCGTCCAAGTGAAGCTCTCCACAGGAAAAGGCAGGCCCTGCATACAGAACTTAACATCTTAACAACTAAAGAAACTGAACAACTTATTTATAAGTCTAGACAGCATTACTATAAACACGGAGAAAAAGCTAATAAGCTTTTAGCTCAACAAATTCATAAACAAGAAGTTCACAATGCAATACCAGTAATCACCAACAAGAATGGAGAAGAAATCATCGACCATAATAAAATAATGCACACATTTAGAGATTACTATAAGTCTTTATATTCCACTGAGCCCAAAGAAGACAACACGCAATCTAATGCATTTCTGGATAATTTACAAATACCACAAATAGATGCTTTAAGTGCTGAGGAACTGGATAAACCTCTAACGCTAACAGAATTACTAGACGCTATAAAGTCACTACAAAGCGGGAAATCATCAGGCCCTGATGGTTACCCCGTAGAGTTTTATAAGAAATTCTCCACTCAGCTAGCTCCACTCTTATTGGTAACATTTACAGAAGCTAAAGACCACCAAATACTACCTCAAATATTTCGACAAGCATTAATCACCGTCTTTCCTAAACAAAATAAGGACTTGTTACAATGCGCATCATATAGACCAATTTCACTCCTGAATAATGATGTTAAGATACTCTCAAAAATCCTAGCTAGAAGGATGGAGAAAGTGCTGCCCTCAGTAATATCACAAGATCAAACTGGATTTATTAAAGGCCGACATCTATCTTCAAATCTCCAACGCTTGTTTAATGTTATATATTCACCAGCAAAATCAAACACCCCAGAGATATTACTATCATTAGATGCAGAAAAGGCATTTGACATGATCGAATGGAATTACCTTTTCACTGCACTGGAGAAATTTGGGTTTGGCCCGAATATTTGTGCTTGGATCAAACTACTGTATACCAGTCCAGAAGCTTCAGTTTGTATTAATAAAATTTGCTCAGACTACTTTAAACTAGAACGTGGTACCAGACAAGGATGTCCCTTGTCGCCACTGTTGTTTGCAATCGCTATTGAACCACTGGCGGTTCGCTGCCGAAATTCTTATCAGATAAAGGGGATTGTCAGAGAAGGACTGGAACAGAAAATTTCTCTATATGCGGATGATATGGTCTTATATATATCGGACCCAGAAAACACTGTCCCTGCTGTTTTAACAGCACTAACAGAATTTCAAAAGATATCTGGTCTTAGAATTAATCTGAATAAAAGTATACTCTTTCCAGTGAACTCACAAGCATATAATATTAGATTAGACACCCTACCTTTTACCATAGCAGATCAGTTTAAATACCTAGGGGTAAATATCACAAGTAAACATAAAGCTCTTTATCAACAAAATTTTGGCGTCTGTATGGAAAAAATTAAGCAAGACTTGCATAGATGGTCAACCCTTCATCTCACTCTAGCCGGAAGAATTAACATTGTTAAGATGAATATCCTTCCTAAACTTCTCTTTTTATTTCAAAACATTTCAATATATATCAATAAATCGTTTTTTAAACAGTTAGATTCAATAATAACCTCATTCATTTGGAACTCAAAACACCCACGTATCCGAAGAGCGACCCTACAAAGACCTCAGGCAGAAGGTGGCATGGCTTTACCTAATTTTCAGTTTTATTACTGGGCAGCAAACATACAAGCCATAAAAACCTGGACACAAATAAATGCACATACCCAGGCTTGGTCTGCAATAGAAGTAAAATCCTGTAGCACTTCTTTATATTCCCTGCTCTGCTCTCCAATAAATGAAAGTTATCGCAAATATACTAATAACCCAATTGTGCTTTACTCACTCAGAATATGGAACCAAATTAGGAAGCATTTTAAGATGGAAAATCTTTTATCAGTGGCACCTCTGCAAGGGAACCACCTCTTTCAACCTTCGCAAGTATATCCAGTTTTTAATACCTGGAAAAGTTTTGGGATTAAAATGCTCAGAGATCTTTATATAGACAACATATTTACATCTTTTGAACAATTACGTTCAAAATTGAACCCCCCCAGCTACACATTTCTTTTACTATCTTCAAATTAGAAATTTTGTAAAACAGAAATTGCCCGATTTCCCCCACCTTGCACCCTCCACAATGCTGGAAAAAATACTGCTCAATTCCGAGGAAACAAACACTATTTCCGCAATATATAAAATCTTATTAGAGTCCCTACCTTTCAAAGACCCAAGAGGACATTGGGAAGAAGATCTCTTAATCAATATATCAGAAAAGGAGTGGAAGGTAGCAAAGCAGAGAATTCACTCGAGTTCTATATGCGCAAAGCATAGAATTATTCAACTAAAAATTATATATTGAGTCCATCTGTCTCGCTTAAAACTGTCCAAAATGTTTCCAGGCCAGGATCCAACCTGCGAGCGCTGCAACCAAGCTCCTGCCTCACTGGGTCACATGTTCTGGGCCTGCACCAAACTAACATCATTTTGGACAAAAATTTTTAAGTGCCTCTCAGACAGCCTTAGTATCACAATCCCTCCTAACCCACTAACAGCTGTGTTTGGTGTCCTTCCAGATGGACTGGAATTGGAGAAGGACAAGCAAACGGTGATTGCATTCACTACACTCTTGGCACGCAGACTTATTTTGTTAAATTGGAAGAATCCTAATTCTCCTCTTATAAGTCAGTGGGAAACCGATGTTTTATGGTAGTGCTGCTGCTTTGCAGTAAGGAGACTGTGGAAGATTGTGGGTTCGCTTCCCGGTTCCTCCCTGTGTGGATAGCGCTTTGAGTGCTGAGAAAAGCGCTATATAAATGTAATGAATTATTATTATTATTATTTTTATATTATTTGAAATTGGAAAAAAATCAAATTAGAGGATCTGTACAAAATTTTTTCAAAACATGGCAGGATTTAATCAATATTATTTTAGAATAAGAGAAATAACTATTATTGCATTTAACTCCCTTCTCCATCTCTTATTTATATAGATATTTACTTCTCCCCTTCTTTTGTCTAATGTTGCCTTATTAAAAAGCTTAAAGAAATTTTCCTTTAGCTAAGCTCTCCTTCTCAGGGGTGGGGTTTGATTTGTTTTCAAATTTGTTGGGTTATAAATTGATCTGTTTGTATGGAATGATTACAATGAAAATTAATAAAATAAAAATATTAAAAAAAAAAAAAAAAAAAAAAAAGATTAAAAATTTAAAAGAAAAAAAAAAAATAAGCAGAAAGAACAAATTTAATCTGTTCCTTTTCCTTGTATGAAAAGAAATTCTACACTTTAATTAAACTGAAAAATAAAAGCTAGTTGGGGTAATTATGGGTTTATGCTTTTTAGCCATGTTTTAGTGCACAATTGCACAATTTTAAAACAAAAAATTGGCAATATTTTACAAACTTTATGAAATATTGTATCAATTTTTTTAGTCTTTGTTGGCCGTACAACTGCTGTCTTCTCTTTGTTGGTTATATACAGTGAATTCAGAAAGCATTTAGACCCCTGCACTTTCTGCAAAATTTATTGTGTTTTTAATTTGAAATGGATACATTTTCCATTTTGCCCATCAAGCTACACTCAATAACTCATAGCGATAAAGTGAAATATGTTTTCAGAAAATTGCCAATTGATTAAAAATCAAAAACTGAAATTTCACTTTCATTTAAGTATTCAGACCCTTTGCTGTGTCATTCCAAATTGTGGTTAGGTGCATACGGTTTGCTTTAATTATCCTTAGGATGTGTGTCAAAATTCATTGGAGTCCACATGTGGCAAATTGAATTAAATGGACATTGTTTAGAAAGACATACACCTGTATATATAAAGTAACACAACTCATACTGCATGTCAGGACAAAAGCCAAGCCATGAAATCCAAGGAACTGCCTGTAGACATCCACAGTAAAATTGTAGTGAGGTATAGATCATGACAAGGGTATAAAACCATTTCTAAATCTTTGACTGTTCCTAAGAGCACATTGGCCTCAATAATTGCGAAATGGAAGAAGTTTAGAATCACCAGCTGGGGCCTCGTGTATAACGCTGTGCGTAAAATTCACACTAAAACATGCCGTATGGACAAAAGTGAAAACGTACATGTGCACAAAAAAATTCAGATGCAGAAAACCGTGCGTAAGCCAACTTCCATGCACTTCCACTACATAAATCCCGGTCAGCGTGAAATATAACGCTTGTGCACATGCCTGCCTCCTCTCCCAGACTCCTCCCAGAATTACGCCTCTTTAAATATGCAAATCAGTATAAATATTCCTTATGTTCAGCATTCTGTGAAAAGACAAATATAAAAAAAGCACAGGGAAAAAAAAGAAGAATTTCAGCGAATGACAAGTGGAGGCAATGAAAAACATACTATGTGTTGGTTTAAGCAGTTGTATAAATAACAAAAGGAGGTTGGTCAAAAGTTCAAATTCAGAAAGTTGCACAGTGCCCGAAATAAAAAAGAAGTGGTCAGATATCAAAGTCGCCATGAAAAGGTGAGTCGTAGCCCACCTTCTGAGTGTCATATAGACGCTTATTAGGGTACAGAGAAAAGGAAAAAAATAGGGACACTGGGAAAAAAACTCGAAATGTCAACTTCAATCTCAAAATTTCCATCTTTAATCACGTTATTTTGTTATTAAAGTAGAACATCATAAACTTCATCTTAAAATTGTTTTATTCACTAGTTTCTCAAATCCCATTGTAATTAAAGTAGCACGTTAAATGCTTCGTATTCAATGTGTTCTTCTATGTACTCTATGTGTGTGAATCACTGCGTGCTTCTTAAACAAGCTTACTCTTACACCGACAGGACACAGAATACACTACTTTCATGATATTACAGCAACAAATTAAATACTAAGATATATATTTGATATTATTTTCATGGTGATAGGAATTAAAGCATGTATTAAAGGTGAGGGCACAGTGTCGCAGTGGTAGTGACGAGCTGGCACCCCATCCAGAGATTGTTCCTGCCTCCTGCAAGGTGCTTGCTGTATTGTGTGTGACCCTCAATTAAATAATTTATTGCAGCAGTACTGTCTCTTTCAAACGTTCTAACCCCCAGTTCCTGCCCTTCCTTTCCTTTCCTTTCTCCACATAACCAATCTCCACACAATAAGCTCTATAATGAATATCAAGCCATCTGTAAGTTTAGAACACTGATTCTTCAAAGCTTTTAAGGAACACTGAAATATCTTCATAGTGCATGTTTAATTATTCCATCCATCTATCCATCCAGGGTCGCGCCAGTTCCAGCAAGCATACAGCGCAAGACAGGAACGATCCCTGAACGGGGCATCAGCTTATTGCTACCGCTGTCCACCGTGTCCACACGTTTAATTATTAATAGTATACATTATTTAAATAAAGTTAAAAATGTATCTGTATAATGTAATATACATACTTTACTGCTTTTCATCTTAAAAATGATATCAAGAGCTCCAAGAAGATAGCGCTTGGAAATCTAAATCGAGTCATCATCATATATAAATACACACTCTCTTCTATTGAAATGAATTGAATTCCTTTCATTGTTATTGTATGATACAATGAGATTCAACATGCAAATCCTCCATAAACTTTTTTTCCTATAAAATGATAAAATAACAGTAATAATAATAATAATACGATAAAAAAAACAATGAAAAATTTACAATATGAAAGCATAAGTGGCTCAGGTTGTGCAATATTACAACTCTGCTGCATGTTTACAGTGAGGTACTTATTATCTTACTTATAAGTATAAACAGTTCTACCGGGAGCACTTGATTAACTGATTGAATGCATTTAGAGCTCTTGGGATGAAACTGTTTCTGAACCACAAGATCCCTACAGGAAAAGCTCTGCAGATTTGCCGAATTGGGAAAGTTCAAATAGACTGTGCCCATGGCTGAGGCAGCATGTCCTAGATGCTGTATCCCATTAATTATCTCCGCTCTCGAGACAATCTGCTGGAGAGCTTTCCGAACAGCTGTTGTACAGTTGTGATTCCAACAACGCTAAAGCAGCTATGATATTTGGAATAGTTTGGCCATTCTGTGCATCATTATACTGTTACAGGTTGATTACAACCAGATGCCTTAAACTAAAAAATGATATGCGGTTAATTTCAGTGTATTTGATAAAGTTGCGTCAGGGATGTGAATCTAAAAAATAAAGGGAAACCACACAGGAACAGTACCACTGCTTTGATGCTAGGTGCCGACAGTGTGCAAAACTGAGCTGAAAACATGCGTACGCAGTGGTTTGAGCTGGCATTGAGAATGTACATGGCTTCATGCCAAATTTTGGTTTTATACATCGCGATGTGAGCGTGGAAATGGGTATACGCAACATTTTTGTGCATATGCACAGTTTATACATGAGGCCCCAGGACTCTTCCTAAATCTGCCTGTCTTTTCAAACTGAGTAACAAGGCAAAAAGGAACACAGTAACAGAGGTGAGCAAGAATGCAATGATTACTCTAACAAAGCTTCAAAAGTGTTCTACTGAGGTGGGAGAATGTGTCAGAAGAACACTGCAGCACTATATAAATAAAGAGTCTAGTTAGAGAGGCTAGAAAGAAGCTACTCTTGACAGCCTGAGAGAATGAAGAAAAATATTTGCTGGCATGATGAGAAAAAATTAAAACCTTTTATACTCATCTGCCTTATACCATCATTACGGTGAAGTATGGTGGTGGCAGCATCATGCTATGGTGATGTTTCTCAGTACCAGGGACAGGGAGACTAGTCAGAATTGAGGCAAAGATGAATGAGGCCAAAAGTGTTTAAAGAAAACCTGCTCCAGAGTGCAAGCGACCTCACACTGGGGTGACAGTTCACCTTTCAGCACGACAATGACCTGAAGCATACAATCCTTACAATGTTGGAGTGGCTTCAGGACAGGTCTCTGACCATACTTGGGTGGACCAGCCAAAGCCCAGGCCTAAGACCATAGAGCATGTCTGGAAATAAATGAAGATGGCAATTTACAAATGATTCCTGTCCAATTTAACAGTGCTTGAGAGTTTCTGCCAGGATGAATGGGATAAATTTGTAATTCCAGTTGTGCAAAGGGCCCGAACACTTATATGAATGAGAAATTTCAGTTTTTGATGTTTAACCAATTTGCAAACCTTTCTCTACACATGTTTTTACTTTGTATGAGTTATTGAGTATAGATTGATGAACAAAAATGGTACATTTGTCCACTTAATGTGCAGAAAGCGAAGAGGTCTGAATACTTTATGATTCTACTGTAGATAATACTTTATTTCTTCTAAACCCAAAGAATAATACTGAGGTATTTTGAAATTAACATTTTTCAAGTTTAACATGCTGATGATTAGTCCTAAACTCTGATAAAAAAACCTGGCTTACATGTTTTATAATAATAAAAAATATAATACTTTTGAGAATACATTAAAATATTCTACAAGGGTAAATTAATATATTAATCGCAGTGAATACATAAAGAATATAGA
The DNA here is from genome assembly GCF_900747795.2 of Erpetoichthys calabaricus. NCBI lineage: Eukaryota > Metazoa > Chordata > Cladistia > Polypteriformes > Polypteridae > Erpetoichthys > Erpetoichthys calabaricus. Next base: position 92,963,796 of record NC_041404.2, read on the forward strand.
GTTTATTTGAACAACATAGTCTTAGCTTACTGCACAGTTAGTCCAACAGTTACACATCTCTTGGCCCAAACCATGTCACAAACACATTCAATATTTTTAGCACTACTGGACAAGTATGGATGGGCTAACCATTTTTTAACAGTGACACTCATGCAGCCATTCTTGGAATTTTCAGGCCTTTTTTAGACACTAAGGCAAAATGTTGTTTCTATACTGTCGATCTGTGCTCCTGATATAGACAGTACCATCAGGGTCACCCCCTCACTCCCAAACTGATAATAATACACCACTCTTCTTTGGTGCATTTGGGAAGGGGAAAGGCCATATTAATAATAGTATAATATGGCAACAGTTAACCAGTCCACTTTAAACCTTTATTATAGCAGCTTAGACAATCATTGATAATCCATGTGCAACTATCACTGCAACCCATAATATAAAGATTTTAAAATAATATTTTGAATCACCTTCACATGCTCACATTCACAAAGCTATCCAGCCACATATAGTGTCTGTAAAAATATAATGTGAATAGGGCAATACCCAGCATTTGTAAATACTAAGATTATTATTTAAAACAGAGGAAAAAACCCTGTGCTATGAGACAAAAAAGAAGAAAAAAACAACACTACAAAGTACTGTAAATGTTTTCTGCATGAAAAAAACTGACATTAAGAACAGGAGATGTGCAGTGTTCAACATAACATTTACATGTACATTTACATTAACAGTTAACAGTATGCTCACATGTATACATTTTTCCGTTGAATGTAAAACTACTTTGTCCAATACAAGGTTGCAGTGGGCCAAGTCTATGAGGCATGAATCAGTCCTCAACAAGTCATCAGTTCATGACAGGGCAACAAATAAAAATAATAAAGGTATTTTCCTAGATTTTAAAATCCTTTTTGTTTACTGGAGCAGCAAATTTAGAACTATGAACAACTCAGCTGAACTACAGTCAATAAATTCATCCAAAATAACATTTAAAGGGACAGGAACAATGAGCATTGGTGGTATTTTCCTCATGATCAACATCAGAATTTACTAAGCAGGGGTTTTACAAATGCTCTGGGTTACCACAGTTTAAACATGTCCAATTTAAAAGGGAGTCCACATCTTTCAGAACTGATTATTGAATTTTCAATTTACATGAGTCTTCTTATCATTTGGTGTTGGTATAGATACATGTGAAAGCAGCACAGAATTAATATTCTTAGGAGCACACTTCTCAGAGACTATGAAAGGAAACTTAAAAGGAAGTAATGCATGGTACAGTCATTTCAGACCTTGACGTTTCCTTGAAAAAAGGAGAAAATTGGAGCTCCTGTTTTTGTTCCTAAGAGAAGCAAATAAAGACCATCCATCCATCCATCCATCCATCCATTGTCTCCCGCTTATCCGAGGTCGGGTCGCGGGGGCAGCAGCTTGAGCAGAGATACCCAGACTTCCCTCTCCCTGGCCACTTCTTCTAGCTCTTCCGGGAGAATCCCAAGGCGTTCCCAGGCCAGTCGAGAGACATAGTCCCTCCACCGTGTCCTGGGTCTTCCTCGGGGCCTCCTCCCGGTTAGACGTGCCCGGAACACCTCACCAGGGAGGCGTCCAGGAGGCATCCTGATCAGATGCCCGAGCCACCTCATCTGACTCCTCTCGATGCGGAGGAGCAGCGGCTCTACTCTGAGCCCCTCCCGGATGACTGAGCTTCTCACCCTATCTTTAAGGGAAAGCCCAGACACCCTGCGGAGGAAACTCATTTCAGCCGCTTGTATTCGCGATCTCGTTCTTTCGGTCACTACCCATAGTTCATGACCATAGGTGAGGGTAGGAACATAGATCGACTGGTAAATTGAGAGCTTCGCCTTACGGCTCAGCTCCTTTTTCACCACAACAGACCGATGCAGCGCCCGCATTACTGCGGATGCCGCACCGATCCGCCTGTCGATCTCACGCTCCATTCTTCCCTCACTCGTGAACAAGACCCCGAGATACTTGAACTCCTCCACTTGGGGCAGGATCTCGCTACCAACCCTGAGAGGGCACTCCACCCTTTTCCGGCTGAGGACCATGGTCTCGGATTTGGAGGTGCTGATTCTCATCCCAGCCGCTTCACACTCGGCTGCGAACCGATCCAGAGAGAGCTGAAGATCACGGCCTGATGAAGCAAACAGGACAACATCATCTGCAAAAAGCAGTGACCCAATCCTGAGCCCACCAAACCGGACCCCCTCAACGCCCTGGCTGCGCCGAGAAATTCTGTCCATAAAAGTTATGAACAGAATCGGTGACAAAGGGCAGCCCTGGCGGAGTCCAACTCTCACTGGAAATGGGTTCGACTTACTGCCGGCAATGCGGACCAAGCTCTGGCACCGATCGTACAGGGACCGAACAGCCCTTATCAGGGGGGCCGGTACCCCATACTCTCGGAGTACCCCCCACAGGATTCCCCGAGGGACACGGTCAAATGCCTTTTCCAAGTCCACAAAACATATGTAGACTGGTTGGGCAAACTCCCATGCACCCTCCAGGACCCTGCTAAGGGTATAGAGCTGGTCCACTGTTCCGCGACCAGGACGAAAACCACACTGTTCCTCCTGAATCCGTGGCTCGACTATCCGACGGACCCTCCTCTCCAGGACCCCTGAATAGACTTTTCCAGGGAGGCTGAGGAGTGTGATCCCTCTGTAGTTGGAACACACCCTCTGATCCCCCTTCTTAAAGAGGGGGACCACCATGATGATATAAAGACCATGATGCTGAAAACACAGGAATAAGAAGTGTAAGCAATATACAATGCAACTAATAGGGGCACAGGAAGAAAAAAAACGCTTAATCATAATCATCTTGATACACCAGAATGCAGCAGAAAATGATAAATGGATAGCTAAAGATGTAAGAAAAATGAAAAACTGGTATATGCAAGGCAGGAACAGTATTTGGACAGGGCACAAAACACTCACCCCGCCAAATACTACCAGGTTACATACTACCAAGGCCACTTTAGCAAACACCAATTCAATTAAATTTAATCAGGTTGAAGTTTAGTATGTTCAGTTATGATGTTTTAACATAGGCAGAGAAGGTTCTGATTCCTGCCTCACAGAGTCGTATTCTATGCAGTTTGTATTTTCTCCCTGTGTATTTATTCACAGATTGACTGGAGTCAGTGTCAAATCAAACATTGTGCTCATTTCTTTTATTACCATATTGTCGGCAGGAGCGATTCATCATGGATTTACTGTAAAACATTGTTACTTGTTCGAGGTGCTTCAGTCTGATCTATTGCACAGTCTGCTTTTTTCATTTTCTGTTTTTTTTTTTTGTTTTGTTTTTTTGATCATATGTACATAAAACACACTATGGAAAAAGTGGCTTGGCTTTTTCAAAAATCTATGGTTTTTATTAAAAATAAAAGAACATGCCAGGTGTCCAAATGAGGCACTTCATAGGAAAAGACAGGCTCTGCATTCAGAACTCAACCTCTTGACAACAAAAGAAACAGAACAACTCATTTTTAAATCAAGACAGCATTACTATGAACACTGAGAGAAAGCTAATAAGATTTTAGCTCAACAACTCCACAAGCAGGAAGTTCACAATGCAATCCCAGCAATTACCAACACAGACGAAGATAAAATCATTGACCGTAAAAATATAATGCACACATTTAGAGACTACTACATGTCCTTATATTCTACTCGGGTTAAGGAAGACAAGACACAACCTAATGCACTTCTGGATGCATTACAGATACCAAAACTAGATATTCCCAGTGCAGATGAATTGGATAAACCTCTGGCACTATCAGAATTACTAGATGCTATAAACACACTTCTGAGTGGCAAAGCAGCAGGCCGTGATGGCTACCCTGCCAAATTTTATAAAAAATTCTCAATTAAGATAGCTCCCCTTTTATTAGCAACATATACAGAAGCTAGAGACAATAAAATTCTACTTCAAACTTTTTGTCAAGCCTTAATTACTCTCTTTCTTAAGCAAAATAAGGACTTATTACAATGTGCATCATACAGACCAATCTCACTCTTGAATAATGATGTTAAGATACTCCCCAAAGTCCTAGCTAGAAGGATTGAGAAAGTGCTTCCTTTGGTAATATCACAAGACCAAACTGGATTTATTAAAGGCAGACACTTAGCTTCCAATCTTCGACGCCTGTTTAATCTAATATATATAAAGTTTAACACCCCGGGGATATTATTATCATTGGATGCAAAAAAAGCATTTGATATGGTTGAATGGAACTACCTTTTCAACACATTGGAGAAATTTGGGTTTGTCCTGAACATTTGTGCATGGATCAAACTACTGTATACCAGTGCAGAAGCTTCAGTTTGTATTAACAACAATAATTCAGATTACTTCAAACTAGAACATGGTACTAGACAAGGATGTCCCTTGTCACCACTGCTTTTTGCAATCGTCATTGAGCCACTGGCAGCTCACTGTCGAAATGCTTATGAGATAAAGGGGATTATGAGAGAAGGACTTGAACAGAAAATTTCTCTATATGGAGATGATATGGTACTGTATATATCCAATCCTCAAAATACTGTGCCTGCAATCCTAACAGCACTAACAAATTTTCAAAAGATTTCTGGTCTCAGAATTAATTAGAACAAAAGTGTGCTCTTTCCAGTGAATTCTCAAGCACACAATATTAGATTAGATACCTTCCCTTTAATCATCACAGATCAGTTTAAATACCTTGGGATAAACATCACAAATAAACATAAAGATCTTTATCAACAAAATTATGCTGTCTGCATGGAAAAAATTAAGCAAGACTTGCATAGATGGTCTCCCCCCCCCCCCCCCCCCCCCCCCATCCCACTTTAGGTGGAAGAGTTAACATTGTCAAGATTAATATCCTTCCTAATTTCACTCTTTTTCTATTTCTAAACATTCCAATGTACATCAATAAATATTTTCTTAAGAAATTAGATTCAATCATAACCAAATTTATTTGGAATTCAAAACATCCATTTATTCAAAGGGTGACCCTACAAAGACCTAAGGCAGAAGGTGGCATGGCTCTAACTAACTTTCAATTTTATTACTGGGCAACAAACATACAAACTGTAAAAACTTGGACATTGACACATATATATGAAGAGACAAAGGTCATCAATAGAAATAAAATTTTGCAGTACTTCTTTATATTCCCTTGCTATGTACTCCAATAAGTACAAGTCATCACCAATATACTAACAACCCAAAAGTACTTCACTCACTCAGAATATGGAACTCTGTAGGAAGTATTTTAAGACAGAAAAGCTTTCATCTGTGGCACCTCTGCACAAGAACCACCTTTTCCACCCTCTCAAACATATGCAGTTTTTAATGTCTGGAAAACTTTCGGGATTAAATCACTTAGAGATCTGTACATAGACAACATCTTTGCTTCCTACGAACAATTACATTTCAAATTTAATTTTCCAGCAACACAATTCTTTCACTACCTACAAATTAGAAATTTTGTAAAATAAAACATGCCCAATTTCTCTCACCTCACACCTACCTCTATTCCAGAAAAAATATTGATTAGTCTCGAGGGCTCCGACAGCATTTCTGTAATATATAAAAAAATTTAAAGTCCCTCCCTTTCAGAGATCCCAAAGTACAGTGGGAAAAGGATCTCTCACTCAACATCTCAGAAAAGTAGTATAAGGTAGCAATGCATAGAATTCACACTTGAGCGCCATATGTGCAATGCTTAGAATTATCCAACTTAAAATTATATAGAGAGCACATCTGCCTCATTTAAAATTGTCCAAAATGTTTCCAGGGCAAGATCCAACCTGCAAACATTGCAATCAAGTTCCAGCCTAATTGGGCCATATGTTTTGGGCGTGCACTAAATTAACATCATTCTTGACCAAAATCTTTAAATGCCTTTCAGACAGCCTTGGTGTCACAATCCCTCCTAATCCATTAACAGCTATGTTTGGTGTACTTCCATATGGGTTTAATGTGGAGAAGGACAAACAAACTGCAATTACCTTTATTTCACTATTGCCACGTAGACTTACTTGCTCAACTGGAAGAATGCTAACTCACCTCTTTTAAGTCAGTGGGTCACTGATGTTATACGATGCATCCGGAAAGTATTCACAGCACATCACTTTTTCCACATTTTGTTATGTTACAGCCTTATTCCAAAATGGATAAAATTCATTTTTTTCCTTAGAATTCTACACACAACACCCCATAATGACAACGTGAAAAACAGTTTACTTGAGGTTTTTGCAAATTTATTAAAAATAAAAAAACTGAGAAATCACATGTACATGTACATGCACCTCTCAAGCTCCATCAGGTTGGATGGGAAGCGTCGGTGCACAGCCATTTTAAGATCTCTCCAGAGATGTTCAATCGGATTCAAGTCTGGGCTCTGGCTGGGCCACTCAAGGACATTCACAGAGTTGTCCTGAAGCCACTCCTTTCATATCTTGGCTGCGTGCTTAGGGTCGTTGTCCTGCTGAAAGATGAAACATCGCCCCAGTCTGAGGTCAAGAGCGCTCTGGACCAGGTTTTCATCCAGGATGTCTCTGTACATTGCTGCAGTCATCTTTCCCTCTATCCTGACTAGTCTCCCAGTTCCTGCCGCTGATAAACATCCCTTCAGCATGATGCTGCTACCACCATGCTTCACTGTAGGGATGGTATTGGCCTGGTGATGAGCGGTGCCTGGTTTCCTCCAAACGTGATGCCTGGCATTCACACCAAAGAGTTCAATCTTTGTCTCATCAGACCAGAGAATTTTTTTTGTCATGGTCTGAGAGTCCTTCAGGTGCCTTTTGGCAAACTCCAGGCGGGCTGCCTTTTGCTAAGGAGTGGCTTCCATCTGGCCACTCTACCATACAGGCCTGATTGGTGGATTGCTGCAGAGATGGTTGTCCTTCTGGAAGGTTCTCCTCTCGGGTTCTTGGTCACCTCCCTGACTAAGGCCCTTCTTCCCCGATCGCTCAGTTTAGATGGCCGGCCAGCTCTAGGAAGTGTCCTGGTGGTTTCGAACTTCTTCCAGTTACGGATGATGGAGACCACTGTGCTCATTGGGACCTTCAAAGCAGCAGAAATTTTTCTGTAACCTTCCCCAGATTTGTGCCTCGAGACAATCCTGTCTCGGAGGTTTACAGACAATTCCTTTGACTTCATGCTTGGTTTGTGCTCTGACATGAACTGTCAACTGTGGGATCTTATATAGACAGGTGTGTGCCTTTCCAAATCATGTCCAATCAACTGAATTTACCCAGGTGGACTCCAATTAATCTGCAGAAACATCTCAAGGATGATCAGGGGAACAGGATGCACCTGAGCTCAATTTTGAGCTTCATGGCAAAGGCTCTGAATACTTATGTACATGTGCTTTCTCAGTTTTTTTATTTTTAATAAATTTGCAAAAATCTCAAGTAAACTTTTTTCACAGTGTCATTATGGGGTGTTGTGTGTAGAATTCTGGGAAAAAAATGAATTTAATCCATTTTGGAATAAGGCTGTAACATAATAAAATGTGGAAAAAGTGATGCGCTGTGAATACTTTCCGGATGCACTGTATATTATCTAAAATTGGAAAAAATCAAATTCTCACTTAGAGGATCTGTAAAAAACTTTTTCAAAACTTGGCATGATCTAATCAATAACATTTTAGAATAAGCACTTAAATTGAGGAAGCGGATTCTTTCCTCTCTTTTTTATTCTATTTATTTTTATTCATGTATTTATTTACATATTTTTACTATTGTTAGTTTTGCTCTGCTGGACTGGCTCTGGCTGGGTGGGGGTTGATTCGTTTCAAACCTGGTTTTGTTAAACTTGAGTTGTCTGAATGGACTGTTGTTTGATTCTAATAAAATTAATAAAATGTTAAAAGAATAAAAATACAGCTTAATAAGTTCAGTTAAGATGTACTGTTATGACAAACATAATTGTGAAGATATAACTGATTTGAAAAATACCAAACTTATTTTTTAATAAACTATGAACTTCAAACCTATTAAATGTAGAAACATTTTAAAGAGACCTTATACATCCATCAGTTTTGCATACCTCTGTATCCTAAGCAGGATTGAGGGAGGACGCCTTTCCCAGTTAGCACAGGGAACAAATCAGGAACAATACCGGAACAGGGTGCCAGTCAATCACGGGACAAACACACAGACACACGCACAGACCCAGGCCAATTCAGCATTGGCAGTTCACCTATCCTGCATGTTTATGGACTGTGCAAGAAAGCCTAAGAACCTGTGGTAAATCCACTAGCACACAGGGAGAACATGCAAACTCAACACAGGGAGGACCTGGGACGTGAACCCCAGCCTCCAGTGCTACAACTGTGACACTCTGCCACAAAACAAATATATCCATCCATTTTCTAACCCGCTGAATCCGAACACAGGGGTCTGCTGGAGCCAATCCCAGCCAACACAGGGCACAAGGTAGGAACCAATCCTGGGCAGGGTGCCAACCCACCGCAGGACACACACAAACACACCCACACACCAAGCACACACTAGGGCCAATTTAGAATCGCCAATCCACCTAACTTGCATGTCTTTGGACTGTGGGGGGAAACCTGAGCGCCCGGAGGAAACTCACGCAGACACGGGGAGAACATGCAAACTCCACGCAGGGTGGACCCGGGACGCGAACCCGGGTCTCCTAACTGCGAGGCAGCAGCGCCACCGTGCCGCCTAAACAAATATATTACGTACAAAAATAAATAATACAAAAATTAAAAATGAAAGTTAAATAACTTGCTTAGGCAGAAACTGTATTAACACTGACAAATCTGAAAATCGCTTTTTTGTTTAAAAGGTTTTCCGTTCACATTAGAGTTTTCAGATTGTTTTCTAAAAGTTTATCATCCACTCTGAAACGCCACAAATGTGTAGATATTTCTTAATAAGCATGGATTAGCCACGAGAGCTATTTGTTTGCAGAAAGAAGTCCAAAGTAAGTTGAAATATCGAAAGAACTGCTGGAAAAATATGAAGTTTGTCCGTGGAGAGACGATGAAGTTCATCTGCTTTTAAAGTTTTTCAAACGAGTGTAAGGTTGTCAGCGCCTTGGAAAATGTGGACTGGAAATGCCGACAGAAATACAACGAAATAATGCAGCGTTTCAAGGTGCAATACCCGTCAGCGGATGCAAAGAAGATAGAAAGGCGTATCTTCATAGTTTACATGAAATCGGGGGACACAAGCGACATCGGTGCCTGACACATGAAAATAATACGTCCATGTCTGCAGAAAGCTCTACTTCCCCCCTCAATATTGCTGCACGAGATCGGTTGTTTCCAGATTTATACATATTGCAGATTTAAGGCAAAGACAAATACAAAAAAAATGAATTTTAAAATGTGTCCATCCGTGTTTGTGTGGAGTGTGTCTAAGAAATGGGACTCACTTTTGGTCACCAGGGGTCTCCAAAGCACCACAGTTTTACAACACTGTGTTCTCTAAGAAAGAATAATCCCGTGCAGAAAGAACAAAAAAAAAAAAAAAATCAAACCAGAAAGCGCAATGTAATATTATTAATTGAGTCAGTGAAGTGTACAAGTAAACAAATGAGCAATTAGGTTACTTTCTTTGCTTTAAAATGCTAAATACATTTGAAGACACAATGCTTCTGTCGTACATATTTCATTAGGGTTGTAACTGAAAAAATACCATTGCCAATTCATCTGTCCAATATTTTTCAGTCATTCTACTGGATATCCTCCTGTAAGCATATTAACCCCATTAAAGTAAGAAGGTATTTTGGGAGCGCACTGAATCATCATAAAGAACGTTACAAAGACTACATCAAGTAAGAAAAGGCAAGACGTCACATTTCTAGGGACATTATTGCCATCAGTGCTTAAAGGTGAGCAATATTACTGTCTGTACTTAATTTATGGCGATACAGTGACATTTGATCGAGTCGATTCCCCCTTTGCATGAAGATTCATGAAGAGGTGCCGGTCCTCACCAGTAAGCGAAGAAAATGCGCAGATATGGTGAAATACAATTGCAGTCAGTCGAAGTGTCAGAAGGGGACCTTGTTTTTCGATTTCCTGGATAATCCAGTTACTGATTGTGTCAGGGTTGTCTGTGTAGGTATTTGCTGTCTTGCAAAGGAGTCACAGCTTTGAAGTCTGGCTGGTTGAGTATACAAACAATACCACGTGTGATAAAAGAACTGCTGCTTCCTTGGAGGATGTCTGTGTTTACCTGAAATTAACATGTTTGACAATATTGGTTTCTAATCAGCAGATCTGTACTCATTAATGGTTGGTAACAATACATTTTGTTAACTTGTGTTTTCATTAATTGTTAAGCCCAGGAAATTTAGATGTGCCATTGATTAAACTGATTGTCCAGGACTGACAACAGCAGGGACTGAAGGAGATTTAAACTCCTGGGCAACAGAAGGCAGAGGGGACAGTCCACTGAGAATGCTGCCAAGACACTCGGACAGAGCGCAGGGGCTCGTAGGCAGACGAGGGTACCTGGCTGGCACGATGTGAGGCACAAGGACGGCAACACTTCCAGGGAGGAAGAGACAGCTCCACAAGGAGACGCCAGATGTGGGTTCAGCGAGAGAGGGAATCCGCATGAAAGGACCAAGCAAAGCTGACAGACGAGAAATGAGGCGTGCCTAGGTCACAGCAACACAAGGAGCTCAGAGTGGAAGAAAAAGGAACAACGAAGAGACGCTGACAGGGATTCAACGATTTGACACAACTTCTGTTGGGAAACGAGTGTCCGGGGAACAGAGTGCATCCATGGACAGTTGAACGATTAAGTGTTAGGGTAACACAGTGCGCAAACTGGACTCTGCACCACTAAAGGTTGTATCCTCCAATTCTTGCTTTTAACGGACTTTTAGAGTGTGGACTGTGTGTTTTCCTTTTAAAAAAGGAAATTCGTTCCTGATATGTTTAGATTTTGTTAGGTTCATTTATCTTTTTAATGTATTTTTTATTGTCTTGTGTAATAGAACTTACTGTTGCTTTTTTCTGAAATTACTGTTGTGTCTTTCATTGTGTGTTTACTCACCGCCCAATTTAAAGAAACCTGTGTGCTATTATTGGTAAATTTCAGGAGTTCCCAGTCTCTTAATAAAACTGGGTGGCGTAGTTGGATATTTAAATGGTGTCTAAGTTAGATTACCTGTAAGTGTGACCAGACACCTGTTACAGAAGTGTCGTGGGATTGGAAGCTCCAGCAAAGGAATATGCTGGAGTTGCTCTTGAAAATTAAGGAAGCGTTGTTATGCTAAGAAAAGGTGAATCCCGGCCGACTTCTAGAACCAATGGCTTTAGAACAACCGCTTAATTCTGACAAGCTTAGAATCTGCAGGTCACCGAGATTCATTAGGGGAGGCTGCCTTTTTCTAGTGTTTTATAATTATCCAGTTTCAGTGAGTATGTGATTACTGGACTCTCATCTTTCAGTTCCTAAGTAAGGTCTTCTTCTGTTGTAGCTGATGTAATGCAAGTGGTGCTGTGAAAATGCACATTTGAGATGCCCCTGAAATGGAGATATTATTGCTGAAATGTCCCATGCTTTGCAATATGACTGTTGTAAACAGGGTTGCCAGACGTTCCGATTTGAGGGGGCTGTCACAAGTTCAACAGATACATCCCGAGTCCCACATTGCCTTTGAAAAGCGTGCTTGAACAAAAATTGTATGTAGAAAAAATAAATCTTAATCCAAATTTTATATTGAATATCTAGTTAAAGAAGCTTCCTAATTTTTATAGACAACCTAATGTACCACCTTTTATGAATAAAATTTGTAACTGTTAGTTGAATCCGAGTGTTTGTGTGTTTGTTTAAGTCTGTTCGTGTTGTCATCTGTTTCTAGTACTCATCATGGTGTTCGCATATAATTCGTTTTGAAAGTGAAATGATAATGATAATGATAAAGACTTGTCCACTGTAAATGACCGCGAAATCATTCCGCATGTAGGGGACGTAACGACGTAGAATACCGGAAGTGTGAAGAAACTGCAAGGAAATAACGGAAGACAAACGCTATCACTAAATGGTCATCTTCAAAATTGTTGCACCCTTTGTAAGCAGAGCGAGGTACACAATTGATTATATGTTGTTTCATTTATTTTGTTTCTTTGTAAAATGTTGAAACATGTATGTTTATATTTTTGTTTATAGTTTTCACGGTGCTTGTGACGGTATAACAACGTTAAGAAAGAATGTAAACTTTACGACGTTAATAAAGATAAAGGCACCAGTCTGAGAATCCTTGTGTGTCGATTCAATTAAATCAAGGGCTGCTACATCGACTAACAAGGTATAGTAAGTCGTATCTGCATTCTAGTTACATATATCATGTCATTTTATATGAAACGTATAACATGTTACAAGTTGCATCAAACATACCCATACCTAAAATGTGAATGAAAAACAAGTGATAAGTGAGGTTATATATAAAACCGTGCGAAATGTTTACCTTATATTAGTATTTAGTTAGTTTAGTATGCATTGAAATTGTGCATTACTGCTTTATGATCATGCGGTGGGCTGGCGCCCTGCCCGCGGTTTGTTTCCTGCCTTGCGCCCTGTGTTGGCTGGGATTGGCTCCAGCAGACCCCCGTGACCCTGTGTTAGGATTCAGCGGGTTGGAAAATGGATGGATGGATGGATGGATACTGAAAATATTGAATGAAAGATAAAGCGCCCACAATTTCATCCAATAAAGTAACAATAATGGCTCAAACACCAGGCGCATAATCAAAAAATCATACATAACCTTGGATAAAATGTACATTTCATCACTGTTCCAGTAACGTAACGTACAGAACTGAGAGATCCTCGGGACTATGTCAAGTGAATCAAATCCCAAAATATATATAACATTTTTAAGATTTCTGACATAAGAAGCGCAGAAAGGCAGATGTATAGCATCGTGGCCATTTTATATATATTCTATTCAAGATAGATAGATAGATAGATACTTTATTAATCCCAAGGGGAAATTCACATAAAGGGGAAATTCACATAATATACTGTATATATATTCTATACTGTATATGTACTCTTGTTCTCTGTATACAGTTAGGTCCATAAATATTTGGACAGAGACAACTTTTTTCTAATTTTGGTTCTGTACATTACCACAATGAATTTTAAATGAAACAACTCAGATGCAGTTGAAGTGCAGACTTTCAGCTTTAATTCAGTGGGGTGAACAAAACGATTGCATAAAAATGTGAGGCAACTAAAGCATTTTTTTAACACAATCCCTTCATTTCAGGGGCTCAAAAATAATTGGACAATTGACTCAAAGGCTATTTCATGGGCAGGTATGGGCAAGTCCGTCGTTATGTCATTGTCAATTAAGCAGATAATAATAATAATAATTCATTACATTTATATAGCGCTTTTCTCAGTACTCAAAGCGCTATCCACACAGGGAGGAACCAGGAAGCGAACCCACAATCTTCCACAATCTCCAGATAAAAGGCCTGGAGTTGATTTGAGGTGTGGTGCTTGCATGTGGAAGATTTTGCTGTGAACAGACAACATGTGGTCAAAGGAGCTCTCCATGCAGGTCAAAGAAGCCATCCTTAAGCTGCGAAAACATAAAAAACCCATCCAAGAAATTGCAACAATATTACAAGTGGCAAAATCTACAGTTTGGTACATCCTGAGAAACAAAGCAAGCACTGGTGAACTCAGCAACGCAAAAAGACCTGGACGTCCACGAAAGACAACAGTGGTGGATGATCGCAGAATCATTTCCATGGTGAAGAGAAACCCTTTCACAACAGCCAACCAGGTGAACAACACTCTCCAAGGGGTAGGCGTATCGATATCCAAGTCTACCATAAAGAGAAGACTGCATGAAAGTAAATATAGAGGGTGTACTGCAAGGTGCAAGCCACTCATAAGCCTCAAGAATAGAAAGGCTAGATTGGACTTTGCTAAAGAACATTTAAAAAAGCCAGCACAGTTCTGGAAAAAACATTATTTGGACAGATGAAACCAAGATCAACCTCTACCAGAATGATGGCAAGAAAAAAGTATGGAGAAGGCATGGAACAGCTCATTATCCAAAGCATACCACATCATCTGTAAAACACGGTGGAGGCAGTGTGATGGCTTGGGCGTGCATGGTTGCCAGTGGCACTGGGACACTAGTGTTTATTGATGATGTGACACAGGACAGAAGCAGCTGAATGAATTCTGAGGTGTTCAGAGACATACTGTCTGCTCAAATCTAGCTAAATGCAGTCAAATTGATTGGGCGGTGTTTCATGATACAGATGGACAATGACCCAGAACATACAGCCAAAGCAACCCAGGAGTTTATTAAAGCAAAGAAGTGGAAAATTCTTGAATGACCAAGTCAGTCACCTGATCTTAACCCAACTGAGCATGCATTTCACTTGTTGAAGACTAAACTTTGGACAGAAAGGCCCACAAACAAACAGCAACTGAAAGCCACTGCAGTAAAGGCCTGGCAGAGCATTAAAAAGGAGGAAACCCAGCATCTGGTGATGTCCATGAGTTCAAGACATCGGGCTGTCATTGCCAGCAAAGGGTTTTCAACCAAGTATTAGAAATGAACATTTTATTTCCAGTTATTTAATTTGTACAGTTACTTTTGAGCCCCTGAAATGAAGGGATTGTGTTAAACAAATGCTTTAGTTGCCTCACATTTTTATGCAATCGTTTCATTCAACCCACTGAATTAAACCTGAAAGTCTGCACGTCAACTGCATCGAAGTTGTTTCATTTAAAATTCATTGTGGTAATGTACAGAACCAAAATTAGAAAAAAGTTGTCTCTGTCCAAATATTTATGGACCTAACTGTATGTTTAGACTGTATGCTTATATATCTATAATTATAATTGAATTAAAATGCTCTATTTATGTCTTCCTTAGTTCCTTAACATCTTTTTTTTTTTTTTTTTTTGGTCGCTCGAAATGGTGGCAGTCCCAATCTGTGATTTTGGAAATCTGGTAACCCTGGTTGTTAAGAGCAGTTATTTTAGTATTTATGGCTTTTCTCTTAGCTTGAATGACCCTGGCCATTTTCCTCTGTACTCAGTAATTAACAAAGTGTGTTGGTGCACAGAACTGCTCCACTGCTGGATATTTTTTGTTGTTGTTTTTTTATGTTCTTTATATTGTATCAATTGTATTCTGTAAAAATCCCAGGAGGACAGTTATTTCTGAGTTAGTAGAAAATGGCATTATAAGAACAAAGTTCAAGTCAAAGTTCCAGAATGTCACCATTATGATGTAATATGCACTGACAAACACAGCAGAAGATTAAGAATATAACCAATTATACAAGCAGTTACTATCTACAGGAAAGAAAGGATCAAAATGAGAGGTGCTGATTCTGAATGATGACATTAATGGCAGGTTGGGGATCATAATACAATCACAGAGAAATTGACGGTAAGACAAGGTGTAAGAAACATGAATGAAAATGGAGAAATATTCACTGCTATCTGTGCCTTCAATGAACTGGTCATAGGAGGTATCATTTTCCAACATGGAAGATGTTATACCACAACATGAACTTCATGAGATTATCATTCCAATAATCAACACAATCATTTTTCTATCGCCCAGGAATGGAAAAGGAACACTAAAAGATATAATTTAATTTATAAGATATAATTTTTAATTTATATAAGATATAATTTTTTTTATATTTTTAAGATATAGTTTAATTTCTAAAATGAAGCCCACTACTTGTTCCCTAGATCCAGTGCCAACAAAACTAGTAAAAAGTGCAATGGATGTTCTTGCAGCGCCTATCCTAAACATTATCAATAGTTCATTATTGCATGGCACAGTACCAGATGCACTAAAAGTGTCAGTCATTAAACCATTACTTAAAAAGTCAGACCTTGACCCACACATACTTAATAATTATAGGCCTATTTCAAATTTACCGTTTCTCTCTAAAATACTAGAAAAAGTAGTCGCCAGTCAGCTTCAGACACACCTTATGCATTACAATTTATTTGAGAAATTCCAGTCTGGTTTTCGCACTGGTCATAGTACAGAAACGGCACTAACATGGGTTGTAAATGACATTCTGATATCCTCTGATGAAGGAAACTCAACTGTAATTATGTTGTTGGACTTAAGTGCAGCATTTGACACCATCGACCATTCTATTTTACTGCACAGGCTAGAAAATGATGTTGGGCTTACAGGCATCGTGCTCGCTTGGTTTAGTTCTTACTTATCAAATCGATTCCAATATGTACAGAAATGTGCTGACAGTACTCCATCATTATACAAAGAAGTTCAATATGGTGTCCCGCAGGGCTCAGTACTGGGACCTTTACTGTTTTCACTGTACATGCTTCCACTGGGATCTATCATTAGGAAACATAATGTTAATTTTCACTCGTATGCAGATGACACCCAGTTATACCTTTAATTTAAATCAAATGAAGTTTCTCCAATGTGGTCTTTAATTAGTTGTGTTAGTGAATTAAAGGAGTGGATGAATAAGAACTACTTGTCTTTAAATACAGATAAAACAGAGATGTTAATTGTTGGAGGGAATGATGCTGATCACAATAATATTTTGTCATCATTTAACTCAATGGGAATCCCAGTCAATTTTACTGAATCAGCCCGCAATCTAGGAGTTATCTTTGACTCTAGCATGTCATTTAAAGCGCATATTACAAAGTTGTCCAAACATGTTTCTTCCATCTTAAAAATGTTAGGAAATTAAGGCGCTTTTTAAATAAACAGGATTCTGAGAAACTAATTCATGCATTTATCTCTAGTAGGATTGACTACTGCAATGCAGTGTTCACTGGATGTTCAAACTGTTCTTTATACAGCCTCCAGTTAATCCAAAATGCGGCTGCGAGAATTATTACAAGAACAAGAAAATACGAACACATAACTCCAGTTCTTAAATCCTTACACTGGCTCCCGGTTAAGTTCAGGGCAGATTTCAAAATCCTTCTTTTAACATATAAATCATTAAATGGTCGAGGTCCGGCTTACTTGTCTGAACTTATCATGACTTACAAACCAGAGCGCACATTAAGATCTCAAGATGCCGGTCTGCTTATGATTCCAAGGATTAATAAAATAACAGTGGGGGGTCGAGCTTTTAGTTACAGGGCCCCTAAACTGTGGAATGGTCTGCCTGCTACTATAAGAGATGCCCCTTCGGTCTCAGCTTTTAAATCCCGGCTGAAGACTCACTACTTCAGTTTAGCATATCCTGACTAGAGCTGCTGATTAACTGTACAGACTGCATCTCTGTTGTTAGTCATTAGCACTTAAACATAAGTAACATGACAGTTATAATTGTATACTAACCCTCACTTATTCTGTTTTTCTTCTCGGTACTCAAATGTGGCACTTGGTGCCACGGCCCACCTGCCAAGTTGTTTTGCCTGCCTAAGGAAAAGTCATCTCTGATGGAGGATCGCAGGAATCGTGGGAGAGAGGGGTCCTTTCATCGGATTGGCTGGCCCAGCACTGTTTCAGCTGTGGAATGGCCAAATGGGGGAGGCAGCTTGAAGGATGAGGTCTCCAGGACTCTATACAAATACAAATCTTATTATGGGATATATCATCTACTGTTAAATTCTGCTCTGTACTTCTAAAATTTATATATATATTTTTTTTTATTTCTTACTATATTGAGAAATTGTTCTGTGTACTGTACTGTATTGTATTGACCCCCTTCTTTTGACACCCACTGCACGCCCAATCTACCTGGAAAGGGGTCTCTCTCTGAACTGCCTTTCCCAAGGTTTCTTCCATTTTTCCCTACTAGGTTTTTTTGGGAGTTTTTCCTTGTCTTCTTAGAGAGCCAAGGCTGGGGGGCTGTCAAGAGGCAGGGCCTGTTAAAGCCCATTGCGGCACTTCCTGTGTGATTTTGGGCTATACAAAAATAAACTGTATTGTATTGTAAACTGTATAACAAGAAACAGAGGAGCAGACATTCGCTCTGACTACCATATTGTAGCCACCAAATTAACAGAATAGTTGTTGCTTTCTGTCTCCCATTATTTGGGTCTTTGGTTCTCCAGAGATACTCCTCCTATATTGTATAGACATGCAATAAGTTTAAAGTAGAAGGACATTTTTGATATTCAGTATTCATTGGCAGTTCTCACTGTCATCCACACAAGCAATATAAACTTCTAATCACATACTCAGTAAAGAGGTTGAATGAGCAGTCATTACGTCTACAGAGATGTTGCCATATTGCACGCTCCATTAAGTATGTTTGTCCTGTTAGTGTTTCATGGAACTAAAACTGACAGTTTACTGTCATTTTTATTTTTAATTATGATGATAATCCCTTGTTCTGCTGGGAGACTTCAATGCTCACGTGGGCAAGGACAGTGAGACCTGGAAGGGCGTGATTGGGAAGAATGCCCCCCCCCCCAATCTGAACCCAAGTGGTGTTTTGTTATTGGACTTCTGTGCTCGTCACAGATTGTCCATAACGAACACCATGTTCAAGCATAGGGGTGTTCATATGTGCACTTGGCACCAGGACACCCTAGGCCTCAGTTCGATGATCGACTTTGTGGTTGTGTCGTCGGACTTGCGGCCACATGTCCTGGACACTCAGGTGAAGAGAGGGGCGGAGCTGTCAGCTGACCACCACCTGATGGTGAGTTAGCGTCGATGGTGGGGGAGGATGCCGGTCAGGCCTGGTAGGCCCAAACGTGTTGTGAGGGTATGCTGGGAACGTCTGGCAGAGCCCCCTGTCAGAAGTAGCTTCAACTCCCACCTCCGGCAGAACTGCGACCACGTCCCGAGGGAGGTGGGGAACATTGAGTCCGAATGGGCCATGTTCCGTGCCTCTATTGTTGAGGCAGCTGACCAGAGCTGTGGCCGTAAGGTGGTCGGTGCCTGTCGTGGCGGCTATCCTCGAACCCGTTGGTGGACACCGGCAGTGAGGGATGCCATCAAGCTGAAGAAGGAGTCCTACAGGACCCTTTTGTCCTGTGGGACTCTGGAGGCAGCTGATAGGTACCAGCAGGCCAAGCGGAATGCGGCTTTGGTGGTTGCTGAGGCAAAAACTCGGGCATGGGAGGAGTTTGGGGAGGCCATGGAGAACGACTTTCGGACGGCTTCGAGGAGATTCTGGTCCACCATCCGGCGTCTCAGGAAGGGGAAGCAGTGCAGTGTTAACACTGTATATGGTGGGGATGGTGCGCTGCTGACCTCGACTTGGATGTTGTGGGTCAGTGGGGGGAGTACTTCGAAGACCTCCTCAATCCCAGTAACATGCCTTCCAATGAGGAAGCAGAGCCTGGGGACTCAGAGGTGGGCTCCCCCATCTCTGGGACTGAGGTCACCGAGGTGGTCAAAAAACTCCTTGGTGGCAGGGCCCCGGGGGTGGATGAGATACACCCGGAGTTCCTCAAGGCTCTGGATGTTGTTGGACTGTCTTGGTTGACACGCCTCTGCAACATCGTATGGACATCAGGGACAGTGCCTCTGGATTGGCAGACCGAGGTGGTGGTCCCCCTCTTTAAGAAAGGGGACCGGAGGGTGTGTTCCAACTACAGAGGGAGCACACTCCTCAGCCTCCCTGGAAAAGTCTATTCGGGAGTCCTGGAGAGGAGGGTCCGTCGGATAGTCGAGCCTCGGATTCAGGAGGAACAGTGTGGTTTTCTTCCTGGTCACAGAACAGTGGACCAGCTCTACACCCTTAGCAGGGTCCTGGAGGGTGCATGGGAGTTTGCCCAACCAGTCTACATGTGTTTTGTGGACTTGGAAAAGGCATTCGACTGTGTCCCTCGGGGAATCCTGTGGGGGTACTCCGAGAGTATGGGGTACCGGACCCCCTGATAAGGGCTTGGTCCGCATTGCTGGCTGTAAGACAAACCCGTTTCCAGTGAGAGTTGGACTCCGCCAGGGCTGCCCTTTGTCACCGATTCTGTTTATAACTTTTATGGACAGAATTTCTAGGCGCAGTCAGGGCATTGAGGGGGTCCGGTTTGGTGGACTCAGGATTGGGTCACTGCTTTTTGCAGATGATGTTGTCCTGTTTGCTTCATCAGGCCGTGATCTTCAGCTCTCTCTGGATCGGTTCGCGGCTGAGTGTGAAGCGGCTGGGATGGAAATCAGTACCTCCAAATCTGAGACCATGGTCCTCAGCCGGAAAAGGGTGGAGTGCCCTCTTAGGGTTGGGAGCAAGATCCTGCCCCAAGTGGAGGAGTTCAAGTATCTTGGGATCTTGTTCACGAGTGAGGGAAGAATGGAGCGTGAGATTGACAGGCGGATCAGTGTGGCATCTGCAGTAATGCGGGCTCTGCATCGGTCCATTGTGGTGAAAAAGGAGCTGAGCCGCAAGGCGAAGCTCTCAATTTACCAGTTGATCTATGTTCCTACCCTCACCTATGGTCATGAGCTATGGATAGTGACCGAAAGAACGAGATCGCGAATACAAGCGGCTGAAATGAGTTTCCTCCGCAGGGTGTCTGGGCTTTCCCTTAAAGATAGGGTGAGAAGCTCAGTCATCTGGGAGGGGCTCAGAGTAGAGCCACTGCTCCTCCGCATCGAGAGGAGTCAGATGAGGTGGCTCGGGCATCTGATCAGGATGCCTCCTGGAAGCCTCCCTGGTGAGGTGTTCCGAGCATGTCTAACCAGGAGGAGGCCCCGGGGAAGACCCAGGACACACTGGAGGGACTATGTCTCTCAGCTGGCCTGGGAACGCCTCGGGATTCCCCTGGAAGAGCTAGAAGAAGTGGCCAGGAAGAGGGAAGTCTGGGCATCTCTGCTCAAGCTGCTGCCCCTGCGACCCGACCTTGGATAAGCGGAAGAGGATGGATGGATGGATGGATGATAATTACTATTGTTTTGCTGCACTCATTTCTGAGGGTGGTGACCCTAATGCCTTAAAACTCCACAGACATGGGTATGTTTTTTTTTCTTCATGGTGTCTAGATTTCTTCCCATGTTTCAAATAAACAGATGACTCAAAATGGACGTTTTTATGAATGAGAAGTATGCATGAGTAGGCCCTGCAATAGATTAGGGTTTGTTTCTGCTTTACCGCTAATAGTGCAAGGATGAAGTTTAGCTTCCCATGAATCAAAATTTATGATTAATGTGATCAGATAGTGGTAGGATGCTTATTATGATGGCATTTGTTTTGCTCCCAGTGAGCCAAAGTTGAAAGCAAAAATAAATAAATAATAATAATAAAAACACACACACACACCTTATATATTTAACCTAATGGAAAATTTGGACATCTGCAACATCTTTCTGTTATGAATTATTGTCTGAATTTATCTACTGTATTGTGCAAAAATCTTAGGTACAAATAAAAAATCTGTAAAGTGAAGAATATTTTAAAAATGACAAAATGAAAAGACATAGATAAAAAAATAGTATAATAAGCAGTAAACAACTATATTAACATACTGTAAGGAGCTGTAAACTAATAAATCAAAACAATATTTGGCATGTGTATATTGTGTTTAAAACTTCATCAATTCTCTTTGGCTCACTGTCAAGCATTTTTATTAGGAAATGCTCTGCTAGTCTTGGAGACCTTGCCACATTTCATCTGCAGAGTTTGGCTGTCTCACTTACCTTTGTCTGTACAGGAAATTGCAGAAAGCATCAATGATGTTCAGAACAGGGCTCTGTGATGCTCCTGCTATTTGTTACAGAACTTCCTGCTCTTAATTTTGCTTCAGATAGTCCATTATGACTTTGGCTGTATGTTTGCAGTCATCATCCTGCTCAGAATGAAGTTGGAACTGTTCATGTAACAGTTGTGGTCCTGCAAGATGAACGAGAACTGCAATGTCTCTCACCCCTTCGCCACCTAACAGCTAATGTGCAGCGAGTGTACTGATGCAAAATGACAGCCATCGCATCATCCAGGTGGTGGTTAAAATGGCTCCCCTCTCACTGTGCAAATTGCTTTGAGTAGTGATAAAAGCGCAACATAAATGTAAAGAATTATTATTTTATTATTACTTGTGTTTCTTTGCATTGAAGATTCCATTAAATCTAAATAGATTACCAACTCCACAGACAGAAATGCAGCCTCAAACCTTTAGGGAACCTCCCTCATGTTCCCTGCAGAACCCCAGCCATGTAGCACTGTCTAGCTCTTGTATTGACCAACTGTCTTAATACAAGAGCTCCGTATTCAGATTTTTACTTGTCACTTCAGAGCACTTACTGCATTGTTTGGCACACTAGTCCTTGTGTTTTTGTGTGTAGGTGAGTCTCTTGGCTTTATTTCCTCTGTGGTGCAATGGTATTTTAAGAGCAAGTCTTTCATGAAGACCAGTACTGACAAGACATCTGCAGACAACACTTGGGTTCCAGTGGTTCCTGTGAGTTAAGAGCTAATAGCAGCAGTGACGTTTTTGGCATGATGATTCTGACAAGGGCCATATCAGAATTTTTCTATATGTGTGTAAATTTTCCAAATGTTAACATTAACTTTCCAAACTAACAGAATCTTCAAGGAGATTGAATACTTTTGCACACCACTGTATGCATGCACTGCAATCTCTGAGGTTTGAACATTTATGAAAGACCCTTCTTTTCATCATGTTCTCAGTTATCTTTATCAGAACAATATGATGGGGCCCTTGTGTAAACTGAGAAGTCATCAGTCAGGTCCCAAAGATATGGAGATCTCTTTTTAAACTGGACATGTATACTAATGCGGTAGCCCACAGAAATCTGTGGAGTAATTTCTCACAAAATGCAAAAAGAACGCCTATGTGTTTGATCTACTAGAGGATCTGGAACTCCCTGAAATTCACTTGTGCTCACTATCCCAGCCTCATTGAATGTCATCAATGGACCTGTGGTTATGGAAGCATGTTTTGAACAAAGTGCTGCAGAATGCTTTAAGTTTGTTTCTTAGATAAACCCAGTTGCTATACATCTGCCTTTCTGTGCTTCTTATGTCAGAAATCTTAAAAATGTAATATATATTTTGGGATTTGATTCACTTGTCATGGTCCCGAGGAAACAGCTGATCTCTCAGTTCTGTAGGTTACGTTACTGGAACAGTGATGAAATGTAAATTTTATCCATAGTTATGTATGATTTTTTGCTGATGCGCCTGGTGTTTGAGCCATTATTGTTACTTTAGTGGATGAAATTGTGGGCGCTTTATATTTCATTCAATATTTTCAGTATCCATCCATCCATCCATCCATCCAACCCGCTGAATCTGAACACAGGGTCACGGGGGTCTGCTGGAGCCAATCCCAGCCAACACAGGGCGTAAGGCAGGGAACCAATCCCGGGCAGGGCGCCAACCCACCTCAGGACATTTTCAGTATTTAAACGGTAATTTTTAAATCGAGTTAAATCTTTTCCATGTATGAATCATTGCCTGCTTCCTTGATATTCGACTTTTTTTTTTTTTTTTTTCTGCAAACTACAATTCAGCCTCGGCTGTCAAAGTTCATCACTGAGAGTGCTGTGACTATTGCAGATTTGCTTCAGCGCTCCCTCTGGCATATTTATTTCGGAAGGATGAATCGTGGATGGAGCGTCATGCCGAACCGCTCCTCACTCACATGTGCGTCCACCCTGTTCTGTCTCATCGTCACGTTTTCACTGCCGTGCGCCGCTCAGTCCCTACAGTCCCCCGCTTCTAAATGAAATCTATTATTAGAAAGAGTAAAAATAGCGGCTTGCCTAGCTGCTCTGAAAATGCACTGCATATGGAAGCTCCAGCGCTATTTTTGGACACGTCCTTCTGTCAGCCAGTGGAGATGTGTCGGACAGTCAACTCGAGCAAAATCTGCATTGGCGCAGAAGGGTAATACTCAGTAAAGCACCTTTTTTTCTTTTCCTTTTGATAATTTTGACATTTAAATATTGACTAAAATGTTATCCCTAGAGGACCTGCGATTTACTCGGCGTATTTTGTCTAGGTAGGCTGCTCCAGTGTTCTTTAATTACATGAAAGGCGAACGCGTTTGGTTAAACTGAAATGTTAAACTGGTTCAGAATTGTTCGTGTTTGTGTATGCGTTAGCTTTCATTGCGTTGAACTGCCCACCTGTCATGTGTTTGGGCAAATCTTTTAACTGGATGCTACCTGAATGGGCTCCGGCATCTCACGATCTTGAAGTGGATTTGGATTAACAGGGTTAAAAAATAAGAATTTACTGAGTCATACCACATGGAGATGTAGCTAAGATTTGCAACTTTAGTATTTTGGGGTCTGCATCCAAATAAATATAAATAACCTACACTCTCCAAAATAAATGTAAGGTCAAACGCTTTTAATGGTGCCTCATGGATACAGGGACTAGAATTACACAGCCTGAGGACTAATTGTATATTTTGCTTGTATATTTTAACTGTGTTTATGTAGTTTTTCATTTGTGTTTATTGCATTGCCAACATGTGTGAGTTAGATTAAGTGGAAACTCTGAACTGGCCTTTATGAATTGTTCGGGAGTTTTTCTGCCTTCCCCTAGATGCTGACAGGATAGGATCGGGCTTCCTGCAACCTTCCACTGAAGTTTGAATTAAGTGTGAAATGCAATGAGGACTTCAGGAAACCCAACATTTCCATCTGAAAATTCAAACCGGATGATGTTTCTGGAATGAGCTGTTTCACACAAAGCTCTAGGTAAACCCCACTGAATTATGCAGTAACTAGATTAAAATTCAAAAACCAAGCTGCATCCTCCTGTTGTACTCACTCCTTGTGGTATTGTGGATCCATTCTTTTGATTTTGATCAGGTGTTAAGTCAGAACAGTGGCTTTCTCTGTTTGTCTCTCTGAGAAGCTCCTAACTCTCTAAAATGTTTGCATAACTCTGAGGCTCCTCTACACCACTGTAAGCCCTAACACAAGCAAAGATCTTAGACTTCTAAAAAAATGTGTGTTTTCTACAGTTAGGTCCATAAATATCTGGACAGAGACAACTTTTTTCTAATTTTGGTTCTGTACATTACCACAATGAATTTTAAATGAAACAACTCAGATGCAGTTGAAGTGCAGACTCTTTAATTCAGTGGGGTGAACAAAACGATTGCATAAAAATGTGAGGCAACTAAAGCATTTTTTAACACAATCCCTTCATTGTGGTAATGTACAGAACCAAAATTAGAAAAAAGTTGTATCTGTCCAAATATGTATGGACCTAACTGTATATGTGCACTTTTTTGTAAACTTCTGGTGATACTCACTATTGAGTACAACTCCTACAGTTTTGAGGAGTTACCAGTGACAGGAAAGAGTCCATGTATTTCTCCACTTAAAACACTGTATTATGATGGATGCAAACTTATCCTGACACTTAAATACTATATTATGGTGTTTACACATTTATGTTGAATAGATTGATTCATTACTATGCTTTTGGGATTTCTCTGCTGAACCAAGTCTCCCCATAGGATGCCTATGCATAGCCCTATCAGACAAGCTCATTTGGCTGTGTCATATTTGTTTACAATACTCACAGTTAGTCAAAATGAATAGCCATATAAAACATCAATAGTCTCATTGGTCCATCCATTGTATTCTTCTCCATTTTGCATCTGATGTTTATTTCTTTCCAATTATCAAGCTGGTCATTAATTTCCCCCAAGGGTGTTCTGGTCAGCTCCCTTATAAAGTATATTTATCAAGTCCATCAGGTAAACAAGTGTGTCCTCAGGTCACCTCTTGGGGCCTGCTGTCTTTAAGGAGGTTTTTGCCTCCTGTTTCTCTTATGTGAGTTTAAGCTTTATGCAACAAGAACAGACAACTTAGGACATTTCCACTATAATACAGTACATGCTATGTAATGTGCCATCTCACTCTTATTTTACTATATTTCAGAATATAGTTGCCCCTTCACAATTTTCTTTCTTTATTCAAATAGTGCAGTACTTTGAAAATTGCTGATGAGCAACACAGTGAGAAAAATAAACATTCACAAACTTGGACATATTTTTATATGCATGAGGATTATGCACACTTTATTCATTAGAACACACATTTTAAAATAGTAGTGAAAGCAGAGCACTGAAAATTTGTAAGGAGTAACAGAAACAGATTGATGCTCAGTACAGCGATTCTGCAAGGAATGAGTCTCTGGGGCATCCAGAGTATGTGCCTAGGCCTGCAGAAACATAAGCCCTCTTTAATACATCACCTCCTAAACTCAACAAGGTCAAGCAAGTAGTCATGCAAGCAAGGTTAGCATCAGCTGAGAAGTGCTAAAGATACTGTGGACCCTCATGAGGACTGTGTGGACCAAGCAGAGTATTCAACACTGAGGGGAAAATTTTTCTCTGTGATGGTAAAAAGAGTGACCATCTTCTTGACAGAAAATGAACTCATTGATACCGGTTACCAGAAGGTGGAAGTCACAGTTTGTATAGAACATGTGTCCATGAGCGAGAAACAAATAAAGAATGACAAGAGAGAGAGAAAGGATTTACATTTTATATAGTTAGATATTGTTAATACCTATGGGTCAAACAACTAGTTTGTTGCCTTTGCACTGGACTTTTTCATATCCCAGACTGCATTAAAACTAGCCATCCTTTATCCAACCCGCAGGAAGGCAGGAAACAAACCCCAGGCAGGGTGCCAGCCAACTGCAGGGCACACACACACCCACACACACGGGACAATTTAGGATCACCAATGCACCTAACCATGTCTTTGGATTGTGGGAGGAAACCGGAGCACCCGGAGGAAACCCACGCAGACACGGGGAGAACATGCAAACTCCACGCAGGGAGGACCCAGGAAGCGAACTCAGGTCTCCTAACTGTGAGGCAGCAGCGCTACCACTGTGCCACCGTGCCTCCCACATTCAAACTAATGTTAAGGCTATTTCGAGGACAGGAACATGTGCTTCATGCTGGAAAAGTACATTATTTTCAAGAAGTTAGGATTGAGATTTTGGGTCATCCAGTTTGTGGTATCAATCAAGTCATCCTGATTTGAGCAAGGCAGACAATTTGTAGAGTACAGCTACCCTCCAGCTGGAGTCTTCCACTGACATATGGATGATGTTACATGTTTACTGTGAATGGCTAGATGAAACACTAGTCCAGGAGTCTCTTTTTGTGGAAAGGTGTACAGAATGATAGATTGATCTGCACTTTTGGGGTAGAAAACATCCCTTGGATTGCAGACTAGCCCCACTGAAGCATGGGAGGGCTATAAACATCAAATCTCTGAGACACGGAGATGGAAAAGATTGTCCTCCAGCAGCTTGCAGAGGGCCTGATAAGAACAGGCTTAAGCCTCCTGCCTGGAAAGTTCAAGGTGTAGTGTTATAATTTCACCTTCTACCAAAGGGTGATATGGCCATTAAAACTGCATGAAGTACTGTAGTTTCAAAAAATGGAAGTAGAATAGATTACAAAACTTATTAATTCGCAAATGGCTAGGGCTCCCAAGGTGCTTCTTGGCAACAGTCCTGTATGTGTGGAATGCTCTCCAACTACCCATAAACTTAATCTCCCTTGGCAACAAGCAAGAGAAGGCACAGTTGAAGATGGAGCTTAGAGATTGCACAGACAAGACAGTGAAGGAAGCTGGAGTCCAGGTTGTGATAAGGAGGAAGTGGAAGGCTAAAGAAGAAGTACAAAAGGCAGTCAACAGGCTTCAATACAAACAGGTGGTAGGCATTATCTAACAGGGCAGGAAGGGCTAGAATGGTATGGTTCACCATGCGAATGGTACAGGACCAACAGAGAGGAGAGGAAGGGTGGAGCAAAATGACTGGTGGAAGGTCGTGGCACACAAACAGCAGGGGAGCTGGACAATGTGGGAAGAAATCACAAGTTGTGGAATCACCTGGGCAGGTGTTTGGAAGCTGGCACAGGCCCAGCTTAGTTTCCTGATTGGGGTAACATATGATACCCTATTATGCCCTCATAATCTCCATCAGTGGTTCAGCACAGAACAGGCCTGTCACCTCTGTGGGACCACCAATGCCTCTCTCAAGCATACTCTGTCATGTTGCAAGACCACACTTAACACAGGGCAGCAAATAACTCTTGAGACAGAGTAGCTGCATAGGGTCTCAGGGTGACATCCCAGTTCACTGTTCCACCACCAAGAGATGTTCAGGGATAAGAGGTGAAACAGCTATGAACGGTGGCCCCCAGCTGATGACCCTGAACCAAAAAAAAAAAAAAAAAAGGGCCCCAGTGGAGGTGTGGCAGACCTAGTATCTGGCAGCTAGAAGATTGACCTGTAAAATTTGTAAGTATTTTAAAAACTATGGAGTGTGGTCATCTCTGCATACTCCATATTATAATTCTGGAAAATGAAAGGTGTAAATGAAATGGTCAAGGGTTTAAGTTCTGAAAGACAGGTGCACATTCCCTTTATATTCAGTGCATGTATTTATTACCCTTTCATGACTTTACGTTGGAAGAAAGGTGTTTAACATCAAGGCCCTGGTAGAAATTACGTACCATTTCAAAGAATTATTGTATCCAATATCACCTCCAACCATGTTTTCTTTGGCCTCCCTCTCAGGCTCATCTTGTCCAATTTCAGTTTGATGTATCTCTTCACCCAATCAACCTCAGCTTTTTGCTCTTGTGATCACCAGGGCATTCAAGCCGACCCAAACACACCAGTCACGGGTACAAGTGTTTTACAGCACACGTTCTATTTACAGTGGGATCACTTTCCCACTCCGTTCTCAAAAGCAGCATGGTATAATGTAGAGCACACAGGATTTTCTTTTCTCTTCTTCCTCAGCTCTCTCCTTCCACCCTCACTCCTCCTGTGGCCTTTTTGTCTTCTCCCTCCCAACTCTGGCTCGTCTCTGTGAGGCAACGGGCTTCTTTTTAAGTCGCACCGAGGAGCATTCCAGGTGGATCATTATGGAGGTTTGGAATTACCCCCAAGTGTGGCGGAAACCCAAAATAGGGCTTTGCAGCCCCCACAGCTCCTGCAGCTCCCCCAGCAACATCCACAGAACCCAACAGGACTGTAGAGAACTCCCATAAAGCCCTGTGGAAATCCAAGGTGCTGCACTTGGGGAAAAACAGTGACCTGTGTATATCTGCTCCCCCAGTCCTTCCAATATACAAAATACATGTATATTGAAGTGACTTTAGCGGCAGGTGGAAGCTCCTGTCACTCCCTATTCAAATGTGTTTGATCTAATTCAGGAAAAGACCCCAGTCGCCCCACGGGAGAAAGACTTTCCGAGACTAAGGTCATAAAGCTTATGAAACAGTTTCTGGACAAAGGCAGAACCGTAACAACAGCTGCGTAGAGTGGAACAGGAGTTTCCACCTGCAGGGATTTTAGGATTTTTAAAAAAAATAATTCTGTTTTCTATCTACATTTACACATTTACGGCACCCGCTTCGTAAACTTTCTATAAACCAAGGTCACAATTACTGCTTGCAGACTACCTATCATACCACTACAGGGGATCTATTATGTACTGTACTTATTGTTGACAGGCTGTGAACTGGATTGAATTTCTCCCAACACAATCCAAACAGCCTGCACCCACCTTCCCCACACTTCCTACATTTTCCCTAAGACCTTTTGCTTAAAACTACATTTACAATTTTGTAATTTCTGTTTTAGTTCCATCAAAACACTAAATCAATCAATACCACCTTTTAACATGTTGGATATGAGTTTTACATTGGTGAGAAAATTATTATGTCATCAATATAAACAAGGGCATAAACTCCTCTAAAATGTCTCTATAACCATCTTTGACAAATAACTGAAAACTACTGATGCTTTTGCCATGCCGTAAGTCATTACTTGGTACTTATATCTGATGGTAGTACTAAAAGTACTTCTTTTCTAATTAGAATAAGATTGTATGCACTTCTTAAGTCTAATTTAGTAAAGACAATAGATTAAGTAAACTAAATTATAAGTGAAGGCAGTGGATAATTGTTTTTGTTATTGTAATTTAATTAAGTCTTTGTTAGTCTAAGCAAGATCTCTCTTAAGTGAAGACTGGCCTCAGTACGGTGAGGGGAGACAGAAACTTAAAGGTGACAGGATTAATAATAATAATGAATAATTCTTTATCACATACATAGTTATACAGGACAACATGCAGTGAAATGCATCTTTTCGCATACCCCTTGGGGTCAGCCATTGTACAGCACCCCTGGAGCAATTGAAGGTTAAGGGCCTTGCTGAAGGGCCCAGCAGAGTAGCATCTCTTTTGACAGTGACGGGGATTTGAACCGGCAACCTTCGGGATGCCAGCGCAGATCCTTAGCCTCAGAGCAACCACTGATTAGATGTCTGGCCAGGAGAGCTGTCACTATTATCTCTTCAGCTGCACAACATTTACAGATGTAAAATTTCCCTTTAAAATGGCATAATAGCAAAATATTCACTCCAGCAAAGAGTTGAACTCTGAAATAATTTTTCTCGGTTTTTCCATGATCTGTAAACAAAGCAAAGATATGGAATAGGTCATTGCTCTTACAAAATGAACAGACTGCACACAATATATGGTGCTTTAAGTTTAACAAAACTTTTAAATGTCTTTAAACAATATTATTTAAAATAAGCTTACTTTTCAGTTGTGATACATGGACTTAATGGTACAGGTCATACAGGAGAAACAGAACAGTCAAGCAACATCCATTAAGTGAACAAGAATATGGAAAAGGCAAACAGAAACTGAAAATAAAGGAAAAAACATGCAAAAGTTGTCACATTGCTCTGTACATTGCTGCCATTAGTGGTCACTATTTAGCCAACAAAACTTTTGTACAAAAAAAAAATCCAAAAATGAATGAGTCTACTTACCCCAAGCAGTAATCATCCAATTACCACACGCAAACTTCGACCTCCATGGGCCTAACGTGGGGCCTGGTTATTTAAACATTCAAAATATATGTCATATTCAAATAATTCACAAAAATGCCCTTCAAGAGAGAGTATTATCATCAATCTCTAGCTTGATAGAAAAATCAAACATACTTTAAGAAAGAAGGAGAATTTATTTGAAATAAATCAAAGCAGAGCAAAAATGAAGAAACGATTTTCCTAAAAAGATAACGCAGAGCAAACAATTTCCAATACAAAATCTAGGAATCAAAAAATCGAGAACAGAAGCAAAACGTGCACAACACCAGAAGATCAAAAGAAGACAATGCTCACACTTCTAAACTCCAATAACACTCAATGTCACTCTGAAGGAATGTGTCTTCCCAGTCAGAAGATAAAGGCAGAAGGCCATTCTTCAGAAGTGACATCTTGGTGGCCCCACCTCTTGTGGGGTCCATCCACAGAACACAAATAACATATGCACACTTAATGGCACAATATATAAATACCGAATAATATATAAGTATTATAATAATAAGATAAATTACATAAAAACATGAAAAATATCTTTAAAATAACAAAAAAATAAATAAGTAAAAAATACTAATAATAATAACCCTGGATATAACATTACAGGAAATAAAATATCTTATCACTGATTCCTTGCACTTTTTTCCTGAGATAAGTATATCCTCCGTTCACTTGTCTGTTCAAAGGCAACTGTCATTGGTTGGATTTTCACTTAAGTAAGGAAGTAAAACAGCACAGGCATCAAGCAGCCTATCGCAGCATTGCCATCCATCCATCCATCCATCCATCCTCTTCCGCTTATCCGAGGTCGGGTCGCGGGGGCAGCAGCTTGAGCAGAGATGCCCAGACTTCCCTCTCTCCGGCCACTTCTTCTAGCTCTTCCGGGGGAATCCCAAGGCGTTCCCAGGCCAGCCGGGAGACATAGTCCCTCCAGCGTGTCCTGGGTCTTCCCCGGGGCCTCCTCCCGGTTGGACGTGCCCAGAACACCTCACCAGGGAGGCGTCCAGGAGGCATCCTGATCAGATGCCCAAGCCACCTCATCTGACTCCTCTCGATGCGGAGGAGCAGCGGCTCTACTCTGAGCCCCTCCCGGATGATTGAGCTTCTCACCCTGTCTTTAAGGGAGAGCCCAGACACCCTGCGGAGAAAACTCATTTCAGCCGCTTGTATTCGCAATCTCGTTCTTTCGGTCACTACCCATAGCTCATGACCATAGGTGAGGGTAGGAACATAGATCGACTGGTGAATTGAGAGCCTTGCCTTATGGCTCAGCTCCTTTTTCACTACGACAGACCAATGCAGAGCCCGCATCACTGCGGACGCCGCACTGATCCGCCTGTCGATCTCACGCTCCATTCTTCCCTCACTCGTGAACAAGACCCCGAGATACTTGAACTCCTCCACTTGGGGCAGGATCTCGCTCCCAACCCTGAGAGGGCACTCCACCCTTTTCCGGCTGAGGACCATGGTTTCGGATTTGGAGGTGCTGATTCCCATCCCAGCCGCTTTACACTCAGCTGCGAACCGATCCAGAGAGAGCTGAAGATCACGGCCTGATGAAGCAAACAGCACAACATCATCTGCAAAAAGCAGTGACCCAATCCTGAGTCCACCAAGCCGGACCCCCTCAACACCCTGGCTGCGCCTAGAAATTCTGTCCATAAAAGTTATGAACAGAATCGGTGACAAAGGGCAGCCCTGGCAGAGTCCAACTCTCACTGGAAACGGGTTCAACTTACTGCCGGCAATGCGGACCAAGCTGACACTGATCATACAGGGACCGAACATCTCTTATCAGGGGGTCCGGTACCCCATACTCTCGGAGCACCCCCCACAGGATTCCCCGAGGGACACGGTCGAACGCCTTTTCCAAGTCCACAAAACACATGTAGACTGGTTGGGCGAACTCCCATGCATCCTCCAGGACCCTGCTAAGGGTGTAGAGCTGGTCCACTGCTCCACAACCAGGACGAAAACCACACTGTTCCTCCTGAATCCGAGGTTCGACTATCCGACGGACCCTCCTCTCCAGAACCCCCGAATAGACTTTTCCAGGGAGGCTGAGGAGTGTGATCCCTCTGTAGTTGGAACACACCCTCCGGTCCCCCTTCTTAAAGAGGGGGACCACCACCCCAGTCTGCCAATCCAGAGGCAC
This sequence comes from Erpetoichthys calabaricus, assembly GCF_900747795.2. Classification (NCBI taxonomy): domain Eukaryota; kingdom Metazoa; phylum Chordata; class Cladistia; order Polypteriformes; family Polypteridae; genus Erpetoichthys; species Erpetoichthys calabaricus. The sequence goes on from NC_041404.2 coordinate 92,996,758, forward strand.
TGTCCCTGATGTCCATGCGATGTTGCAGAGGCGTGTCAACCAAGACAGCCCTACAACATCCAGAGCCTTGAGGAACTCCGGGCATATCTCATCCACCCCCGGGGCCCTGCCACCAAGGAGTTTTTTGACCACCTTGGTGACCTCAGTCCCAGAGATGGGGGAGTCCCCAGGCTCTGCTTCCTCATTGGAAGGCATGTTAGTGGGATTGAGGAGGTCTTCGAAGTACTCCCTCCACCGACCCACAACGTCCCGAGTCGAGGTCAGCAGCGCACCATCCCCACCATATACAGTGTTGACACTGCACTGCTTCCCCCTCCTGAGATGCCGGACGGTGGACCAGAATCTCCTCAAAGCCGTCCGAAAGTCGTTCTCCATGGTCTCCCCAAACTCCTCCCATGCCCGAGTTTTTGCCTCAGCAACCACCGAAGCCGCATTCCGCTTGGCCTGCCGGTACCTATCAGCTGCCTCCAGAGTCCCACAGGACAAAAGGGACCGGTAGGACTCCTTCTTCAGCTTGACAGCATCCTTCACCGCTGGTGTCCACCAACGGGTTCAGGGATTGCCGCCACGACAGGCACCGACTACCTTACGGCCACAGCTCTGGTCAGCCGCCTCAACAATTGAGGCACGGAACATGGCCCATTCGGACTCAATGTCCCCCACCTCCCTCGGGACATGGTTGAAGTTCTGCCGGAGGTGGGAGTTTAAGCTACTTCTGACAGGGGGCTCTGCCAGACGTTCCCAGCAGACCCTCACAACACGTTTGGGCCTACCAGGCCTGACCGGCATCCTCCCCCACCATCGGAGCCAACTCACCACCAGGTGGTGATCAGCTGAAAGCTCCGCCCCTCTCTTCACCCGAGTGTCCAAGACATGTGGCCGCAAGCCCGAAGACACGACCACAAAGTCGATCGCCGAACTGAGGCCTAGGGTGTCCTGGTGCCAAGTGCACATATGAACACCCCTATGCTTGAACATGGTGTTCGTTATGGACAATCCGTGATGAGCACAGAAGTCCAATAACAAAACACCACTCGGGTTCAGTTCGGGGGGGCCATTCCTCCCAATCATGCCCTTCCAGGTCTCACTGTCATTGCCCACGTGAGCATTGAAGTCTCCCAGCAGTACGAGGGAGTCCCCAGAACGTGTGCCCTCCAGCACCCCCTCCAGGGACTCCAAAAAGGGTGGGTACTCCGAACTGCTGTTCGGTGCATACGCACAAACAACAGTTAGGACCCGTCCCCCGACCCGAAGGCGGAGGGAGGCTAACTTCTCGTCCACCGGGGTAAACCCCAATGTACAGGCTTCAAGTCGGGGGGCAATAAGTATGCCCACACCCTCTCGGCGCCTCTCACCGGGGGCAACTCCAGAGTGGTAGAGAGTCCAGCCCCTCTCAAGGAGATTGGTTCCAGAGTCCAAGCTGTGCGTGAGCCCGACTATATCTAGCCGGAACCTCTCGACCTCACGCACTAGCTCAGGCTCCTTCCCCTTCAGTGAGGTGACATTCCATGTCCCAAGAGCCAGCTTCTGTAGCCGAGGATCGGACCGCCAAAGTCCCCGCCTTCGGCCACTACCCAACTCACACTGCACCCGATCTCCTTGGCCCCTCCCATAGATGGTGAGCCCATGGGAAGGGGGACCCACGTTGCCTCTTCGAGCTGTGCCCGGCCAAGCCCCATGGGTGCAAGCCCGGCCACCAGGCGCTCGCCATCGAGCCCCACCTCCAGGCCTGGCTCCAGAGGGGGGCCCCGGTGACCCGCGTCCGGGCGAGGGAAAACGCTGTCCAAATTTTGTATTCATCATGGAGGTTTTGTATCGCAGCATTGCCTTTCTATCAAATTGCTTAATATTTATGTATTAAAATATTTATGTGCTCATGCAAAACTAGAACACAATAATGGCATCCACAAAAAAACCCAAACATCAAACAACATCTTTACTTTACAGATGTCTGAAGAAACTTGAACTTCTCCATCTGTTTTCACTAACTTTTACTAGTGTATAGTGGAGTCCATTGTTACTAGCTGCCTAGCATTATAATCAATTCTTTAATAGAGTTTCTGTCCACAGTTCATAAGGTTACCAAGCAGCCAGTCATAATAACAGATGTTGTATGTGTTCCTGCATGTGTATATTGTATATAATTTAATATATAATATATCAGACTAAAATACTTATTATTTATTTCATGCCAGGTACCTTCAGGATTAACACAGGAAAAGCACTTTCAGATGAAATGGAGCCAACCACCTGAATGACAGCGAACTTCCTAAAAGTTTCTTATCTGTTCCATAGTTTTCTAAGGAGCCCAGTCTAGGGGCGGTAGAAGGTGAAGGTATAGTACAGCCTGCATGAGGAGGACCTCAGCATGGATGACAAGTGCTGGATGGCGCAGCTGAAGTACTGTGTTCTGCAGAGCAAATAAGGAGGTAGGAGTTGATAGACATGATGATTTATATACAGGAAAAGGAATTGTGAAGAGGTAGCCACAAGATGGCAGGCATGCAGCTTAAGAATGGCCTGGCGATCATCTCAGATATGTATATAGAGGGGACAATATGGGGTGAGGCATGACTTTCTTCCATTGTTTAGTAGTCTGTTTGTTGTTTTGGTGGACATTTTCCATGACCTGTAACAGTGGAGAATTTTACTTAGTCATGAAAGTGTTTAGTGATCTGCATATTATGTGTTCTGATGTTAAACAATAAATATGCTTGGCTATCTGATGGTTCATACCAGAACAGAACCAGAGCCAGAATGTTGTATCTGTATTTGTGCATACTTGACTCTTCTATTGTCATACTCATTACAATATCCATCCATCCATCCATTTCCCAACCCGCTGAATCCGAACACAGGGTCACGGGGGTCTGCTGGAGCCAATCCCAGCCAACACAGGGCACAAGGCAGGAACCAATCCTGGGCAGGGTGCCAACCCACCGCAGGACACACACAAACACACCCACACACCAAGCATACGCTAGGGCCAATTTAGAATCGCCAGTCCACCTAACCTGCATGTCTTTGGACTGTGGGAGGAAACCGGAGCACCTGTCATTACAATATGTATTCTATAAATACTGTTTTTTGTATTGGTCTTTTGTTGGCATTGTATTACTGCCATTATTTAATACATATTTTAAGAAGAGGGAGGAACATAGGGTGACGTACACGAGTGGAGGAAGATGCGCACAGGTAGATTACATCCTATGCAGAAGAGTCAATCTGAAGGAGATTGAAGGCTGCAAAGTAGTGGAAGGGGAAAGTGTAATTAAGCAGCATATGATGGTGGTCTGTAGGATGACGTTGGAGATCAAGAAGAGGAGAAGAGTGAGGGCAGAGCCAAGGATCAAATGGTGGAAGTTGAAAAAGGAAGACTGCAAGGTTGAATTTAGGGAGAAGGTGAGACAGGCACTGGGTGGTAGTGAAGAATTACCAGACAGTTGGGAAACTACAGCAGATGTAGTAAGGGTGACAGCAAGAAGGGTGCTTGGCATGACATCTGGATAGAGGAAGGAAGAAAAGGAAACCTGGTGGTGGAATGGGGAAGTACAGGAGAGTATACAGAGGAAGAGGATGGCAAAGAAGAAGTGGGATAGTCAGAGTAGGGCTGCACGATAACAGAAAAAATGATTATCACGATTATTTTGCTCAAAATTTTTATCACGATTAATAATGACGATTATTCCTTTGGTAAATGAAGTCTGTGACCAAAGCAGTGTAGCCTCGGCCAGTTATTCACAGATGCTGCCCTAATCATATTAGCTGCGTTGTCTGTTGTGATGCACACAAGTCTTTCTTCCACCAAGCCCCAAGCGGACATCGCTTCTTTGAGGCCCACTGCAATAAACTCCGCTGTATGGTCTTGTGGGAAAAACGAAGTTTGCAAAAGCTTGCTTTTCATTTCAAACTCGCTGTCAATAAACTGAAATGTCAAGCTCAAATACGGTTCCGCAGTTCTGCTTGACCATAAGTCGGTCGTGGCAGCAAAATATTCAAGGCTGAGCCTGAGAATTTCTCTTTCTATTTCTTTTCGGCATTTCGCATACAGTAAGGGCAGCGCAACATTGGAAAAATGGTTGCGTGAGGGAATGCTATATCTTTTATCAAGTGTTGCGATCATTTTGTTAAACCCCTCACTGCTCACGGTGGTTATTGGACACATATCCTTGGCTATATGGTACGTGATCGCCTCTGTTATTTCCCGGTGTCTTTGCGAGCTAGGCAGATATGGTATTGCGTTGAACAATGTCCCCGATATTGTTGTCTGTGTTGTGGATGGCTGGTAATTTTTTGTTGTTGCTGTTTGTGCCTTCAGTCATTGAAATTCTTGATAGTGTACTTTGTGGTGGCTTTTAAGGTGGTTGATGAGGTTTGTTGTGTTACCTTGGGACGTTTGGACGGAACAGGAGCAAAGTTTGCACAAGACTCGTACCTGATCAACATCACATTCCTCGAAATCGAAATAGTTCCAGACAACTGAGTATGACCCCTTTTTAGGAACTAACGATCGCACTTCTGCACCTTCCTCGCGTTGCTCCGCCATCATATGTTTATTCTGACTGACTGTTATTGCTGCTATTGACTACTACTGCTTCAGAAAGCGCTTGCAATCTAGACGCAGTAACGTCATAGTGACGCAGTCCAATCTGTAAACTCAGCCCATAAAAAACAGTTTGGTCTTTATACTGTAAAATCGCGACGATATTTATTAACTAATCGTGGGTCATAAATATCGTTATCATGAGAAAAAAAAGATTAATCGTGCAGCCCTAAGTCAGAGAGATGCAAAAATTAGACAAGTGTACAAGGAGATAAGGCACAAGGTGAAGAGAGAGGTGACGAAGGCTAAAGAAAAAGCGTATGATGAATTGTATGAGAGGTTGGACGCTAAAGAGGGAGAAAAGGACCTGTACCGATTGGCTAAAAAGAGGGACCGAGCTGGGAAAGATGTGCAGCAGGTTAGGGTAATAAAGGATAAAGATGGAAACGTACTCACAAGTGAGGAGAGTGTATTGAGCAGATAGAAGGAGTACTTTGAGAGGCTTATGAATGAAGAGAACGAGAGAGAGAAGAGGTTGGATGATGTGGAGATAGTGAATCAGGAAGTGCAATGGATTAGCAAGGAGGAAGTAAGGACAGCTATGAAGAGGATGAAGAATGGAAAAACCGTTGGTCCAGATGGCATACCTGTGGAAGCATAGAGGTGTTTAGGAGAGATGGCAGTGGAGTTTTTAACCAAATTGTTTAATGGAATCTTGGAAAGTGAGAGGATGCCTGAGGAGTGGAGAAGTGGTGTACTAGTGCTGATATTTAAGAATAAGGGGGATGTGCAGGACTGCAGTAACTACAGGGGAATAAAATTGATGAGCCACAGCATGAAGTTATGGGAAAGAGTTATGGAAGCTAGGTTAAGAAGTATGGTGACGATTAGTTAAGCAGCAGTATGATTTCATGCCAAGAAAGAGCACCACAGATGCGAAGTTTGCTCTGAGGGTGTTGATGGAGAAGTATAGAGAAGGCCAGAAGGAGTTGCATTTTGTCTTTGTGGACCTGGAGAAAGCATATGACAGGGTGCTTCGAGAGGAGTTGTGGTATTATATGAGGAAGTCGAGAGTGGCAGAGTAGTATGTAAGAGTTGTACCGGATATGTACAAGGGAAGTGTGACAGTGGTGAAGTCTGCAGCAGGAGTGACAGATGCATTCAAGGGGGAGGTGAGATTACATCAGGGATCAGCTCTGAGCTCTTTAGTATTTGCAATGGTGATGGACAGGTTGACAGACGAGATTAGACAGGAGTCCCTGTGGACTATGATGTTTGCTGATGACAACGATAGTAGTGAGCAGGTTGAGGAGACCCTGGAGAGGTGGAGATATGCTCTAGAGAGGAGAGGAATGAAGTGCAGTAGGGACAAGACAGAATACATGTGTGTAAATGAGAGGGAGGTCAGTGGAATGGTGAGGATGCAAGGAATAGAGCTGGCAAAGGTGGATGAGTTTAAATACTTGGGATCAACAATACAGAGTAATGGGAATTGTGGAAGAGAGGTGAAAAAGAGAGTGCAGGCAGGGTGGAATGGGTGGAGAACAGTGTCAGGAGTGATTTGTGACAGACGGATATCAGCAAGAGTGAAAGGGAAGGTCTACAGGACAGTAGTGAGACCAGCTATGTTATATGGGTTGGAGACGGTGGCACTGACCAGAAAGCAGGAGACAGGGCTGGAGGTAACAGAGTTAAAGATGCTAAGAGTTGCATTGTGTGTGAGACGAGGATGGATAGGATTAGAAATGAATACATTAGAGGGTCAGCTCAAGTTGGACGATTGGGAGACAAAGTCAGAGAGGCGAGATTGCGTTGGTTTGGACATGTGCAGAGGAGAAATGCTGGGTATATTGGGAGAAGGATGCTAAGTATAGAGTTGCCAGGCAAGAGAAAAAGAGGAAGGCCTAAGAGAAGGTTTATGGATGTGGTGAGAGAGGACATGCAGGTGATGGGTGTAACAGAACAAGATGCAGAGGACAGAAAGATATGGAAGAAGATGATCCGTTGTGGCGACCCCTAATGGGAGCAGCCGAAACAAGAAGAAGTTTTACTGCCATTATTCAGAGGAGACCTGCAAGTAAAAAATAAATTTTACTCTGTACATATGACTGTAAATTTGAACTTGAAGAACAATTTTTCCCTAATGTCTGGAAACTTTCAACGTGGTAATCACGTCACCAGCTTCAGGAAACCTGCACCTTGATATGAAAGGTTTCTGCAGAAGGAGACATGCAATGATGTGATGAGCTCTGTTGGATTTATATGAAAATGGAAGAATCTTATAGAAATACTGTATAACTCTTTTTCACCAAAAATGACATGAACAAGCTGAGTTACAGGATTCATCCAATCTGAAAATGCTGATCAATACCTGAGAACATTATTGCCTTGAACAATTGACATATTCTGTCAGTTTTAAGACTTTTGTCTTACATTTGTAGTCCATTTTGAACAGTGAATATAGGCACTGTATTTTTTTACATTTATAAAACATGCTTCACATTAGAATTGAACATGATTTCCTCTTGCAAATTAATGTAACTCCATAATTTTGAAAAAAAAAATGAACTTCATCTTGGATATTAATGAATTTGTCCTTTAAATTCCCAGGTGGCTCTTTGGCATCCCATCTGAGTTCCATGTGAATTCCCAAATGAAATCAATAAATAATGAATAAATATATATATTGTAATGAAAATAGAGTGTTGCAGTCCTAGACAGAAGCCCTGTTTAATGGCAATGTGCCAAAAGAATAACAATAACAAAAATACAAAGTCTGTGTAGATTATAATGATTTTCGCTATAGTTCAAAGTTAACATAAAGCTGTTGAAGCAGTGCAACAAACGCTAGTTCTATTCTGAACATCAAGTTCCTGTTTGTCGCTTGTTTAAATGGTGGACATGGCATAAGAGGCGTGAATTCCTTTTTTCAGACTGAAGTAAAGATAATTAAAGGACTTGAATTTGCCAAAGCCGGCATCTTTACACTTTAACCGGCTCACAATATATATTGTCACACAGGTGCGCTTAGGGGCAGCAGAACAATAAACACTGTTTTCTGCTTCAGTCCATTCCCAATAACATTACTTCTAGCTCCCCAAAGATGACATCACTTCCGGCTCCTTCCAATAATGATACTTTCCAATGATGATATTTTCTGGTCCCTCTCTAATGACACCACCTCCAGCCCCTTCTGATGACGTCACTTCCGGTCCTCTATCTGATGACATCACTTCCCGCTCCTTCCAATTATCTAATTTCCACTTCCTCCTAAAATCAGATTTCCTTCCTGCCACCATCACATAAAAAGAACTACTGTATAGTCTTTTTTGACTACTTGTCATTCAGACATTATATGGGGAAGCTTCCCTAACTCTTTATTTTTGTCTTTGTGTTTTTATTTCTTCAAAAAACTTGTGCACATGGGAGGCAGCTAAACCTTTCACTTTTATCTCTGCAGACCAGACACAGGTAATTCTGGCTAATTCCGACAACATTGTAGCAGACTAAAACCCATGCTAAGTTTCACACCGTTGATAGAATGGTGATTTATTTATTTTTTAGGTGGGGATCCCAGGAACAGGAGCCTTGGCCCGACTCACGCACACTCCCTCACAGAGACAAAAAAGAAACTGGTAATAAAACAGAAATTGAAGACTGTATTAAACAATAATAAATGAAATATAACTATACAAACTACAGTTTCCTTTATGGCGATATACAATAAACATGAATTCAACAATAACAAACCACTAACAAAAACCACACACAAAGTCCATGAAAAACAGCAACTGATGGAATGAAATGAGGGAGATAGGTTAGCCATAGATCAGCTCGTTGTTTGTGAATGTAAAGACATTCCTACTGGTATTCCCTGAAGATAATGAATGATGGAATCAGGAGTGTTGCTTTCTTCGAAGATCGACACAGAATCCAAATCAGTCCTCACGCAGCAAGCAGACACCAGACAGTCCATATACATGCATAGGAGATAATCCAGGACAAAACAAGAATCCACAGGTGGTAAAACGGGAAGACAAACAGACAGGCAACCTCAGACACAAAACAACAAAATACTTCTTTTTTTCCTGTAGAACTGGCCTCCTTTTAAATCTCGCACTGGCCTTCTTGCCCCCAGCAACCCCTGTAACCCTCAGCAGATGACCAATCAGAGCCACTGCAGGGACTGCTGGGAATTGAAGTTTCATTACCCAGTAGCGCTGGTACTACGGCACTTCCGGTTCTGGACCCAAGAACGTCACTTCCGGTTTTGGCCCCAGATGACGTCACTTCCAGCAACCTGTTTTAAAAGCCAGTCATCCTCCACTTGTATTCAACCTGTACACTTCTGTGTTGCCAAATCTTCATTATTTCAGCCTTATTCAAGTTTACAGGTGGTTGCCTCAAGCCTCCATTTGGTGTCTAATCATTTTACAGTGGTGTAGTTGGCAGGATGTTTGCTTCCTTGTGGGATAAGGAGCAGAACCTGAGGAAGACATTGACACTCAAGCAGGACCTTCAACCCTTAAAGGATCAGGTGGGAGAGTAACGTTCCCGAAGGCTTGATGGGTTGGAGACAGTCGCTGTTGGTAAAGGGAACACGGGGAGAGCTTTGACCCAGGGGTCTAGAGTAGATCACTGGGCACATAGACCAGGGGCCTACAGACTAGAACTGGGCTTGGAAGGGTGCACACTGGGGACTTACTATGGGCTCCTGGGAAAAGGGACCACCCCACAAAGGAAAAATCATTTGAGAAAGGTGGGGGTGCCCCAGGCCAGCAGATGAGGAAAATATTCCAATGGCAATTTAATACATCTTTGCCAGCTGGTCCCCAGGTTTTCAGCCTATGAGCTAAAATCAGGTGCTGGCTATGGTCAGACCAAAACAATGCCTGACAGGTGGTGGAGCAACTAGTCTGTGCAGTGTTGCTCAGAGCCCTCTCCAACAATCTCACCCAGCCGGCCTGGGGACAACCTATTAAAAACATGGTCTCTTTAATAAAGATTATAGAAAAAATAAGAACGGAGACCTACTCGGGAAAAACAGAACGGGACCTGTGTGAAACCCGATGTACCTGCGTCTCTATATCTGACCCCTGTCTTCACACTGTGAAACAAACGCTGGGGACTCCCGAGATGCAGCGGCGGTTTCCTTGTGGTGACAAAGGGGCCTGTGGGGAGACATAGAGGAAGGGATGATGTGCTCTTGCTAATCCTCTGGCCTTTTCTCATACGGGAGTTGTAATACTAAATGGATTCAAAGTAGCAGCGTTATTTGATTCTGGCAGTAATATTTCAGTTGTTGCTAGCCACTTGGTATTACTGCGACAATGTCTTAAACATAAGACCAGTCTAACCTGTGTACACGGGTACATCCGTCAGTATAAGCCTGCCTCATACTACATCAGCTACGAGCGGACCATAAAAAACTGGCGGTAGTGGTTATTAAAAAACCTCCATTCTCAGATAGTAAAAGTGGCTTAACACTCACCACCCCAAAACAAACATTAGGCCTAGTAATGGACGTAGAGACCGTGTTCTCCGTTGCCTCCATGCTGTGTTCTCAGCCGAAGGACAGCAAAGGTTTGGCTTCTAACAGAGAAGTGGAAACTCCCGGGATGTCACACGCTGATATGTCATCCACAGATGCCATGGCAACTCAAGAGGAAACCACGCCCCTTGAGGTCACCTCCGATCCTCTCACACAACTGCACTTTCAATTTAGGCAGACACTAGCTTTGTTTAAAAGGGATCAATGGAATGATGACTCCCTTAAATTTGTGAAAAATGCAGTTTTTCTAATAGATGGCCATCATACTCAGCATCCTATGCCACAATGTCCTCACTTTGTGTTAAATAATGACCTTCTATATCAGGTAGTTGAACACGTGTGGGAGATACAGTCCCTGTTGTTAGTCCCACAGACTTATTGGTGACAAGTCTGTGAACTGACACATACCCACCTCCTGGGAGTCCATCTGGGCCCCGAAAAGACTCTTCAAGCTCCGATTTTTTTGGCCAGTAATCAATGAGGAGGTCCGCCTCTATTGCGTATCCTGTCTGGAATGTCAACTGTGGCAGATTCCTAGAAGGGACCACGCTCCTCTTGTTCCCCTACTCCTGATTGATATCCCCTTTGAACGTATCAGGGTCGACCAGGAGGGACCCTTAGAGCCCTCAGCCAGGGGACATAAACATATAATGGTTATGGTAGATTACGTGACCCGATATCCAGAAGCTGTTCAGTTCTGCTCAGCTACAAAAAAGCTATCGCACAGGAATTGGTGGGGTCTTCTCGCAAGTCTGCATCCCTATAGAAATCCTAACAGATCAAGGGATGCCCTTTACCTCAGAGACGTTCAGGGAAATGGACAAGTTACTAAAGATAAAACATTTGAAAACCTCTGTGTATCATCCTCAAACCAATGGTTTAGTGGAACAGTTTAATCAAACCCTCAAACAGATGCCTCACAAGGTAGTAAGCGAGGACAGAAGGATCCCCAAACCAATGGTTTAGTGGAACAGTTTAATCAAACCCTCAAACAGATGCCTCGCAAGGTAGTAAGTGAGGACAGAAGGAACTGGGATCAGCTCCTCCCCCTCGTCCTTTTTGCATATCGGGTCCCACAAGCCTCTATGGCAGGGGTGGGCAGATTCAGTCCCGGAGGGCCGCAGTGGTTGCAGGTTTTTGTTCCAACCCAGTTGCTTAATTAAAAACCAATCCTTGTCAATTATTTAATTGCATGGTTTGCTAGTGCTTTAACTCTGCCATGTCAGGTCATTCTCATATCCTAGGTTTATTTTCCTTTCTAAGGATATCATCCAAATGATTTGAAGTCTAAAACAGATGAGTAATTCTCAGTGCTTCACTTTTTATTCTTCACTTTCCTTCCAAGTATTTAATTAAACCAAATAGTGCGTGATAAATACACACAGGTGTAAATGAAAACAAGCTAAATGGAGAAATGCTGGTCTCTTTTGTCATGTGCATGGTATTGCTAATTAGGAACAATTAAAAACCAAGAATACAGCTGTTTAAGACTAAAATAAGCAATAAAGGTTCAAAATCTTAACGAGCGAGACAACTAAAGTGAAGCTGAAGTGTTACTTGAGCAATAAGGGCTTCTTATTAAGCAATTGGGTTGGAGCAAAAACCTGCAGCCACTGCGGCCCTCCAGGACTGAATCTGCCCACCCCTGCTCTACGGGGTTCTCACCATTTGATATATACAGACAACAACCCTGGGGCATATTGGAAATTCTACAAAAAGGTTGGGAGGAAGAGGCCCTCCCTCGACAAACATATTACAGCATATTGCACAGTTAGGCGATAGATTCGCTAAAATCCGACCTATACTAAAAACTCACTTGGAAAAGGCGCAAGCAGCTCAGGTCCGCTGCTATGGCTGTGGCACGTCTCTATGGGAGTTTCGCCCAGGAGATCGGGTCATGGTACTTGTTCCTATCTCACAATCTAAATTACTGGCCCATTGGCAAGGCCCTTATGAGGTTAAGGAGAGGAAGGGCTCATTGATTATTTGGTTAAACAACCAAATCAGCGGCCAAACGAGTAGGTATGCAATGTGAATCTGCTGAAATCGTGGAAGGATAGGGATCTTGATCCCTCCTCCGAACAGCCCCGTTCACTCTTCGCTCATAAATTAGACCTTAACTTTGGACCTAGGTATACAGTATATATGCAAAAATGCTTAAAAACACGAAGTCATCTTTGACCTGCACTAAACTGAAAACTTTACAAGAACATTAAATGTGCTTAACTTTTTTGTAATTACTTGCTCATTCTGGATTTGGTACATGACACTTATTACAAAAATGAGGACAGGGTAATATATGACTAGGAATGCTGTGGAATGTTCAAGAAATATCCTGAGAAGTTGACGCTATCATACTTGAATATATTGTAAAAGGAGCAACCACAACGGGCACAATCATTTATGTTTGCCACTTTTTGTAAAAACTGCATGATCTTATAATTCAACTGTTCAAGAACAGCATTTCAAAAAAGATCAACAAAAGATTGCTAAGAGATTAGGGATTCAGGGAGTCTGGAGAGATCACCATTAATAAATGGAGAGGTTGAAAACTGATACTGAACACTCGTGACCTTCAATCCTTCAGACAGCACTGCATTAAAAACTGACATGTTTCTATAATGAATATAACAACATTAGCTTTGGAAGACAATTGTCAATAAACACAGTTCATTGCTGCATCCACAAATAAAAGTTAAGACTACACTCTGCACAGTCAAAGCCATATGTCAACAACATGCAGGAACATCTGTCGCCTCCTCTGCTCTCAAGATCATCTGAATTGGATGGAAGCGTTATGTGTGCTGTAGTTTGACAAGTAAACCTTTGGGATTGTTTATGGAAGTTATTGACATAATGTTCCCCAAGTCAAAAAAAAAAAGAAAAGGATCATCCAGATTATTACCAATGTATAGTTTAAAGAACAGCTTCTCTCATGGTATAGTGGTGTGTTGGAGCCCATGACACGGCAACTTGCACATCTGTGAAGGTATTATTAACAATGAAGAACATACACACATTTTGGAGTAAACCATCACCTTTCTTGATGATACCTTCTTCAGGAATGTGCCTGATTATTTCAAAAAGATAATTCTACAACAGCATGCTTTTAGAATTTGAAGGATGCAGTTGCTTGACTGACCTACCTCAGGTCCAGATCAATCTTTGGTTGAAAACATATGGCACATTAAATCAACAAAGACCCTGGAGGGTTGAGCAGATAAAGACTTACATCAAGAAATAATGGGAATAGGTTTCACTTCCAAATCTTGAAAAACTGTTGGTCTGAGTTCCCAAACAGTAGCTAACTGTTGTTAAAAGGAAAGGCGCTATAACACAATGGTAAATGTACAACTGTTCTTACTTTTTTGAAATATGTTGCAGGCATGAAATTATTGTGTATTTACAATAAATAAATAAATCCGATATCGGAAGGTATTACGTTGCATATCTTTTTGCAAAATAAGAGCAAGCTACAATTTCAGGCTCTTTACCAGTGACAACAAATCTGCTCCAAAGTCTTAATCCAGTGCTACCACAGGATGCTTAGTAGAAACAGAGAATGATGAAAGAATTAGTAATGTAATAGCCCTTCATAAAGACTACACATACAGCTCTAATAACTCTGTGCTATGTAAGCTAACTAAGCTTTCAGCCTTGATTTAAATACCATTCTGATATTGTCAGGATGATAATTTCAGTTTATCATATTCCCCATCTTCTCTTTTAGATTTAACTAGCTTGGGTCTTTTACAATAACCTGTGTTTTGCAATCACAATGAACCCTCTTGAGTATGTGTGAATCAATATCTTTCGTAGTTGGCAGGGGGAAGACATTTTTCACTTAACATGTCAAAGCAGAGTTTTAAAATGTCCACCAAACGTAAGTAGGAGCAAAATGAAGAGATATAAAATCTGGAGTTATAATAACATACTTCTTAGCACTAGTCATGAATTGAATTAACTGTAGAACAGCAAAATTGATGATTATAATAGACTGATGTGACACATATGTACCTAGGGGTCACCTTCCTGGCTCTGTTGAGGTAAGATGGCTCCGCCCTTTTCGGCCTGGACACTGTAAAAATATTCTGGAACCAAATGGCAAAAGAGACGTAACTCCGTTTAACATACCATATTGTGTATTTTCTTGAAGCTTGCTGATTTGGCTGAGAACTCAATAGCCCTTGTGAGCGTAAAAGTGCCAAAATGTGTTTTTCTTTATTTTTCTCTGGAAAATGCCTATGATTAATTGATGTTGCCCAGCGGGTACCTCAACCATTCTTGATGGTTCTAGATAGATAGATAGATAGATAGATAGATAGATAGATAGATAGATAGATAGATAGATAGATAGATAGATACTCTTGCCATCTGTCCACCGGTCACACTGACAATAAAGTTTTAGAATTCAAATAATGTTTACTTTGCAAAAATCCTTTCCAATGTGAGCAACAACCAGAAGGGTTTGCGTACTTTGTATTATAGTTCAAACAAAGGAGACTTCAAAGTCTGTTTTGGAATTACATGGTGACTCAAGGACAAAGGCTGAACTAGAAACCTTGCTGTTTAAAGTTCATAAGTTGTTTTACCAGATTGGGGTTATATCAATGGTATTTATATCTCTCTATTGTAAAAAAAAAATCTTTGAAGAAGACAAGATGTGATTTTCTCAGAGAGACACTTTCACATCCCGCGAAACGAGACTTTGTGCCAAGAGATTTAACCATGCCCGGGGACGGAAATAAAAGACAATGAGTGGATGACAAAATAGAATGTCGTAAAGAATTCAAAAATGCTGGCGTGGTACACGAGCAGAGCAGTTTAGAGATAATAGAAGTACAAAAATTCGAAAGTCTCAAAAAAATGACACTAAAGATTGCATTAGCGCAAACAAATGGAAATTATTACTCAGTGAAATAACGGAACAGCAAAAAGAGATTGAATATATTGTTTGGATTTAAACTAAGTTGAAGACTTCTAGATCATCTAATTTGTGTTGCCATCAGAGAAGAGTAGTGTTTCTTCCTAATGAAGAGGCGTATCCGCGAGAATTAAAAGTTTTGTTGTTTGGCGAAAGTGAAATCCACATAGGCGCGTGGCAGAAACGCGAAGTTGCTGGCGCGTAGCGCAGGTAGGGGGGTTGGCGAGCAAAGCTACTAAAAGAAATTTAAATTTGAAAATGTGCCTCCAACATCAAACATCCACCACATATATTAATATTAACAGTAAATTAATTCATTTGTGAACTTCTTTCAATTAAACAAATTCAGCCTTTGAAATCTTCAAGAGTTTGGTCTTTAAATCTACGCAGAGGACTGACTGACTTAAATTCTATGAGTATGATGAAGAGCTGTCTACTGAGCACAGGGCAAAAACACAATGTATTAAAGCCTGGAATTCAGAAAATAGCTCTTTAAACACTAGCATGCTGATTTGGTCGATCTTTATAACTTCAGTTTTACAAATCTAACTTTGTTGGAGGGCAACTTGGTGCCACAGTGCCTCACAGATCAATTTTCCTGTGTTAGAATCCCATGTTTGTCGGCGTCTAAGTGGATTCCCTTCATGACTCCATTGGTATTCCTCCAATTTCAAAAAGTCAAGATTTTGGCTTAAGTGATAGTTCTAAACTGGCTCTTTCTGCATGTGTGTAGGTGAATGGGCCCTGCAATAGGCCATCTCCATGGTCAGAGATGGCACCTACTTAAAATTCACTGCTGCCCAGATAAGCTGCTATCCACGTAATCCTGAATTGGATTAAGTATGTTTGAGAATATTGCATTATGTTAATTTTCTTAGACATAATGATGCAAGGATATTCAAATAACCGGTGCATACTGTGCTTTCCACTAGTAATGCATTGCCACTGCCATTTTCAAAGTATCCACATCTCCATAAAGCCTATGCTGGGACATAGTTACTGGATGCCACCAGAATGTATGAGTCAAACCAAGCTGTAGAAAAGCATGTAGGTGGAAATAAATTCAAAGTGAAAACGTACATATCATTAGTAACACTAATAGTACACATTACAGCACTGAGCATTAACTCAGAAGAAAACCAAAGATTTAAAAAAGAAAAGAGCCATCTAATACTAGTCATTAGTAATTATACATACACTACAGCTGGCTATTGGAAAATAGCTTTTAGATTGCTAATTAGTTAGAGAAGGTTGTCTACTCTTCTCTTTAACTTTAGTCTTTCAATAGTAATGAATTTTAAACATTGTTTAAATTCTATTACCTAGTAAGTAAACGGCAAATAAATAACACCAAGGCTGTCTCATAATGCATGTCTTGGATTCAATCCCAGATGGGTCATTTATGTGGCATTCTAGTTCACAGTGGATGTGATAACTTTTATTTAGTATCATATCAAGTGATTATTTTAAAATTATTTTTACATTTCCTTCTCTGATATGATTTCTTTAAATATAGTTACACTAATGTTGAATAATTTCAGTAGACTACTTTCATTTCAGGATATATAAAAGAAAAAAATAAACCCTATTTCTGGTTGTGCACGTCATTCTTACTGACTACAGGATAATGGAAAGGTAGTGTGTTATGTCAAGTATTTGTCAACATCCATTTTTCCACATTTAGCCAAGTCTCCTTTGGGTTGCTTGCTTCTACACATGTTTTGGAATTTCAAACTGCCTGCAGTCCTGTGTCCCACTTTGGGTTGCAAGGCATCAATGTTTGCAGTCATGTGATATAGCAGAGGGGAATGTATGCAGGCTTCTTACTTCCGTCCTTTCCTCATTCCCTTAAATCTTCTTTTTTGCTTTGTGATTTTCATCTGAGAATTCTGACTTACAACTCGTGTTTTGTTTTACATTATGTTATGGTGTAACTCTGTTCTGTTTCAGATCCTGGCAGCTAACTTTCCTCTAGTTTCTAGGGTCTGACTCCAATAATCTAATCAGAATCAGAATGTGAATCACTTTTATTTTCCAGTATTTTATGTATAGGAATTTAGCTTGGTAGCTTTGGAGCTGCTTAAAACAGGACATAACATCAGATGCAAATAACATAACATAAAATATGCAGCATACTGTACATTATGAAGAGTTGCAGAATAGTGCGATTGTAAAGGAGATGTGCAAATATAAGCAAGTATGTTTATAGTCTATATACAAATGCACATGCATACATGTGCATAAATACACACACACACTCACACCTTAAATACACGCACACTCACACCTTAATATATTAAAGAAAACACAAATAAATGAGGAAGACAGGCTAAATTACTGGTTTATGAAGGCTATGGCTTGGAGAAAGAATTGTTTTAGGTGTCTGTTAGTTATAGTTTTAATTGACCTCAACCATTTACCAGAGGGGAGTTTTCGGAACAAGTGATGACCTGGGTGAGATGAGTTTGTGGTTGTGATGAGATTAGTTTGACATGGTTTATGACACTAGATGCATACAGGTCTGCAACAGATGGAAGAGCACAGCCAAATAATTTCACAACAGACCTCACAACATGCTGTATTTCATTTTGGAGTGGACATTTGCTGAACCAAAGCAGACTCAAAGACAGGACTTTTGACCAATGAATGAGGTGGAGAGGTGGGTCTTCAATTCAAAATCTCAGAATTATGGGAATGCATTTTCCCATTTATGATAAACACTGTCTTTCTCGGAAGTAAATATTAATAGTATTTTAGCAAAAAACAAATGCATTTTGCATGTTTTCAGCATATGACTGAATAATGGACATGTAGTTTTTCATATCATTTGCTATTGTACAGCCAAGTCAGGATTAGGATATAATATATAATAATGTTGTTTCTCTCATTCTCCATGAAAAAATACAATAAAAAAATTTTTTCTCATCCATCACTACAAACTACATGGAGTAAGTAACTTACAAATACTTTTGGGTGGAGTATTCCTTTCACAGTGTTGGAAATGTAACACATTGAAAAAAGAATTATGTCTGACTCACCATTATTTTTCTAATGCCCTTTTCAAGTGAACACCATGCATAAAATCCCTAAGCACTTCACAAATTCAGATACACTGTGCACATGTTTGCATCTTTAAATTATTCTATAAGACAAAAATCTGTAGCAAACCATTAGTATATAACTCAACAGAACTGGTATTCTGCCATGTATTCTGATAGCATACCCATATTGGAAGTCATACTTTGATATATTAATGCTTCATATTTATTAAAAAAGATTACAGAAAATAGTGAAAATTTTGAAAAGCTGAAAAGTTATATGAAAAAATGCAAATGACATTCAATTTACAATGCCAATGTCAGCCATGTTAACGCATTTTAACACATTTCTTTCTCATTCTCCTATTTTGCTTTTGCAGAATAACATGTTGTAAAGACATGCATACAATTTCCAGGCATTTTTTAACAATATCATTTTCATAAGTAACACATTTTTAAAAAGAAGTGCAGATTCTACCAGTTTTACTCTAGTTGGTTTGTTTATTCTTCACAAAACAATCAGTTCAAAGGCTACTTTATTTTTCCCATGGCAATATTGAAAGAGAATTTATGAGTTGTGCTTTTGATTTTGTTTTTTTATAACCTAGTACTTGATTTTTTTTCTATTTAAATATATGGATTGGTAAATGTTTTGATTATCAATTTGTTTTAATTTGGGCAATGATTTTGCTTAGAGGTAAGTTTGATTAACCTCTGACACTCAACATCTGGCTCCTGGAGTTTCAAACACACTTGTGTTAATGTTTTGTTATTTTTTACCATTGAATTCAATCTGTTTTTGTATTGTTCATGTTTTAGTACTCATGGCACTGTATGCTAATGATATAATGGAGCATCAATATGTCACAAATTGTATTGTTGCAAATTGTCACAAATTGTATTAAATGCTTGTGTGTGACTTTCACTTTTACCAAAAAACACTCTGTTGATTTAGGGTGGACTGCACATCTCAGCTTTATTTGTAATAAGGTTATGATTACATTCTGTGAATTTATACATTTGTACATATATTCATATAGACATAAATATAAAAATGGATGAACATATATGAGGGTGTGAAATTCCTTAATGAAAACACCACTCTGAAAACATCTTTACATTAGTACAATTGGAGCTGTGTCAGTTCTCTGCATCATTCTGACAATTACATCATCTGTGCATCTGTTGTAGAAAATCTAGTTACATTTGAAGCATATTGTATATAAGTATATTGAAAGTTAGGTTTACTTTGTTGAATGAATTGATCTTGAAACTGTTGCATAGACATCATGAATTTACAAAGGATTCTTAGTGGCTTTTGTTTCTTAGTTCCTAGATTCTTAAATCATCTGCTCCTTTTTCTGTGCTCTACCACTCAATTATTCTCAGGACTAGTTATTTAGACACCTCTGGAGGTTATGCTTTTCAGCCAAGTCTTTCTCATGCTGCTTGGCCACAAAATGTATGTGCAACTTGCTCTCTACCCTGCCTTTCACTATTGGATGCCTGGAAACAATAATTATGGGGCAGTCACAAGATGCCAAAAGTGTGTATTGTACTGTATGTTGAGTGGATTCCCTACTTCATTACTTTGCTTGTGCATTGAAAACCTTCAGGAGTCTGTGTTTTGAATCTTGGCTGGAATGTGACTTACAGTGTGTTAATGACTGTGTATTTAGCTTAAAATTGATCTCTGTCTTTTTTAATATAATGTGGCTCCTTGTACTGTGATAGTACATTTAAATCTTCCTGTCAGCCCCTGTCATTCACAGAAGCACTACTTTATTTATTGCCCTGCTGAAAAAGCTATTCTGTGAAAGTAGGGCCGGATGGAAGGGAAGAATTGCAGGTTGCACAAAACTAACCATGACTTTAAAGGTGACTGGTTAAAAAAGTAAGACATCAGAAATGTCCTTGAATAGTATGAGTAAACTTACCTTCAGTTAAAAAAGCACTGCTTGGAGTTCTATGCACATTCACATTTGGGTGATGTGTAATGAACAGTTTTACATTTTTAAAACCATTTAACACTCAGGAGAGCATTTTGGTGCCATTTCTGCATGTTTTTCCCCTCTAAAGTAACTCACCAATATTCATGAGTGGGCAGAACCTCCAACTAAAAACACAATGGCAAACAAAAAGTCATAAAGGCAGTTAACTGAAACTGAGCCATTGCTTGAAGTGGGCTTGAATTGAACCACTGCTTGAATCGATGATGATGTTAATTGGTCATCAGAATAATCCTCCATGATATGCCCAATAAATTCAGTTATGTGAAGCTTCAGAGTGGTGCGACAGTAGCTGCATGACAAAAAGGCAAAATAATTGTGATCAAGTGCCAGAATAAACAAGAAGTTAACCTTATAAGCACATTTTAAAATATGGTACCTATCGATGTTCATGTTAGGGAAAATGTAGAAATCACTCATCCTTGCACTGTGGTAGCCTACTATAACAAACAGGATTGGTTGATTATCTGGATCAGGCACTGACATTCTAACCCCTTATGTACAAGCAACAAAAAAATACTATAAGAAAAGTGCATAAAGTAACACACTTCTACTCTTCCAGTTGCAACATTGAGCAGTGCATTGATGACAAAACATATCACACACAAATCTGCATCAGTACAGCAGTGGACACTAACCATGCCTTTTCTACTGTATTTATATTGATATTTGAGTATTTTGCATATTTTTGTTACACTTAATAACATTTTTTCTTGTTGAAACACAAAAATTAACATTTTTGGAACATTTTTCCCATAATGATAGCAGTGGCCTGGGTGGACACTTGCAATGCTTCTCTGGTGTGTTAGAGGGCAGCAGATCCAGTTGATACAGTATAAGAGACACATGACTCTCTTCTTAAAGCAAAGTTGAGGCTAAGGATGAACAGTAAGAGGTTGCTAGAGGGCATACAGCACTAGACAGGAGCTTATGTGAATATGCTGTGTCTTTAATAAAGAAAAGTGCATAGATCCTGCCTTGGAAACCACTGTTAAGGGAAGAGAAGGCTCAGGAGCCCAGGGATAATTGGAATCAATAGAAGGAATTAAGGCTTGTGTTGCATTGCAAACTATTGAATTATGATGCATTGTTTGAAATTGCTGGCTCGCACCCTGTGGACCCCACTTTGAACTCATTTTGATTGGTATGCTTGTCCAGGGGTTGTGCTATTACGGGTGGTCCTGAGGGGGCTTAAGCCACTCCTAGAAATTTCTATCACTGCCACTGCATTGCTCACCATTGTCCAAAAAACTAAAAAAGCCGCTAGGTGTAACATTATTAGGCTACCACATACACAATAAAACATGTTTTAACACATTTTGTGGTATGTTATTTATTTATGGTGTTGTATAGTTTACATATATACGTGTTTAACTTCAAAATTTAAGTTTTTACTGAAATGCATCCTTTGTCCTTGGTCATTGCTTTTGAAGCACCACCTCTGAGCTCTTTCAACATCCTTCTGATGCATATAATCACGGGCACCATCCACATGCTTGACGTATATATTCTTCAATTGTTTATGAAGATTTCCTCCCATAACTCAAAGACATGCTCTTCTTTGACTGGTCACTCTAAACTTTCCAGATGTTAGTGTATGTGTTTATGGAGTCTGCTCTACGATGGACTGATGCTTTTAGCATCATAATTTAAGTCTCATGATTTCTGAGACCCTGAACTAGGTAAATCAGAAAAATGGAAGGACAAATGCATTTCTGACAAATGTATGCCTCAATAACAGGCTGTGGTAAAGTGAGGTCCGTGGCTGATTGCCTTTTTAAATAAATAATCGCCATGCTTGTGGCTTAAAGAGGGAGTGTGGTAGCGTGGCGGTAGTGGTTCCCGGGTGCGATGTTTCCACACTTACGTGCATGGGTGCAGAATAGCCCATGTCCATTATTGATGACGGGAGCTCCTAGTTGCCGCACCTGTGAAGCGCAAGTGCAGAGGGAGGAAAAGAAATGAAAGGAAAAAGACAGAAACAAGGAGGGAGGTTAAGCTCCAGTGCCAGTGAGGGAGCGAGCAGGTTCGCTGATGAAGGAGCAGTGTGTGGCCGACACTCGGTGAGGGGCAGTTGTAAGTGGTTGCTCCAGCTGAGTGGTGTCTAGGAGCTGAAGTGACTGGCAATATGGATAACTCGCCACTGAGGGCAGCGGGAGTTGAGGAGGCTTGGGAGGGTAAGCCTCAGCGTGAGCACCATGGCCGTTGGGGAACCCAAGTCTTGGTCCAGTAAGGTAGCGGTATGGAGTTAAAAGATGGAAGGCAAATGGAACAGAGGAAGGTCAGCTGTACCTGCTGATAGGGTGACTCCCCTGCTGCAAGGCCCATATGGGATAAGCAGGGGAGCCGCCAGTTAAAAGGGAGAAGGCACAGAGTTTTTTTTTTCTTTTTAAGGACAACTTCCTGCCATGGTTTTAAACTCATTTCAAAGGCTTTGGTTTTTTTGGATTTTAACTTCCATTTTTTTCACCTCGTTTTCACCCCATTTTTATGGATTTTTTATCAACTTTGAGCACTGCACTATGGACACTGTTTTTGGTTTTGTTTGAGTATTTTTAACAAAGGCACTGAACACCTTTTTCACCATTCCCTTGCTCAATGTGATTTGACTTCATTGCACAGCTCATCTGGTTACATTAACAACTGTGCTGGGTTCAAGAGGTGCCCAAAGCTGGAGTAGGGAGCATGGAGCAGGACCCGCATCGTCACAGAGGCCCATTTCTGTTTGCATTTTTTTGCTTGCAAATTTGTTACATACATCTTAATATAATTCAGAAGCCTCCGTATTAAATATACATAATATCTTTGCATTTGAAATAATGTTGTTTTCTTAAACAACCAAAAGATATAAATAAAACTTTATTTTATTTAGCTTTCCACAACAACACACACCATTAAAATATACATAAATAAAATTTTAAACTAACTGTACAACAGAATAATCAGGTTTAGAAAAAGAATGATTGAATGATTTAAATGAGGAATGGAATATTAACAAGCATCCTTTCCACAGGAGGGGCCTCAGAAAACTGGCTTCAAGTTTAAAAAAAACAATGGATTATATTAGCAGATAACCAATAAAGCAAGGATTAACTCAACATAATCTATTTAATAACATTAAGAACTGTAGCCAGCATCATAGCATTTTTTAACATTAAACTCTAAAAAGCATTTAAGCAATAAGAATAGTTTGAACTTGTAGGATTGAAAAAATTACTTCAGCTTCAATTTAAATGATACAATCACATAAGCCACACATAAAACTCTATTGTGACATTAGGACATAGCATTTTACTATGTAAAAATATACTTTTTACATTTTTAACCCTTCTCTTTTTCAACATTTTTTTATTTCTTTTATAGACATTTCAGATTCACAATAACCTCCTTGCTTCTCATTACAGAAGCTAGACTCTTCTTACATTAAAAACAATGGTTTTGACTAAGTTTGAAGCCAGTTATGCACCACCTGTTTCATAATAGAAAGTGAAAAGGAAAGAATTTTCTATTCCTTCTGACAGCATCTCCCTCTGCTTGGTCCATGTGGCCCTACAAGAATTTATAGTGTTAATAACCACTCACACAGGATTTCAGATGAGGGTTCAAAAGTGTATTATATAGTGCACTGAGCTACACAACCTAACATCTAATTAGCTTCCCTAATTGCTTCTGTAGATAGTGATGAGTCCACTGTGACTCCTAAGCCCTTCTTATCAGGTTTACTTTCATTTTTCTAACCTCCCATTTTGTACTCGGATCTAAAAATTTAAATTCTTATGAGTAATAATTCACAGTCACTATATTAAATTTGATCAGCTGCCAGCTGTCTGAATTCTGTACAGGCAACTCTGTAATGATTTATCTGTCTGCAGTTCTTTTGAGTTTAATATCATCTGCAAATGTAACTAGCATGTTAGTTACATTTTTATCTAGATTGTTTACACAACTCTATCACTGATACCAATGGAATACAACTTTTAGCATAAACTAATTCTTTAAAGGTTCACCACACCCTAACCCTAACATTTCCTACTGTATCTTCCAATTTGTAGGGATTTTCCCAGTGTGCAGAGACTTTTGAAAAATATGTGTCATGTGTTGGCTCCAGGAATCTAAGCAACACTCTCTTTACAATTATAAGTTACTCTACAATATGTTTTACTTATATTTGTCCCTGCCCTCCACTAATGTTTAAGTATTCCTACATACTGTTAATGGATTGGTAAGGATGTTAACAGTATGAGTTACACTGAATTGCTAGCATACAGTACGTAGTAGTATTAACAATTTACTATAGCCTCTTTGTTTTGTTAGGAATTGCACAATTTTAATTATTCCTAAAGATTTTAAAATTTATTCCAATCATGGCAATAAAACTAGGGGAATAAGAATATTGATTCATAAAGCAATACTGTTTGGTTCCTCTGAGATAATTTCTGACTCTAAAAAGTGCCAGATTATATTTGTAGAAAAAAAAAACCTAAGCAAAACTAATATCTGGCAAACAAATATGCAGCTAAATGAGATGATAAGAAATTCATAGCTAAAGGAACATGAACTGTTAGACCTATGGAGGTTTTTCCACCCATATTAAAGCTAATGTTAATGTTTCTCTTCAGTGCACCATAGTTATTTATGAGCTGATTACCTTTTTATCAATAACAATTGGCTACTGTCTCTAAAATCCTGCAATTATAATGCTATTGTCAAGTCTAACTGTGTTTCATTCCTCATGGAAATTATAATATCAAGCACAACTAAATTTGCTGATAGGTTGTAGCATAATTCCTTTTTGCAATTAGATGAAGATTTTATTACATTTATTTCACACAAATTGATCATTTGTGAGATACTTCTGAAGATATCTCCCTAAATTAATTGAGGACAAGTAATCTTTTACGTTTCTCACAAAAATTAATTCCAAATCAGAATGGAAACAGAATAAATCTGCGACATTTTCAACTCTGATGATAAATATACAAATATTCAACTTAATGACTACAACAGCTATGTACAAAATATTACTTAAATCACATCATTATTATGAACCTGGGCAAAATGCTAATAAGATGTTAGCCCATCAAATGCATAAAAAAGAATTACAATACAGTTGCTAGCAAAGTTACTAAATATATGGAAAAGTAATATATGGATTTAAGAAATGCTATAAGATGCTCTACTCATGAGATTATGATGAAGTGCTATTTTAATAATATAGAACTATACCTCCAGATTTCATGTATAGATGAGATGGATTGACTTTTAATGCTCTCTGAGGTTCTGGGTACTGTTAAATCTCTAGAAAGTGGATAAGCTGCAGCGTTGGATGACTATCCAGTGGAATTCTACTAAAAATACTCAGGGGACTCAGTCTGTGTTTGCCAAAAATAAATACTTCTCCATTTTTCTTAATTTTTCTTTTGTTCCTTAATTTACATTACCATCACCACCATTTTTGTGTGTTGCTTTCCTATGGGTGCCACCATTTTAGTCACTTCTTTTTCATGGGCACTACCATTTTAGTGTTTGTAGTTGCTTGGATGTTGCATATAAAAAGAGATTATTGTGGTATTGAGCTCCAACATTCATTCAGTTCTGGACTAATGACAAATATAAATGGTCATAGTATCTGAATAATTCTATCATTATGGCAATGATGTAATTGCAACAACATGCCATTGCCACCATATTATTTATAACTATGGCATCCACTGCCAGTCACATGATTGCCAACATCTTGTGAACCTTATTTAACATTGAGGTGTCCTTGTCTCAGTGTACTTGCTTTGAATCACAGACCTAAAAATGCTAATTGTAGCAATTTTGGTAGTTAGCAGTAAAATATCCAAGCTAATGGTTTGAAACTTTCTTTAGGACTTTGATTTTAGTTAAGTTTTTTAGTTTTGAAAAAAATATTTCATTTTTATTTCCTGACTCCTGACCTTGCTTGTTTTGCTGACCACAATTATTCTTGGCTGGAAAGTAAGGACAGAACCTGGCAAGAGAAAAAAAAAATCTCCTGGTATCAACTCTAGTTTCTTTTTTTAGGAATTTAGTGAGTTCCTTTCAACTTGATAATCAATATACTGACCTTTATAATGTGTCTTTTCTTAATTAATGTCCCTTAGATTTTTGCATCTCAATTTAATAAATAATTATTGTGCAGCTAGGAATTTTAGGGAAACACCTTGACAGTCACTTCAAAAGTAGCAACTCAACAAAATCAAGTGAACAACTTAAAGTTGCAAATCTCAGAATTCACAACTATAGTTCATTAGTTATAGAATTAGGAGCCTTGAAAAAAAAATAGACTTTTATGGAAGGACCCCATGAGTCATGTCAGTGTAAAAAATGTCTCTGTTAAATTAAGCCTGTCCATGCAAGCTATTTACCATGGAAGCTAGAGCAGAATGGCTTCCACCTAAGTAAATTACATCAAGTATCAATTTCTGCTTTTGTCAAGAAAGTAAAATTCTTTTCAGAATGCACATTCTACAAGTCAACTTATCTGTTGAATAAGAGTGTTAAGATTTGGTTTAAGTTCTAGTAAAACAGAATAGTCGATTTGTTAAAGAGATACAATTATAATCAACTCTTTATTGATATGAATGATTTTATTCTTTGCATTATGTCAATTTGGGTATGGACTTAATATATGTTCATAGATTAACTATTCTACTCCATTCCCAAAGCCTCAGCTTCTTTAAATAATATTCTAAAAAATTTGATTCTTTTGTTTTTGAATGTTGAACCAGATAGGGGTGTCCTCTGTCAGTAGTTCTATTTGGTGCCTTGGAACTCTTCACCATCTACAGTACTTGCATAGATAGCAGGAGATTCATGAATTTGTAAGGGAAGAACTTGAACAAAAGAAATCTCTTATTACAGATGATATGATGGTTTATACTACTGGACTAAACTCTTCACTGACATTGTGCTTTGTATTTTGAAAGATGGTTCTGAAAGAAAGCAAGAAGGTGTTACTTTGTTAATTTAGTTACTGTTATTTGTTAAATGAACATGTTTGCAAATCTAGTTTATTATTCGTATTATAGAATACTTGGGGGCTCCCCTATGCTCGCTTCGCTCGCCAACCCCCCGGCCTGCGCTACGCACCTGCCATTTCGTGTCTCTGCTGCTCGCGTTGTGAAGAGGGTGGGGTTGAACACACCCCAAGGAGATGCGGTCGCTCCTCCGAAACCCCCTCTTAAACGGTGATACAATGGGAAACATATACAGTTTTTTTTTTTTACCACCCCTTTGCTCGATCAGCTGCTGGCTTGTTGCTGCTGCTGTGCCGCGTGATCTGCATCTCGCACGGTGCTTTCAACATTTAAAAGCCTGTACAGCAGCTGTCCTACTCTTTGTCTTTTATTTCTGGCCCCGTGTGTGGTTAAATCTTTTGGCACAATGTCTTGTCTCATGGGACGTGAGTTCTTGATAGTTTTTAGCTTATAATTTTAAAATGGAATAAGAATCTGAAAATCTAACAACATTGCAGTAAAGTTAGATAAATTCTGAAAAGAATGATACCAAACATATATACGTATGTAGGTTTTAAAATAAGCCCGATTTAAAGCGTGACAAAAAATGTGACATAAAAATGTCACATATAATCATTGCAGAAAATCGTTGTACTTTTAGGCTTAGGATTTCATATATATAGAGTAGATTACAGAATTACTAATACCCAGGCCAATCTTTTCTCAATTAAATTTAATCCAATTTATTTTGCCTAGCGCTTTTCACTTAGAAGAAGCTTAGAGTGCTTGTATAGGTTTTCTGCTATAATGCATTGACCGAAATGATTAAAATGTATATTATGTATATCATATATCATTTACATCCATGAACATATAGATCAGGCAAAAGCTATGTATGACTAAAACTGAATTTTACCATTTTTTTAATCACCAGTGGACTTCTTTGTCACCCATCTTGTTCCTCTGCAACAGGACATCTAACATGCAGTGCACACAGGGTGGGGTTGGAGTTGGAGTTGCTGAATAAGCGGGGGGAGAAGGGTGGCCAGAGACTGCAGGTACTGGAGTAAGAAACCATTGTTACAGTGCTAGGGACTTCTCAGATTCAGAAGACATAGCTTTCCTCCACCTATTTACCATTTTTTAAAGGCTGACCATTGACATGCATTTGAATTATGCTTATGCTCTGATTCCTCTGTCTCTTCAATGATCTCTTTTGTCAAGAATTAGATTAATAATTTAATCAGTGATGAGGCTTTCACTCATTGTGGCTATAACCCATTCAGAATTGGTTGATATTATGAGCTTTGCAATAAATGTCATGGTGGTGGAGTGTGCATTAGTTATAACAATTTGTAGTGTACCAGTACCATACAATCACAGACAACCTATTCTGTCTTCCAAGAGTATTTCCCTCTGTTATTATTATGGTATGCATTTGAGATGACAGAAATTAAAATCACCAAAATCAGAGATAAAAAGTGCATAAATAGATTGGTCAGGCTGTGGAAATGCTACAAGATGGCCTGGAATCAAAATATGGGATGTGTTCAGAGACCGGCTGTGCTGTTCTAGATTACTATAAGTGCATTGCTATGTCATTTTTACTAGGAAAACTGCATTCCAATAAATACACATATCAAATACAATAACACAATAACAACAAGCCATAGATTTGTGAAAAACTAAATAAAGTTATGTGCGACGAAAGAACAAAATATAAGCTAGACAGCACAGTTAAACATGCTAAATGTAGATTAAATCATATGTTAGACTTAGTAATTACTAAATTACTAAAAGTTGATATGAAGCAGATCATTGATATTGGTCTACAGTAATCCCTCCTCCATCGCGGGGGTTGCGTTCCAGAGCCACCCGCGAAATAAGAAAATCCGCGAAGTAGAAACCAATATGGTTATTTTTATATTGTCATGCTTGGGTCACAGATTTGCGCAGAAACACAGGAGGTTGTAGAGAGACAGGAACGTTATTCAAACACTGCAAACAAACATTTGTCTCTTTTTCAAAAGTTTAAACTGTGCTCCATGACAAGACAGAGATGACAGTTCCGTCTCACAATTAAAAGAATGCAAACATATCTTCCTCTTCAAAGGAGTGCGCATCAGGAGCAGTGACTGTCAGAGAGATAGAGAAAAGCAAACAAATCAATAGGGCTGTTTGCCTTTTAAGTATGCGAAGCACCGCGGCACAAAGCTGTTGAAGGCGGCAGCTCACACCCCCTCCGTCAGGAGCAGAGAAAGAGAGAGAGAGAGAGAGATAGAGAGAGACAGTTTGTTTTTCAATCAAAAATCAATACGTGCCCTTCGAGCTTTTAAGTATGCGAAGCACCATGCAGAATGTCGCTTCAGGAAGCAGGTGCACAGAAGGTAGCAACGTGAAGATAATCTTTCAGCATTTTTAGACGAGCGTCCGTATCGTCTAGGTGTGCAAACAGCCCCCCCTGCTCAATCCCCCTACGTCAGGATCAGAGAAAGTCAGCGCAAGAGAGAGAGAAAAGTAAGTTGGGTAGCTTCTCAGCCATCTGCCAATAGCGTCCCTTGTATGAAATCAACTGGGCAAACCAACTGAGGAAGCATGTACCAGAAATTAAAAGACCCATTGTCCGCAGAAATCCGCGAACCAGCAAAAAATCCGCAATATATATTTAAATATGCTTACATATAAAATCCGCGATGGAGTGAAGCCGCGAAAGGCGAAGCGCGATATAGCGAGGGATTACTGTATCAGACTATTTTCTCTTACTATTTAATATAGAAAATATTCACGAGAAGCAAATTATTAAAAAATGCTTCTTTGATTCATCAGAAGCTTCAAAATTTACAAACATTCTAAGAAACCAGTCCGTTTGTAGTGCTTACTACAATACTAAGAATAATGTAAATAGTAAGGTGGAAACTTTTAATACTAAGGTGAGAGCTCCTGCTGATATAGTCGCCCCTGAAAAGACAGTTAAAAAAATATTCTAGCACTATTATACCATGGAAGACCCAAAATAGTGTCTGATCCAAAGAGAACACGCCGGGGAGCTGAGCATAAATGGAGGAAAACTAAACTGATTATCCACTATGAGATATTGAAGGTTAAAATAACAGAATACAACAACATAGTCCGTCTTGAGAGGCGGTGTTATTTCTCTATAATTATAAATAACAATGCTAGTAATCCCAGAGTTTTATTCCCTACGATTGATCGTCTGCTAATTCCAGGTCACTCAATGGAATGCCTCCAAAATACTTCCAGTGAAACCTGTGAGGCTTTTGCTGTATTTTTTTAATCAAAAAATGAATGACATTAGAAATAATATAGTATATCTCCCCAATACTGATCCTCTTAAACCCCGGTACTCCATTATAAACAAATTAAATTTTTTCACCAGGATGGATTTACCTGATTTATATAAAATAATTTCTCAACTGAGACCCTCCACCTGCGTCCTTGACCCAATACCAACAGGTTTTTTCAAAGAAGTATCAGGTGTGCTAATCTTAAAACTGCTGTAATTAAACCCCTGCTCAAGAAAAATAATCTTGACTCCTCTGCTTTGGAAAATGTTAGACCTATTTCTAACCTGCCTTTCTTAAGTAAAATTCTAGAGAAGGCAGTCATTATGCAGCTTAATGATCACCTCAATAAACATGCTATTCTTGATAAGTTTCAGTCGGGTTTCAGAACAAATCACAGTACAGAATCTGTACTTGTTAAAGTAGTCAATGACTTGCAGGTAAATGCAGACAGAGGCTGTTTATCTGTCCTCATCCTCTTAGATCTGAGTTCCGCATTTGATACCATTGATCACAATATTCTTAGAATTTGTCTTAGTCAATGGGTGGGCCTCTCTGGCAGTGTCTTTAAATTTGTTTGAATCCTACCTGTCAGGTAGAAAATTCTTTGTTAGTTGTGGTAATTATACTTCAAAGACACATGATATTCTATATGGTGTTCCACAAGGCTCAATCCTGGGTCCGCTGCTCTTTTCGATTTACATGATTCCGTTAGGTCAGATTATCTCAGGGCAAAACGTGAGCTACCACAGCTATGCTGATGACACATGACTGTATTTATCAATAGCACCTGACGACCCCGACTCTCTTGATTCACTGATACAATGTCTTACTTGTGTTTCTAAATCGATGAGTAATAATTTTCTCAAACTAAATAAGGAGAAAACAGAAATTTTAGTGATTGGCAAAAATGGATATAATGAGTTTATTAAAAATAAACTTGATCCAGTAGGATTAAAAGTCAAGATGAAGGTAATGAATTTAGGGGTAATTATTGGCTCTGACCTGAATTTTAAATCACATATTAATCAGATTACTAGGACAGCATTTTTTCACTTAAGAAATATTGCAAACGTTAGACCTGTTAGAACACTGCAAGATGCTGAGAAATTAGTTCACACTTTTGTTTTCAGTTGCCTAGATTACTGTAATGCACTCCTCTCAGGACTACCCAAAAAAGACATCAATCGATTGCAACTAGTGCAGAATGCAGCTGCTAGAATCTTAACTAGGAAAAGAAAATCCGAACACATTTCTCCAGTTTTGATGTCAATACATTGGTTACCTGTGTCATTTAGAATTGACTTTAAAATACTGCTTATGGTTTACAAAGCCTTAAATAATCTCACTCCATCTTATATTTTGGAATGTCTTACACCTTACACTTCAAAGCGTAACCTTAGATCTTCAAATGAGTGTCTGCTTAGAATTCTAAGAGCTAAACTTAAAAGAAGTGGTGAGGCGGCTTTTGCTGTTATGCACCTAAAATCTGGAATAGCTTACCAATAGGAATTCGCCAGGCTAATACAGTGGAGCACTTTAAAACACTGCTAAAAACACATTACTTTAACATGGATTTTTCATAGCTTCATTTTAGTTTAATCCTGATGCTCTGTATATTCAATTAATTATCATTATTATTCATGGTTACTCTAAAATCCGTACTAATCCCTACTTTCTCTTCTGTTCTTTTTCCGGTTTCTGTGGTGGCGATCTGCGCCACCACCACCTAATCAAGACACCATGTGTGTCCCTACATTGATGGATTAAAGGCCAGAAGTCCCCATGACCATCATCATCAAATTCTTCCATGAGAACCCTGAATACAATGAGGACTGATTGAGGTCATTTATGTTAGGTAGAATGCCTAGAGGGGGCTGGGCAGTCTCGTGGCCTGAAACCCCTGTAGATTTTATTTTTTTTCTGTCCTCCCTGGCCGTTGAACCTTACTTTTATTCTATGTTAATTAGTGTTCCCTAATTTTAATTCTTATTTATTCTGTCTTTTTTCACTTTCTTCATCATGTAAAGCACTTTGAGCTACATTATTTGTATGAAAATGTGCTATATAAATAAATGTTGTTGTTGTTGTAAAAGAAAAGCATGAAAGTCACTTTCCATTGATGACCACTCCTCTGTTTGGAATGATCTACAGATAATTACAGACTGAATCCCTATGTACCTAATCAGCTGAATGGTTTTTACAGCAGGGTTTACAGACACCCCTCCACCACAAAGGACCCTGCTTTTGTAACTTTGTAGCACCAAAATGACCAGTTTTACACACAAATTTTTTCTGCCTCATCCACATACGTAAGCATAAAATAAAGTACATGTGCTCTTCCACAGGCAGAACAGTTGTAAAGCTGATGGCCTGAACAACTTTTCTCCCCACATACTAAGACACTGGTGATGAGTTAAAACCTGTGTTTATAGATATTTTTATCCACTCTGGCTGAAAAACAGAATTCCTAGCTTTTCAAAAATTATCATATTGCCCAAAAAGCAAAACATTTCTTGACCTAATATTTACAAAGCAATTTCACTAACCTCGCTAATAATACTTCAGTATCTCAACTTTATTACAGATTATCTTCTTGACGCCCTTTAGTTTGCTTACTGTGCTAGCAGATTAGGTATTTTTGCAGCACTTAGACTCTCTGGGTACTTATGCCAGCATTCTGTTTGCAAATTTTAGTTCAGCATTTACCACAAATGTACCAGAGGTTCTCCATTACAAACACTTCACTATGAACTTGCCATCTATGTCTGAATCTCTAATTTCAGAAACAAATATATGACAGAAAAACTGGCAAATAATCAAATAGAGGACCTGATCCTGAACACCCACTCACCTCTATCTACATTGTGTTTTGTCTTTTCTCCTTTTTTCACTCTGTACCACTAACTTGTCTGTAAAACTGCATTAGTTTGAAGATGACACTAAGCTGATAAGTCTGATTACAGGTGGGGATGAGATGCCACATCTGATGATGGTGGATTGGTTGGCCAGTTGTGTGCCCTCAGCCATCTGAATTTGAATACACTAAAGCCAACAGAAATGGTTGTGAATTCTAGGAGATACCCACCTTGCCCCTCACCTCTGGCTATACATGATGTTGCCATTAAAGGGTGCAATCATTTAAATTTATTGACACTACTACTATTGACTCTGTGAGCTGAGATAAAAATATATCATTGCTTCAAAAAAAAATTGATGGCAAATGTTTCTTTATGGCCAACTTAAAAATGTTAACATGTCCCAGACAGTTTTGGTTCAATTTTACTCAGCAGGCAGTATGGCATAGTGGTTTAAGGTTTTAGACTTCAAACCCTGAGGTTGTGGATTGAGATCCTGCTACTGACACTGCTTGACCATGAGTGACTTGCTTTACTTTCCTGTGTTTCAATTGGAAAAACAAAAGAAATGTAACCAATTGTATCTCAAATTTTGTAACTTGGATAAAGTTCTCAGCCAAATAAGTTAATAACAGTAGAGCAGGCATTGAAATTATCTCTAATTCTGTGTTGTGAACATCTTTAACTTATACTCTCTAAAGCACATCAGGATAAAGTTCTTAATATTGTCAGGTATATGGCTCTTTAGAATATGTTTTGGAAATTTCTAATGGTCACACTTTATTGTATTAAAATAATTCCTTATTATCACACAGTATTGGATCCAAAATAATATGTGCTTCTCTAACAACACTGTTTGTGTAATATCTGATGGTACTTGAATACTGAATGAATTTTAATTTACACCTCATTGCTAGCACATTGTTTTATCTTGTGTAACTGGAAGAATCCTAACACACCCACCATAACAGAATATGGAAAAATTGGAAAGAATCAAATTTGTTTCTCATTGAAAAGTTCTCTAGAATCTGTCAGTTATTTACTAATGCTGCCCTCAACTTGTGCTAACTTTCTGGATACCTCAGTATCTTTGACAGATTGCTTCATGTTTAATCATCCTCTTTCCTTGCTCTCTGGATAGGTAGCAAATTGTTTATCTGATGTAATCTGAATATAATTTAGCACTACATGTCATACTAACTGGTATCTTACTAATTGCCATACAATCTTTAAACATAATAAAATAAAAATGATATCAGATAACAAAACAGAAGAAATTACAATAGAGCTCCCACCCTGTTTTTTTATATTCACTGTATACAGCCACCTTCTGCAACGTGTACTTGAGGCGATGTTTTTTTTTTTAATAAAATATTGCATAATGTGCTATACCTATCCACATCCAGCTAGGTTTCTCTTCTATTCTGGACACTGTCAACTACTTTGTCATCCTCTCTGACCTTGGCATCACTGGGACTGAGCTCAGGTGGTTTGAGTCCTACCTCTTGGTCAGATTTTACTGTGTGTCCTGGAAAGGAGAGATGTTAAGGGTGCACCTGGTAAGCATGGGTGGGACCATGGATCAGTGCTGGGCCCTTTCCTCTTCTATCTATATACCTCCTCACTAGGACCTATCATCCTGTCCCATAGTTTCTCCTATCAGTGCTATGCCAAAGAAATAAGGCAGTGTTTCACTCCTGAGTACCAGATGGTATCAGCTAGAGCTCTGGCATGTCTCATTAATATTGCAACCTGGATGAAGGAACACCATCTCCTACTGAACATGGCAAAGACAGACATTCTTGTTATCCCACCTTGCTTGTCTATTAAGCACCCCATCTCTGTTCAGCTTGGCTTATTAGCATGAAGGAGGTTGTTGACTGCACTACTGACTACATCAACTTCTGTATGGACATTGTAGTTCCAGTAAGAACAGTACGCTGCTATGCTAACAACAAGCCATGGATTACAAGTGACATCAAGGACCTTTTGAACCAGAAGAAAAGGGCTTTTAAAGGCGGTGATCAGCATGAGCTCAAGTGTGTGCAGAAGGAACTCCGAGTCCAGTTCAGGGTGGCGAAGCAGCAATACAGGAGAAAACTGAAGCAAAAGTTGCAAAATAACAGTATGAAGTAAGTGTGGGATGGGATGAAGATCATCACTGGCTGCAGCTCGAAGCGGGGTGCCTCCATTGAGAGAGACAGGGAGAAAGCAAACCTGATGAACAACTTTTTTAGCAGGTTTGACCACCCTAACCCACTCTCACTCTCACCTCAGAATACTGCATCCTCCACCCATCCTTCTGCTGATACCAGCATAGGAGATAGTTTTCCCCCACCCACAACTACAGCAGCCCAGGTAAGCAGACAGCTGAGGAGACTTCGTGCCAGCAAAGCAGTGGGTCCAGATGGAGTATCCCCACGACTGTTGAAGGCCTGTGTGTTGGAGCTGGGGAGTCTTCTACAGCGCATCTTCAACCTGAGCCTGGAACAGGGAAGGCTTTGGAAAACATTTTGCATCACCCCAGTCCCAAAGGTATCGCATCCTAGTGAGTTGAATGACTTCAGGCCTATCACCCTGACGTCACATGTGATGAAGACCATGGAGCGGTGCTCGACCCTCTGCAGTTCGCATACCAGGAGAAGGTGGGAGCGGAGGATGCCATCATCTACATGCTACACCGATCCCTCTCCCACTTGGACAGAGGCAGTGGTGCAGTAAGAATTATGTTTCTGGACTTCTCTAGCACCTTCAGCACCATCCAACCTCTGCTCCTTAGGGACAAGCTGACAGAGATGGGAGTAGATTCATACCTGGTGGCATGAATCGTGAACTATCTTACAGACAGACCTCAGTATGTGCGTCTTGGGAACTGCAGGTCTGACATTGTGGTCAACAGCACAGGAGCGCCGCAGGGGACTGTACTTTCTCCGGTCCTGTTCAGCCTGTATGTATCGGACTTCCAATACAACTCGGAGTCCTGCCATGTGCAAATGTTCGCTGATGACACTGCTATCGTGGGCTGCATCAGGAGTGGGCAGGAGGAGGAGTATATGAACCTAATCAAGGACTTTGTTAAATGGTGCGACTCAAACCACCTACAACTGAACACCAGCAAAACCAAAGAGCTGGAGGTGGATTTTAGGAGGCCCAGGCTCCTCACAGACCCCGTGATTATCAGCGGTGACTGTGTGCAGAAGGTACAGACCTATAAATTCCTGGGAGTGCAGCTGGATGATAAACTGGACTGGACTGGCAATACTGATGCTCTGTGCAAGAGAGGACTTAGCCGACTATACTTCCTTAGAAGGCTGGTGTCTTTCGACATCTGCGATAAGATGCTGCAGATGTTCTATCAAACGGTTGTGGCGAGCCCCCTCTTCTACGCAGTGGTGTGCTGGGGAGGCAGCATAAAGAAGAGGGACGCCTCACGCCTGGACAAACTGGTGAAGAAGGCAGGCTCTATTATAGGCATAGATCTATCTATCTATTAAGCTGACTATCTGCTGCAACATAAAGTTCGAAGAAGAGACTCTTAAAACAGCATCATTCTCCTGTATATCACATTCCAAGGGACTTAAATTCAGAATTATAGTGCTATTTTTTGGAACATGGACCCAGAAAGGATAATTCACTGCTTGGGACAACACAGAAGCCTAGATTAGACTAGCAACCCGAAAAGTACCACCTCGTTATTTTTTTTCTGACTTAATGTAGTGCAGTTAATTAGTCTGACATGATATGCACCTCATAGGAATCTCACAGAGACAGTACAACAATTAAAAAACACAATCAATCAATCGAGTTCAAGAGCTCATCTCAAATCCAGAAAATATGTTATGCATAGAGATATTATTATAGTTAAAAAATCCACTGCCTATCAGTAACGCATTCCCATTCTCTTTATATTCTTGATATCTAATCATGGCACTTTAGTACCACTACTGTTAAACTAATCAACCTTTGCTGGATTTTCTATGAGACCTCATAAAACAGCAAAAATTAGCATCACCAATGGCAGACCCTGACATTACACCATGACATTTTACTGCTCAAAACATGGACATCTTCTTGCATTGTGGAGTGCTCCAGAAACCCAATATCTATTTTTTTTTGCTTTGTTTCACATTGACAACCACCTGGCCTGAAGAACTTCACACATTTCAGAATTATATTCATAGAATATCCTGTACAATACATAAGGCTATCTATTAATCAATGTTGTGTCTTTTTTATGTGTGTTGCATGTCTTCCTTTTGAATCTGCCTCTCACTGCAGTACTCGTATTTCAATATGTAACCTCTATCAGTTAGCCCTGTGTGACACTAACACTGACAAGACTCCAAAGAAAACTGTACAAATCATACAATATCACATGATTGTAGTTGTCATTAAAAAGACAGACTGCTTGTACACTGTATCTTTTACTTGTCCGACTAAGTAGAGGCTCTGTAAAGTGTTCACAAATTGGCCATACAGACAGTTCTACTGTACTGTCTACTGTACTGCCATTGAATCCTTTAATGACAACTGGGAATAGCAACAAATATATTTCATTCTACTCTAACATAGATTGCCTGTAAAATGAATTGAAATTACACAACTGTACATAGAAGAAGTAAGCTACTGCAGCTTTGCATTACTCAGAATAATCAGAGAATACAGATGGAATACCCAAAATTGGAATACATCTTCAATACACAGAAGACATTCTCAGTTCATCTTGGTGATGACACCTGCCAGACTTGAAAAAATTCAATTGCAGCTGGAAAGCAGTAGAAATGTTAGTACAATGGAAAAGCAACATCTAAAGATTATCTGTTAACCATATCTTGTTATTTTTTATAATAATTTTAGTTTGATAAATGTTCACCTATGTATAAACAAGGTTAATTTAAAATTAAAATTTATGTCTAATAATAAAAGCAGTTTAAACAAATAAAGAAAAATGCATTGCCAAAATTTGGAATTTAGTAGAACTGAGTGTAGATAACTCAAGTAATTTCTTTTTAAATGCAGATTAGCTCAAGAAGGATCAGAAAGAAAAGCTTTGCATTTGTTGAGAATTATTAACATCAGTGAATGAGAAGGCATTGTCTTTGGCAGTGACACTTTGGCTAAATAAAATCTTGCTGCTCTGACTCCTGATCTGTGTGTGCCAACAGAATTCTGATCATTGACCACGACAGGCTGCATCTCCTCCTATCATCTTCTGCTGCTGCTCCTGCACATCAGCCCAACCTTCCCCTCCCCTTTACTCCATTCTCACATGCACATACACCCTGCAGTATCTTCTTGTCACGTTTTTCCTGCCGTGGTCTGCAGAATTCCCATAATCCCCCAGGTCTGAAGGCAAGCTATTTTTAGAAAGATTAAAAATAGAAGCTTCCCTTCTGTTCTTCTCTCTCTCTCTCTCTCTCTCTCCCTCCCTCACCTCTATCTTTCTCTTGTTCTCTGGCCTTGTGTAAATAAATGAAGGTTGTGGAAGCTCCAGCTACTATTCTGGGTTTGTTTCTTCTGCCTTTCAAAATATGAAAGCACAAACAGTAGGACAGTTAAATTTTCATTCAAGCAACACAAATTCCATTGCTGCAAATTATATAGTTTTAAATGTAAATGCAATGCAATTTTTTATTGTAAGGCACTCAGTGAAGAGTGCAATACAAATATCAGTTGTATTGCATCATAATGTGAAAATTACTGAGAAATTGGAAAATAATTATTTATAAATTAAATCTGTTGTTGGAACTGAAAAAGATTTAACTAATGTCTTAAAGATAAACCTGTTGTAAAAATGAATAATGCAGAAATTAATGAAAAATAATTTGATTTGGATTCATTAAACACATGAAAATGTTTGTAACAGCTTTTATGGTTTAGACAGAAAATTCAACCAAATCACTGTACCCCTACATAATTCCTTTGCCCATTTCCTATTCTCTGTTTTCCACACTTATCTCTCTCTCTCATACATATCCCTTTTCTCTTTCTTCTAATGTTGCAGTGTAAATGAATGAATGAGAACTATTTGATACTCAGTGAAAAGACATGTAGATTGAAGGTGAAAACTGCACAAATTTGTAAGAGAGAAGAAAGGAGAAAACAGAGGTAATGAAAATGGGAAACAATTGCAGGCAACATTACATGTGGCAAAAGTGCAGGATGAGTAAGAAGGAGTGGGAGAGGCATCATTGATAATTAGAAAAAAAGCAAATAAAAAGGAGGAGCATATGCATGCTACATGGGTCAAGGACAGATAATACCATTCACAAAAAATATGAAGACGCACATAAGGGGTAAAGGAAAACACTACTAGTACATGGTGTGACCAACCTGGGAACATGCATTTGTGCATGAATGCATATGCATGGGTCTTCAAGGTTTCTTTTTGTGCCTCATTTATGAGTATCTAAAGACAAAGTGTTTTGGTTGTAGTTTGCATTGTATTCTTGCATGCTTTGCATACATCCTTGTGATGGCATCTGTGAAAGGCATTTTAAAATATAAATATGGATTTAGTGTGTTCATGTTTCTCTCTGTTGCTCTGCAGTTTGTCTGGTACCTTCTGTCTGCACCAAGATTTTTAGTTGTTACTCTGAAGAAGTTGTAATAGAAGTTAACACAATTATTCATTTCTTCTTCTGGTGTTTCTGTCTTTCCTTCTGCAGTATATCACCCAGGCATCTGCACAGCATTTGCTCACACAGATATGCATTAATACTGCATCTCCTTCCTACCTTTCACTCTTTGGACTTCTTGTCTATCTCTCAGCTCATCAGGTGATGACTCCTTTAGCTTCCACTTGTTGTGAGGCTCATGTCCACCATGATAAAAATGTAATGGTGTGACCATTGGTAATGCACAAAATACTGTGGGCTGTGTACTTACTGAAAAGCTTGCAGTGTCGTCCTTATTTTGTTGCTAGGATTTACAGTGTGCGCAACACAACAGGATTTCTTCAGTTCTCGATGGTGTAATACTCCTCACGTAAATGTAGAAGGTAAAGGAGTTACACCTGGACTAGTACTGCCCGGTGCACAACATGATTAACGACCAGCAAGGTACACAGTCCTTAGCATGTGAACACCACCGTGGCGACACCTTGGTACATTTTTATCAGAGCATACCCACGGATGCTTTTTGGGGTAAGGGCTTTCTGTTTCCTGTAGCGGCCTGAGCCGACAAAAAGCCCAGACCGCAAAAAGATCCGTGGGGGACAAAGTCATTCGATCTTTAACATCTGCCTTCTTTTCCATAAAAACCGAATACGTCTGGTGAGAAAGGAGTAGAAGTAGGAAGATAAAGAAAATATAGTATGTGAACACACTGTTAAGCCACCTCTTCCACAACATGTGACTGAAAAGCGATATCATTACAGCTTGCATTAAAACTGACATTATCGTTGACACAACAAAGTGAAGTTGTCTCACTTCTGCCCGCCCTTATTATAAAAATGCTAAGCAATGTTTAGACAGCTCCAATCTTATTTTGAACGTAAACATTAAAAGACATAACAGTAAGCAGATACTAAGTAATGTAAAAATAAAAAATACAATATTTAGAACTTAAAAAAATGATTTATCCATTATACAATATATTCATCGTAAATCTGTCACCTGCAAAGAAGACTCATCTTCATGGCGTTAAAGGTGCAGGCTGATGCTGTGCTCATCTGTATCCATCTCCATCTTCTTGTCTCCTCCTCTCGTTTCTTCTGCGCACTTTCCTCATAGAATCGTCCGGTTTCCAAGCAAACTGGCATATGCAGTGCAGGGCACTTCTTTACGATCAACCCTACTGTCAGTCGGCGGCACCTGCTGCTGTTACTGCTGCTTTTTGTGAACGACGGCTCTCCGCCTCCCCTCACCTCCCTTCTCCGCCTTCTGCCACACACACACACACACACACGCCTGCACACTTGGCTTTTGGTCCTCGTACCGCCCCCTTCCTTCACTCTCACTGAAGCACCCCGCCAACTTTGAATGATCATTTGACGCCTTATTGAATTTAATGCTGCCTACTGCGTACATTCACTCTGCTTCTTCACACGGGAATGGACGATATTTTATTTTTTTCGTATGTCTTTTCACTCACCTGTTGTCGAAAATTTAACGACACCCCCCTCCACCTTTTCGACACTTTACATGTTTTTTTTTTTACTTTGCTTTGACGCTCTGTAACTTGCTTGCTCCTTTGCAAATGTGTTCCTTCCCACTCTGACAGAAAACTTCACTGATATGTTTATCCTTGCTTGCCTTATTGAATCGCACTACGATGATCATTGCACGATCTACATACTTCGCTTCTCATGTTCAGGCTTTTGTATCAGACTATCCCTTCTTGAACAAATTCGGCTTCCAGTCTACTGTAAAGGTTTGGTCAGCTACGTTGTATCTCAGTGAGCTGTTCCCTCCGTTCCTCTCTCAGTGTCCTGCTGCTTAATTTTCGTCCATAATGCTCTACTGACACTACTATTCTGCTCCATTTCATCTTGCCTTACATTTTTAAAGCGCTGTCTCTCATTCACTAAAATGATTTACTACACTAACTCAAAGTACGATTATCTTGCGTACAGTATTAGTTTCATGTTTAACTGCATCATCTTCTGTTGTCTTCTGGTATTCTATACGTCTGCACCGTCATGTTAACGACTTCTTGTCTCCTTCTTCCTTTCATTCACGTTTTGCAGATTTATGAACGGAGCAAATCCGCGACATTCTGACAGTACGCATGTGCAAAGTCAAATCGCAATTCCTCTGTCTCTCTCTCTCTCTCTCTCTCTTTGTCTCTCTCTCTCTGTCTTGTTTATTTTGTTGCTTCTCAAGAATGTATTTACTACAATGATAATGTTTCGTTGTGTTTTTTCAGCGTCATATTTAGAACCTTTAAC
The DNA here is from genome assembly GCF_900747795.2 of Erpetoichthys calabaricus. Lineage (NCBI taxonomy): Eukaryota > Metazoa > Chordata > Cladistia > Polypteriformes > Polypteridae > Erpetoichthys > Erpetoichthys calabaricus. The sequence continues at coordinate 93,038,856 of NC_041404.2, forward strand.
GGGCTAATTATGAGGAGGGATTGTGATAACCTTTACATGCTCATTCTTGTACTTGGAGTATCAGTAAATGTTTGCTTGCTTTGAATTACAGGCACCCCAAGTGGAACCCCACACTCCACGGGGCATCTGGCTAAGGTATTCCCCCGGCAATATTCCCATGTTATTTGCACGGTACACTCGTTCTAATAGCCATGGACCATTAGTACGCTAGTGCAATTGCCGTTATAAAACATAACTTCTTTTTCTTAAATTCAAAGGACATTACACCACAGTCATGGGCTTCCGTTGGTTGGAGACATAAAGAGGCAAGCACCAACCCCCAACCCCTTTCAAAATGCCAACTGATATGTTTTTGGTATTGCTGCCTTTGCGTGAACGGATTTTGACTGGATTTAACGTGGAAAAACTATTAATTATATTGCGCTTTCCATTTTAACTTGCACTGCAGGCTTTTACTACTCAAGTGTATACCAGTCCTTCACTATTTGTATTTACTCTGTCTGATATTGTTATATTTACATCCAACGGTCACTGTCCGCATCTAACACCTCATATGACTGAATCTGCGTCCGAAGGAAAAATCCAAAAGCGCCCGCGCGTGCCAACGAAAACGTAAAATCGCTCACCAGTTCAGAAAAGATGATGGGTGCACCAGAGCCAGAATATCAGGGCTACGCCTTGTCCTCTCGCTTTTCACAACTTTTGTGCTTTTGATAGTTTGCAGTTTTTAAATTTAAAAAGTTGACTAAGAAAACGACCCCCTGTTGACATGTAAATGTCAGACTTGGCACTAAAGTATACCGATTTTTCTTGGTATTCGACGAACCAGTCTTATTGCTATAACATTACATGTAACAGTTTGCGTAGCGTAAAAGTCATGAAGAAAAGTAAAAGCTTGGCTGATGACAAGTACATTACCAGCTCGTTTATTTGGGCGTGCATGATGTGTTCACCTAATATTCTTGAGCACAGACTGTCATTTAATCAAGGCGGGATTACCGTAAGATTTCATACTCACTACCTCTACCGAAGACACACCCATCAGGCACAGGCATACATTCTCAAATTATGAGTATCACAATTGTAAATAATAAATCAGGTACGAAAATTAAAGTAGAAAAAAAGTCCAAAATTTATATCGGGTCAATTTCACGTTCATTTTTTGTTTGCGTTGCAATGAAAGTAATTGATGAGTGCAACATTGCGTTTGCTGCACCTGAACTTTTGTTCTGATATTGTAATTAACTTTTCTCTTCACTCTTTACACCTCAAAGTATAAATACAAAAGATAAATAAAAAACACCTTTTCATGTCACTTGCAAAAATTCTCAGATGATTTTGCAATCATGGGATGTATTGATAAAGGGAATGAGACAGAGTATAGGAGTCAGGTGGACAATTTTGTTTCTTGGTGCAAACAGAATTGTCTGCTTCTTAACATCTGCAAAACCAAGGAATCTCTTATTGTTTTTCACTGCACCAAAGAGTTTTTATGTCTGTTACTATGGATGTAGAAGAAGTCCACTCTAACAAGTACTTGGAAGTCCAGAAGAACTGTACAAGGATGGGAAGAGCAGGCTCTTTTTCCTTAGGAGTCTGTGTTTTTTCAATGTGAGAAATGACATCCTTCACATCATCTACAACTCTGTGATGGCCAGTGCAATTTTCTACACTGTTTTGTGCTAGGCTGGTAACATTACTTCAAGAGAGGATCACCAAACTAATTAAAAGAGCAGGCTCAGTTATCAGATGGATTCTGTGTTTTGTGTGTTCAGGTCATATGTGTATATTTTTTATCTATCTATCTATCTATCTATCTATCTATCTATCTATCTATCTATCTATCTATCTATCTATCTATCTATCTATCTATCTATCTATCTATCTATCTATCTATCTATCTATCTATCAAGGTAATATGCAACTGAGTGTTTTGGGGATTAATAAAGTAAAAGACTGTGGGCTTCTTTGTGTGTGTGTGGCTTTCCTTCATGTATGTTATCTACTGCCTCGCTGTCTGCTGTTTGCATTTATGTTGGTGACTCCAAAGTGCACAGTGATGCTATGGCAGCTCGTATCAGTCCTCTCCTGATGATCTGTAAGTGTATCCTTATTAGTCTCAATTGTAGTATTTAAGGGTACGTATTCAAATCATTATTTACTTTCTTAAAAGTGTCTGGCATAGTTTTCAGTGAAAGAAAGTGTTCTGTTTCTACTTTTTTTTTTCACTGCACTTCTATGCTTCTTATTTTTAATAGCTATCCATATGAACATTTTCACTTTATTCAGCATGGTAACACATTAAATGTAACCTATGTCATTCATGCTCTGATCGCAACCCACTCAAGCCAACCAAGCAAGACTCACCCCTTTTTTAAAATGATTTTTATTTATGTTTGATTGAATAGGTTATAATCGCAAGGATCAAATGGACAGAGTGTGCTGGATAGAGGATTGCTGTGTGTGCCTTTATTGTAGATCACAATGTGGAGTTTTCCTGTTATTAGACATTTTTTCTTTCTCACATGTTAAGGCTCCTTCACGAACAGAGCCCCGGGATAACGCATCCAAGTCACTTTGATAGTAGATCCGTCCATACATTTTATTTTTGTCTCTATTCAGCCTCTCAATCTTAGACTTTACTTGATTATTGAATATAGTATCACTAACTGAATGCTTATTGTAAACATACCTTTTTGTACCTTAAATCTTCTTGTACCTTATGCAACATTAAAACCCTAAAAAACAAACATTAACAACTAACAAAACACTAATCTTGACATTTATGTTAGACATTTACGTTGAAAAATTTAGGCATTTAAGTGTGACATTCAGCATTTAAGTTTCACATTTAGTCAAAGTATAACATTCTAACATCACTTTTTTGATAAATAATACATACAGGTCATGACACTTAAATTTATAGGCAAAACAAATACAGAAAAAGATACAAGAAACAGATTTTTACAGGGAAAAAATAGAAACAAAAGGAAAGAACTACAAAGGAAAAAATGGCCACAGCACCTTATCTACATCACAATATGCCAAGTGATGTACCAAGACAGTGGGGAGAGTATCAATTGGTGTGACGTATCACCCTGGCATGCCCTCTCATTTACATTCCCACAGGCCTCCTCCATTACCTGGAGAAGAGGTATGTGTCTGTAGGGCTGTAAATGATACACCTTCCACCTTCATGATGAGAAAAACTCTTCAATAGAGTTTAGGAATAATGACTATGGTGAAAGAGACAGCACAAAACACTTTGAATGATCGATGAACCAATTTCAGACTAGAGCAGACTGGTGAAAATTGTTTCTGTCCCTGATGACGATAAACTTGGACTTCCCATTACATTCTTATGGTTTTCAGGAATCAGTATGTTGCATATTGTGCCTTCAAATGTGATAAAATATTACTTTTAACATTGGTTAAACATCATTATTATAGATCTACCAGAGGTATATGCAAGCATGGTGTGGTTCTACAGCTCTTTATATAGCAATGTAAATGGAGTAGCTTAGTACTAGGAAGACTGTAGGTTATTTACCTGTTTTCTTTTCTGAATGTTCAGATAATACTAGGTACCACTCTTTGCTCAGCCTCTCTCATACTCAAACCATGGTTGACCCCATGATCAACCAGGATGGACTGGATTTCATCCTGGACGGTTGTCCTTTGTTTTCTTCTATGTCCTAGTTCTCTTCCTCCTGTTAATCTTCACACCTCTTCCTCTACTTCTCTGAGCAATATATCTGTCTCCTTTATTGTTGAAACCAAGAGAATTAAACTGTAATCCTGATGCTCAAAATGCACTAAATAATGGTTACTACTTTATTTTTTTAAGTTATCATGGACTATTATTCCACTATGTTTAAGCTAAGTTTAATTTGTTTTAGTTATATGCATTTTATGAGAATTTCTTTGTCAGAAAGCAAAGTAATCTTGGTCAATAAACACATAATGCCAGTTGTGATGTCATAACCATGTGATTTTCCTTCAACTATTTTGAAGATGTCATTTCCGTCATCAGACAAAATGCTTTTGTGTTTTTTTTATATACCTTCTTTGTTTCTTTTTAATGCATTAAGTTAAATTTACAGACATTTTTAGCTGGACATATTTTAAACCACAGACCCAAACCTCTCAAGTAACAGCAGTGTACAGTACTCCAAAAGTGTCAATTGATGGAATAGACTATGGCGTTGGCATACTTCTGTCTGTAAGAATGAATGGAGGCCTGTCACAATGTTGCAAAATTGCACACATTTATTTTGTTAATAGCCACATTACTTTTCTTTACAAACACTTTGATGCATGGTATGATGAGCATCTGTAAATCTTACCAATCAAACTGAAAATCAAATTGAATGATTTTCTTCTTATCTGCAAATCAGATTATGATGTTGACATTGAAATATTTTATCCAATTCCATTGAAGTTTAAGTTCAAGGTAAGTAACAAATGTGGCCTCATTCAGTTTTAGATATTTTTCCCATAAACAGTGCAGTTAAATTTGTTAATTTTAAGGAGAATGTGAAAAAACCATAGATAGGGCTCCTCTTTTGGGAGACATAGGTGGTTTAATAACTCCAGGTATTACATGCATAATGATAACTGAAAATCTTTTATGAGTCTAGACTTGACATGCTTAGATTTTAATGGGACTGACTCAGTTGTTTATTACCCAAGCAGTTCATTTTTTACTTTGACTAAATACATGTTTTCATGTTTTCTGATAGCAATGACAGCATCTTTATCATTATCAAAACTGATGACATGAGAAAAGTCATTCTCGAGTCTTGACCTGAATCTGTGGAACAATTGAAAACTATTCTGAAGGACAAATTGAATCTTTATTTTGGATTGAGCTTACAGTATGAGGTCCCAGATTTTGATGGACAGCTTTATTATTTATGTGAAATGGAAGATTTGCCACAGACAGCAACACTAAAATATTCAACCTGTATGGATCAGAAATTGGTTCATCTACATCCATATCAGATACCAATCTTCTATCACATCAGCAGATTGACTAAATTGTTGGCCTGAAACCTTACCTGTGTCTATATTTTCACATGACGTGTATTTTAGATTCAGAGAAGGAAATGAGACATTTATAAAAGAGACAAAATATCTGAGCTTAACGAAAGATCAGAAAAAAGCATTGTAGAAAAACTTACCAATACGTCGTTTTTTTGTGTATTGTTGTGTATTCTTGTCTGTTGCTTGTTTATTGCTGGAGTACTTGCAGAATAAGATTTTCTTTGTAGTGAGTACATATGATAATAAATTTGAAAGTTTGAAAGTTTGGAAAGTTTACAGTTCCAAGGCCTGTCCAAATGATCACGACTTTGGTAAAGCAGATGAAGCTCTTGTTCTAAAACATCCATATATTACCTGGGCTGGAAGAACATGATCAAATTTAAAATGAGAAATTTTAATGATTGAAAACAAGTTACAGATTTTGAAAAAAGAGTTTCTGACATAAACTTGATTTCTAATCAGCAGTAATAATATATGTAAATTAAAATATTTAAATCTGTTAAAATACATATTATCATGTTATGTTCTCAAAGTACTCCTGAGTTTGTTCAGAAGGTTACTTTCTCTCAGTTGCATTTTTTGCAGAGACTGTTGAATTTTTATTTACTCTTTTTTAAAGATGACTGCACCTTTTATGTTTATGCTATCACTAGTTTTTCTAAAGATACACTTCATGATTAGATTGTACATTTTCTGAAGTAAACATCTGAGTTAATATAACTTATCATGTGTATGTGTTGTTTTAAGTAAATTAAGCTTAATTGATTCAAGGTAATCCGTTTCCTAAAAATATCAGAGTATTGAGTATGAAAAATTAGTTCTAGTAATTCAGCAGTTTTGAATTGTGCTTAAATTAAAAGAAACACATTAACACATATATAATTAAGTATATGTGTCATGAAAAAATTAAGTCACAGTAGATTTAAATTTAGATTTGAGATAAAACAGACTTTTTTAGGTATAACTGTTGTCACACGTGCCTGTGGGAGAAAACGTCAAGGCTCATTTACTAGTAGTTACACTCTGAACCATAGGGTGGTGCTGTTGCACAATGCCTTTTCTCTTCCTCCAACAGCTGAAAGAATAATTGACAGTTCTTCCATCTCTGATGTCACTTGTGGTTTCTGCCCTCATGAGCCCCTTAAGGCTTGCAGACATTATAACCAGCATCAATGCCATTTAAAGGCCAGTCTAAAGAAGACTCCCATTTGAAAAAGATGACTGTTACATATTTTTCAATTTATCCTTTGCTTTTTGAGCCATCCAATATACAGGGATCACCATGTGCCCAAACTCATTTTGCAGATTATACTTTTAGTTAGTGTGACTCCTGTAGTGTGAATCTACAGAACTTAATTCTATTGAGGACACAAATCAAGAATTTTAAAGTTTTATAACTTAAAATCATTGAGGCAATCAGTTTCCTCATTTTTTAAGATACCAAAACCTAACAGTTGGTACTCATGCTCTGTTATCTAAGTGAAGAAATTAGCTGTGTTGCTTATACTTGAGAAGTAGGTGTAGGAAATTGGTCAATGTATGCGCGATTTTCAATGGCAGTGTCTACCAAATTAAAAACAAGAAATATTTTAATTTTTGGTAATTGTATCTAATGTAGAGAACTGTGTGTAGTGTTTTTATGAAATGAGCACTCTGAAATTGAAAACTGAGTGTTGAGCTGAAAATGTGCTTGCAATTCCTCAGACTTGATCAAAAAATGTGGTACACAAATAAAATGTTTCATTGATTGTGCCTCAAGTAACAGTTTTTGTGTGTTCACGATCAGAAACAAACTGTAACTCAAAATAGCTCTTTTGGCATATGAACTACTAATGTGATTTTCTTCACCAACTTGTTTGCAAAGATCAAAACTCTTGACTACTGTTTTCTGGGTTCACTTATTTTTTGCAAAGTTGGGAGAAGTTCTTTTATTTTGTGCATGGCAAACCTGGAGGAGATTGGATTTTTATTGCATGCACGATTGTTTTAACGGAACTGAGTGGTGGCCCTCTGTAGGAGGCAAGCAACAGTTGCTGATAGATGACCAAGAAACAGCCATTATAAATATGGTCATTGCCAACAATGCAATATGTTTGCATGAAATGCAAAAACAAATCAAAGAAGATCAGTAATAATTCCCAGGAACTGATCGTAAAGGCTTACCAAAGATTCAGTGAGTGCATGATCAGAACAGAATAAAGTCGAAGAAATTATATTGTGTTCCATTTGAAAGAAATTCTATAAGGATCAATAAATCAGTGCTTTCAGTACATGCAGATACATCCCATACAGTGATGTACAGAACTATTGCTGTAACTTATGGTCATATGTTACCTGTCCCATTTACAGTACATTGTACAGAATGTCTTTACAAAAGGCCTTCAGTTTGTGAATTTGACTTTTTCTCTGCATGGTGACAGAAGGTGTATGACTGGAACAACTATCACCAAGAGAACTTCCTGAAAGCCATTGAAAAGGCATGTTGGGCCATTTCGCTTCAATCATATCAAGGGTGGATCCAGGACACACAAGTATATGTTCCTTCCTGACTGGGAAGAGATAACAATCAGTGTGATACAGTATGTATTAGGTTTCTGTATCAGCTCTTTAATCTAATTTTTTTGGCTTATTTTTTTTTTTTTAGCTTTACCATTTAATTGAAATACAGTGGAACCTCGGGTCACGAACATCTCGGAACATGTACAAATCGGGTTACGACCAAAAAGTTTGCCAAACTTTTGCATCTGTTCACGACCACACACTCGGGTGACGAACAAGCCAGTTTCCCTTCTGGTTCATACGCGTCGATGATTTCTGCACATGTTCAGTCTCTGTCAGACGTGCGTGCACTTGCTGTGAACTCTTTGTGCTCTATTTCGTGTGCTTTTGCATTAATTTTGCAATCAACCATGGCCTCTAAGCAAGTGAAGAGTGGTAGTGTTGGTGAGAAGAAAGGTTTGAAGAAAATTGAAATCGAATTAAAAGAAAGAAATTATTGAAAATTATGAGCGTGGCGTTCATGTTACTGATCTTGCCGCCGAGTACAAGAAGTCATAAACTACAATTTTGACTATTCTAAAGCAGAAAGAGGCCATTAAAGCAGCTGATGTTGCAAAATGAGTTACAGTGTTAACCAAGCAGAGGCCTCAAGTGCTGGAAGAGGTGGAAAAACTGTTGCTAGTGTGGTTGAACGAGGAGCCACTTGTAGGAGATAGCATTTTAATATATTCATTGCATCAACCTCATCGATAAAGCCTGGGAAGACGTCACATACCGTACCTTGAACTCAGCCTGGAAGAAACTTTGGCCTGAATGCGTTCCTGAGCAGGTTTTAGAAAGATTTGAGCCTGTGGATGAGGTTGTGTCCATTGGCAAGAGGATGGGTCTTGAAGTGGACAATGAGGACATCAAGGAGCTGGTCCTGGATCACAAGGAGGAGCTGACGACAGAGGAACTCGCTCAACTCCAGCAGGAGCAGCATAAGTTGCTCACCGAGGAGCAGTCCTCAGGGGAAGAAGAGGAAAGGGCGGTTATAAAAAGTGATGCAATAAAAGCCATCATGGAAAAATGGAACGAGTGCCAGGATTTTTTCTAGAAGAACCACCCTGACAAAGCGGTTATGAACAGAGTGATAAACATGATGAACGATAATGTCATCTCGCATTTCCAAAAAATTTTAATGCGTAGGAAAAGGCAAGTCACATTAGACCGCTATTTCGCGAAGTCTGATCCACCAGCTAAACAGCTAAAAACACCAGAAACCCAAGAAATCACAAGACAGAAAACACCTGAAGGAGAACATCCCTCCATTGTTCAGAACATCCCTCCATTGCGCAGAGGGACTCTCCCTCAAAACTGTAACCTCCTCTCCACCCTGCTTCCTCCTCACTTCCTTCATGCCAGAACTCGACTCATGCAAGGTTAGTTTTCTTGGTTGTTTATGGTTAGTTTTTGTATAAATTAAGGATTTTTCAAATTTCATTTTTTTCCCTGTGCTTAAAACTCATTTAAAAAAAAGTGTTTACAGCGAGCGGTTCGTAAGGCTGTAGCGTGAACTCTTGCAATGTTAGTTTTCTCTGTTCAAGGTTTTCTGAGTGTTATTAAATGTTTTAACATTTAGTTTACTATTACACTGTGCATTCTATGGTATAATTAACTATTTTTGTGGTTAAAAATCTTAAAAAAAATATATTTACATACAGTTTGTATGGTCCAGAACAGATTAATTGTATTTACATACAATCCTATGGGGGAAATTAGTAGTTTAATTTCAACAGAAGAAAAACAGTTGAGCAGTTTTAGTAATCCAAAGTTATATTTAATAATGAGGTCAGTGCAATGCCACTCCTTTTGGACATTGGACTTTTTAGAGGATGGCTTGGAGATGACATTCTTTTATGAAGACTACGTATGCAGGAAATGGTAGCTGATCCAGCACCTCAAGCTCTGGTTTGCTGAACTGGAGGAGGAGTTGGTTGGCCTGCTTTGTAGTAGAAAGTTTGTGGATCAGGCCCAGGTGTCCTTTAGAGAGATAGTGTGCACCCCTAGGGTGGTATGGGAAGAGTCTCTAGACCACACAGGTAGACATAGGTGGGTCATGATCAGAAGGCGCAAGATAAAGGGTGCACACTGTCTGAGGACATTAACCCCAGAACTAGAAGGGTCAAACCGTTTTCAGGTCCTTGCAGTGCTCAATGATGTCTCTGAAGATTCCGAGGTGGTAGGCTGGCATGAGGAACCCTCACCTCAAAACCACAGGAACAGAGATGTAATGATAGTTGGGTACTCAGTCATTACGGGGGCTGAAGTGCAAGTTTGCTCCAGAGATAGAGAATCTCCCAACATGCGTTTCCTTCCAGGTGCACACATGAGAGACCACCCTGGAAGAACTGACAGGCTCTTGGCCAGAGTGGGGGTGGATGCAGTTTTCATTTACCATGTTGGAACACATGATAATACATAAGGGTAGTCTGTCAGTTCTGCAATGCAAATTTAAAAAGTTGGGTTCATGGCTGAGGAGCAGAACTGACAACATACTGTAGTCTTCTCCGAAGTTCTGCCTGTGCCACTTGCCAGTCCAGGTAAGATTGAGGAGATAAGAACACCTGAGAAGAACACGTGGCTCAAATCTTTGTGCAGGGTTGAAAGGAAATAATGGAGCACTGGGAGTCCTTTTGGAACAGATGGGACCTATTCCAGCATGACGGATTTACATCTGAACCGGAAGGACACCAATGTGTTGGGGAGGTGTATGAGTAGGTTAGTCAATGATTGTTTAACACTAGAATTACCAGAGCCAACGAAAAAACTCATAAATCCGGCCCACCTTAAATCCCTTCGCACCTAATCGTCAGCCTCTTTTGTCTTGTAAATGTGTTGATAAGCCCAAGCAGCAAGCAGCCTGCTATACCATCCCCTCCCACCGCCTCAGAACGGGCAAGAACTTCTCCCAGTTCCTGCCTTGATTGATTATCTGGGAGTGAGCTACCCAGAATTGTAAGGGGAAATAATCTGATGTGTGTTTTGTGTCTACAACAATCTATATAAACAAATTTTTAAAACAGAAATGTTTTTCATGTTTTAGTAATAAATAACAAAATATAGACATGAATTGTATAATGTGTGAAAGCTGATGGCCAAATATCAAATAAACACTTTCACAAGAGGTGCAAGTACAATATAACAGCTTCCATGATGCTATGGTTAGAGATGCCGGCTTGTAATCCTGGAGGTCGTGAGTTCGAAACCCCGGCAAATTTACCATTTTGAGTAGTGACTTGCTCTTACTGTTAATATTATATAATAAAAACATACATTTGATTTGTGTCTGTAACAACTGGTGTAAATTTATAGTACTTGTTAAAGTTACTGTTTTTTTTTTTTACTTTACTCTCTCAGTCACAATCACGATACAACAATCATCCACCCCAAAATGATCTGACACTGTTAGTTTTTATCTGAAACTAGGAATAATTGTAGATGTGAGAGGTGTTTTGAGACAATGGAACTGGAAATTCTCTGATCTGGAGGGATAAAAGCTGACACACAAATGCTGGTGAATCTGCCTTCTTCGTATCTCACCATCACTTGAATTTTTTTTTTATTCAGTTTTATTGAGTGTTCCTGCTCACGCTGAATTAGTATGCGCCTTATGGTCCATGATGTCAAAGTCGCACTGACAAAAAAACAGAGACATTTATGATATTTGGAATAACTCATTTTATGACCTGTTTGGAAAACATTGTGGCACTGATGCAACATTATTCATATTCACTCGCACACCTTCTTGCGCTTGTAATCAGTAACCACGTTTTGTATTTTTTTCGATTTTGCCCATGCAGTCTTTCACATCACACTTCTCTCTGTGCTGTGTTACTATTACATTGAAGAGGCTGGGGAAGTGGCAGTCTTGGAACAGAGCTTGTTGATGTTGCATCCTCTTTTGCTTTATCCATTGCCTTTTCTTGTAAGAAGCGACAATGAAGTTCCTCTGCAAGGTGAGCAAAGAACACTCTTCTTTTGTCAGTGGCCCCCGTACATGCCTTGTACAGTACATATGCGATGATCGCTGCCAAGTCAAGCCTGTTATAGCACAAGTAACCGGCCACCAGCGTTTTCCTGCTTGCATTGAATAAGCTCATGCCTTCTGGTGCACGATGTCAATGCAGCACCGGGAAAAAAAGAAATAGACAGATATAGATTACATTTTGAAGAAATCATTTTATGACCTGAATAGTACCAATCAGAAAACATTGTTGCACTAATGCAATATTATTTGAAAACAAACAGCTTCAGATTGGGTGTGAATTTATACTGGCGCTGTTAGTTAGAGTCAGATCAAGGGGGTGCGAGGGAGAGCGTGAACGTGACTGAGAGAATACAACTGAAAAAAAGCTAACTTTTAGAAATGTCATACATTTACAGTTGATCTGACGCTGTTCATTTTCATGTGACATTTTGAAGAAATCATTTTATGACCTGAATAGTACCAATCAGAAAACATTGTCACACTAATGCAGAATTATTTGCTATAACACACTTGACTTGGTGTCGATCATCACACATGTACTGTGCAAGGCATGTACGGGGGCCACTGAGAAAAGAAGAGTGTTCATGGTTCACCTTGCAGAGGAACTTAGTCATCACTTGTGACAATAAAGAGTCCAAGACATCACAAAGATTTGGGGCAGCCACCCATATATTGTTTTTCCCGGCTGCAAAAGTCGAAATAAGTAGCACAATGTGCATAGAACTGAGTCCAAAACAGAACTGATCACAAGAGACAAAGATGGAGGCTTTAAAGTCAGTGGAAGTGACATCATCAAAGGGCCTGGTGCCAGAAATGATGTCAGCAAAGGGCCCAGCACCGAAAGTGATGTCTTCTGAGGTGCTGGAACCTTGCAGGATTTTCTGGAAAAGGTCTGTAGGTAACTGAGAAAGACAGTCAGCACACTCTGCCACCCCCTGGTTGGATGTTTTATTACAATTACTCAGGCCCTTTAGCTGTCTCCTACTCACACATGTGTGACACGCTTCTTACAAGAAAAGGCGACGGATAAAGCAAAAAAGGATGCAACATCTACAAGCTTCTATTCCAAGACCGCCACTCCCCCCAGCCCCTTCAGTGTAATAGTAGCCACAGCACAGAGAGACGTGTGTACATTGCAACAGGTACACTTGTCGTAAACATAGAAAGGATGGTCCTTGGGGGTGTGGGAACTATTAACATTTGAATATGATTATTGCATATAGCGCGGAACTGACATCTCTGTAATATTTTTTCCTCTGCATGTCCTGGAGTATAAAAGAAACAGCACCGTGCAACAAAATGTGAAAGACTGTATGGGCAAGATCTGAAAAAAAATTACTGATTACAAGCGCAAGAAGGCATGCAAATGAATATGAATAATATGAATAATGCTGCATCAGTGCCACAGTGTTTTCTGAAATATACTATACAGGTCATAAAATGAGTTATTCCAAATATATATGCATATGTCTCTGTTTTTTTTGTCAGTTCGGCTTTGACATCATGGACCATAAGGTGCATACTAATTCAGCGTGAGCAGGAACACTCAATAAAACTGAATAATAAATAAAATTAAAGTGATGGTGAGATACGAAGAAGGCAGATTCACCAGCATTTGTGTGTCAGCTTTTATCCCTCCAGATCAGAGAATTTCCAGTTCCAGTCTCAAAACACCACTCGCATCTACAGTTATTCACAGTTTCAAATAAAAACGTCAGATCCCTGGGGGTGGGGCGGTAGTATGTATCGTGATCGTGACTGAGAGAATAAAAGTGAAAAAAAAAACGCTAACTTTTACAAGTACTATAAATTTACACCTGCTGTTACAGACACAAATCAAATGTATGTTTTTATTGTATAATATTAACAGTAAGAGCAGCTCACTACTCAAAATGGTAAATTCACAGAGGGGCTGGTTTTGAACCCACATGGGATGGTGAGGGGATGGTATAGCAGGCTGCTTGCTGCTTGGGCTTATCAACAACTTTATAAGACAAAAGATGCTGACGGAGAAGTGCGAAGGGTTTTAAGGTGGGCTGGATATACAAGTTTTTTCGTTGGCTCTGGTAATTCTAGTGTTAAGTTAGGGTGTGGGGGAGCAGGTAGTTTAGGACAGACCAGGTTTAGGGATGTGCATGAAGGAACAAACAATAGTGTAAAAATAAAAATGCATAGTAATGTAAATTCTAATGGAATGTTTAAATGCAAAAGAAAAAATGAGTAACACATTAAAAATCACTTCCCTTAATGCTTAAAAAAGTCAGCAGTGAGTTAACAAAGAGTTGAAAAAGAAGCTGCAAAGAAAAAAACAGCTGTGTAAAGTTTATAAGATTAATAACTCCAATGTGAATCTTAGGCCGTATGAGAACATGAAGGCTACCATTAAGAAGGATATTAGGTAGGCTACAAGGCCGTTATAGAGAAATATAGCAGATAAGGTGAAAGATGACTCAAAGAGATTCTTCCAGTATTTTAGTAGTAAAGGAATAATCAAGGAAGGAGATGAAGTGCATCAGGAATAGAAAAGTGAAATTAAAAATACAGACAGTGAAATAGCAAGTTCTTAAGGAGTTTAGTGAGTACACAGTATATAAATTCTGACACATTTTTTAGGAAGTCACTGTGCACTATGGAAATTCTGAATCACTGGAAAATGGAAAATATCATCCCATTATATAAAAAGGGTGACCATGCAGACCAAGCAACCATAGGCCAGTAAGCTTAACGTGCATCACAGGTAAATTAATGGAAGGAATTACTAAGGGTAAAACTGAGCAACAAATTGCAAGAAAAGGAGCTTCACTAAACAGTCAGCATGGGTTCAGAAGTGGGAGGTCATGTTTTACCAACATGCTGGAATTGTATAAGGAAACAGCAAAGGTTTATGATCAAAAGGGAACATATGCTATTATTCATCTTGACTTTCAGAAAACATTTGGTAAAGTGTCACATGAGATGCTGGGCATCAAACTAAAAGAAGTTGGAATTGAGGATGTAGAATGTAGATGAGTACAAAATTGGCTCAGACACAGGAAGCAGAGCATTATGTTTTGAGGAACCCTATCAGAATTGGCTGATATTAAGAATGGTGTTTCACAGGGGTCATTGCTAGGGCCTCTACTATTTTTAATACACTGTATATATAAATGATATGCATGGGAATAACAAGCTTGTTAATTTTGTGGATGATACCAAACTAGGTGGATTGGCAGATAATCTAGAATTGTTGAATCATTACAGAGGTTTGGGCAGATTTGTGACAGATGAAATTTAATATAAGTAAATGCAAAGCGTAAAGTACTACACTTAGGAAGTAAAAATGTGAGGTTTGAATACACAATGGGAGGTCTGCAAATCGAAAGTACACATTATGATAAGTATTTAGGAGCAGTGGACTTCACGCTATCAACTGCCAGACAGTGTTCCAAAGCCATTAAGAAGGCTCACCGGTTATATAGCATGATGTGTAGAATGTGTAGAGTACAAATCCAACAAGGTTATGCTTGGACATAAGGACATAGCAGCTTCGGAAAAAGTCCAGAGAAGAGTGACTAGGCTGATTCCAGGGCTACAGGAGATGAATTATGAGGAAAGATTAAAAGAGCTGAGCCTATACAGTTTAAGCAAAAGAAGATTAAGAGGAGACATGATTGAAGTGTTTAAAATGATGAAAGGAATTAGTAAAGTGGATCAAGACTGTTATTTTAAAATGAGTACATCAGGAACACAGGAACACAATAGTCAGCTTGTAAAGGTAAATTTCACACAAACATTAGGAAGTTTTTCCTTACACAAAGAACCATAGACACATGAAATAAACTACCAAGTAGTGTGGCAGACAGTAGAACTTTAGGGACATTCAAAACTAGACTTGATGTTATTTTAGATGAATTAAGTGAATTGGACTGGCGAGCATTGTGGGCCTGAATGGTCTGTTCTCATCTACATTGTTCTAATGTTCTAATATGGACTGACCCTGCCCAAAGAGGAAATGGAGATGAAGCTCATTAGGTTAGTGTGTAGCCTGACACCTCTTTGGCATTTCAAAATACTGCCATTCAACATGCCATACTCTGGACTAATTGGCCAATACATGTGCCGCCTGGCCAAGCACTTAACTGCTTAAATGTCAAACTCATCAATCAGGATGTAAGCATTATAAAAAGACCACAGGTGAGTTTACGGCAACAATTGAAGGAAACAACGCAGTTTGAGAGGACAAGGACAAGGACAAGGACAAGGATGAAGTAGAGGGAGGGTGGAAGGGTACGAATGAGAAAGGTGGGGGAGTAGAAGGGGAGGGGGGGGGGGGTGCAAAGACAAGGATAAAGACAAGGAAAAACACAACTGTCCAATGAAATCCAGGCAGCATTTATTGTTAAGTCAAGTCACATGGTTTTATTGTGATACCATCCATACAAACTATTGTAGCATACAGTGGCATCAAATAACATTCACCAGGGCTGTGGTGCAATATTTACATAAACACAGGACAAACGTAAGACAGGTAATGAACTACTGTATACTATAAAATAAATAAATAAATAATAGGTACATGAACAGATAGTAGTAATTTGAAAAAGACAGTAATAAATAAATAATAACAGTTAATACAGTTTTTTCCAATTGCTCAAACACTATAACTTGAACAGGGAGATAGATAACCATTTGCTTTAATTCAGTCCTGAAAATGGCCTAACTATCCCAGAATTACAAACTGTGTTCCTGTCTTTGGTGTCATATCACAGATTGGTTGTACCATTTGAGCAGATCTTCAAACACAAATCCCTTTGGTAAAGCACACTACAAAGCACCATAGAACTAATCTGAAAATACTTCTTTCTCTAATCACACTCAAGGTGCCAAAACTTACAGTTTTTTCTGATTGCTTACACACAATTTCTGAAAGTATAGCATATTTTTGCAAAAGTCTACACACAAACCTTGAAAACACTAGCACAAAGAGAAAGAGGCCACCAAACTCTTAAGAAAACATGCACTTCATTCAAAACCATACAAACCATTATAAAAAGGATACTATTGCATCAAATTCTACATGCAAACTATCAAATGAGTACACCATCCTAATAATGAATTACACACTGATATGATAAATGCAAAACACTGCTTTCTGTGTTGCATTTTCAATGTGCAGTGTATAGCAGTTTTCTGTAAATGGTCAGAAAAGTATTTAGTTAATAAAACATACAAGAGAAAAATCAAGTTTATTTTTCCATAAACAAATCCATTTAACCCTGTATTTGGAAATTCACATACTGTATTGTATACATCTAGGCAAAAAAACAAAAACAAAACAGAAGGTGATACAGAAAAATAAAAGAATGAACTACAAAGGAATACAATTAGGCAGCATCCTATTTCCTGTTTGAGTCTGACCACAACACCTAATCTCCTGGCAAGACAGCGGGGAAAATTATCTTTTGGAGTGACGTTTCCATCTCTGGCATGCCCCTGCATCTATATCTCCACAGGCCTCCTCCATTGCCTGGAGGCACACGTCTATATAGCTGACAATCATATAACTTCCATCTCCATGATGAGAAGAATTCTTCAATTGAGTTTAAAATGGACAGTATTGTGGGAGATACAGCACAAACATTTGTGGATGGTTGATAAACCAATTTTGAAACATAGCAAACTAGTGGAAACTCAGATTATCTCAGATGGTGACAAACCTGGACTGCTATGGTCCCTTCTGGTGGTCATCAGGAATTACAGTTTTTTGCAATTGCTTAAGCACAATTTTGAAAACAGCACCCGGTTTTCCAAAACATGTCACACAATTAGCACAACACCACACCCAAGTAGCACAACATCTCAGATTATTTGCAAAATTGAACACTTTAGTCAAATTGAACACTTTTGCATTTCTATACAATTTCTTACAGAAACCCTATTATCTTGTCATAATAAACACATCCATCATATGGTCTGAATATGGTTGAATCAGTTAAACACTCCTGTGCTCAACCTAAAACACATTTAGCATTTACACAGAGAAAGTGTAAAAATAAATTCACCCACACTGCATGACACCAACTGTGCAGACCAATGAAAATATTTATCTCTTTTCATGTATTCAAGTCGGTCAATACTGAATATTTCAACAAAACTTTCATAAGAAAACATTTTCCAGTTATCATACAGTATTACTGAATGTACCATTATATAAGCTATAAGCTTATATAAGCTATAAGCTAACAGTAATAACATAAAGCATCCAGTTCAGAACTGAAAGAAAGAAAACACTAAACATCATCTCTCTGCCTAGTTGGGTCTGTCCACAGGGCCTCGTCAACATCACAGGCTATATTTTCATTTGCAAGGCAACGTGGGATGAATCTTCTGGAGTGACGAGTCCACCCTTGCATTGATGCTGAATCAATCTGGTCACAGGCTTCCTCCATAGGTTGAATGAGGGGCATATGGACTTATAGCCGGAGATCATACACCTTCTACCACCATGCTGAGAAAAACTCCTCTGAACTACTGTAGTTGATCATGTGCTTGGCCATGGTCTGACTATGAGAGAAGCTTGGAACTGAGTGCATCCGAATCTCAGTCACTACACAGTTGCATCCATAGTCCGTACCTTCAGAATTGAGAATAGCACTTTACCTTTATAGTATTTAGAAGACTTACATGGAATAATACACTGCAACATTCCCAAGGCTATTTGGGGCTTACTTGGGTCATCTTTAGGAACTCATTCTTGTAGAGGGGTGTGCCCTGAGACAAAGGTTTAACAACACTCGGGTACATTGTGTTTTTAGTTAATAGTTTATTGGCTTTTTACCATCTTTCATGCCCATACAACAATGGGTTTAGTAGTTTATGATAGTGCTACACCTTGGGAGATTGGGAATCACGTTTCACACTTAGCTTTTGAACTATTTTAAGCCTGATCTTTCGTGGCCAGCTGAGATACTCTGGAGTGCAGACAAGGACAAAGGACATGACTATGAGGCCCAGCAGTGAAGAACAAAGAAACAATGGGGGACCCGTGCTGGAGTTCGGAATAGACAAAGGAAACAAGCCCATTGCCCTCCACTGTCCAGCATTTGATTTCAAATATTCATTCGCTGGACAACAAGCTGGACAATCTCAGAGCAAGAGTGACTTTTCAACTTTTGTGAGGAACTATAACATATGTTTTACTGAGACATGGCTGACCTGCCTAGTGCTGGATCAAGTGGTGACACCGTTGGACTCCTTTTCATGTTCCACATGGACAGGACAGCGAAGGCTAACAAATGTTAAAGTGGGGAAGTCTGTTTCATGGTGAACACTAAGTGGTGTGAAGTAAAGAGTTTCTGTTCTCTCTTGCTCCTGGTCACCTCATCTGGAATACCTAACCATCAAGTACTGTCCATTTTACCTGCCACTAGAGTTCAGCTCGGTTATCACCATAGTGGTTTAGATCCTGCCTCAAGCCGACATAGGTACAGCCTGGTCTGAACTACACCATGAGCTAAGTGTCATTCAAAACAAACACCAGGACACAGCAATCATCGTGGTGGCAGACTTTAATAAAGGAAACCTCATATAAGTTATGCTGAACCTTTACCAATGCGACATGTGTACAGCCAAATAAGCTAATATGCTGTACAAGCAGGGCTACAAAACTGTTTCACAACTGCCATTTGGAAGATCAGACCATAACACAGATTTCCTCATGCCACAATATAAACAAATGTTTTGTCTGGAAGCCCTGGTCACAAGGGAGGTAGAGCACTGGTCTGCCCAATCAGAAGCCACACTACAGGATGCACTCGATTGCATAGACTGGGTCATGTCCTGGTCATGCGCAGATGACATCAACGAGTTTGCAGAAGTAGTTGTTAGCTTTGTTAGTGTACTTGAAAACGACATTATCCTCAAGGTAGCAATAAAGACTTTGGCTAACCAAAAATCCTACATTGATAGAGCCATTCACAACGCAGTGAACACCCATACTGCCGCATATAACGCAGGACTCGCCACTTTATCACCATCACAGAGTGTAATATGTGCAGGACGCTGCAGCGGGTCAACAAGCACTGGGGATGGATGGTGTCTCCAGGAATCTGCTGTGCTGCTGCTCTAACCAGCTGACCAGAGTGTTCACCCCCATCTTCAACGAGTCTCTGGATTCAGTCTGTGGTTCTTATATGCTTTAAAAGATCCACTATTGTCCCTGGACCAAAGAGCAATATGCCCTCATGCCTGAATAACTACCGACTTATAGTAGTCATGATGGTTTTGGGAGACTCATTAAAGTCTTTATCACAGCATCCATCTCCAGCACCACAGACCCACTACAGTTTGCCTACCACCCTGAGTCACGTGGATATGAAGCATGGGAAGTATGTGAGACTGCCATTTATTGAATACAGTTCATTTCAATTGTCCCAAATAGACTGTTCACCAAGCTGACAGACCTTGGACTGAACAGCCACCTGTATGCCCGGATTTTCAACTTTCTCACAGGTAGACCACAGTTGGTGAGAGTTAATAGTAGTGCCCTCAGCATCATCACACTCAGTACAGGAGCTCCACAAGATTTGTACTCGGCCATCTGCTTTATGCCCTCTACACTCAGGACTGTGGGACCACACACAACTCGAACCCCACTGTCAAATTTGCTGATGACACAGCAAACATCAATGAGACAGCATACATTGAGGAGGTGGAGAACTTGACATTGTGGTGTAAGGAGAACTGACTCTAACTGAATGTCAGCAAAACCAAGGAGCTGGTAGGGGACTTTGGTAGGAGACAGCAGCGGCCTTACACCCTCCTCAACATCAATGGGACCATAGTGGAGAGGGTGAGCAGCTTCAAGTATCTGGGCATTCACATCAAAAAGAATATGATATGAACTGAACATATTCAAGCCCAGTCCAAAAAGGTGAGGCAGCATCTTTACAATCTAAGACGGCCAAGGAAGTTCTGGGTTTCTTCAGTGATCCTAAGGACTTTTTACACTGGAGCTGTACAAAGTGCCTTGACTCTGCACATTATCTCCTGGTTTGGGAAAAGCTATGCATGGGACATTAAGGATCTACAGAGAGGGGGGTGTGCGGTTTTGGGGGAAATTGGGGCAAACTCTGCACTAGATCTGATTTGTTGCCTCTGCAGGATATTTTTACCAGGAGATGCAGGACCAGAGCAACCAGGATCATCTGAGACTTTTAGGAGTATTATGGCCAAAACAGAGAGGCTCAGGAGGAGCAGACCACAGACCATAAGACTTCTTAACCACGACATGCCACCAAAATGTTTTTGCAAATGATCATTTTAAAATAAATTGAACTCTCTACCTCATCTATATCAGCTGCCCCCATGTTATTTAAATTCTATTTACATTAACCAGCAAACTAGCACACTACACTTTACAGTGCATAGAATTTATATTCTATAACATTTGCACATTGTTTAGATCATGTTTATAAGTATGTTTATTTGGAATATTTTTATTTCTTTTTTATATGTTGAATCACCTTACTGATATTTGTATTGTATTATTTGCATTTTAATTATCTTATTGTACAGTCTGATGGCTTAGTCAGGGCACATTTCGCTACATTTTGTAATTGTGCTTTACTGCCACCTGCAAACCTGTATTGACAGTAGCTGCTCTTTGTTATACAAACCAGAAGTTTATATATGTGTTGGGGGGAGAGTGTAGTTTGTTTTAATCATATTTATTTTTTGGAGATTCTGTAAAGTTTTAATTTCCCCTTGTGGACAAATAAAGTATTATCTATCTATCTATCTATCTATCTATCTATCTATCTATCTATCTATCTATCTATCTATCTATCTATCTATTGTGGATGCTAAGGGTTGCTGTTGCCCCTTTAAACCCAACAGACAGATGCTCAGGACACCGGGTAAAAGCACTAAGAAGTATTTTAATACTTTTTCTTCTATAAATAGTGCCCCTAAGCACCACAGCCACAACTAATACATCCATCCATCCATCTTCTTCCGCTTATCCGAGATCGGGTTACGGGGGCAGCAGCTTGAGCAGAGATGCCCAGACTTCCCTCTCCCCGGCCACTTCTTCTAGCTCTTCCGGGAGAATACCAAGGCGTTCCCAGGCCAGCTGAGAGACATAGTCCCTCCAGCGTGTCCAGCGGGGCCTCCTCCCGGTTAGACATGCCCGGAACACCTCACCAGGCAGGCGTCCAGGAGGCATCCTGATCAGATGCCCGAGCCACCTCATCTGACTCCTCTCGATGCGGAGGAGCAGCGGCTCTACTCTGAGTCCCGCCCAGATGACTGAGCTTCTCACCCTGTCTTTAAGGGAAAGCCCAGACACCCTACGGAGGAAACTCATTTCAGCTGCTTGTATTCGCAATCTCGTTCTTTCGGTCACTACCCATAGCTCATGCCCATAGGTGAGGGTAGGAACATAGATCAACTGGTAAATTGAGAGCTTTGCCTTGTGGCTCAGCTCCTTTTTCACCACGACAAACCGACGCAGAGCCCTCATCACTGTGGACGCCACACCGATCCACCTGTCGATCTCACGCTCCATTCTTCCCTCACTCGTGAACAAGATCCCGAGATACTTGAACTTATCCACTTGGGGCAGGATCTCTCTCCCAACCCTGAGAGAGCATTCCACCCTTTTTCGGCTGAGGACCATGGTCTCAGATTTGGAGGTGCTGATTCCCATCCCAGCCACTTCACACTCGGCTGCAAACTGATCCAGAGAGAGCTGGGCCTAGTTGTTCAAAAGTAATCCAATGGGATTTGGGATAACAGATTGGATTGAATCTTGAAAATGGGTTGTTCAAAGGGAAAAGAGGGATTCTGGAATCAGATCAGATCACCTAATCCAATCTCAGTTTTAATCAGGATCAAACAGTCTTTTGTGTTGTTCAAAAGTTTGTGTATGAATTGGGACACATTTGATCCCAAAAATCAGGATAATCCTGATCCCAACACAGAGGTGGATTCAGTGTGGATTTCAAATACACAATAAAATAAAACTTAAAAATTGATCAAAAATGTTATGTTTGCAGGTGATGTATACATCTATTTATATTTTGTACAATTGTTGAACTAGGACAGTGACAATGTAAATAAAATAGGGAATAAGACATGAAGCCTTTTCATATAGTCAAAGGAAAAAAATCCCTGTGAAATATCAGTACTCAAACAAAATCTCAAAGCTCAAAAAGCTCTACTGTCCATTGTATTTTAATGAAAATGACAATTACTATTACTCAAGTCATCAGTCAGAAGTAATGTCTTACAATTGCATCCCTGATCACACGTCCAGTCTGGACCTCATTTGGAGTGAACATTGCAGTTTGCTCTGGTTGCACTTCATCAGGCTCAGGTCCATCATACAGTATATGTCATCAAGAGGAACATTACGCCTGGTGGCAATGTTATGCAAGACAATACAGGCTAATATTATATTGCATGCCACCTTGGGTTCCACCCGCAAGTAGTTAAGGCATGCAAAGCGCCTCTTCAGGACTCCATTTAAGCGCTCAATTGCGCATCTTGTTTTGCAATATGCAGAGTTGAAGCTTGCCTGCTCAGGTGTGTTTGCAACTGGAAAAGGGGTCATCAGCCATGGTAGGAGTGGATAAGCACTGTCTCCCAATATTATGCCATTTGGTCGTTTGGACTGGAGCTTTCTGTATAGTGCGCTCTCCCTCAGGATACGTGCATCATGGACAGACCCTGGCCACTTGACAACACAGTTTGTGATGATGAGGTCAGCGTTGGCCACAAGTTGGACATTGATGCTGTGCCTCCCTTTTCGGTTCACATACTGCCACTCCCTTTCATGAGGCGCTTGAATGTGCACATGAGTACAATCAATAACACCTATAGTATTAGGCATGTTCCCCAAAAGAATGAAACTTCGCTTAGTTTGCGCCATCTGGTCATCCTTGGGAAATGAAACAAATTCATTGACCAGACTGGCCAATTCAACTGAGACAGCTTTCACCACATTACTAACAGTTGATTTGTCCACTCCCATATTGTCACCAACAACCTGGTAGAAAGTCCCAGAGGCATAAAAGCGCAGTGCAATTAGGCACTGTTCCTCCACAGACAGAGCATGACTCCTTTTGGTTTTGTGCTGTAATTTTGGCCTGACAAGGTCTGCAATGTACTTGATATCATCCCTCCCAAAGCGAAAACAGGCATACAGTTCCTCTGTAGTGTATTGCGCAAGTGGTTTGGCACTTCAGCATACATTCTTTCACGGTATTTTCTCCTTCCCAACCTGTGGTAGCGATGAACAACATCTGCCATGCCAATGCCTCTGTAAACCTATGACTGAGATGTGTAAGAAATTGGTGATTTTATTTGGTCACACACCAATTAAGCAACAACGAGCTGACTAGTTTGTCATGTGTTGAATTACCTAAATCAAGCACAGGGCCTATAAAATCAGTGTTAACTACACAAAAGAGATGGAACCATGGACTCAAAAGGGCCTAATTTCACAGTGGCAGAAAACCATGCACTGTAGGAGGTTGTTAGGTGCCATTATTCCTCCATAGTAGGACACTTCAGTTCATTAAAGGGGAGAGAAGTGACTAAGAAATGCAAACAGAGCATTTGGGAGGACATCACCAAGAATGTGAATGCTATAGGGGCTGGTCAGAAAAGGACCATAAAACAAGTCATATTAAGATGGAAGAACATTAAAGCCAAGGCAACAAAGGACCTTGCTGAGGCCAAAACCCCTCAACGGGTAACAAGCCTTTCAAGAGGGGTGAGTACTGACATTGTCCTTGACATTATTGGTGGTGACAAATCAGAAGCTCTGCATGGAATTGATGGTGTTGAAGTCGATGGTGAGCCCACAGTTACAGAGGAGGGTGGGTCTGGTCCTCCTAATGAAGAGGAAATATTTATCCTCAATCTCAGTCAAGTGGTTGTGGAAGAAGGTGGATCCTCACAGATAGAGCCATCTGTTGTCACAGAACCTTTAAAAAGAAAGCGTAATATTTCTCCAAACCTGGATGGTGACGCATATGAGGTGCATCTTACAAGAGAAACTGAAAGAGCAGAAGTGCAGATTCTTCTGGCAAAGGAACAACTCCTCCTTACCCAACTACAACAAACTAAAGTCAGAATGGAAATCCAACTCCTAAAAGCAGAAATTGAAAGAGCTGGTCTCTGTACCAATGAGGAACTGTAAATGTTCCTTATTTTGTTGACTATTGGACTTTTTTGTTTTACAATTATATAAAAACTAGCAAAATACCCGCGCTTCGCAGCGGAGAAGTAGTATGTTAAAGAGGTTATGTAAACATATATATACATAGACATATATACACTGTGATATGTGGCCGGCTTGGCATTCCGGCCAATACCCCCAGGCCGCCAGGTGGAGCTTTCCCTGCAGCATGGACATGCCCCGAGTTCCAGCAGGGAGTCATGGACTATGTAGTTTTTATGCGCAGCCCTGCTGGATGCCTTGGGGACCACCAGGAGTCGCTGTAGGGAAACCCAGGGACTCTTATATGCCCTATGATCCGGAAGTACGTCATAATCCCAGGACAGGAGGAAACGATGTACTTCCGGGTTAAAGAAAAGGACTGTTTACCCTGACCCGGAAGGAATACGGACTTGTGGGTTGTGCCAGGAACCCCTTCCGGGTCAGGGAGTATAAAGGACTATGGGAAAGCCCAGTACGCCGAGCTGAGCTGGGAGGTAGGGTGGCAACGTGTCTGGGAGTGGTGGTTATTGTATTGATTATTGATTTGTTATATGAGTGTTGTAGTGTATAGGGTGCTTGGTGCACATATTTGGTTAAATAAAAGGATTATTTGGACTTTTATATGGTGTCTGACGTCTGCGCAGAGGGTTCAAGGGGTCACGGAGGCCTTAATCTCTCACAACATATATATACATATCTACATATACACATATCTACATATACATATATATATATATATACATATATACATATATATATATACACATATCAGCATATATATATACATACATACATAGACACACACATACATATATATATATATATATATACACACATACATACATACATACATATATATATATATATACACACATACATACATACATACATATATATATATATATACACACATACATACATACATACATATATATATATATATACACACATACATACATACATATATATATATACACACATACATACATACATATATATATATACACACATACATACATATATATATATATATATATATATATATACACAAACAGACACATATATATATACATATACATATTTACATATATATACACATATATATACATATCTACATACATACACATATATCTATCTATATATCTATCTATCTATATCTATATCTATATATCTATCTATCTATATATCTATCTATATATATATAGCAAAATACCCGCGCTTCGCAGCGGAAAAGTAGTGTGTAGCGGTCAGGAGCCGCTAAGATTCACACCGTCAAAGATGACGGTGATTTATTTATTTTAATAGCAGAGATCCCAGGAACGTCCCCAGCCTTGGATCGACCCACACACTCTCACCACAGAGACAAATAAGCACACTGGGAATGGCAAATAATTATAAATATAATGACACGAAATGAGTAATAAAAACAGTAATACCACCCCTGACCCCTTCGGCGATATTACACATACACAAAATAAACACAAACACCACACAGCAAAGTCCATATATACGAAACAGGTTGAAAGACGAATAGTGACCAAGTTAAGTCCAGCGATATGTAAGTTGCAATGGAGAAGGGAAAATACAGTCCTACCGGTAGTTACTGATGAGGTTGATGGTTGATGGTTGATTCGGGAGCGCTCCACTCTTCCGGAAAATCCAATAATCCAATACAGCTCTCAGTGCACAGGTAGACAGACAATCCAGACCCCAACAAACGAATACAGTCCAAGACAAAATGATCAGAGTTCAAATAACAGCAGGAGGGA
This sequence comes from Erpetoichthys calabaricus, assembly GCF_900747795.2. Classification (NCBI taxonomy): domain Eukaryota; kingdom Metazoa; phylum Chordata; class Cladistia; order Polypteriformes; family Polypteridae; genus Erpetoichthys; species Erpetoichthys calabaricus. Next base: position 93,065,407 of record NC_041404.2, read on the forward strand.
CGACAAATAACCGCAACAAACAATACAAACCAAAAACAAAACTTTTTCTCTCTTTGCCCTCTGCCCTCCTTTTATCTGCCTGTGGCTACCTTTGACCCCAGCAGCCCCAGCAGGGACTGCTGGGAGATGCAGTTCTTAAGTAGCACTGCTACAATCCCCACCCCCAGGCCGTGGTGTACGGCCGAACCAAGGCTTGAGATTAGAGATGTTTACCGTGTCTATTTTTTTAGTCCCTGGCAATCCCCACTCTATTGCGTAGGTCACAGGTCCCTTCTTTTGGACAACCGTAGCCGGGCCGAACCACTTAGGAGCCAGTTTAGCAGTAAATTTCTCAGAGGCTTTGGAGAGGGGATGAGTCCTGATCCAACTTTCTCCCCAACCGAGAATTACACAAGCTTATGTCTCTGGTTGTACGATTGAGATTGTCTGGACTGGGACCTCACCATTCTCTCTTTTACCTGTTGTGTGATGTGTTGGATACTTTGCAAGTGATTGTGTAGTGATGTGTCTGGTTTAGGTGGGTTGAGTTCAATAATCCTTTCCAGAGGACCGTTTATCTGTCTGCCTAAAGCTAACAATGCAGGGGTTTCACCTGTAACCTCGTGCACCGCCGTGTTCAATGCGAACCGCAGCTCAGGCAGCCACTTTGTCCAATCCTGATGGTGGTCTCCGACGAAGGATGCTATCATGGTCTTCAGGGTCCGATTCACCCGCTCAGTGCGATTTGATTGGGGATGGTATGCTGTAGTTTTCAGGTGAACCACCCCCCATTGTTTCCACAACTCTTCGGCCTCTGAGCCGGTAAATTGCAGGCCCCGATCCGTGATGATGTTCTTCGGCACCCCCCATCGGGTAAATATCTCATCCTTCAGGGTGGAACATATCTTCTTGGCGGTGGCATTAGCCAAAGGGAATAGCTCCACCCAGCGAGTAAAATAGTCCACAACCACCATCAGGTAGGTCTTCCGGTCCTTGCTAGCAGGAAATGGTCCCATTAGGTCCACGCCTAGGCTTTCCCCCGGGGTAGTGACGGTTACTGGCTGAAGCTGTCCCGAGGGGAGACCAGGTGGGGTTTTGTATTGCTGACAGGTGGTACAAGTCTGGACATGGGACCAGACGTCTTTGCGTACAGTCGGCCACCATGCCACCTCCAAGATTTTAAACAGTGTCTTAGTACGTCCAAGGTGACCACCGATCGGGCTATCATAATAATACTGTAGGAACTTGGGCACATATGTCTTGGGCACTACCAACTGATAATGGTAACCCCGATCTTTTGTTGGAACGCAGCAATAGAGTGCCCCTTGAAGTTCCCTATAATGTATGCGGTCAGGCCTCCCCCCCGAGCCCTCTCTCAACCCCTGACATACAGGACTGGCTGCTTGAGATTGAACGATTTCCTGCATGTTCAGGGGAAGATCAGGCCAAGGGTTAGAGACCGATACCGCACATACCACTGGTGCGGGCTCGTGAACCCGTGATAAGGCATCGGGCACAACGTTAGCACAACCCTTCCGATAGCACACCCTGAACGTGAACTGTTGGAGGCGCAATACCCACCTTGTTAGCCTAGACGTGGTCTTCGGGCAATTGAATGCCCAAGTCAGAGCCCTATGGTCAGTGTAGACTTCAAACGATGTTCCCTCCAGGAAGTGCCGCCACTTTTCCACGGCCCACACGACAGCAAGGCATTCCTTCTCGGTGGTGGAATAATTATACTCGGCGCCCTTTAGTGACCGAGAAGCATAGGCCACCACTCTTTCCTCTCCTTGGCTAGTTTGGCATAGAACGGTGCCGAGCCCGAGGTCACTTGCGTCAGTGTGGACCTGAAAGGTTAATGACGGATCAGGCTGTGCCAGGACTGGTGGTGATATCAGGGCCTGTTTGAGTCTTTCAAAAGAGTCCTGGCACGTTGGTGACCACTCCCAGGGGGATCCCTTCCTCAGCAACTGGAACAAAGGGGCAGCGATGTCGGCAAACCCATGCACAAATTTGTGGAACCACCCAGCCATCCCCAGGAAGCGCTGGAGACTTTTTACCTCCTGGGGCGCTGGGTAGTCCAAGATGGACTTAATTTTCTTTGGGTCCACTCGGACCCCGTCTGCTGACACCACATGGCCGAGGAAGTTCAGATGGTCTTGCTGAAATCTACACTTCTTGATGTTGAGGGTGAGATGAGCCTTATGCAGTTTCTGGAAGATGTGGTCGAGGTCCTTAAGATGTTGTTGGACAGATGGGGAGAATACAATGATGTCATCAATATAAACAAAACAGGTCTTCCCAATGAGTCCCCGGAGTACCTGCTCCATTAGCCGTTGGAATAACGCCCCAGCGTTTTTCAGTCCAAAGGGCATCACCCGAAACTGGAACAACCCCTCCGGGGTGATGACGGCCGTCTTTTCCATGCTACTCTTCCCCATCCTCACCTGCCAATACCCTGACTTCAAATCAAGGGAGCTGAACACTGCTGCCCCATGCAATGACTCCAAGATGTCATGAATGAGTGGCATGGGGTAAGCGTCATCCAAGGTCTTCTTGTTCAGCTCCCGATAGTCCACACAGAATCGGTAGGTCCCGTCGGCCTTCTGAACGAGTACCGTGGGGCTAGCCCATGGCGAGGTGGAAGGCTCGATGACCCCCTCTGCCAACATCTGGCCAACCCACTCCTTGATTATTCCTCTTTTCAGAGGCGACACTCTGTAGGCTCTGTGCCGAACAGGGACAGGGTCGACTGTGTGAATGTGATGACACACCACCTCAGTCCGACCCAATTTGTCCGTCCACACCGAGTGCTACCTCCTAAGCAGTGGCTGAACGAGCTCCGGCTGTTCAAGAATAGCCTTCTCTACTGGGCTGGGCTCATCCACCAACTGCGCGAGATAATAACACAAGTTAGGCCAAACCAGATTGCTTTGAGCCTTCGTCCCAAACCGATGGACTTCACCCCCCGGCAACTCATACTCCAGCCGCGACAGATGGATAGTCAGACCTACCGACACAAGAGAGTCCATTCCCAGTAATAAGGGCATCGACAGGTGGTCATCTTCCAGGATGTAAACCTCTGTCTCCCAGTGTGTCTCATGTAAGCAGAGCCTCATAGGAACCCTGCCCCTGGCCCCGTGCGCCCTTCCATCCGCAAGAAAGAATTTTACTTTTGCACTTCCCCTTAATTGCTCATGAGGCACTTTAAGCTTTTCCCACAAGCTGTATTTCATAAGGGTATAAGTGCTCCCTGTATCTACGACCGCCTCTCCAGTGACACCTCGCACTTGTACGGGCAGCACTAAGAGGGGCAAGGTGGCTTGCACCAGGGTGAGATCGGCACAGGGATCCACTAAGGCTTTCCCTCGTGGTTTGGGACAGGGGACATCCCGAGACGTGGGACCCTTTCGAGACCCACTAATCCCGATAGCCGCCCAGTCCTTTTCCACTCGGGACCCCACCTTCACCAACTCATCAACCGACTTCACGACCCCCCTCAGAGTAGCCGCCACCCAAGGGTCACAAGCGTCAAGGACACGTCGCAATATCTCTTCCTCACGCATGTCAGATCGCCACTTAAGGCACAACACACGGAACTCAAAGACAAAGTCCCTGAGACTCTGCGATGGCTTTTGTACAAAGGTCCGGAGCTTTTCTTCCAACAGCACCTGGTATTCATCTGAGAGGAATGCTTTCAGGAAGGCAGCGCGAAAATCCGCCCAGGTGTTACACTTGTGCCGCTCAGCAAACCACCAAGAGCGCGCCGGCCCGCTGAGTGCCGTGTTCAGGAATCCCCGCAGCTCGGCTCCACTCAGAGGATGCAGTTCCACGAACAAGTTGACCTCCTCCACAAAGCCGACAATGCCCGTGGGTGCACACTGAGGGGCCAGCTTAGGGAACTCCATCCGCGGCATCGCAACGGACAAGGACGACTGTCCCCAGTTGATCCCCACTCCCGCTAAAGGAGTCGACTGCCCCAGTGGCTGCGTGACGGCACGCCAGCTATCCTGCACCTGCCTCCTGATCTCCTCCCTCATATTGGCTTCCAGGCGCTGCACACACTTCGCGAAGGACTGCTCCAGACGCTGCACCCTCACAACCGCCTCACCGGAAACTCGGGCGGCCGTGGCATCGATGAGATCATGGATGGTTTCATCTCGGTTGAGAAAACTGCCGGCGATGTGATCTACCCGCGTCTCTAGCTGTTCAAGGCGCAACGTCAGGTCATGCAGAAGCCGTCCCTCATCCGTCTCGGGCTGCTCCGGACTGGAGACACACAGGGAATCCAGCAGGCTCAATTCTTCCTCCGGGGCTCTGACCGTAACGTGACGTGGCCTAGGCTGCGGACGTACGTCCACCAGCGGTCCACTCAGCTCAAGCTCCTCGCCCTGCACTGTGCTTACAACAGACATGCTTCTGTCGGATGTGTATGTAAAGTCGGTCAGAAGGGAACGTAATTAACCTGGCTCCTACCCGGCTCGCCAAAATCTGTAGCGGTCAGGAGCCGCTAAGATTCACACCGCCAAAGATGACGGTGATTTATTTATTTTAATAGCAGAGATCCCAGGAACGTTCCCAGCCTTGGATTGACCCACACACTCTCACCACAGAGACAAATAAGCACACTGGGAATGGCAAACAATTATAAATATAATGACACGAAATGAGTAATAAAAACAGTAATACCACCCCTGACCCCTTCGGCGATATTACACATACACAAAATAAACACAAACACCACACAGCAAAGTCCATATATACGAAACAGGTTGAAAGACGAATAGTGACCAAGTTAAGTCCAGCGATCTGTAAGTTGCAATGGAGAAGGGAAAATACAGTCCTACCGGTAGTTACTGATGAGGTTGATGGTTGATGGTTGATTCGGGAGCGCTCCACTCTTCCGGAAAATCCAATAATCCAATACAGCTCTCAGTGCACAGGTAGACAGACAATCCAGACACCAACAAACGAATACAGTCCAAGACAAAATGATCAGAGTTCAAATAACAGCAGGAGAGACGACAAATAACCGCAACAAACAATACAAACCAAAAACAAAACTTTTTCTCTCTTTGCCCTCTGCCCTCCTTTTATCTGCCTGTGGCTACCTTTGACCCCAGCAGCCCCAGCAGGGAGGTTAAAGAGGTTATGAAAAACAAAAGGAAACACTTTAAAAATAACGTAACATGATTGTCAATGTAATTGTGTTGTCATTGTTATGAGTGTTGCTGTCATATATATATATATATATATATATATATATATATATATATATATATATATACTAATTAATAAAAGGCAAAGCCCTCACTGACTCACTGACTGACTGACTGACTGACTGACTCATCACTAATTCTGCAACTTCCCGTGTAGGTGGAAGGCTGAAATTTGGCAGGCTGATTCCTTACAGCTTACTTACAAAAGTTAGGCAGGTTTCATTTCAAAATTCAATGCGTAATGGTCATAACTGGAACCTCTTTTTTCACAATATACTGTAATGGACGGCAGCTCGATGGCCGTGGGAGGAGGAGTTGAGTGTCACATCATCACGCCTCCCACGTAATCACGTGAAAAGACTGTGAACGCAGTAGGGACAAATG